>NC_044032.1:509091629-509714368 GCF_901765095.1 Microcaecilia unicolor
ATAATAACATATACGACATGTGTGGTATTGCAGTTAGTGTGGTTCAGCAGTTTATAAATTTTGCCAGTCTGCGGATGTTCAAAGGATACAATATCCATTGACAACTGACATACCGAACAACTCTTGCATGGATGATGGCCAATAGCAAAATGATCCAGTTCTAATCGTTGATCATTGTTAGTTTGAGGCAGTGATGATGGGGCAATAATTTCTTTTAAATTCCTTCCTCTAGTGTGTGCGATTGTGACTTTTTTATCTTGAAAGCAACTGTGTTCTTCAAGGATATGCCAGTTGTTATATATAATTTTCTGAATGTCTCTTGAATAGTTTGAGAACTGTAGGCTGCAAACAATATCTGGTGTTTTTCTATCATCTCGTGGTTTGAGTAATTTTTCTCTGTCAGATGTTCTAGCCTGTTGAAAGCCTTTAGTAATACATTTTGAAGGATAACCTCGATCCTGGAATTTTTTCTGTAGAGGTTTGGATTGTTCTTCAAAATCATTTATTTGGCTACACAGTCTCCGGAGCCGTAGGAACTGTGATCGTGGAAGATTCTCCTTGAGACTTCTACTATGGAAACTGTCAAAGTGCAAAAACTGGTTTTTGTCAATCGGTTTCTTAAAAATTGTTGTATCAAACCTGTCCATATTTTTAATGATATTTATATCCAAAAAAGCAATAGAATTCTGATGGAGTTGCATTGTAAATCTGAGATTAGGATCTAGGGAATTGAGCCAGGTATAAAAGGTTTGCAATCTTTCAAGATCTCCCTTCCAAAACATCAAAATATCATCGATATAGCGTTTCCACAGTTTAATTTCATCTTGAAATAGATTTGTTTCCAAAAACTCTTTTTCAAATTGCGCTACATAGAGAATAGCGATGTCTGGGGCCATAGTTGCACCCATTGCAGTTCCCTTTATCTGTTTGTAGAATTTTCCTTGAAAGCATAAAAAATTTTCTTTTAATGCTAGTGTTGCTAATTCAATAATAAAGGATGTTGGAATCCGCATGTTGTCTGTGCGATTATCAAGAATATCCTTTAAAATATTAAGGGCCTTATCCTGAGGGATATTTGTATACAGACTTTCATTGTCAAAGGTCACTAATATAATGTTTTCATCATAACCTTCAAACTCGTCCAGAAGTTGAATCACATGTGCAGAATCTCTTATATACGATTTAACATATGGAATAAAAAGCACAGCTTTTCATCCATTTTGATACAGAAAGTGAAAGTGCCTTGGTGCTTTGTAGCTTTTACTACATGAGACGTGGGGGTAAGTTTTTTGTCATGACAATAAATTGTAGGAAGTTTCTAAGTTAGGCACTATAGTATTTGCTGCCTCATGATTTAACAACTTTTATCAATTGCACAATCTTTTTGGTAATGTCTGTGGCATTATGGTTTGTTATACTCATTGAAACCCTTCTGTTTGGCAATATAGTTTGAGGTATACAGATTTTTTTCTTTTGACACTTGAGTTAAAATGAAAGTCAGTATTTTATTGTTTATGAAAATCATCTTTGCTATGTTTTAAAAGATATATTGAAGACATTTTATTAAATGAATGCTGATGTGAGAAACATATACATGTGAATTAAAGCCCTGTTAATCCTTTGCCACTATTCAAGATGCCATTTGTATAATTAATTGTGACTGGTAGATAACAAAATAAATGCAAATTTTTAAGGTATTTTGTCATTAGCTAAAATACCATTATAGCAGTTACAAATAAAGTTTACATAATTAATTGCAATTGGCAGATAGCCAAATAAATATACCCAGAGCTTCAAAAGATAATAGAAGCCCTGTTTATGCTATAATATATAGATATACATATACACAGATACATATGTATATATATGCATATATATATATGTATATATATATACACATATAGTGACAAAATGCTGTTTTTTCAAAATTAAGATCAAGTAATGCCACTAGATATTATATTTTTGGCTTTTATATTTGAAGATGTATATATCTATTTATTCTGTGCTGATTTGAATGTTTTTGAAGGCTCATGATATTATCAGTGTAATGTTTGAAATTTGTTGTATATTTTAAAATGTTTTAAAAAATTATTTTTAAATTCAGTTATAGCCAGTATTATATAATATGGCCTTTCTATAAAATATATTATTAATAATTAAAATAAGCATTTTAAACATATATTAATATATAAAAAAATTTTTGTCCAAAAGTAAGGAATATTGTAGATGAAAATATTCGAGTTATTCCCCAAGTTTTCCACGTCATCACTGTGGTGAGTTACCATTACCATTTTTGTTTTGATTAATTATCCATTTATTTTCAAATTACTATATAATAATATATGAGAATGTTAAATTATTAAATGCAATGTTAAAATATTAAATGCTTTAGGTGTTTATATAGGCTTATATATGTATGCTTGATGAGTCTAAATATTATTTTTAATTCTTGGTTTTATTCATTATATGTTAACAATTTTTAAAAATATATTATTTCTATGTTTTGTATTTTATGTAGACCCCTGACGCAGGTGCTAGTCACCGAAACACGGCCCGTGTCGGGTCAAGGCTCATTCATTAAAGAACTTTGTTCCATTTTAAAGGCCCGTGGTGCTGTTTTTTTGAATGGTCTACAAGCATACAATGTTGATTACCGCCCAGTTAGTGCTGCATGCCGGAAAATTTCTGGCGCACTTGGAGGGGCATAATTGAACGAAAACGCCTATCTCCATGGGCGTTTATCTCCGAGAACGGGTCCGTGAAGGGGCGGACCGAACCGTATTTTGGGAAAAAATAGACGCCCATGTTTTATTCAACAATGTGTGAGCTGGGCGTTTTTGTTTTTCAGCGATAATTGAAAATGAAAGCACCCAGCTCAAAAACGAATAAATCCAAGACATTTATTCGTGGGAGGGGCCAGGATTCGTAGTGCACTGGTCCCCCTCACATGCCAGGACATCAACTGGGCACCCTAGGGGGCACTTTTACAAAACCAAAAAAACAGGTAAAAGAGCTCCCAGGTGCATAGCACTCTTCCCTTGTGTGTTGAGCCCCCCAAATCCCCCTCAAAACCCACTGCCCACAAGTCTACACCATTACTATAGCCCTAAGGGGTGAAGGGGGGCACCTACATGTGGGTACAGTGGGTTTGGGGGGGTTGGATGACTAATAAGCATTAAGCAGCACAATTGTAACAGGTAGGGGGGATGGGCCTGGGTCCACCTGCCTGAAGTCCACTGCACCCCCTAACAACTCCTCCAGTGACCTGCATACTGCTGCCAGGGAGCTGGGTATGACATTTGAGGGTGAAAATAAAAATTTGTGAAACATCATTTTTTTGTGGTGGGAGGGGGTTAGTGACCACTGGGGGAGTCAGGGGAGGTCATCCCCGATTCCCTCCAGTGGTCATCTGGTCATTTAGGGCACTTTATGGGGCCTTATTCGTGAAAAAACAGGGTCCAGGAAAAGTGTCCTAAATTCTAGCTAAAAACGCATACTTTTTTCCCATTATCGGTGAAATGCGCCCATCTTTGTTCGGCAGATAACCACGCCCCAGTTCCGCCTTCGCCACACCTCTGACACGCCCCCATCAACTTTGTCCGCATCCGCGACGGAGTGCAGTTGAAAACGTCCAAAAATCGGCTTTCGATTATACCGCTTTATTCGTTTTTGTGAGATAAACGTCCATCTCCCGATTTAGGTCGGAACTTGGGCGTTTTTCTCGTTCGATTATAAGCAGGTTAGTGGACACACATAAAAAATGAAATTACCGCCCAGGCCACATGGTAGTTCAAAACTGACGCACATAGGATGCGCATATGCGCCTATGCAGCTTAGTAAAAGGGCCCCTTAGTCAGTTATTCTGGAACTTTGAAGAATACTGCTCATTTCTTCATCGAGTCTTTGAACAGCATCCATTCTAATATTTTCATGGGGTCCTGATGGACCTCTTAAATGATCGAACTGTCAGCTAGGAGCAAAGTACATCTTTTCAGCATACTATATTGCCGATAAAGCTTGTGATCAGCGGCAAGGCAAAACTTAGCAAGGGTTCAATAAAACCCCCAGACTGCATAATCAGGTTCTTCTTTGTTTTAAGAGATGGAGGAGTGGCCTTGTGGTTAGGGTGGTGGCCTTTGGTCCTGAGGAACTGAGTTCAATTCCCACTTCAGGTACAGGCAGCTCCTTGTGACTCTGGGCAAGTCACTTAACCCTCCATTGCCCCATATAAGCCACATTGAGCCTGCCATGAGTGGGAAAGCGCCAGGTACAAGTGTAACAAAAAAATAAAATATCCTTTTGTCCCCAAGACTCTTTACTTTATGCCTTTGTCTTTTCAAGATGCAGATCCGATGCTGTGATAGCAACATGTTACCTTTCAGAGTATTTAGGGCTATCTGTACTATAGCCACTATTAAGTCATCTGAAGCGATGCTGAGGATGGCCTTTCTCTGCTGGGGTGAGGCCTGAGCTAAAAGTTTTAAAAGCTCCAGGTTCCTCTTCAGGAAGCTAGACATGGTATTGCCTTTGAGAGCACAATTAAAGTGTGTGGAAAAGTGATATTTTGTCACTGCTTTTTATAGGCACTTTCTGTTTTCTCACCTTATAGAATCATCAAAGTTGGGGGAAAAATGTTTGTCCTCAATCTGTAAGCATTGGGTGTTAACATGTTCAAATCCATGATGAGATAGCTGTATGGTTTTCTGGTAGCATCTTGAAAGGCCTTGAGAAAGAAACATGTTTTACCTGGGTACATTTGTCTGGTGAGAACAGTTAGGTGCTGCTTATCTCTCAGATCCTTAAATAGCACTATATATTTGGTATATAAGATGATAGTGTGGCTTGTTCTGCCTTGACAAAAAATGTTCTGAATGATACAGATAATACTTAAATTTCTGTGGTGTGTATATTTGGTAAAGGCTTTTTTAATCTCATCATTTTTATAAGCAGACTTCATAAAATCATCAACAATGACCAGATTTACTTTATGGACTGGAAATAATGGGTCATCATTAAATGTTACCAGCATCAAATCTATAAAATGTACAGATCGGCACCAGTTTTACAATTCTTCATACATAGGTTGCCAGCAGGTGTAGCACCATAAGATTTGATCAGGTTTCATGCTGAATGTAAGATTGGCATATACTAGCAATTTTTTTAAAGAAATAAACTTCTACCACTATTGGAGGATCCTGCTATGATGCATGAGAAGGGATAGAGCAGGTGTGCGTCAAACTGTTCAGCAGCCATAGTGAAATGTAAACTCCCTTCCACCTCCGGGTCAAAGTAAATTCTGCTTAAGTTTTTTTTGTGTGTGTGTACACAGGGCAGTACACACATCAACAGTAGTACAGCATTGTAAAAAGAGGGTGTTTTATTTTCAAAAATGAAAGTCCTTTGTGCAGTCCAATAAAATTGTATCTTTTTGTTGTTGTTTTATTTATAATGTAGTGATTGGAATATATCTGTTTTTTTAAATTTTCATCTGCTATCATTTTTTACATGGTACAGAGGGACATGCATCACTGTTTCTCTTTCTCTGGTGTTGCACTGTATGCAGAAATTGGCTTCTTGGGAGTTCAGTTTAATTTTTATTTCTATTATTAGTTCATGGTTACTTATTCTATACCGGGTAAGAGTCTGTGTTCTGCATGTGTGAAATAGACATGGTTTTCTGTTAGCATTGACTGCAAAATCAATCTGAATTAATTTGGCCTATTTAGTTTTCCAATAGATGTATTGATGTTTTAGCATATACTGTAGTGTTTGTCATGCTGTTTTTCCTTGGTAGGTCCGACTTGTGGAAGTTACTGCTATTATGGTATGTTGGAATTTCTCTGCAGTTCTTGAGTGACATATATAGTGTTTTGTATTATTTCATACTATGCTTGGTATTGGATTTTGGATTTGGATTTACACTACACCATTCTCAGTAATAGCTCAAGGCAAGTTACACTCAGGCAAGGTAGGTATTTTCCTGTCCCCGGTAGGCTTACAATTTAAGGTTTTTGTTTTGTTTTTTTAATCTGAAGCAATGAAGAGTTAAGTGCCTTTCTAAGATCTCAAGGAGCATCGGTGAGATTTGAACCCTGGTTTCCATGGTTCTCAGACTGCTACTCTACCCATTAGGTACAGCTAATACATGTTTGGTAATTCAACAGCAAACTAAAGGCTAGCAGAGCTAAAGCATGGTGGCCATTTGGCAACCTACCAAAAACATGTATGAGTAAATTATTTTATGATTGCCAGTAATCCCAGAATTTCTGTTACAGTACTGCTGAACATTACTGTTCCCATGGCCAATAGGAAGACGCTGGACTGGGGAGCTGAGGCTGACTGAGAGTACCTGTATATATTTCCAGAACACTGCATACAGTGTATATAATACCATCAGTAACAGAGGTACTGGGGAAGACAGGTAGGGTTTTTCCCTGCTGTGTTCAAAAGTGCCCATACTTTCCTTTAAAATAAAAAAGAGTGGTTATCATACAGGGGGTGCAGTGTTCACTTTTAAACTGTGCTAAACATCTAGTATCTGAGTAAAATTCAAAGCATCTATATACTACAGGCGAACAAGCAAGGAAAGCATGCAGAGTATGGGTCATGGAATTCTTTCCAATGTGTGTGTGTGTGTGCGCGCGCACGCGCGCACGTGTGCGTATCAGCTGCTTGTCAACTCAGTCCTTTGCTCATGAAGAAACATTTTTGCTCACGTCAGAAAGTCTTTAGAGGGAACATTGGTCAAGATGGTTGCTGGACTCATGGGGAGAGGGTCGAGAGCTGCTGGATTCATGGGGACAGGGTCAGGAGGGTTGTTGGACTCATATAGGGGATTAGGAGGGTTGCTGGACTCATGGGGGTGGGGTCAGGAGAGTTACTGGACTGATGGGAGAAGGGGCAAGAAAAAAATCTGGATCTACAGGGGAAGGGGGAATGGGGGGAAATCAGAAAAATTGCTGGACTCATGAGGAGGTCAGGAGAGTTGCTGGATTGGCAGGGGGAAGAAGCAAGAGAAAATCTGGACCTGCAAGGGAGGAGGAGGAATGGGTGGAGTCGGGAGAGTTGCTGGACTCATGAGGAATGGGTCAGAAGAGTTGCTAGACTCATGAAAAGGGGTCAGGAGAGATGCTGGACTGGCAAGGGGAGGGGCAAGAGAAAATTCTGGACCTGCAGGGGGAGAGGGAATGTGGAGAGGGTAGAGATGATGAACTATCGGGGAGGACTGAAGAGAGAGGGGAGAAGATGCCAAACTACCTGGGGGGGGGGGGGGGGGGAAGACCCAGAGAGAGAGAGGGAGGAGACAGAGTGAAAGATGTAGAACTGTGGAAGATGGAGGGAAGAGATGCAGGGTGCATTGAGGGAGGGACACATGCTGCACTGGGCAACAGTGGGGGTAAGAGGGAATAGAAGAGAAAGAGAGAGAGATACCATCCTGTAGGAGGATGGAGAGGAGAGATGCTGGAACCATGGAAAGAAGAAAAGATGCTGGACACTGGGTGGAGGGTAGAGGGTGGAAAGGAGAGAGACAAAGAGAAACTGGACTGCATGTAAAGAATAGGAAAGATGCTGGACCATGTTGGGCAGGGAGGGTAGTGAGAAAGTAGAAGCTGGACATGGGGAGGGATAGGGACACAGGAGACAAAAACAGGCTGGCAAGCCTGGGCAAAGAAGAGCTGCAAGCAAACCTGGGAAGAAGGCAGGCAAGCCCAGACAGCTGCAGGAAGACTCCCAGAGAAAGAGAAGCAGGCAAGAAGAGGAAAGCAGGAGCTGCAGGCTGGATATATAAGCCACATTGAGCCTGCAAATAGGTGGGAAATGTGGGGTACAAATGTAACAAATAAATAAATTCTCTGGGAAGAGAGTGAGAGCCCTCCTGTGCCAAGGTGAGCTCCGGGGAAGTAGAGCAGTGCAGAGAAGCTCTGGATAGTGCTGGAAGGGCCAATAGCAGAGAAAAAGAGGAGAAAGCAGAAGAGCTAGAAGTAAATCTGGGGCAGAAGAGGGAGGCTAGCAGCAGATAAGCCTGGGCAGGAAGAGGGTATGACTGAGAAAAGAGAGCAAGAAGGAAAGCTTCAGGCAAGTCCAAGGCTAGGAAGAGAGGCAACAACAACTGAGGCCAGCCTGAACCGTGTGAGCAGGAAGAGAGAAGAAGGCTGGTGTGCACCGGGCAGAGAGAACGGCTGTTGGGAAGCTGCATTGGGCTGGGCCAAGTGCAGATCTGTGCTGGAGGCAGTGCAGGGCTATGCTGGGAGCAGCACCGGGCCATGAAAAGCAGCAGTCCTGCGCAGCGCCAAAGGGAACTGGACCGGGAAGTGAAGCTGGGGGAAAGCTGTATGATTGGAACCCCTGACCCATGAGAGAAGCCCAGACTGAGTATCTGCCAGCATGAATGTCTGCCCTGTGAAGAATACCCACTCAGAAGAGAACCCAGCCTGAACCAAGTGCCCACAACTGAAGAAAGCCTGCAGTTGAAAAAATGTTTAAGAAACTTGACACATTGGGCAACAGTATAATAATGATTTCAATTACCCCAATATTGACTGGATACATTTTACATCAGGGAGAGCTAGGGAAGTAAAATTCCTAGACATAATAAATGACTGCTTCTTGGAGCAACTGGTCCAGAAATCAACAATAGAGGGAGCCATTTTAGATATTGTCCTTAGTGGAATGCAGGACAAGGTACGAGAGGTAACAGTGATCATTTGAGCTAATATCTAGAGTGAAGCAACAAAGGAAATCTACTGTAGCAGCATTTAATTTTCAAAAGAGTGACTACAATAAAATGAGGAAAATGGTTAAAAAGAACCAAAAGGGTTGGCCACAAAGGAAAAATGGAAATTAAGAACTAGATGGTGAGAGAAAGGGAGAATGAATGGTAAAAATTGTATGGGTAGTTAAAGAGAAGAGAAAAGAAACATAAAAAGAGAGATCAGTGCCAAATGGATGTAGAGAAGAAAAGGAAGATTGACAAGAGGAGAGAGAAGAAGTGGAAAGGCAAACCTGGAAAAGAATTTAGGAGACGACCGACACTATAAGTGGAACAGATTGTGACCTACCCAATTAGAAAAGTGCAAGTGTACATTTTTTAAATGTTTGTATCTATCAGCGTATAGGAGAAAACGCATTTGTGTATCCCTTTTATCAAAATTGCACTGCTTATAGAGTCTGTCTTTCTTGGACATAATGGAGGAGGTTCTCCATTTCAGTTTTTTTCCTGTATATTTTGTAGTTCTCTATTTTGTATCAGATGAGATTCTGTCCATGTTCTGCATGTGTGACTGAGGTGAAAGATTCTGCTATCACGTAGTGTCTGAGTAGGAATCAATAACAGTTCAGCTTGTTTCAGTTTCACAGTAACAGACATATTGGTGCTTTAGGGCCCAGTATAATATTTAAGGCACTGTCTTTTCTTAGCTGGATTAGAACTGTTATGGGATCTTGCCAGGTATTTGTGACCTGGATTGGCCACTGTTGGAAACAGGATGCTGGGCTTGATGGACCTTTGGTCTTTCCCAGTATGGCAATACTTATGTACTTATGGTATGGCAAGTTTCATATATAGATTTTGATTGTCATTTTGCAGGGTCTTTTATTATTTTGTAAAGTGTGTGGCATTTGAAAGCAAGGTATGGGACATGGGCCCAAAGGTGGCCCTTGTCACCCCCAAATAAAAATGCTAAATACTAGTGGTGTCCACATCATGTTCTCACCACTTAAACAAAAATCTGTCTACTTTAAACAGTGTCTGGCAGTGGAAGAAGCATGTGCTATTCCTGAGGTGATAATCAGAATTTGAATATTTTTTGTATGGTGACTTGTAAGGGGGATAGCTGCATTTCTGGCGAATATGGACTTTGTGATACTGAACGGGAGCTTTAGAGTTCATATTGAGAGCCTGACCAATTGTGTAGGGAATTTAGACTTCACTTCCACAAATGGCCATGGTGTGTTATATTACTAATATAAAAGTAAGGGTATAATGTGCAGAAGTGTTGTTTTGTCTCTCTCTCTCCCCCCCCCCCCCCCCCCCCCCAAATATTTCTGTCTTGAGATGCCACTGTCCTTACCACTACACTCCTCTCTTCCTTTATCCCCTTTGCTCTGCATTTTTTTGGCTTCCATGTTTCCTGTGCAGTCCTGCATTCTGTCTCTCTCTGTGGGGAAGGAAGAGGGGGGATTAAGGACAGCCTAAGTGTATGTTATCCCTAGACCAGTGCTACTCAATTGGCGTGTCCCTTAGATCTTGCGGTACAGCACATGCAGCAGGAGAGGTGCATTTTCTCTCTCCCCCCCCCCCCCCCACAACTGGGACACAAGCAGCTAACACTTCCTTTCCCCCCCCCCCCCCCATCCAAATGGGACAGCAATGGCATAAAGAAAATGGTGGAATGGAGCCTTGGGACCTATGTGCCTGCTCAGCATCTGCTGATGCCTCCTCCTCTGACCTCAGAAGTCATGTCAGAGGGGACAGAACTGAAAGAGGCCCTGCGCCACCATTTTCAGTTTATACCATAGACTGCAGTACAAAAAAGGACGATCAGGGAGATGTGCTGGACACAGGAGGTGGAAAGAGACATTGGGAAGGACATGCTGGACATGGAACACAATGGGGAGATCATGGGGAGCATGTTGGATAGGAAGGAAGGTGGATGAGAGATCGGGGAGACACTGGAGGGGAAAGTGTGCTCTCTCCTTTCTAATTCATGTGAATAGGAGAGGGAGCATAATGAGAGAAATTTCCTATGGTGCAGGCTCATGTCAGCAAAAAAAAAAAAAATCACTGTTTTGATATACTGGAACCTTATTGAATCTGTTTCAGTCTGTTTTTTTTTCTTAGAAACGTGACACTCCCCACCCTTTGTCCCCTCCCCCACCCCAAATGAAACAGTCTAACTATATACCCATGCTTATGACTGACAGACAGGAATTTTCAGTCTCATAACAGAAAGGACTTCAGATTATAGATATATTTCATTCTCTAAATAAGAATGATATAGCTCAAAGATGACACTGCAGTTTTGTGTATCAGGGGTTATTCTAGGCATTTTTTCTTTCCCTCATTTCCCTATACACAGAGAAACAACCTATTGTTAAAGAATGATGTTATAAAGAACTTGCTTATTTTACATGTTCAAGTGTCACAAACCTTCCCTACTAAAAGTCTCTCCTGGAAAAAAGAAAATGAGCTAAAAGAACACAGAGGGGCAAAATTGCAGTGAGTCTTGCCTATGGTTTCCCAGAAAGCACATTAAACAAATACAAACATTTCTGAAATCATATTTTGCAAATGACAGTTTTCAAAAAACATAAGCTTCCCTCTATCTGTTTTCCATGCAGTTAGGTTAATGTTGCTAATTATCACAGCACCCCCCACCCCGTTCAAGGCCTCTAGTTTGAACTGTGATGCTCTGTGATAGCTGGACCCATCTGCAGCTCATAGAGGAAAGCTAAGCAGATAGCTGTTAGGTAAAGAAAAGTCCTTATGGTAAAGCAACTTTTCTGTTAGTTTGCATGGTGTCCGATTAAAGGATTTGTGGCTGCATAATTGCATAGCATTAATAGAATCAAGTAATTATTTTGTTGCATGCAATTGATTTAAGACCCCATTGCAGTGCACAATTATAGTGGGCATTACCCTCAGAGCAGCTGGCCTCATACATATTATAATGTTCTCATGTGGGGGGGATGAGTTGATATTAATTACCTTGATAGAGGACTGGAAAGAGTAGGAATCTGTCACAGGACATGAAAGGAAACTCTAGGAATGGTCTTCAACTAGCTGTAGATCCTATCAATTTTTTTTCTTTTTAATGATCAAAAATGAGAAAACCAAGTAGTCCTTATTTTCCATCATTCTGATATAATGTAGACTGAATCACACCCTCTTGTTTGATCATCTAGAAGGCTTCCAAAGAATTGTCATTGGAATGTTCAAATTGCTTCATTGGTTTGACTCCCAGTTTCCAATTTACAATGTCTTCTTGCCTTCAGGTTTCAAAATAATTTTAAAACATTTTGATAATCAAACAAGGAGGTGTGATATTTAAAACTCATTATACCAGAAAGGTGTAAATTTTAACAATTACTTGAAGTTTCACAGGGCCCAATAGTCATAAAAGACTAAGCTCCTAAATGTGTGCACTATTTTTATCCAAACTTATGTGCATAAGTTTTCAACTGAAAATTCATCTTACCAACTTAAAAGTTATGCTTATAAATTTAGGCCGGCCATTTATTTGCCTAGATTTATTAGCCTAGGACTGAAAATCAGCATTAAGCTCCTTTCTCTGTCCTAAAACTGCCCCTATCGTTACCCATTTATTTAGAATTTTAGGGGCTTATTTTTCAGATAGAAAAACATCCAAAAAGCAGCACAAAGTGGCAGATTGACTTTCTTTGCCAATAGTTCAAATCAGTGTTTTCTAAACACATTTTTACGGCCATTTGCCCTTCAGAAAAGCATTGAAGACCCATCTCTTTAAGAAAGCCTACCCCAATGATCCAACTTAACTAAAACCCACCCACATGATTCTGTACCAGCGATTGTTATACATTGACCATGTCTCCCATTCTCCTTATGCTAACCCCCTATCTTTTTCCTCTCCATCCTCCCTACGCCTACCTCCCAATGTTCATTCCCTTCTACACTCAATCCCTCCTATGCTCAATTTTCTTATCCATTAACCCCATTATTATTACGTTTACTACAATTTGTATAATCTTCTTAAAGACTTTGTAATTCTTTTTACTTGTTACTATGTAAGCCGCATTGAGCCTGCTATGTATGGAAAGCGCAGGGTACAAATGTAATAAATAAATACAATAAATAAATAAGACACTTTTCTATGCAGTTCACATGCAGTCTGTCTAAATCTCAAGGGGCTAAAGTCTAAAGAGCATCCACGTGTGTGGAGAACTCAAAATATAAACAAAAAGGTGGGAATATGAGCCAGGCTATCCAATAACTGGACCTAAAATCAAGTGTAAAATAAGCAATATTTATTAATTTTCAAACAAATGATAAAATAATTCCACTTTAAAATTGACTCGACACAACGTTGTGTTTCGGCCAGATGGCCTACGTCAGGAGTCTATAAACAAAACATAATGAATAAATACATAAATAAGATATACATTGAAATGAAAGCCGATGAAAAAGAACAATTAAAATATAAAATATCATACGCTATACCATGTTGATATAAGGACTGGAAGACAGATGTAAGACAATAACCAAAAGTAATAATAAATTACCATACTAATATAAGTCTGACCTAATCACCTTTTATCAAAATCAATACTAAGTATTATTACAAACACATTACTTTATTCAAATCAAACATAATCACTGGTTAATATTTAACAAACTATTTATACAGGACTGTGTTCTGTATTAACGCCATTGATACTCAATATAGTTCTTCAAACTTTCATAACCTCTCAAAAAATACATCATCACAAAAGTCAGATGACTTATCTTATCTTCATTCCAGACGACAGAATGTTAAATGTTCCATCATATAGTTCATTGGTGAGTATCAATCACTAGTCCGTTGATAAACAGAAAACAGAATCCAAAAGAGAAGAAATTCACAATATCCTCAGGGTGGGTCAATATTCTCTGAAACAATGACTCCACTCAAACCGGATCCTTATATCAAGTTTCCTTCACAGTGATGTTTAGTTTCAATCCACATTCATATATATATCCACAGATCTCAACACAGGCCGTGTTTCATTATAACTTCTTCAGGAGATCCTACATACAAATATATAACATCACTAAACACATCCTCAACCTCAAACGATCATACAAACAACTTTGTCTTAAAACTCTTACCAGCCACATTAGAACACTGGGCACATAACAGGAAATCCCTTCTGATAGCGTATAGCGTCATGATTAGATTGAATGATCTAACTTTATGTGAACTACTGCTCTTATACTGACATCAGTAATGCCCAATCAACCTCCTTATTGAGGCCATATGGGTGCACCGTCCCCCAATTAAAAATGAAACGCTGTTCCCTTCGAATGAGTTCACGTTCTACATTGCCATAACCTCCCTGCAAGCAATTGATGATTACAAACTGCAAATCATCCACTGAATGATTATATTGTAGCCAGTGGCTAACCAGTGGCGTTTCTGTTTTCTGTAATCGAATATTGCTCAGATGTTGAGCAATACGTAATTTAATTTTTCTTGTGGTTTCTCCTATGTACCATAGCCGACAAGGACAGCATATGGCATAAGCTACATTTTGTGTGTTACAATCCGTATAAGATCGTAACTCAAAATATCTATTTAAAGATTGTACCCAAATCCGATTAGTACATAAAGCATATTTACAGTACATGCAAGAATTGCAACAGGTATGCCCACATTCTTTCTGCTGGCTCTCCCATTGATGAAATTTTTTCTTGGATAGAATCTCACCTATATTTTTCTCATGATTACAAGCAAATCTTGGTCTGGTTTGTAAACTATGATGGAGAGATAACACAGACCAGTGTTTAAGAATGATATCCTGTATAGCTCGTGTCTGCTTATAAAAAAGGGAGAATACAGTTAACCTGAGAAGCATATGTATTCACAGAGGATGCCTTATTAGTCAGCCAACATCTTTGTGCATATTTTGCCCGTTTATGAGTTAATATACTAACCTTGTGGCTGATGACAGCAATAATAATAAGATTAAGATCATCAAGTCCCGTGATGATGTGTGCTCACATATAAAAGGTGTGCAGACAAGGAAAAAATGGTCTGCAAAAAAAGGAGGAAATGAGTGGTCACGTAACGTAATGCAGGCAACTGAAGAACAAGAAGCATGCCAATTCAATTGACGCTAAACAAAAAACCAGGCTGCGATGCTCCCGTCAAAAAATCAAGGCTACGATGCTCCTAAAACTGCATAAGTATGATTTTAATCAAAGTACGATTGAAGCCGATCTGGTTTAAATGAACAGATAGAACAGATAAAACAGAGTTTAAGCAAAAAAAACACGGTTTAAGGAAAAAAACCCAATGTATCTATCAGTGTATAGTGGAACGAAGATCACATTAGCGAGCCAATATTCAGCAGAGATAAGCGGTTATCTGCTACTTAATATAAGTGGTTGGCACCAATATGCTATTTAACTGGTTAGCAGCCATATCTGGCCGGTTAAATTGGTTTGAATATCGGGTGTATAGTCTCTTAATCTCATCATTTAACATGCATTAATTCTTGGAGGAGAGGCCTAATGTTCAGTGTAGCGGGTTGTGGACCTGGGGAACTGGGTTTGATTCCCGCTGATGGTCGGCAGTGGGTTGAGATCCTGGGAAACCAAGTTCAATTCCCTTTGCAGCTCCATATGATCGTGGACAAGCCACTTAACCCTCTGTTTCCCCAAGTACAACAGTAGAGCAATGTACTACTTAAACTGTGAGCCCATTACTTTTATTTTTCTTACATTTGTACCCCGCGCTTTCCCACTCATAGCAGGTTCAATGCAGCTTACATATTATATACAGGTACTTATTTGTATCTGGGGCAATGGAGGGCTAAGTGACTTACCTAGAGTCACAAGGAGCTGCCTGTGCCTGCAGTGGGAATAGAACCCAGTTCCCCAAGACCAAAGTCCACCACTCTAACCACTAGGCCACTCCTCCAGTACCTGTAAAATGAATTTTAAATCACTTTACGTCTAAGCAGTATATAAATATTTAAATGAATGAATGAATTTAATGATCTTATCCCTTACTCCTTTATAAACCTCTTCCAGATTTTATAACCTCTTCGTGACTAATGACAGAGAATTCTATCATATTCCTTCATATGCTCGTAAGAAAAAAATGCTTTAAGCTCCCTTTTAAACTCACCCAGATTTTGTATCTTCCTCAATCTCATTGGCAGTAAATTCCAAAGTTGGGGCTCAAAAATATAGAATATAAAGTCAGAGATCATGCAAACAGCTCCCTACTTTTATAAGGAAGAAAGACTTCAGAATATCATGACTATGAGCTCTTCAATGATTTTCAGGAGTAAAATGCCTGCCTTCTTTCACCTGATGCAATGGGGTTGAGTGCATTTGCACAGAAGAAGGAAGAGAGCTACTTGATCAGTATTTCCTGATACTGAGAGTTTCACCATGATTTTGGTAGGCAATTTGGTGGCATTTCCAAGAGATTTGTACAGTATTTCTGATGTATAATTTTCAGAACTTCCCTCCTATTGGCAGGTTGTCCGGCAAGGATACTGGGACACTGGCTATTTTCTCATAGAAACAGTCAAAACCTTGCACCTGGTTTTGGCAGTGGTACTAGTTGGGTTTTGTAGGCCCTCTGATGTCTGAATCCAGAGCAAGATTCTTGTTTAGATTGGAAGAATGAGAGATAGGAGGATGCCCTCACCATGGAAAGTAATAGGATATGCTTTGCCCTCCACTCTGGTGCCTCCTAAAAGAGGATGCTGGATCAGAAACTTGTGAATTTCCAGTTCACAAACTTTATAGTTTTAGTGGAATTGAGGAATCCTGCCCCTTCGGTCTCCGTGCGTTTGTCTTCCACCTTCATCTCTACTGAGCTTTCATTGGGTTTCAAAGGTGTCTGTAGGACACATCAGATGAGTAATCTTCATATATATTTTCAATTTTGTGTGGTATTATATGATACATACTGTATTTTGACTGAAAAATACAGTATTGGCTTTTTTTCCACATTTATTTGACTTTATATTTTAGCATATGTGAAGTTTTTTAAGACTAGTGATGTTTAATTCCTTTTTCCTGTTCACTGTCAGGGTTTTGCATTTTCACTGAGGTCTTTTTCTCCAAGTAAAGTATGAATTACAGTATTTTTTGATGGTATCTCACTGCATTGCAGCATAATACTGAATCAGCAACCTTATCTTAGAAAAGTGAAGATGGGAATGTCATCTGTGACCTTTTACAGACCGAGTCACATCAACACTGAAATGGGTGGAAATGTGATTTGGAACAGATCTGAGTCAATGCTAATCTAGCTGTTATGTTTCCTGGAGTGAAATACAGAGTTACCCTCCATTAGATCATAGGAGAGTTTGGATCCAAGTGGGTTATTCTTGTATTTAACTCCACAGAAAAAGCTTTTCCAGCTGAGAGAACACCCAGACTTACTCATTTGTTCATTATGGCCTATATCAAAGGGTGGTAGGGGTTGCCCAGCTTGGCACGCGGTGATTAGGCCCTACCGCCAGGCTCTGGTTTTCCTGCTTTCCATTGCTAGAAAATACACATTCATTTTCTAGCACCGGGGGGGGGGGGGGGGGGGGGGGGGGTGTGCCTGGTGGTAATCGGGTAGCGCTGCATGCTGCCCGATTACCTCCAGGTTACCACTGGAGCTTTCAACGCCTCCTAAATAGGAGGCAGTATGGGCTCCAGCAGTAAATGGCTGCACGACAATCATTTAATTACCACACAAGCATTTATCGCGTCTAGTGGAAAAGAAGTCACTTTTACTGGCAGCGGCAAAAGGTGGCTTTGGTGTATGGCTATCCCACGCGCCAACACCACCTCAGGCCACCTTATACTGCCATTTGGTAAAAGGACCCCTTAAAATGATATGTTTGTACTTTTTACTAACTTTGATGACCTACTTAGGAGAACAGTTATGTTTGACTAATCCATTCCAGTAAATATTATTAAATACCACTCATGAAACTTTCTAAGAACATAAATTTGGAGTTAGATGGAATGGATTAGGATGGGGAAATTGAACACAATATACAAGATTAATAATATAATTATAAAATAAAAATAAAGATAATGTTCCCACTGTATAAGGAGTAATAAAACTGAACTTAGATTGATTTGTAACTAGTGTTAAAAAAAAAGAAGAAAGATCTAATGCGTTGAGGATTCAGTCCCTTTCTATAGAATAAAAAGAGACTGCTAAGTTCTAAAATAAAGCTTTAATGAGATCATTTCTGTTTTTCAGGCTGTATTGCAGAAAATTTGAAAACTTTATGTCACTTTTGAAGCAGTCTTTCTTTGCTACCAATTTAGCCACTGTGTGAGTGAGTCAGGTTAAAGTCGCATAATGGATTTTCATCTGCAGTGAAACGGGCTTCAAAGTTGTTGCTAAGATACTGCATTTAGACCCATACAACAAGAAAATTGAAAGTCACTTCTTTATTGCTAGAATGATTGGAAAACATTCTAGAAATTCTCTATGTAATTCTCTGATTGTGAAGAGAGGCTGATCTATTATAACAAACTGTTTTTCTTTTGCATTTCCAATCTAATCCTGTCTTTTTTTAATATTACTGCATCTGTTTAGGCTAATATTTTAAGGCACATTTCAAATCAGATGAAAGTGCCTGTTGTTGAGGGTCCATCCATCAATTCATACATCAATTTCTGCGCATCTATAAACTTATGTGTAGGAGCTCAGAGGGCAGAAGGAGCCATGTAGTCATGATGAGGCCAGGGCTTTCCTCCAAAGATCTGGAGGAGCAAGAGGCCAGAGGCAGCAAGAGCAAAAGGATGGCAGGGAGGATAAGCTCAGCCACCTAAAAAAAATTGCAGAATAGTGTTAGCTAAAACCCTCTCCACCCCCCCTCTCTCTTAGCCAACAGACAGCCAAAGACAAACAGCCATTACCTATAGCAATCCTTGGATCCTGCTTGATATTGCTCATCTGACTGGGCCAATAGTTCTGGATTCACCACACCTGAACTTCATGAGAAGGGAAAAGGGTGAGCGGGGAAGAGAAGGGGAAGAAAGGGAGAAGACCTGGTAGAGCATATATACATACATACATACATACATACACCACATTATCCCAAATTGGCTCGGGTTCAATCTGGTTTACAATAAAAGGTTAACAGTAAGCACAGATTATTAAATCACACCAAAAGACATAGATTATTACTATCAGAGAAGTGTTGAAGACAGATAATATCATTAATAGTGGAATCATATTTTGTTGTTACTAATAGCAGTACTCATCAAGAATGTTTTCAGCAGGATTACATGAAGGAATTTGTGTATCCATGGATGGATCATAGTAGGAAGTCAAGATGGGCCCGTAGAAACAAACAGGTGTCTTTTATTCATTCTTCCAACGATTCTTTGGGGGAACAAGGGACAGCTGTAAATAATGTTCAGTCTATCAAGGGGCCTCCAGGTAGTGCTCAGGTGCATACTATATCTTTTTAGGAACAATCAAAGGGCCGAGAGAGCTCCTGTGGCATTAGTGGTACGGTCAAAAAGACAGTTGAGGAAAACACCTCAATAGTTTTTAATTTGTCGTCCAAGCCTCTCATGGTGGCCCAGTTACAGTTATTGGGCTTAGGCTTATCATAAGTCCCTACACAGTATCATGATTCTTTTAACATCCGGGTGGGACTGCATAACTTTTTTCACAAGTTACATTTGTAGCTTCATTTTTCAGACATTGATTTTTGTGCCCAGGATACTTTTGCACAAATGTTTTTGCAGAAGTATCAACTGCCATCCACTTGGGTCCCGTATGGTCCGATGGATCTTGCATTGGCCACCTTTCAACAGTGGGTCCTACATAATTTACAGAACATTGAGCGTCACATGGTCAAGGGCCATTGTAATTTAACGGCTGAGCAGAAGCAGGCTTTTGTATGATCTTTAAATGGAGGAGTCCATAGTTACTTATTTTGCCTCAGAGGTACACAAGACCCTTATTCACCCCCCAGGATGCCCCATTGTATCAAGCAATGGCTTTCTTCCTGAGCCGTTGTCACAATTTTTGGACTTTCATTTATGTCCGAGTTTGAATCAAATTGTATCTTAAGTGAAAGATTCACTTTTGAACTTGTTAGACCAATACATGGTAACCAATGATCAGAAGACTGTTTTGGTGACTTTAGATGTCATTGCTTTATACACAAATGTACCCCAGATGGCGGCTGTAGAGATTCTTGGATGCCTATTCAACACATTGCCTTTATCAGAGGGTATAATATCTTTGTTGAACTAGATGGCCAAGTTGGTAATATTTAACAATTCCTTTGTTTTTGAGAATCAGTTTTTCCATCAAATTAAGAGTATTGCAATGGGAGCTACAGTAGTCCCCACGGTGGCATGTCTGTACATGGCCAAATTTGAGGAAGTTTTTGTGTATCCCTCTCAATTTTTTTCTCATTTAGTGGGTTGGCTGTGTTTTATAGATGACATTCTCCTTATTTGGAAAGGGAGTATGGTTGGATTGACATAGTTCATTGAGGGATCCTTTTACTAAGGTGTGCCAAAAAATAGCCTACGCTGGTGTAGATGTGTGTATTGAACACATGCAGGTCCATTTTCAGCGCACCTGCAAAAAAGGCCTTTTTTGGCTAAAAATGGATGTGCAGCAAAATAAAAATTGGCACACGTTCATTTTGGGCCTGAGACCTTACCGCTACCCACTGACCTAGCGGTAAAGTCTCATGCATTAACCGGGCGGTAATGGTCTACAAGCATACAACGCCGATTACCGCCTAGTTAGCACCAGTGCCGGAAATGCTCAGCTCACAGTCCATGCACAATTTTAGAAGCTAATATCACGAGATTATCTGAGTATCAGGATAAGGATGATTTTGGTCATGTATGTTGTATGAAGCACAGATGGCTAGATTCTATATATGGTGTTTGAAAATTCCATACAGAAATAAAATATGCCTAGGCGTATTCTCTAAAGTACACCTATATTTTATAGAATAGGTTCAAATTTCTGCACGGGATACAGAATATACCGAGTGCCTCTCCACGAGACCAAATTTAGTCATGGCCATTTTTGCTATGATTTACTTGGTGTAAATCCCAACTGCTAAATTGGGCACAGAGCAGGTGTTTTCTAAAATAACATGCATAGATTTTAGAAACACCCACACCCTGCCCATGGCCATGCCCCCATTTCAACTATGCTACTTAGAATTTAACCGCACCACATTACAGAATACACTTAGTGAGTTGTGAGAGTAAATCTTGATTAATGGCAATTAGTGCTGATAATTGTTTGTTAACATCTAATTGATAGCACTGATTGGCTAGTTAACCAATTAAGTTACACACATTTTTATAGACTACACTTTGATTTCCGCATGGAAATTAAGGTGTGATATATAGAATCCTGGGGATAATGCATTACGCATTTTCAATGGGAGGGGGGCATGGTATCCTACCTAAAAAGGGACTGCATATGTATTATTTAGTTTTCTTAAGGTAAGCAAAGACCTTTCAACTACTTTTTTTAAACTTAAGATATGATTATTTTTATCTATCAAAGCTAATAACTTTTATAAGCAAATTTTTCTTAGACCTGAATTTGGTCGAATGGTCATTAAGGGTCCTGTTTACTACGCTGTGCTGTAGGTGCACTAACTTTTTAGCGCATGCTAAAAATTAGCACACGCTAATGCTAGAGACACCATAGTGGGTGTCTCTAACGTTAGCGCACGCTAATTTTTAGCGCACACTAAAAAGTTAGCGCTGCTTAATAAACAGGGCCCTAATAGTTTTACATCAAATGCTAGCAAAACAAAACAAATGCCAATATTCAGTAGGATTGACTGCCAGCACTGTACCAAGGGATGTGCGAATGGTGGGGCCAAACAGGGTGCAGACATGAAAAGGCACAAAAATTGCTCCCCTCCCAGCACACTATCTTCTATCATTGGCATTGCAGAGGGCAGGGTGTGGGTGGTGCTGGTGAGCCCCACGTAAGCAAAACTGTAGTTCAGTATGATCCTGCCAATCATATAAGCAGTTTAAAAAAAAAAAAAAAAATTCCCAGGTGCTGAGCAGAATTTTGGATGAAAAAATGGAGCAGGATGCGGAGTGTCCCAGAGATGGTGTCACATAGACCTCTAACATGTCTAAATATAGAGATTATGCAACCAAAAAAATGTTTGTTTTGTTTTGTCTCCCATGTCATTTTTGGGAACTTTTGTTTTGTTCATTTTATTTTATTTTTTAATTTCATTTTCACAGCAGTATCATTAGTAGCACACACACTTTTGAAAAAAGTGTACATTCCTCAAAAACACTGATATTCAGTCACCAAAAGTATAAAATAGATGAAGTAGCAGATATAACGTAGAATGTCAGGTTTGGAAAGGTCAAGTTATATGTCAGTATTCAGTGGTGCTGCCTAAGTGGATAGCATCGCTGAATATAGGCATAATTTGCATTTAGGTTAGACATTTTCTGCCCAATATTCAGTGCAATTTAACAGGAACAGCTCCTGGCCTGTTAAATAGCCTTAAGCCGGCTAAGCACTAATATTCAGAGTGAAATAGCCGGATATTTCAACTGAATATTAGCACTTAGGAGGAGATCCTATATATGAAGCCTACTCAATGTGGAAATTAAAAGAGTAAGACCTTTCTTCCCAAGGACCTTCTTCCGTAACCTGGTACAATCAATGGTACTCAGTCATCTTGACTACTGCAACGCACTCTATGCTGGCTGCAAAGAGCAAATAATCAAAAAACTTCAGACAGCCCAGAACAGTGCAGCTAGACTCATTTTCAGTAAATCAAAATACGAAAGTGCTAAGCCGTTACGAGTAAAGCTACACTGGCTCCCACTTAAAGAATGCATCACATTCAAAATATGCTTTCTAGTTCACAAAATCATTCACGGAGATGCCCCAGCCTACATGTTAAACCTGATAGACTTACCACCCAGGAATGCTAAAAAATCATCCCGCACATTCCTTAATCTTCACTTCCCCAACTGTAAAGGTTTAAATTACAAACTAACGCATGCATCAACCTTTTCATACCTGAGTACACAATTCTGGAACGTGCTGCCGTGCAACTTAAAAACGATTTATGAACTAACTAACTTCCGCAAACTACTGAAGACTCAACTCTTTGACAAGGTATACCACAAAGATCAACAAATGTGAACTCCTCCACACCCAGAACTGTCTTATAATATCTGCTTGTTATACTACTATCATGTTTATCATTATAATATTAACCAAGATCCTTCTGTAATACTAAATGTCTATTTTCTCAAATATTTCCACCATTCATGATGTATTGTAAGCCACATTGAGCCTACAAAGAGGTGGGAAAATGTGGGATACAAATGCAATAAATAAATAATCGTCACAGAAATCAGTGCTAACTAAGCATATTCTGTAATCGGCACCTAGATTTAGGACCCGATTATAGAATATGCTGAGTTGATATTTCAGTGCCGATATCTGCGTGCATCCATTTATTCCAATGAAAAGCTGGTGTAAATCTCAGCATGTTGATTTAGAAGCACTGGGCTATATTCTATATCTAGACGCCTAAATTTTGGAATGCCTATGAAATGCCCATTTCCCTGCCTATAACCATGCCTCTTTTTCCCTCTACGCATTAGAAGTTTGGCGCACATCATTACAGAATATGCTTAGTGAGTTGTGCACCTAAATTCTAATCAGTGCCAATTAGTGTTCATTATTGCTTGTTAAGTGCTGTTATCAGCACTCATTAAGTCAATTAAGTTACGTAAGTTTAGTGGCCAGATAAACCCACATAATTAGCAGGTCTGTCCTTAGCTGCTATAACTTAGCTGGTCAGTCGATGAATATCAGCTTAACCGGCTATGTTTGTAATGACCAAAAAAAAAAAACCTGGAAATTCAATGCTGGTCATCGGATAAGGCCTGGCATTGAATTTCCAGGTTTGCCACTGACTGAGGGGGTTAGCTGGGCTGCCTCCTACAGTCTGAATATTGGCCCCTTTGAATTTTATATTTACCACAAAGCTGAATGTTGATCATAGGATGCATTGTATAGTATAGCATATTGTATCATTTCACTGGAATGCTTCAAGCCAGTGTTTCCCAAGTCTGGACCTGAAGTACCCCTTGTCAGTCAGGTTTTCAGGATACCGACAATGAATATGCATGAAAGAGATTTGCATATAATGGAGGCACTGTATGCAAATCAAGTTGATGCATATTCATTGGGGATAGCCTGAAAACCTGACTGGCAAGGGGTACTCCAGGACTGGACTTGGGAAACACCACTTTAAGCTGATAAAAGAGAAGACTTCCTCAAAAATACAAAGCTCACAAATGCAGGGATATATCTCCACAGGCAACAACTTTGCTGTCTGAAATCAAAGAACTTTGATTTCAGACAGCAAAGTTGTTGCCTGTGGAGATATATCATGCTCAAGGCTATCGGTTTTTTGTGAGTTCTGTATGGTATTGATTATGTCTGATGTTTTGTGTAACCTGCTTAGAAATATGTGATAGGTGAGCTATAAATAAAATAAAACAAATAGTTACTGCAAGTCAAGCAATAGTAAATCAGTACTAGAAAAAACAGTATTATTGAGTTTGAATGACACACAGATTTATTATTGGATAATATGTACTATCATTTTGTGTAAAATTATAACTAGATCATTTCCCTGTGGTGCACAGTATAATGAATTAAACTTTATATTTGCCTTCAAACAAAAGATTCTTTTTATTTTTGTATGCAGAAGGTATATTTTTATGACGTGGAGGGGCATAATCAAACGGAAACGCCTATCTCCATGGACGTTTATCTCCGAGAACGGGTCCGTGAAGGGGCGGGCCAAACCGTATTTTCAAAAATATGGACATTTTTGAGCTGGGCGTTTGTTTTTTTTAGCGATAATGGAAACTAAAAACGCCCAACTCAAAAACGTCCTAATCTGAGCCATTTGGTCATGGGAGGGGCCAGGATTGGTAGTACACTGGCCCCCCTGATATGCCAGGACACCAACTGGGCACCCTAGGTCAGTGCGGTGGACTTCAGAAAAAGCTCCCACATGCATAGCTCCCTTACCACAGGTGCTGAGCTCCCAACCCCCCTCCCCCAAAACCCACTACCCACAAATGTACAACACTACCATAGCTCTTAGGGGTGAAGGGGGCACCTACATGTGGGTACAGTGGGTTTTGGAGGCCTCCCATTTACCAGCACAAGAGTTATAGGTGGGGGGATGGGCCTGGGGCCACCTGGCTGAAGTGCACTGCGGTACCCACTAAAAGTGCTCCAGGGACCTGCATACACGCAGGCCTCTAGGACTGGTTGCTGCTATATAACATTGGCACACCAGTTGACACCTGAAGACTAATCTCTCCGAAAACGTCTTTTATTGGAATAACCGCCTTTACTCACAGTTAACTGCAGATCAGAGGTTGTGCCCCACTGGCAACGAGTCTCCCTGGTACTGAGATTAGCAGTAGGTCAGAGCTGGCAGAAAGCTGTACAATGCCCTCTTTCAGCCACATTCAAGGTAAGAACTAAGTTCTCTAACGTGGCTAACACAGGAAAGGGAACTAAAACTGGCTTACAAAAATGGCCACTACCGCATGGACTACAACAAGAAACACAACAGGGCACACTCTGACCCAGTAGGCAGGGGGAAAAGCACCATGGGAGAAGAGCCTACCAACTACCAACATTATGAGACTGTAACACAAGCTAATTAAATCACGGAGCCCAATACCCTACACCCACCACAATGCAATGCTGATGTGACCCTGTAGTGCACCCGAGAGCCACATCTGACCCAGGGAAAGGCTGTGACAGGATCAAACACATTCTGCTGTCATGGAGGTGGGTACGGCATTTGAGGCTGGCATACAGGCTGGAAAAAAAGTTTGTAAAGTGGGTTTTTTTTGGTGGGAGGGGGTTAGTGACCACTGGGGGAGTCCGGGGAGGTCATCCCCGATTCCCTTCAGTGGTCATCTGGGCAGTTGGAGCACTTTCTTGGGACTTGTTCATGAAAAAAAGGGTCCAAAAAAGTGACCCAAAATCGCGGTAAAAACGCCTTTTTTTTCGATTATCAGCTAAAGACGCCCATCTCTCCTTGGCTGATAACCACGCCCCAGTTCCGCTTCCACCACGCCTCCGATACACCCCCGTCAACTTTATTTGTTTCCGCGATGGAGTGCAGTTGGAAACGCCCAAAATCGGCTTTCGATTATACCGATTTGGGCGCCTTTGCGAGACAAACATCTATCTCCCGATTTAGGTCGCACTGTAGGCGTTTTTCTCTTTTGAAAATAAGCTGGATAGTGGACTATATTTTACCAAGTCAGTATGTTCTCAAGTGTCCTATGGTGCCAAGAAAAAAAACTATCAGGGCAGTATTCAAAAGCCATGCCCCTGTGATTTTTTGTTTAACCACCAGTCATCTGTGTTTAAGGGGTATGTTTACTAAGATACGTTAGCGTTTTTAACATGCCCATAGCGCTGCTTAGTAAACCTAGCCCTAAGTCTATTTTATACACTTGGGAGTCAGTTATTTTTTCTCTAACATTGTTCTTCAATCTACATCTTGGATCTATATACTTTTGACTCCTAGTTCTAGAACTTTCATTTCATTTTGGCCAATAATGCATGATGAAACCCACAATAAAATCAATATGTAGATGAAAAAAGTCATGAAATGTGATTGCTTTCTGATACATGGCTTTCATGCTAACTTTTAAGATATCCAGGCATAATATTTCAAAGTCCAAGATCATTATAAGTATAATCCCTGCTTCAGTTTGCATTGATTTTCATGAACATTTGTCTATACAACTCATAAGACTCTCATCAACAATTAATGCATGTGACATTCCAAGAAAAATACTGAGAAACTGACAAGGAGATTTTCAGCTTAATATGCTTTCCGGACACCTGTCCAAAACCAAAATTAAAGAAATCACAGTGGAATATATTCTGCAGAAACTGTCCAGCAATACAAAATGTTCTTATGTGAAGTTGTGTGTTTCAGCTCCAACCAAAGAATAAAAACTTTCCTCCAATATTTGAACACTGTCATCATGTAGACTTTAAAAACTGACTACAGCAAAACAGTGGAGAAGACCAAAAGAACTGTGTGCAGCCAAAAAAGCCTTCAAAAGGGTCCTTTATTGTAAACTGCTCAAATAGCATCCATTGAAGATCACATTTCTATTCAAGTGATTCAACATGGGCTGTGTTTTGGCTATACTGCCTGCATCAGGAGTCCAAAATAGGTCATAAGTACATAAGAGAGGAAAATGCCACCAAGAAGGTGGAGGTACGCAAGGAAACACATACAGCAGGGAGTAGGAAGGGAAGGCTCCGCCAAGAAACCGGGGAAGACGTATATTGTAAATCAAACCTTTATTCCAAGTTACACAGTGAAAAACTCGACTCGACACAACTGTGTTTCGGTGCTAAAAAGCCCCTTCCTCAGGAGTCTTATAGTGTACAGCTGATTTTGTATATTCTATTATCTGTGATATATTGGTGTTACTTAATACCGGATATAGGTATTTTATCCGATGTCTCTGCAGAAAGAAACCTCCGTTATGTGTTGATTGCTCCAGCACTTCTCTTCATTTGAACATTAATGCCTGTTCCCATCTAGCCACTATTTCTGCAGGATTTGTACTAATATTTTATAAAGACACATAAGTACATGTGTCTATGAGGCAACCTGTTATATAATTACCTGCTCTGAGTATTGCCTTTTAGATTTACTAATTGTCTTTTGGAACGGTGATGCTAGCATCAGTTGCTGTTTCAGTCTGTAAGACTGGACCAGACATAGCGAAGCAGTCTTAGCCAGCAGTTCAGAGGTGAAGCCTTGTAGGATTTGAAAAACTAAACAAGCAGCTTTGACCCTGAGTCTTTCTGCTATGGGAATCCAGTGCAGTTTGTTTAGATGAGTTGAAACTCTAGTATATCTATTCAATCTGTATATAAGTCTAGCATTTGTGTTCTTGTATGATTTGCAATTTTTTTCTGATATTGACACTTAATAACAAGAAACAGAACATTACAGTAAACTGTATAATTATAGTACAGCAAGAGACCCTCACTGGATCCACCGGAAGGGTGGGAAGGCCAGATTTTAGGACTCAGGCTGTAAAAATACCAGCTAGGTTTAAAAATCTATGACTGGCTGCGCAAGGACTTGCTTTTCCTGTAAGTTAATATGCGTCCCCGCTTGGGATCCATCCACTGGAATAGTGATGGGTCAATTTACATACCTTTAACAGCTAAAATAACTGAAGAAGTACTGACTAGGCCAAATAACAGGTACATGATTTAATATTTCAGAATCTGTAAAAAGCAGGTCTGAACAATGAGTCCTAACACAAACTGGTACAACTGTCACTTTAAATCAGATGAACAAAATGGAGTCTATTAGTTTTGTATAGAAGGCTACAGAGGTTATACAGAGTTCTTAAGATGGTGTGAAAAGTATTGCGACACAGAGAGATGTGGAACTGTTATCTCAACGCTTCCCAAAACATGCTGATAAGACTGCGTGGGAAAGTATCATCTCAGAAATTGAGAGCTAGGTATCTCACCATTGACTTCTATGGAGAGGTTTGTGTATAAAAGAGGGGACAATTTGCCATAGCTTTGGAATGCTCCCCAACGCTTCTGTCAGACGGCAGGGCTCTGTCCGGTTGTACCCAGAATCTGTCTGCTGAATGTACCTGATTAAAGTCTGATGTCTGTATTTGTACCAACTTGAAGACTTGTCTTTGGGTAAGAAATAAAATGTATCTATCTATTTAAACCTATCTCTGTCTTTATTCTATCTTCTCTTTACCTTACATTTAGCTTACAAGGCACATCACATACACTCAGTCTCTGGAGAAACTTAGACAGATTTTTATTAGGCATTATCTGGGAACATAAATGGCCCAGAGTATACCTAGATCCAGGAACACAGAAAGCAGTAGTTATGGGAATTAGAATTCGATTACAGCCCCTAATGCAAACCCAGAGCAGACCTCCTTGTGATTGGGTGGCAATGGAGGTTGGAGAAATCATACAGAACCTGTTATGTGACATAGGTATCTTTAGCCCCCCGTGTGATCTGGAGTCAGAAAGAGGTCCAAGAGGGGGGGAATTAAAACAAAACCAAGTGGTATAAATAAATAATAATAAAAAAAACAAGTGAGGTAGAACTAACATTTGGACTAGTAGTGCGAAGACTTTTTGGTCGAAGAATGATCTGACTAGATGTAGCTGGTTAATATGGGAAGTGAAGGTAATTGAAGAATCAAGCAAGACCCCTAGTAGTCTGGTTTCAGATTTGACTGTAAAGATTTGACCATTGGTCAGATATATTGATGATGAGACCTCAGATCCCTGATTTTGGAGCCACAGGACCTTGGTTTTTTGTGCATTCAAATTTCAGTTTATTGGTCAAGGCCTAGGTACTAACAGCAGTTATAACATTCGCTACAGACTGAGGGCAAGATGCACTAAAGTCGTTGTTAGAGCCGTTCCCTACCGAATTCCATAGCGAATCGGTAGGGAACGGCTATGCATCAAGGAAAGGGAATGCAAATGAGCTACTCGTTGTAGCTCACTTGCATTCTCTATTCCATCGTAAAACAGTCGTCAAGCATGTTTAATGCTGTCACTGGTAAGAGAGTTAGTAAAAGAACAGAGGGTAAAAAGTACAGCAGAAAGTTTTTTTCATTAGCACATGAGACTGACAACAATATAAATGCTATATAGGAGGTGATAAATGCTCCCACGTTAACCCTGCATTAACCATATAGGAGGTGGTAAATGCTCCCATATTAACCCTGCACTAACCAGTTATCATGTGCTAATATGAACATGCTAGCTGGTTAGCGCTTCCATGCCCAATCCCAGCACATGCCACGCCCAGTCCCAAAACCTAATTAAAAAAATAAATAGCACACGATTTGCGCACACAACCAGGGAAATTACCACAGGACACTTGATTGCATTCTGCAGTTAGTGTTTTTCAGTGCACTAAGCCTGTGTTGGTGCATAGCACACCTTACTAGAAGAGCCCCTATATTTATTTGTTCACCCTTTCTTACAATAAAGTTTCTAGTAACATCATCTATTCCCAGAAGACAAAATCAATGTGTTCAGTTACAACTGTAACCAAAAGCTGTCAGTGATTTATCTTGATCGTTTTGGCTTGCATTAAGAGTTCTCATGGTTCATTCTGGGGCCCTTTTACTAAGCTGCTGCGGTAGAGCTAACACGCATGCCAAATCGACACTACTGCTGGGATAGCACGGGTGCCTGGGGGTAATTCCGATGTTGGCTCATGCTATTTCCTACGGTAGAAAATAATTTTCTATTTTCTACCATAGGGGGTGTTCCCAGAAGTAATTGGCAGCACAGCCACATTGCTGCCTGATTACCTTACAAGTAGCACGTAAGCCTTTACCACAAGTAAACAGGTGGCGGTAAGTGCTCAGGCAGTAAATAGCCATGTGCTACTTTTAATATTAGTATATGGCCATTTAGTGCCACATTTAAAAAAGGCCTTTTTACCTGCTGTGGTAAAAGTGGCCCAGCATGCGCCAATTTCACATGCCCACACTAGCGTTTTACCGCAGCTTAGTAAAAAGGCCCCTATGTTTGTTGTCACTGTAGTTTTCACTGGACTTGCATGATAAATCCTCCAAGGATACCACTTCTGTTATTGTGGAAACATAATACTGAGAATAGCATACATCCAAGGGTACTCAAAGAACTCAAGCATGAAATTGCTGATCTGCTGTTAGTAATACATAACCTGTCGTTAAAATTGTCCGTACTACATGAAGATTGGAAGGTGATCAATGTGATGCCCATATTTAAAAAGGGTTCCAGAAGTGTTCCGGGAAATTACAGACCGGTAAGCCTGTCATCAGTGCTAGGCAAAACAGTGGAAATTATTGTAAAAAATAACATTACGGAACATATAGACAAACATAGTTTAATGGGACAGAGTCAGCATGGGTTCAGCTAAGGGAAGTCTTGCCTCACCAACTTGCTTCATTTCTTTGAAAGTGTGAATAAACATGTGGATAAAGGTGAGACGGTTGATGTGGAGGGGCATAATTGAACGAAAACGTCTATCTCCATGGGCGTTTATCTCCGAGAACGGGTCCGTGAAGGGGCAGACCGAACCGTATTTTCGAAAAAAATAGACGTCCATGTTTTATTCGACAATTTGTGAGCTGGGTGTTTTTGTTTTTCAGTGATAATGGAAAATGAAAGCGCCCAGCTCAAAAACGAATAAATCCAAGGCATTTGTTCGTGGGAGGGGCCAGGATTTCCTAGTGCACTAGTCCCCCTCACATGCCAGGACACCAACCGGGCACCCTAGGGGGCACTTTTACAAAAACAAAAAAAAGGTAAAAGAGCTCCCAGGTGCATAGCACCCTTCCCTTGTGTGTTGAGCCCCCCAAATCCCCATCAAAACCCACTGCCCACAAGTCTACACCATTACTATAGCCCTAAGGGGTGAAGGGGGGCACCTACAAGTGGGTACAATGGGTTTGGGGGGGTTGGACAACTAAGCATTAAGCAGCACAATTGTAACAGGTAGGGGGGGATGGGCCTGGGTCCACCTGCCTGAAGTCCACTGCACCCCCTAACAACTGCTCCAGGGACCTGCATACTGCTGCCAGGGAGGTGGGTATGATATTTGAGGGTGAAAATAAAAAGTTGTGAAACATCATGTTTTGTGGTGGGAGGGGGTTAGTGACCACTGGGGGAGTCAGGGGAGGTCATTCCCGATTCCCTCTGGGGGTAATCTGGTCATTTAGGGCACTTTTTGGGGCCTTATTCGTGAAAAAACAGGGACCAGGAAAAGTGCCCTAAATTCTAGCTACAAACGCATACTTTTTTTCCATTATCAGTGAAAGGCACCCCTCTCTCCTCAGCCGATAACCATGCCCCAGTTCCACCTTCGCCACGCCTCCGACATGCCCCCGTCAACTTTGTACGCTTCCGCGATGGAGTGCAGTTGAAAACGTCCAAAATCGGCTTTCCATTATACAGATTTATTCGTTTTTGTGAGATAAGCGTCTATCTCCTGATTTGGGTCGAAATCTAGGCGTTTTTCTCTTTCAATTATAAGGTGGATAGTATATCTAGATTTTCAAAAAGTTCCTCATGAGAGACTCCTGATAAAGTTAGAATCATGGAATAGGAGGCAAGGTTCAGGTGTGGATTAGGAATTGGTTATTGGACAGAAAACAGAGAGTAGGGTTAAATGGTCATATCTCTCAATGGAGGAGGGTGAACACTGGAAATCGGAACGATGAGTCAGGTGATTAAATTTGCAGCACAAAACTATTCAAGATTGTTAAAACATTCGGACTATGAAATATTGCAGGAAGACCTTAGAAAATTGGAAGACTGGGCAACCAAATGACAGATGAAATTTAATGTGGACAAATGCAAGGTGATGCACATTGGAAAGAATAATCCAAATCATAGTTACCTGATGCTAGGGTCTGCCTCCGATGGTCATCTGGTCAGTTCGGGCACCTTTTTGAGGCTTGGTTGTAACAAAAAAAGGACCAAGTAAAGTCACCCAAGTGCTTGTCAGGGATGCCCTTCTTTTTTCCATTATGGGTCGAGGATGCCCATGTGTTAGGTACGCCCCAGTCCCACCTTCGCTGCGCTTCCGACACGCCCCCGTGACCTTTGGTCATCCGCGCGACGGAAAGCAGTTGAGGACACCCAAAATCGTCTTTCAATTATGCCGATTTGTGCGACCCTGGGAGAAGGACGCCCATCTCCCGATTTGTGTCGAAAGATGGGCACCCTTCTCTTTCGAAAATAAGCCTGACTGTCTTCTAGCCCATCCATGAACTTGGGAATATTGTCTAATTTGCAGAGATCATCCATGGACTTGTAGAGATCTTCCCCAACTGATTCTCTTAGATGCATGAGTTAGCTGACCACATCTGAACTCATGCTTTCTGAAAGACCGTCAGACTGTTTGATGCTGTCACTATCCAAAATGCTTGTGTTAGGCATATATATTCCTCATCGCTCTCAGAATCTGATCCAATTCTTTTTTTTCTGATTCTTCTTCATCCAAATCTTGAAGTTGTTTTAGAACTTCTTCAACCATAAAATGGCATCCATGAGACATGTTTCTTATATATATATATATATATATATATATATATATATATATATATATATATACAAACAAAAAAGGCAAGACACTAAAGAGTAGAGAAAATTCTAAAACAACTGTTACCTAATAGGATAAAAGAATGCATGACAAAAAATTTCTAGAAGTCCTGATCATAAAAGCCAAAAGCAAGCAGACAGCAAGAGCAAGAGAGGAGCCCTCAAGTCAGATGATTTTGTCACAGATAAAACGCCAAGTTCTGTCCCCTGTGGATGATACCACCATTGCAGGGATCAGCCAATTAGACACCCTCTACTCCTGCTCAGTACTTGTCAATTGTGACTGAGTAGATGGATTTCCTGCCATTCCTTGGTATAGTCCTGTTGGCTTTGCAGCCTTGATCTGGGAACACTTATCCCCCCCCCCCCCCCCCCACACACACACACAATCTGTGAAGGCCAGTGTCTCTAATGAGAAAGAGCTATGCTTGCATTATGCTGCTGGCATAAGACCTCTTTTACACCAGACTGGAAGGGTGCTATAGTAGGTAGTCATACACTGAGATAAAGAGCCAATGTGAGAGAGAAGGGCAGGGAGGAAGGGACAGAGAGCTAGCAGGTAGAAAGAGAGGAGAGGAAGAAGGAATGAGGGAAGAGAATAGGTGACAAACTATTGTGGGAGCAGGAAGAAAGAAAAAAGAGGACAGCAAAAATATGAAGAGGAACACTGACCTCAAACTCTCAAGCAGTTCTCCAGCACTGGTCACTCCTCTCTGCACTAGGTCCCAAAAGTCAAGCTGTTCCATATTTGGACATTATTTGAGGAGGTATAAAAGTGAGTATCTATTTTTGATTACAGAGTAATTCTTTCTCCCTCCCCTTCTCTCTCTCTCTCTCTCTCACTCTGCCCTGTCCAGAGCATTCCCATTCTCATCCCAGAACATACCATCCTATTGTAGGTGTGTAGTTACGAATATAAGAATAGCCATACCAGGTCAAACCTATAGTCCATCTAGCCCAGTATCCTGTTTCCACAGTGGCCAATCTAATTCACAAGTACCTGGCAGAAACCCAAATAGTAACAAGATTCCATGCTACCAATTCATTTCCCGTGTATGCACATTCAACTCCTTTAAATAGTGCTGAATAAATACACATGAATATGCTATTTTTACATGTGTACTTGATGCATATCCTTAAATTACTTCCATTATGTATATCCTGCTTATTTATATGTATAAATTGCTTGCTGAAAATTCAATGAAGAAATGAGATGATTTATCAGATGCATCTGTTTATTAACTGAATTTATGAAAGATTATTATTCAATTGAGCACCTGTTTTTACTTTAATGATTTCTGTAAGAGAAATGCATATTCAGTTATCATTAAATTGTTCATGGCTGATTTTTACAAATTGACTTTTCCTTATGAGTAAATTATGGGGCTCATTTTTTAAATAAATAAAAACGTCCAAAAAATGGCATAACAGGTAGAAAAGATATTTCTTGCAGAAAAATGTCTAACGCGTATAATCAAGCCAACACACACAAAAATGCCAAAGTCCGTTAGCCATAGAACTTACATAAATGCTTGCTTTGAAACATGCATGTAAATTATAGTATTCTATAATATAAACTTCTGCCAGTTTGTAGATAACGCCTGTATTCTCCCACAGTTACACCAAGAACATCAATCTTAAACAAAAGAAACCCCAAAGCTTCCCAGTGAGGTCATTAAATTTTGAATACATTTACTATTACAAGGTACTCCTCAACTGCTTATGGAGCAAAATCATATCATTGGTTTCAATAATGTTGGTAGGGGAAAAAAGAACCAATGCAAAAAAACTTCTGTTTAAGATGGTCTCAATGTTACTTTGTCATCACTTTTTCATGATATGTTTGAGGTCAAAAAAATGGAGATCATCAACAGAATGCTTTAAAGTAGTCCAATGTTTGGTGAGAGGTGCAGATGGAACATGACGTTTAATACAACCCGGTCATAGAGGAAACCTTTGAAATAATCCTAAAAGGTCTCTGGCCGGAAATATGCCCTCTTTACCCCTGCAAAGAGGATAGGCCTCAATGAGGATAGGCCTCATTGAGGGGTCCCTAAAATTGCTAACTCTTCTCTTGTAGAAAGGCAGCTGCCAACAATGCTAAAAATAGCTGTGCTGCTCCCCCTACTGGAATAGAGCTCCCTTGTCCAGGAGAAGCTCAAAAACCACCGACCAATCTCTAACATTTCTTTCCTGGCAATAATTATAGAACAGACAGTCTGCATTCAATTCAACAACTGGCTAATTGAGAATAATTGGCTAGACCCATATCAATCTGGCTTCGGACCTGGGTACAGAACAGAGACAGTTCCCTTGTATCCCTTCTTGATGATCTGTAGAGAAACTGTGACAGGGGATCTGCCTTGATACTAGTGCTGCTGGATTTCTCAGCAGCCTTTGACACTGTGGATCTTTGAAGACACATCTCTTCAACAAAGCCTACAAAAAGAACCCTTAACGACACAAATCACCACCCAACCCACCCAAGTATCAAAATACACCTCTTACACCACCCTATCTAATACCTCCTTCTCTAATCCCTCATACATCTTCTGCTTACTACTGATTGTATCTAAGATCCTGTCATGACTATGTCATAACAACACTCTGTAAGCCACATTGAGACTGCAAATAGGTGGGATAATGTGGGGTACAAATGCAATAAATAATAATAATAATAATAATAATAATAATAATAATAATAATATCATGCTTACAAGACTGGCAATAGGTATCAGTGGCACAGTATTTACATGGATCAAATCCTATTTGTCAGACAAACAATCAGTTCTCTTCAGCAGCAACCTATCATTAGCTTATCACTGAATTATGGCCACAGGGATCCATACTCTCATTTTGTTTACAATCTACCTCAAACCTTTAGCTGAGGTGCTTTGTCAATGAACACGAAAAATATGTATCTATGCTGATGATGTGCAACTGCTCATACCTGTTGAACTAGATCTACCTGCAGCTTTGAGAAATCGACTATCTGTCTAACTGCAACTCAGGAATGTGCAAAAATATCCAACTCTGCCTGAACCCAAACAAAACAGGTATTTGTCCATTTGTGTTAGATATCCAAAGATATCTAACACAAATGGACAAATACCTGACTTTAAAACACCTTTCGGGAAGTATGAACTCCCCCTAAAATCACAGGTCAGGAATCTTGGGATACTGCTAGAATCATCACTGACTTTGATCCTGCAAATTCAAACATTTAAAAATTCTGTCTACACCTGCGGCAGCTAGGAAATCTCTCTCCATATACTGAAAAAATGAGTCAGACCCTAGTGGTTCATGCCATGATAATGTCACAACTGGATTACTGTAATGCCCTGTGCACTGGTCAAACCAAAAATAATTTTCAACAGTTCCAGCTAATTCAGAATGCTGCAGTATGACTGGTAGAAGGCTGCAAGTGACGTGACCACATCACATCCTTCCTGCGGAAACTACACTGGCTTACAGGGCTAAATTTAAAGCTCTTTGATTTTCAAGGTCCTCAAACAAAATTGACCAGAATACTTGAAGACAACTTTGAGACCTCTAAGGTCTTCTCATGGAGCACCACTGCCTGTATCCTCAACAAAATAAATGGCATGATGTGACATCAAACCTTCTCAGGAGTTGCTTCCACACTCTGGAACTTACCACCAGAGGAGATATTTCTAACTTGAGACTATCTCTGCATCAGAAAGTAAGTGAAAGCCTGGATCTTCTCCCAAGCCTGTGGAGGGGTATTTTTGAAATGATGTCTAAATCGAATTTTGGACATTTTGCTGAAAATATCTAAAAATCAATTGGTGAACATAGCCATTTTTGAACCAGATAAACATCTTTTTGTTTCAAAAATGACCATTTGCTAGATGTTTTTGTGCTCAGTGTGTTTATCTTTTGGACCAGTAGAAAAAACATCTAAGTGAAAAACACACAAAAACAAGCCATGGGGATGTATGGGGGCCAACATTCTTAGTAGACTAGTCATGCAGACATCCCAGCAGAGCAGTGGGGTACCATAGGAGGCACTGCACTAGACTTCACATAAAAGGTCCCAGTTACACATCTTACCGTTACCCCCTTATATTGGATAAGCTCTTCAAAACCCACCAAAAACCTACTGTACCCAACTGTATACCACTACAATAACCCTTATAGTTGCAGGTATCACCTATATGTGGAAACAATAGGTTCTTGGTGGGTTTTTGACAACGTACACTTTTCACCACAAGTGTTACAGTTTGAGTGGAATATGGGCCTGGGTTCCCTTCTCTACAGTGCACTGCACTGACCATTAGGCTACTCTAGGGATCTGCTTTCTTCTCTAATAGGACTGGCCGTAACATCTGAAGCTGTCATAAAGGCTGTTAGGTACTGTTTCTTTCACATCTTTGGAGGGTGGGAGGGGGTCAGTGACCACAGGGAGAGTAAGGGGGATTATGCCTTAATCATTCCATTGGTCATTTGATCATTTAGGGCACCTTTTTGTGATTTAGAAACAAGTCTAGACCAAAACGTCTTTTAGCCCTGGACATTATTGTTTTGTTCCATTATAGAAGGAAAATGTCCACCCAAATCCACCCCCTACATACCTGTGACACTCCCCCTTGTGGTTTGGATGCACTGCATGCGAACTGCATAGAAAAACTTCTTTAAATGGGTTTTTAAAATAACAGTTTGGACATCTGTTGCCTTGTGTTGCTTTTTGGACATTTTTCTGATTCGAAAAAGATCTCTTTAATATATGTGATGTTCAGTACAGTAAACAGCCTACTACAACCCCCAAAACAGAACCAGCCTGCCCAGTCTAAAATGAACTTCAATGATTTTGCTCCACCAGGATTTACAGGCAATCCCACCCAGTCCCCAACCAGTCAACCATGGGTGCATAAACTCACTCCCTCCTGACAGAGACAGGTGAGACACTTTTAACCCAATGACAAAATCCTAAGAGACCTTCCACCAACTATCTGCTCCCTCGACCCCTGTCCATCAAAGATGGCAAGTATGGGCCTTATAGAAGGTACCACAAAAATTGTGAACATCTCTCTTTCTAATGGGCAACTACCAACAGCATTAAAAAGGGCAGTGGATCGTCCTCTGCTAAAGAAAAACAACATTGACCAGGACAAACTTGAAAGTTACAGACCAGTATCCAACATCCTGTTTCTAGGGAAACTCATAGAACAAACAGTCTGCGTTCAACTTAATGATTGACTAGAAAAGAGAAACTGGCTAGATCCATGTCAATCTGGATTCAGACCCGGTTATGGAACAAAGCATGGGTCCTCGTATCCCCAGTGGCATACCGAGGGCGGGGCGGTGGGGGCGGTCTGCCCCTGGTGCAAGCTGCTGGAGGGGTGCAGGGAGCAGATGCACAGCTGTCGGCTCCGCTGGTTCCCTGCTCCCTCTGCTCTGGATCAGGGTACTTCCTGTTCCGGGCAGAGGGAGCAGGGAACCAGCGGAGCCAACAGACATGCGGCTGCTCCCAGCAGGTAAGAATGCACCCGGGGGGGGAGGGGGTGATACAGCCGGGGGGGCAGGGCCGTGCCATCCCGGTAAGCGGGGTATGCACCGCAGGGGGGCACCTGCCTTCAAGGGCGCCGCAGCCGGTCAAGTTCTATTTAAAAATTAAAAAACTAAACCAGTACGTACTGCAATGGCGCATTGGCGTGTCAGCGCCTATGCGCATGCGCTGCTGCCTTCCTGTGTGCAGCGCTCGGCTCTTTGACACCGCCCAGGCCCAGCTCTTCCAGACTTCCATGCGCCTTGCACCATTGGACAGATTACCCGTACCTTCTGACTGATTGGCTCTGGTGAAAATAATGAGCCAATCAACTGCTGGAGGCGCGGGAGAGAGAGCCTTGTGCTGTGCAGCGCTTCTCCGTTCCCGTCCTGTCTCCAGTCCTGGCTCAGGCTGTTGCATTTTGTAGCGAACCGAGAGAGGTAAGAAAGAGGACTGTGGGGGGTGGGAAAACTGCCCTGAGTGGGGTGGGGAGAGGGTCCTGACGATGGAAGGGAAAGAGGGATTGGAACACCAGAGGGGGAGACAAGTGAGCACCGGGGTATGTTTTACAGAGGTGGGGGTAACAGACGTACTGCTCCATTATAAATAGCTCCACCTCCTTCCAAATCTGCGACTCACAAACATGTTTCAGAAATTGTGGCAGGGGCTGACCGTAGGCAAATTAACATAACTCTTAGGGTAGAACGAACACATAGATTGGGAGCTTGGAGGCCCGATGTGGCTCACCCACGAGCTGTGATTTTCCGGGTGCTAAACTTCACACATAAACAGCTAATAAAGCAATCTATTCATGCAGGGAAGATGTTATACTATGAGAATATAATAATTATGTGTTTACAAGATTTTTCTGCACACACTCAAACATTGCACATGACCTTTGCTCCAATATCTTCTACACTACATGCCAAACAAATCAACTTTGAACTACTATATCCAGTGAAACTTAAGGTGGTATATGAAGGCCAAACTACTTCTTATACTACACTTGTGGATGCTCAGGGATTTTTGTCAGAGGCTACTCCAGCTATATGACTAAGCACGCACAGAGACCTGCCTTTTCTTTTCAACACTGAATTATACTGTTGCTTGAGGTCCTATAGGAGACTGAGGGCTAGGTCTCCCCTGGTAATTTTGCAGTCTATGTGATTTTCTAATGACCAGGTCCTTTAGTGAAATACCTCACGCTTATATTACATGCTGAGTTTGCTGAGGTTCCGCTGGGATTGCTCTACATCATTTTACTCTGGTTTCTTCAATGGTTGTTTCAATTCACTTTTGGTCTGGCAGACTTTTCTTGGACATGGTTTCTCTGTCTTTCCTTCAACCTATGGCCAAAGGAGCACTGTGGATTTGTGTCTGGTTCATCCTGGCTTCTTTTTGCTAGATCTTGTGGGAATTTTCCTTTTGGAACCATTTTGAGGACTTTTTATGGATGGCTATCCATATACCTGAGGGAACCGTGATGATGGCAGCTAAAACAACTCTTGTATTTTATGTTTTTGCACTTATTACTATTGAATTTATTATTCTTATACATAAGTATATAATTTTTTTGTTATTCTATATTTGAAGGACAATGACTGCACTACACAGGCGGGGGTAGGGATTTTATATTTTTCTGCTGATGGTGGGATGGCTAGAGGTGTCATGTCAACACTGACCTGTCCTTTTGTGGAGATCTAAGGGATATGGAAAGGTATGGGATGGAATCGAGGCATGGGGTTGGGGTGGGGGTGCTGAAAAAGGGGGCAGGGTGGGAGAAGAGGGAGAAGAGAGAAAGGAGATGATGCCACATGGGGGGGGGGCGCCAACTGATAGTCTGCAGGGGGGCACCAGAGACCCTAGGCACGGCCCGGGGGGGTAATGCGCCGGGGGGGTATTGTGCTGCACCTGGGGGGGGGGGAGTGCGCAGCGGCGATCCGCCCTGGGTGGCAGCTGACCAAGGATCACCACTGCATATCCCTATTAGATGATCTTCACAGAAACTGAGACAAGGGCTTTGCCTCAATGTTTGTTAGTACTGCTAGATTTCTCAGCAGCTTTTGACACTGTTGACCATGATATCTTGCTAGCACGACTGACAGAAAAAGGTATCAATGGAACAGTACTCACCTGGTTCAGGTCCTATCTGACAGGCAGCAATCCATAATGTTTGGTAGCAACTCATCACCACCATGGACACTGACCTACGGGGTACCACAAGGATCGATACTGTTACCTATTCTGTTCAATATCTACCTCAAGCCAATAGCTGAGCTGATTCGGTCAATGGACACTCAGTTCTACATCTGTGCGGATGATTTGCAGCTACTCATACCCATTGAACCTGACTTACCTATAACCTTGAATAAACTGATTACCTGTCTAACATCAATTCAAGAATGGGCTAAACACAACAAACTTTGCCTGAACCCAAGTAAAACCAAACTTCTCTGGGTCCCTAACATAAGTGGATACATACCTGGCATCAAAATCCCTTTTGGGAAGTACGAATTCCCCCTCAAGTCACAAGTCAGGAACCTTGGAATACAGTTAGATTCAACACTTACTCTGATTCCCCAAATCCAAGCAACCTTCAAGAGCTGCTTCTACTATTTGCGACAGCTATGCTGCCTCTCTCCTTACATCAAGAAGGTAAATCGTATCCCAGTTGTGCATGCCATGATAACATCAAGACTGGATTACTGCAATGCACTTTACAATGGTCTTGACTACAAAGGGCCTGCACCAGCTCCAGTTGATTCAGAATGCAGTAGCAAGACTCATAGAAGGTTGCAAGTGATGTGATCACATCACACCATTTTTGCAAACACTTCATTGGTTACCAGTACAGTACAGGGCTAAATTTAAAACTCTATGTCTGATCTTCAAGGCCCTGAAAGGAAATGGCCCTGAGTACCAGAAGAATAGGCTGATCCTCCACACACCGCCAAGGACACTAAGGTCCTCCCAAGGACTTTCACTAACCATACCCTCTCCGAAAGACATTACACGATGTGATACCCACAAGTGAACCTTCTCTGGAGTAGCCCCCACACTCTGGAATGCACTGTCTGACAGGCTCCACTTAATACAATACTATCTCTACTTCAGGAAGCAGGTGAAAGGTTGGCTCTTCCACCAGACCTTTAATGGAAGAAGTAACTAACTAGTTAGTCTCACTCACACACACAAGGAGTGACATGGGCTGCACATACTGCAGCAGGACATGTTTATCCACTCCTACCCTAGCTGAGATAATATTTACCATCTCTCTGACCTCATGTGCAACTTTCTTTAAATCAGTCACCTTATTTTCTAACTCTTCCTACTTTCTTACCTATCCATATGCTACATCTTTGCTTATACCCTACACTGTCAATTAAAATGTTCTATTACATATTGTGTTGACATTGTAAAAGTAGTATACTATCAGAAACTAATATGTTGTTTGGTCTAAAAAACTGGTATTACTTGTGCACCTATATTAGAAGTTTCTTCTTATGAATTAAACAAATAAGCCCAAACAAAAAAAACAGCACCACGGGCCTTTAAAAATGGAACACAGTTCTTTAATGAATGAGCCTTGACAAAAAGACCCGACACGGGCCGTGTTTTGGTGACTAGCACCTGCGTCAGGGGTCACAGTGATGACGTGGAAAACTTGGGGAATAACTCGAATATATTCCTCTACAATATATTATTCCTTACCCCACGTCTCATATAGTAAAAGCTACAAAGCACCAAGGCACTTGTGACAAATCTATTTTCAAAGTGCACAAGCAAAACCCAAATATACTACTACCCGAAAACTTATTACTATCGGAAGAACAGTTTTCAAAAATCAATAATGCATAGATAGCAACCAAAGAGAAAGATTACTTAGCTTCATCAGGGAAAAAACCAAAACGCTTTCCCGGAGCTACTTCTCAGTTTGGTGTAACATCAATATCTGTGCTGTAACATCTTTTGTCGATAGTGGCTTCTCCCATAATCAAATCAAAAGGTCTTTCTCAAGAACATAGTCATAGTCAGTCTCTCTCGGCTGTTTCTCTACTTCATCAGGAGAGGATATAAAAGAACAACTCTTCTTCCTTACTATATACACTCAGTATCAAAATGGCGACTGCCTATATAGACACTTTCACTGTTTTTACTGCAGATCTTTTTTCTCTATATATAGAGTTGTTTTGCTCTGCAGGTGTTTTCAGAGGTGGTAGGGGCCTGTGATGAAAGCCACTTCAGGTTGTGTCCACAGTGTTGGCACCCTGGGCTTATGAGGCTTATAATATAGGTGCACAAGTAATACCAGTTTTTTAGAGCAAACAACATATTAGATCCTGATACTATTGCTCTAAGCAGATTTTTGAATTTTTGGTTAGTATACTTTGCCATACTTTGTATTGTTTTTGAATATTTTTTACTGCTGTAATTGCCTATTGCTCATGTTTGCTCTATTCTTACTGTACACTGCCTTGAGTGAATTGCTTCAAAAAGGAGGTAAATAAATCCTAATAAATAAACAAAATTGTAGGTTTTATGTTAAACTGTAACTGCTGTATACCACCTTGAACGAATCTCTTCATAAAGGTGGTTAATAGATTCCAATCCCAAGAATCCCAATAAATAAAACAGGAGAGTCATGTTTGAATAGAGGGGCTTCTGTTTGAAGGGTGAAAATTTGAGACTTTTCAGGTAGTTCAGATCACAGTCTTATGTAACTCCAGAGTGTGTATAGCAATTGCTCTTGGGTTCTTGGGGTGGGGGGACAGAGCAGAAGAAGGGCAGACAATGGAGGTTTTAGGAATTGCAAGATTAGATTTATCTTGCCCAAGCTCTTATATCCCACCTAGAAAAATATGTTTCTGATAAGCAGAAATCATAAATCATGTGGTACAGTTTTCTCTAGATTTCACACTGTGGTATCAAAGTAGATCACACAACTACTGACATCAGCATGTATCACCCTACTAAGGAAGTAAGTGTATAAACAGCCATATTCCAGCTATATGCTATTTTATAAGTATAGGCCAATATTCAATTGAACTTACTTTGCAAATGGGCATTCACATGAGCAAAGTTTTGGTGGAGCATGGTAGGTGCACACTTACATGCATAGCATGGGCGTAGATTGTTTCATTGGGGAGGGCAAAGGATGGGCGTGGCATATTAGCATATTCATTTGCATATATCATACATATTCATTATGGTTATTCCCAAACAAGCCAGTTCATTGTCCCTTCCTTGCTTCTTTCCTCCTTACCCAGCACTCCCTCTTCCTTTCCAGTAGTATTTCCCCACCCCCTTTCTCGTATCATATCATGCCAGTGTTGACCTTAGAAATGCATAAGCTCTATAAGTAGATCCTTCAAGAGGTAGTGTGTCATGATTTAGGCTCTTAAACCCTTTCTGATGTTTTGGTGCAAAACACTATACACAAACTTGTGCAAAAACAGACTCATAATCTTACCAAACCATAACAGCACTAATTCCAAGGTCAGGACGAGCAACAACCTTATGCGTGGAAAGGCAGCACTGTAATTACACCGGGCTCTAAAACACCAATGCACTACCTAGTGAAAAAAAAAAAAAAAAAAGGGCGGCAAATACTACACCCTAGCAGAACACTGCACCTTGATCACACATGAAAAACATAGCACAACAGATATGACACAAGGAACTAGAAAACAAAAAAAATATGAAGGCAAAATACTGAACTGGAAAGTTACCTCAAGGAGTCAGACTCGGCATGCAGCAATACTAGAGAAATTGAAACTTACATGCAGAATATCACAGATGCACATTTCCAAAAGCTATCATAATTCAATTAATAAATTCTGAATAAAATACTTTTTTCTACCTTTTGTTGCCTGAGCATTTAGTTTTTCTATTTGCTTTAGTCCCAGTGTCTTCTGTTTTATGCAGTGTCTTCTTTCCATTTGATATTTTTTCTCTCACCCTGTCCACCATCCTCCTGTGTCCTTGTGGGTCCTGTCTACCATCTGTAGCCCTGTCCCTATCCTTCCTCGAGTTTCAGTATCTGCCCTCAAAGTGTTCCGATCCAGCCCTTAAATTCAGCAATTTGCCCTCCATCCATGTCCAGCATTTCTCCTCTCTCCCTTCCCCTCCATCTGTGTGCATCTCCTTCTTTTGTCTTTCCTTCCCTCCCTCCATCCTTGGCCAACATTTTTCCTCTCTTCTCTACCCTCCACTCCATGTCCAGCATTTCTCCTCTTTTCCCTCCCCTCAATCCATGTGCATCTCCTTCCTGTCTTCCCTCTCCTCCATCCATCCATCCACATCCAGCAACTCTCCTCTCTCCCCTGCCCTCCCCTCCATCCATCCATGTTCAGCAATGCTCCATTCTCCTCTGCCCTCTCCTCCATCCATATCCAGTAAATTTCCTCTCTCCCCTGCCCCTCCATCCATCCATCCATTCATCCATGTCCTCCCCTCCATGTCCAGCAATTTCACTTCTCTTCCCTGCCCTTCCCTCCCATCCATTTCCAGCGATTCTTCTCTGCCCCTGCCTTGCCATCCACATGCAGTGATTTTTCCTCTCTCTCTCCTGCCTTGCCCTCCCATCCATGTCCAGCGATTCTCCACTGCCCTCCCCTCCTATCTATGTCCAATGATTCTCCTTTGCTCCCTATCCTCCCCTCCCATCCATGTCCAGGGACTTGCCTCAGCCCCCCCCTTTTCAGTCCCTGAGTTCGAGTTCCAACCCAACCCCACCTGCCTGCCCTCAGCTCCCCAACAGCCTTATTTTTTTTATTTTTGTTACATTTGTACCCCGCGCTTTCCCACTCATGGCAGGCTCAATGCGGCTTACATGGGGCAATGGAGGGTTAAGTGACTTGCCCAGAGTCACAAGGAGCTGCCTGTGCCTGAAGTGGGAATTGAACTCAGTTCCTCAGTTCCCCAGGACCAAAGTCCACCACCCTAACCACTAGGCCACTTTTTAAACCTTTTATTTTAAATTGCAGCGACGGAAGTGAAAAAAACAGCATGACAGGCTCGCCTCTAGCCTTTCCCTTCCCTCTCAGTGTCCCGTCCTTGCGGAAACAGGAAATACATCAGCAGAGGAAGGCAGGACATAGAGTGAAAGGAAAGGCTGGAGGCGAGCCTGATGTGCCGTTTTTTTTTTCACTGCCGTCGCTGCAACTTAAAAAGGTTTAAATGCAGAGCGGCAGGAACAGAGAGGAAGGCTGTTGGGAAGCTGAGGTTGAGCAAGGGGGAATGAGAGCTGCCTATAGCTGGGTTGCGCAGGCCCTGTGTTTGGGGGGGGGGCAATCCCCCCTTTGCTCCCCCCAAACTATGCCGATGATGCATAGGCTATAGAATGCTATAATTTACATGAGTACCTTTGCAATCTAGGCATGAGTCATTTCACCTTAAATACAGGCATATTATTGTCCACTTGTGCTAATATTCAATAAAGAAAAATAGGTGCCTACTTTTCTTTCTATAGTAAGCTTCAAATAGGCACTTTTCTTGCACCTAAATCTAGGTGTTCTGTTATAGAATTATTCTCCACCCGCTTAACTGCTGCAACTCAAAAATGAGTGATCCTAGTAGGGGTAGGTTCTAAACCATTTCAGGTAAGCTAGCTAATACCACACTTGAGTCTAAAATATATTGTCCAGTCAGATATTTTCATTTGGATGGATTCCCTAGATAATGAGCTTTCATGAATTTCGAGCAAGCATTAACTAACCCCCCCCCCCCTCCCCGTTTATTAAGCCACGCTAGCAGCTGCCACACGGCAATGTTTATCCACTCCTACCCTAGCTGAGATGATATTTAACCATCTCTCTGACCTCGTGTGCAACTTTCTATAAATCAGTCACCTTACTTTCTGACTCTTCTTACTCTCTTACTTATCTATATGTTACATCTTTACTTTACTCTTCACTATCGATTAAAATGTTCTATTACGTATTGTGTTGACATTGTAAGTAGTATACTATCAGGCTTATTTTCGAAAGAGAAGGGCGCCCATCTTTCGACACAAATCGGAAGATGGGCGTCCTTCTCCCAGGGTCGCCCAAATCGACATAATCGAAAGCCGATTTTGGGCGTCCTCAACTGCTTTCCATCGCGGGGACGACCAAAGTTCATGGGAGCGTATCGTAGGCATAGCGAAGGCAGGACTGAGGCGTGCCTAACACATGGGCATCCTCGACCAATAATGGAAAAAAGAATGGCGTCCCTGAAGAACACTTGGACTACTTTGCCTAGTCCTTTTTTCTTACTACCAAGCCACAAAAATGTGCCCTAAATGACCAGATGACCACCAAAGGGAATCGGGGATGATCTCCCCTTACTCCCCCAGTGGTCACTAACCCCCTTCACCCTCAAAAATTTTTTAAAAATATTTTTCCAGCCTCTATGCCAGCCTCAAATGTCATACCCAGCTCCATCACAGCAGTATGCAGGTCCCTGGAGCAGTTTTAGTGGGTGCAGTGCACTTCAGGCAGGCGGACCCAGGCCCATCCCCCCCTACCTGTTACACTTGTGGTAGTAAATGTGAGCCCTTCAAACCCCACCAGAAACCCACTGTACCCACATGTAGGTGCACCCCTTCACCCATAAGGGCTATGGTAGTGGTGTACAGTTGTGGGGCGTGGGTTTTTGGGGGGGGGGGGCTCATCACACAAGGTAATGGAGTTATGCACCTGGGAGCAATTTCTGAAGTCCACTGCACTGCCCCCTAGGGTGCCTGGTTGGTGTCCTGGCATGTAAGGGGGACCAGTGCACTACGAATGCTGGCTCCTCCCATGACCAAAGGGCTTGGATTTGGTCGTTTCTGAGATGGGTGCCCTTGGTTTCCATTATCGTCGAAAATCGGGGACGACCATCTCTAAGGACAACCATCTTTAAGGCTGACCTAAATTTCGCGATTTGGTCATCCCTGACCACATTGAAACGAAAGATGGACACCCATCTTGTTTTGATAATACGGGTTTCCCCGCCCCTTCACCAGGACGTCCTGCGAGGACGTCCTCAGGAAAACTTGGGCGCCCCTTTTGATCATGCCCCTCCATGCCATATTTTATATTGTTATTTGAATATTTTTACTGTTGTAATTGCCTATTGCTCATGTTTGTTCTATTCTTACTGTACACTGCCTTGAATGAATCCCTTCAAAAAGGTGGTAAATAAATTCTAATAAATAAATGTGTTGGCATTAACACACGGCAGCTACTAGCATGGCTTAGTAAACAAGGGATAAGCATTTTCATACAAAGCTGAATTTACTTTGAGGACAATCTTCCAAACTATATATGTGGGTGAACTGGCCTTTCCTTAATCCTGCCATAAGTACATGAGGGGTTCCACAGCACCACAGTTGGGGCAGCATTCTTGGGGACATGCTTTGGGTGGGATGTTTTCAAGTCCATGTATATAAAATTCTACCCAAACAAATTTTCAAAGGGGAAGTACAAACATAGTTTCCCTTTGAAATGTGGTGCAAAATTCCAGGGGTAAAACGTCTACAGACTTTGCATCAAAATGACCAGTTTGAAAATCATCATGTATGTTTTTTTCAGTTCTAGCTAATGTACATTCCTGGTGTTTTATCAGTGTCCAAAGACAGCAACATCAAGTATTTCTAAATTCAACAGAGCTATGATTGACAATGTTCCCAGAAGCTCTATATGGCATCTGCATATAGACATCCTAATAATGACAAACCTCATGAATAATCACAGGTCTGAACCTGCTTGTCATTGTCACAGGTTCAGAAAAGCCATAGAAATCTTATTGCATTGCATGATCCCTTTGCACAGCAAATAGATGGAAATAAGTTTCTATTTTCTAACAGCAATTACACAGTCTGATGTGTGTGTGTGTGTGCTTTAGAACATTCTGGGATGACTCATAAATATAAAGATCATGAAAAGTAATTCATGCAGTAGATTTGGATTAACTAGTACAAGCTCAGCTGGATTTCAAGTTTCTTGCAAGCTCTTCACATCGCACTTAAAACTTAAAAGTGAACTTTTAATGGAAAGAAAAGGCAGTTTTAGCAAATACAGGCAGGCTGTTAGGCTTTCCATCACTTTTACAGATATAAGCAACATACAGATGTAAAGAAAAGATTAAATTATAGGGAAGGCCAGCACAAGTTTTGGGTCCATATTCAACCAGTGATTGCAAATTCACTTCCATGTTCTTCTCTATCCCATCACATCCTAATACCATCCAGACTAAGTCATGCCTATTTGCACTCCATGAGAATGAGTAGAAATTGTGTTCTAGATTTATATTATCCCGTGCCATTGACCAATAAATGATTTACTCTGGATGAAAGACAGTGTATCAGTATCCAAGATACTCATCAAATCTGCAGAAAACTCCATTATATTAAGCTTGACATGTCTCCCCAGCAAAATCCTACAATGTAAAACAAACTCAAACCTGGCTTCACACATCTCTACTAGCAAATCACACTATCAAATATGGCTTTTTCCAGCACAAGGTGTAAAAAATTGATGCATGTACCAAAGAGGCATACACTGTAAGCTAATAAGGCTCAACAAATTTATGCAATATGATTTTGCCTTTTAAGCCACTGCTAGCAAAATTATCTTTTGATTAACTTCTTAAATCAAATTCACTGCATGGTGCCATTGAACATGCTTAGGAACTGTGACAACACAGAACGATTTCTCAAGGTCAGGAATTATGTTTGCACTCTTTGGTTTCCCCACAAGCAAAGCATTGTACATCTACGGCTCATATTTCATCCTGGAACATTGTTATCATTAGAGGAAAAAAAGACCTAACCACAAAACCTTACAATTCAATACCTGAATACTGACATGGAATTTAGTGGACTGTGACATTGTTTCTGATTTCATCAGGTCTAAATTTCTGTTTAATAGAACACATACACAGTCTTGTCACATTAGTTTTGTTTCAATGATGAAAGTGTTTTTTGACCTGATTACTTAGAAACAATCTGGAAAAGAGACGGCTCAGGGGAGATATGATTGAAGCCTACAAAATCGTGAGAAGTGTAGAACGAGTAGAAGTAAATTGATTTTGTACTTTTTCAAAAAGAACAAAGACTAGGGGACATCCAATGAAGTTACATGGAAATACTTTCAAACAAATAGAAGGAAATATTTTTTCATTCAACAAATAGTTAAGTGGTTAGAGTATCTGAGTTTAAAAAAGGTTTGGAGAAGTACCTGGAGGAAAACTCCATAGTCTGCTATTGAGACAAACATGAGGAAGCCACTGCTTGCCCTAGTATAGGTAAAATGGAATGTTGCTATTATTTGGGTTTCTGTCAGGTACTTGTTACCTGGATTGGCCACTGTGGACCATAGGAGCCGACTCTGTGGGTGCTGTGGGTGCTTGAGCACCCCCAATATTGAGAATTTGCTTGTATGTGTCGAGGGAAGGGTTAGTTCCACTGGGCTTAGCACCCCCAATAATTTTGAAAAGTTGGCTCCTATGCTGTGGACAAGAGTAGAGGCTGAACATGGATGAATCCAATGCTGGAGATATTGTCCAACAGTCTTTTATTAATGCAAATAAGGCAGGGACCTGACACGGTCCGTGTATCGGCGTATACAAACGCCTACATCAAGGGTCAAATAATAAACTCTATAATTGAAAAGATGAATAAAAACATCTAAAATACAATATCAAAAATGAAAATAAACATTTAAAACGCCATATGCATAAAACTACTTAAACGAATAGTAACCAAATACCAACAAATATTAATAATGAAAAAATAATAATGATAAACAATCTCTGGTAAATACTTTGGTAAAATATGCTTTTAACGAAATACATAAAAAATAAATTTAAAATATAATAAAATATGTTAAGATGTTGATGTTGTAAAAATTAAGTATGGATCATATGTATATAGTATATATGGTGAGTACTGACGAATCCACTGAAAGCAGAGTTTGAAAGCAGAAAGCAGAGGTTGTAATTTGAGAATGCTTGTGCAAAGACAAATCATAGTGGAAGCAGGATACTGGGCTAGATGGACCATTGGTCTGACCCAGTATGACTATTCTTATGTTCTTATGAATGTTCTTATGTTTTAATAACAGGGGTATGATTTATTTACCTGAAAACCTGACTGGCTGGGGTGCCTCCAGGGCCAGGTTTGGGAACCACTGTACTAATTCTATAAGTTAGTGCCTAATTGCTTTAGCGCATAACTGAAAAGGGGGTGTGCATGTAAATGGGTTAAATAACACACTAAGGCATCAAATTTATAGAATACTGTAAGTTGTGTGCCATATCTAAAAAAAAAAAATAATTTAAAAAATTAGGAAAGGTTTAAAGAAAAGCAACCAAAATGATCAAGGGGATGCAACTCTTCTCATATGAGGAAAGGCTAAAGAGGTTAGGTCTCTTCAGCTTGGAAAAAAAGACGGCTAAGGGGGGATATGATTGAGGTCTACAAAATCTTGAGTGGTATAGAATGGGTAAAAGTGAATCAATTTTTCACTCTTTCAAAAAGTACAAAGATGAGGGACACTCAATGAAATTACATGGAAATATTTTTAAAACAAATATAAAGAAATATTCTTTCACTCAACAAGTAGTTAAGCTCTGAAACTCATTGCCGGAGGATGTGGCAACAGTGGTTAGCATATCCAGGTTTAAGAAAGGTTTGGAAAAGTTTCTGGAAGAAAAGTCCATAGTCTGCTATTGAGACAGACATGGGGAAGCAACTGCTAGCCCTGGGATTGGTCACATGGAATGGTGCTACTAATTGGGTTTCTGCCAGGTACTTGCGACCTGGATTGGCCACTACTGGAAGCAGGATAATGGGCTATATAGACCATTGGTCTGTCCCAGTATGGCTATCCATATGTTCTTATGTTCTTAGGTGCCAACATTTAGGAGCTATTACTTATAACTGCCTTTTATATGGTATAAGTATTGGCACCTAAATGTTGGCACTCAAATGACAACTTAGGTTCTATTCTATAATGGAATCTGAGCACCCAGATACAGTTATAGAATAGTATGTTTATGCACAGACTTTGGGTGCCTAAATTTCAGTACCCAGTGCCTATGGGCTAGATTCTATTTATGGCGCCTATAAAATCATCACCTAGGTTTATTTGATAAACAACGTTTAAATTTAGGTATGGTTTACAGAAAATGTCTAAATCTAGGCATAGTTTATAGAATATGCTCAACATTCGTTTTCTGTGACTATATTTAGTCATGCCAGATAAGCACCAATCAGCTCTATAATTAATGAGGAGGCAGAAAATCCACAATATCAACAAGCCCAGCTCCTATATAAAGTTCTCAAAGACTCACTTTAAAAGTCAATTATAAAGGTACTGTTAGATCTATCAGATATTCATGCTTCAACCATTAGGCTATGTTATTTCAGCCAAGCATAAATATAGGATGAGCATGTAATCTTCATCGATCCTTTAGCTATATATATATATATATTATCATTTTCTTCTCAAAAGTAGTTTAGACAGAGTACTTACCTTTATTTCTTCTTAAATTTCTTCTCCTATTATGATTTTACCTATACTTCAAAATGAAAAATTTAAGAAGAAATAAAGATAAGTACTTTGTCTAAACTACTTTTGAGAAGAAAATGATAATATATATGGCTAAAGGATTGTTGAGGATCGCATGCTCATCCTATATTTATGCTTGGCTCAAATAACATAGCCTAATAGTTGAAGCATGCATATGTGATAGATTCAACAGTACCTTATAATTGACTTTTAAAGTGAATCTTTGAGAAATTTATATAGGAGCTGGGCTTGTTGATATTGTATATTTAATCATGGCCATTTACACCAATGAAAACCTGGTGTAAATGCCAATGCCTAAAATACACGTTGAAAGGACGATATGGTATAACACTGCATGTAAATTCTAGGAATGCTCATGACCCACCCATGCCCCTCCTATAGCCAAGCCCCCTTTTCAGATCTGCATCTTAGAATTTATGTAATTTACATGAATCACTCTATAAAATACTCTTATTTGTGTGGGTAAATTCTAATTAAAGCTAATTAGTGTCAATAATTGCTTGTTAAGTGGCAATTATTGGTGATGATTGGCTTGTTAAAGCAATTAAGTTGAATGCGCAAAACAAGAATAATGTCTGGATTTGCGCGCATCACTTAAGTCGTACTATATACAATTTTGGGGTATATGGATAAGTCAGCACCTGAGAGCAGTTTAGAGCTGCACAGGCTGAGGCTGCCAATTCCACCTGGCTGTTGTGACAATCTGGCTGCGGTATTTCTCATTTCAGTGCTAGTGCTTCCTTCGTCAACTGCTTTGAACCATAACTGATACCCTGGTCTTGAAACAACGTATGCTCCAAATACTAATGATGTTTACTTTCTCATGCCTTAAATTTTTTGTATTACATATGTACTTTATGTATGTATGTATCACACCTAGATTTGTACATGGTTCGGGCTATAAACTTTTAAATAAAATAAATAAGGGGCCCTTTTACTAATTTCTTTTTCTTGTCTCCTTCCCTTTGAATAACTTCCTTCTCATTCTTCGTTCAGCACTCAATTTGACACGTTTTAGGTCAGCTTCAAAAACACACTTTTTTCAATTATCTTTTGGAGACATAACGGGGGTCTCAGGTATGAGCTAGACCTGATTGAGATGACTCCTCCGACCAAATTGGTTTGAGGTTTTAATTATAATAATAGTACTCTTGTTGTATTGTTTTATTGTTATTATTTTTGGATTGATTGGATGACGCTTGGTACACTTGCGTCTTTCCTATCTTATTGCTGGAGTTCCTTTCCTTCTTTTAATATCTTTATTTTGAATTATGTAAACCGCCTATACTTGCCCTCAAATTAGACGGTATATAAACAAAATAAACATAAACATAAGCTGCAGTAAGCACTAACGCATGGTTACGACAAGGTAAAAAGCATTACCATGGGGTGCGCTCAGACACCATGTGTTAGTTTTGGGATCAGTGCACACTTTCAACACGCTAAAAAATAGAATTTATTTTATAGTGCTGGGGTGTGTCTGGGGGCAGAGAGTAGGCGTGTTCTGTGCTAATCGGTTAGTGCAGCTTCATCGCTGTGCAGTTACCAATTACTGCATGAGCCCTTACTGCCTAGAAAATAAGTGTTGGTAAGCGCTCACACACTAATGGACACACAATAATGGGGAAATTAGTGTGTGGCCATTAATGGAAATAATGAAAATGGGACATTTCTAATACTGCACTAAAAGTGGCCTCAGTGCATGGGAAAGACCCACACTGGAGATGGTGCTGACCACTTTTTAGCACTGCTTAGTAAAAGGGCCCTTAAGAGGGGCATCATCAAAAGGGGCACCCAAGTTTTCCTGAGGACGTCCTCGCAGGACGTCCCGGCGAAGGGGAAGGGAAACCCGTATTATCAAAACAAGATGGGCGTCCATCTTTCATTTCGATAATATGGTCGGGGATGCCCAAATCGTGAAATTTAGGTCGACCTTAGAGATGGTTGTCCTTAGAGATGGTCGTCACGGATTTTCGCCGATAATGGAAACTGAGGACGCCTATCTCAGAAACGACCAAATTCAAGCCATTTGGTCATGGGAGGAGCCAGCAGTTGTAGTGCGCTGGTCCCCCCAACATGCCAGGAACCAACCGGGCACCCTCGAGGGCACTGCAGAAATTGCTCCCAGGTGCATAGCTCCCTTACCTTGGGTGCTGAGCCCCCCACCCCCCCAAAACCCACTCCCTACAACTGTACATCACTACCATAGCCCTAAGGAGTGAAGGTTGGCACCTACATGTGGCTACAGTAGGTTTCTGGTGGGTTTTGAAGGGCTCACATTTACCACCACAAGTGTATCAGGTAGGGGGGATGGGCCTGGGTCCACCTGCCTGAAGTGCACTGCATCCAATAAAACTGCTCCAGGGACCTGCATACTGCTGTCAGGGAGCTGGGTATGACATTTGAGGCTGGTATAGAGGCTGGCAAAAAATATTTTAAAAGGTTTTTTTTAGGGTGGGAGGGGGTTAGTGACCACTGGGGGAGTAAGAGGAGGTCATCCCCGATTCCCTCCAGTGGTCATCTAGTCAGTTCAGGCACCTTTTTGAGACTTGGTTGTAAGAAAAAATGGACCAAGTAAAGTCGCCCAAGTGCTCGTCAGGGATGCCCTTCTTTTTTCCATTATTAGTTGAGGACTTTGGTTGTGCCCGCGACGGAAAGCAGTTGAGGACGCGATTATGCTGATTTGGATGACCCTGGGAGAAGGACGCCCATCTCCCGATTTGTGTCAAAAGATGGGCGCCCTTCTCTTTAGAAAATAAGCCTGTAAGTCTTCTATCTGTGAAATTTCAGTAGCACAATAGGGATAAAGTCAAGACAATCAAGGGGGAGGGGTGATATTCTAGTAATAGGGAGGGTGGGTCAGGAAGAAATTCCGCTTATTAATTTGTATGCTTTGAATGGCCCAAAGGCTCATTCTTTCAAAAACACCTGAAGTATCTTTAAAAAGTAACAAAGGAGGGGAAAAACAACACACAACAAACCAACTTATATTTGTGAATGGAATTCTCTGGTGATTCAGAGGGAAATACCTTTGTGGATTGGGTTCTAGCTGATGTGTTTTACTTTTCTGATGTTTGTCAGCAAGGCAGGATTGCTTTTGTTAGTCTCTTATCATGAACACTGTGTGATAGCTGTGTAACCCTGTAAACGTGCTAAATAAATAAAAAGTTCAAAAATGAAAAAGTAACAAGTAGAGAATGGATAATAGCTGGCAACATAAACTGTACTTTGGATCCTCTAGACTGTTCAAAGACACAGACAAAGACAAAATGGAAAGAGAAGAATAGGAAGAAGTTCAGTATAGGTCCTGGTCTTGACTTTTAAAGCATTTCATGGAGATTCTCCAGGTTACCTATTTGATCATTTTGCTTTTCTTAATAGAAACCATAGTGGATCTACTAGAAATTTGTTTATATTGTTTCCTTCCTGTTCGTAAAATAAAAGCTTTACGTCCTTTACAATCCTCACTAACATATCAGGCAGCTTCCATTTGGAATTCCCTTCCCTCTTCTCTTAGGCAAATAACGCATTAATTTGAATTTAGGAAGCTGTTAAAGACTTTCATTTTCAGGAAATATCTCTCTCTTAATTTATAGATGTTATATTTTCCTGTTTTGAGATTATAATTTATCATTTGTCACGGGCAGGGTGCTTCTGGTGCTGATTCACCATTGACCATATCTTCAACATCCTTAATCCTTCTATAAAATACAGTTCTCAAGAGCCACTCTATATCATGAGTAACCAGGCTTTTATTAGGGCTTCAAACATGCAAACACAGCCATAGCTTCGACTGCTTTATTATCCCTGCTGAAGTGAGTACATGTCAGTTTGCACAGTCTTTCCTCTGAGCTTCCTCTTCTTTAGACAAGCCCTAGGCCACAAGGCCTGACCCCCAACAGGGTTTTGTGGCTCTCGTTCCCCCCTCCCCACCCTCTTCTTCTTTTCCTTTCTCTCTCTCACAGTTCTGAGGAAAGACTGTTCGCTTTGATCTTCTTCACACTTTTAGCAAAATGTCCCAAAACAAATCCCACAAACCACAGCCCTGGCTTTTCTACTTTTCAGTCATAAGACTGGGGCAGCCTCCTCCCTTGCTATGTTTACTTTCACACACACTGGCCCTCCTGCTGCTGCCCTATTAACAAAACACACACAGTCCTTACCTTCTGGATAAGAGTGGTTTCCAAAGGTTCAAGCTTAGCTTCTTTGCTGCGTTCCTCCTCAGCTTCTGGGCTGTTCCTTGCCCACTGTTTGTCTCAGGCTCTCCTTTCTTTCTGGGACTTGCAACATGCTGTACCACCACTTCCTGGTTAAGCATCTATTTTGGGGTCACACTTGCCTCGAGCTAGATAACCCACTTACCCCTGCAAGCCTATTGTGTCCACTGCTTCCAGGTAAAGGGTTTGCTCTGGGGTCCTCTATCTCTCTGGGAGGAAGCTCTCCTCTCTCTCTCTCTCTCTCTCTCTCTGCTAGGCTTCCTAGCTATGGGAGTTTTCTAACCTCTTCCCTGGCCCCCCCCCCCCCTACCTGTGAGTGGCAGTTAGAAAGTTTAGAATAACTGGAACCTTCGCTGTTCCTAGGAGACACTACAACTCCTTCCAGCCACTGGGATTTCACTCTATGTTCTCCTTCCTTCCTTCTGAGCCCTTATTCCCTCTTGAGACTCCCTTATGCTATTCCAAAGGGAGGACAGAGGGCTGTAATACCTGTGACCATGGTCTGCCCACCACACATTGTTATAACTATCTGGAGTAAGCTCCTTCTCTTGACTGTTACCTGCTTAGAACTTGTTGGTTGTAATGGGCTATAAGACCAGTTACGTAATGTAATGTATATGTATATGTGATTTGAATCTGGTGTATTTTTGGAGCTGGAACAGCCCAGATTGTAGAGACTTCATTTTCTATTCCCAGAAAATGGTACCTACTCAAGGCTGGACTATTTCTTGGGCTGTAGGCAGCAAACATCATTGTTTCATTCTTCAGATGTACATTCTATCCAAATTTCAGACCACACTTTAGTTTCCATATCCTGGGCCCTAGGGAGGTGGGGCTAGATGCCAGGCAGTAAATTTAGACCTCCTACAGTTTTAAGAAAATACAAAACTTCAAAATGCATAGCTACAATTTGTGGTCTTGAATGATAAAGAAGATATATCACCAAACTTATTGTGGGGCTCAAGGAAAGCCTATGTGAGGGGTGAGTTAACTCAAATAACAGCAACTCACAAAAGAGAACGAGAACAAGACTGATATGGCTGTTGTACAAAAAGAACATAAAGTGATAGGTTTTCCCTCTCTCCCTAAAAAAAAACAAACAAAAACAAACTATTTTGATCTGTTTTCTTTGTGGTTTCGGATTGCTGAGCACTACTGGATCAGAGCAGAACAGGTACTAGGAATGGGATGCCAGGTAGTGGAAACAAAGAAAATGGAGGGATAGCTATGTACACTATAAGGAAGAGCAGGGAAGATCTTGTTTGAGAATTGGGAAGTAAAGTGGGTTATTATGTGACAGGTAATATGGAGTAGAAGTCCTTAATGTTAGTATGTTGACAATTCTGTACAATGTGTGTCGATGTAAACAATATTTCTCCTTGTGACTGCAACACTGCCTCATTATGAAAATAAGTTGCAAAAAAAGATGATGATGATGAAGAGGAATTCAGCACAGGGCCTGCAAGTCTTCCCATTTGACAAGTTTATATTTTTATTCGTGCACTTGCTATACCACCTTGTCTATGTTAGGTGAAAGTGGTTTACAATTACAAAGAACTCATATAAAATCATAAGAAAGGAACGCCAATAAAATCAATAGGAAAGTTAAAGCATTCATTCTCAAAGGGTAAGGAATATAGGAGTGGGGAAGTGAAAAAGAAGGAAAGGGAGGTTAGGGAACAGATCACGCTTAAATCCATCAGTCACAGCAGAACTGAGAATAAATCAAGGACTTAGTGATCCTCACTTTCCATTTTTATGGGTTGCCATGGTAACATAAGACCATTGAGAATGAATAGGCAAAACATCTCAATGCTGGAAGGCTCACAAGCCCTGGACTGAATTCTTGTGTAGGAGTTGCCATTGCATCTCAGGACCACTGCTGTACAAGCCAAGCAGCAATTATGATTAGGGCTACCTGGAAGAGGGGACAATCTGGATAGAGTCATCAAGGAGGGGAGAGGAAGGGAAGGGGAGGATGCTGTCGCCTTGCCTATGGACATCTCCACTTAATATTCAGTCATGCTTTATTCATCTTTTTATAAATTAACCTCCCCCTCCCATTTACTAAGCTGTGCTAGCAGCTTCTGTGCGCTAATGCCGACACAGCCCATTCATTTTGAACAGGCTGTGTTGGCATTGCCGCACGGCTTAGTAAACAAGGGGGTAAATAAAGGAAATCTCCTTTTCTTTCCCAAAGAATAAATACAAGCATGCCTCAAAGGGTGGGTTGGTTAGTTAGTTAGTTAGTTAGTTAGTTAGTTAGTTAGTTAGTTAGTTAATTAGTTTGTTAGTTACAAAGCTGATAGCCCACCAAACTATCATGGGTCAAAGCAGGGTACAATTAAACATATATAGTAAACAGTAAAAACATAATAATGCACAAACTTAAAAAAACAGACAGAAGAAAACAAAAAGGCTAACAGAAAAAAGCACTGGGAACACATGCACAATGGCTGACTTATTAAATGCAGTGAAGAAGAGAATGCAAACAAACCATGAATACCATCGTAATTCAAACAAGAGCATAAGCACTTTATGCTGGATACATTGCTCAATGGACAAGCAATGAAGCCATATCAGAGCTGGAGTGATATGGTCTGTATGAGGCATGTCTAATATAAGCTGTGCAGCTGCATTCAAAACCAGATACAGAGAGTGAAGAGTAGAAGCAGGTAAGCCATACAACACTGCATTGCCAAAGTCCACAACAAGTATAATAAATGCTTGAACTACAGTATGGAAATTACAATCTACTAAGGTATCTTCAGCTTGTAAAAAGAGGTCTTGGTTGCTGTAGTAGCATGTGGATGAAAAGTCAAGTGAGTATCCAACAAAACACCAAGATACCAGAATTCATAAGTACATAAGTAATTCCTTACAGAAATCTCCACATTAGCCAGGTAATGTGGAGTGGAGGAGTAGCCTAGTGCTTAGTGCAGCAGACTTTGCTCCTGGGGAACTGGGTTCAATTCCCATTGCACCTCCTTGTGACTGTGGGCAAATCACTTAACCCGCTGTTGCCCCAGGTACAAAATAAGTACCTATATATATGTAAACCACTTTGAATGTAGTTGCAAAATACCACAGAAAGGCAGTATATCAGGTCCCATTTCCCTTCCCCTTCCCTAAACAACAGGAGGAGAGACAAAAGTCTTATCTCATGTCACAAAGAAAGCCCTAGTTTTTTTGACAGTTTACCATCAGACTCTTAAGTTTCAGGTTTATTCAGGGACTTAGTATTCCACTCATCAAAACAGTGGAGGAGTGTGGAGGAGTGGCCTAGTGGTTAGAGTGGTGGACTTTGGTCCTGGGGAACTGGGTTCGATTCCCACTGCAGGCACAGGCAGCTCCTTGTGACTCTGGGCAAGTCACTTAACCCTCCATTGCCCCAGGTACAAATAAGTACCTGTATATAATATGTAAGCCGCATTGAGCCTGCCATGAGTGGGAAAGCGCGGGGTACAAATGTAATTAAAAATATATGTATCTGGGCAGCTTCCAATCTAAATCAGAAGTTAAGGAACAGGGAATAGAGATGCACAATAACATGAGAAAGGAGGGTAGGGGGAGGAACTACAATATAAATAGGAAAGAAGGGAAGGGGAGACACATAAGGGCTACTGTATCATCCAGGACCCCCTACATGGGACGTCAGTTAGGGATACGTATTTGTGAATAAATTAGTTTTCAAGTCTATTTTAAAAAGTGGGATGGATAGGTGAAGCCTACAGTGAAGTGGTAATGCATTTCAGATTTATGAACCCAGGACAGAGAAGACAGAATGACTAGCAGAGGTGTGGACACTGTCACAGAAGGAAAGTACAATGAGTTTGTTCCGCTGAAGGAAACGCAAGTTGCAGGACAGACAATAGGGGATCAAATACTGGAGGAGAAATGAGGGATGACCAGTAACACAGATTTTATATACTAGAAAAAGGAGCTTGAACAGAACATGGTGAGATATGGGCAGCCACTGGGCATCTTTCAGAAATGGTGTAACATGGTCATAGTAACATACGTGAAGGGGCATAATCGAACGGAAACGTCTATCTCCATGGGCGTTTATCTCCGAGAACGGGTCCGTGAAGGGGCGGACCGAACCGTATTTTCGAAAAACATGGACGTTTATCTTTTTTTGAGCTGGGCGTTTTTGTTTTTCAGCGATAATGGAAACCGAAAGCGCCCAGCTCAAAAACGAATAACTCCAAGACATTTATTCGTGGGAGGGGCCAGGATTCGTAGTGCACTGGTCCCCCTCACATGCCAGGACACCAACCGGGCACCCTAGGGGGCACTTTTACAAAAAAAAAAAAAAAAAAGGTAAAACAGCTCCCAGGTGCATAGCACCCTTCCTTGGGTGATGAGCCCCCCAAATCCCCCTCAAAACCCACTGCCCACAAGTCTACACCATTACTATAGCCCTAAGAGGTGAAGGGGGGCACCTACATGTGGGTACAGTGGGTTTGGGGGGCGGTTTGGAGAGCTCCCATTTACCAGCACAAGTGTAACAGGTGGGGGGGGGATGGGCCTGGGTCCACCTGCCTGAAGTCCACTGCACCCCCTAATAACTGCTCCAGTGACCTGCATATTGCTGCCAGGGAGGTGGGTATGATATTTGAGGGTGAAAATAAAAAGTTGTGAAACGGCATATTTTGTGGTGGGAGGGGGTTTGTGACCACTGGGGGAGTCAGGGGAGGTCATCTCCGATTCCCTCCAGTGGTCATCTGGTCATTTAGGGCACTTTTTGGGGCCTTATTCATGGAAAAACAGGGTCTAGGAAAAGTGCCCTAAATTCTCGCTAAAAACGCATATTTTTTTCCATTATCGGCGAAAGGCGCCCATCTCTGATCGGCCGATAACCACGCCCCAGTTCCGCCTTCACCACGTCTTCGACACGCCCCCATCAACTTTGTCCGCATCCACGACGGAGTGCAGTTGAAAACGTCCAAATTCGGCTTTCGATTATACCGCTTTATTCGTTTTTGTGAGATAAACGTCTATCTCCCGATTTGGGTCACAATATAGGCGTTTTTCTATTTCGATTATAAGCAGGATAGTAACATAGTAGATGACGGCAGAAAAAAGACCTGTCATATTTCTCATGGCCAATAAGGAGCTTCACGGCTATATTTTGAATAAGCTGAAGGCGGTGTAAATCCTTAGCTCCAATTATGTGATAGAAAGAATTGCAATAGTCGAGCTGACTGAGGACAAATGAGTGACTTAGAATATTTAAGGCAGTGGGGTCCAAGAAGGGGTGTACTGAGTGGATCATGTGGCGCCTGTAAAATGAACTTTTGACAATTGAAGAGATTTGAGGGACAAACATCACCAGCCAGCCTGACAACAACAGCACCCACTTGTCAGAGATTTGGTCACGATAAAGACCAACCCCCTCCCCCAGGACAGCAGGTGCATGTAATAAAATGATTTTTAAAAAGATCATAGGTCCTAATAATATCACATAAGTAAAGATTAAAAAGCAATGCAAAAAGGGTGTCATGAAGACACCAATGTCCCTATAAAATCTGCTGCTGGTGATTTAGTCAAATAAGAAGAAAACCAATGGTAAACAGTACCACTCAGACACATATATCTAAGTTGGTGAAACAGTATATCATGATTAACAGAATCAAATGCTGCAGTGACATCAAGAACAAGTTTTTTAAAAACACTGTACCAGGTGGTTCCAAACCCCTAATTAAGGTATTGAACAATGCATTAAGTAATGTTTCAAATCCATGAAACGGATGAAAGTCATGCTGTTGAGAAGCAAGAGGAGAATGTTCATCATAATGAGCCTGAAGTTGGTGGAGGACCACATGCTGAAGAAGTTTTGCAAGGAAGAGAAGTCTAGAGATTGGCAGATAAGAGGTAGAGTGTAAGGTGTCCAAGGCAAAGCTTCTCAGGATAGGCCTGACACTTGCCTTTTTAAGTTGAGAGGGCACACACCTGTAGACAAGGAGAGATGGACAATCCTAGTGAGGACTCCTGCAATTTATTGGCAATCTTTATCCAGCTAGTAGAGCAAGGATCCTGGGCCAAAGTAGTTGCATGTAAGGCTACAATAGCCTTACTGATATCCTTTGTTTCCAGAACAAGTAAAATCAATCCATTGTGTTGAGGTACACAAAGAGAAGTCCAGAATCACCCTACTGCCCATGTCAAGTGCCAAGGATTGAGATTCATAATAATATGCCATAACATTAGAGTGAAGAGCACATCTATAAGACACAGTAAAATAGACATGGATCATTTCTTGGACAATCATGAAAAGCTCCCATGAATGGTTTAGTGCCTTCATAGATGAGTAGTAAAATAGAATCATTTAGCCTCTGCAAACACATGCATATATTAACAAGACCCAAAGGATATAATTACGAATCACAATACTGCCTGATGCAACTCCATCTCTGTTCCAGTTTTCATAGATCTTTCTTATGGCAGTGAAGAGTGGCTGTACACCAAGGAGCGGTTATATACTTTCTAGTAACCCAATGAGAATCCAGCAAAACAACAGATATTTCCAATATCAAGTGCCAGTGCTGAATATAATCGTCCAATGTATACAATAGGGACCCACCAGATAGTTGAGAAACAACAGTTGAAAAACCAGATCAATCATTTTTTTTTTTTGAAATGCTGGAATGGTCTCAAGAGCTGTGAAGCAGGCAGAGCTGTAGAAGACATAATGATAGACATGGAAAAGGTCAATAGGTAGTGGTATAACCAGTAGTCTGGATCCACAAATACAGAATCTCAGCTTGAGATAGTGGTGCTTTAGAAAAAAGAAATTTGTCCTCAAAGGTGCCACCATACTCATAATACCCCCCCCCCCTCCACAATCAAGTGACATCACACATGGTAATCAAAAAGTTCAACTTATGTTCATTACAGAAAAGGGATGCAGCATCTATACCTAATCTACAAACAACATCTCTGCACATCTCTTGCCCTTTCCCTCTTTCTTCTTACCTTGTTCCTTCTATCCTATCTCATTTGATTGTAAATGTATAACACCTGATCTGGCGATAGCCTTATCATTACATTGTAAGCCACTTTGAGCCTGCACATCTGTGGGAAAAAGTGGGGTATAAATGTGCTAAATAAATAAATGAGGACTGTAATAATCTGAGTTAATCCCCAAGATGAATATGCATCTAAAAAGGATTCAATAGAATCAAAGATGTCAGAGATGGGGAAATTAAAGTCCCCTAGCAATAACTATCCATAATTCCATATGGCAGTCACTAGCCTGCTTATAATCGAAAGAGAAAAACGCCTATATTGCGACCCAAATTGGGAGATGGACGTCTTTCTCCCGTGGGTGCCCAAATCGGTATAATCGAAAGCTGATTTTGGACGTTTCCAACTGCAATCCGTCGCGGTAACGGGTAAAGTTGACGGAGGCGTGTTGGAGGCGTGGTGAAGGCGGAACTGGGGCGTGGTTATCGGTCGAGGAGAGATGGGCATCTTTAGCTGATAATCGAAAAAAAGGCGTTTCTACCGCGATTTTGGGTCACTTTTTTGGACCCTTTTTTTTCTCGAACAGGTCCCAAAAAAGTGCCCCAACTGACCAGATGACCACTAGAGGGAATCGGGGATGACCTCCCCGGACTCCTCCAGTGGTCACTAACCCCCTCCCACCAAAAAGACCCCACTTTAAAAACTTTTTTTCCAGCCTGTATGCCAGCCTCAAATGCCGTACCCACCTCCATGACAGCAGAATGTGTTCTATCCTCTGACAGCCTTTCCCTGGTTCTGATGTGGCTCTTGGGTGAGTGTGACACCTTTTCTGTTATGCGCACTGCAGAGTCACATCAGCAATGCATTGTGGTGGGTGTAGGGTATTGGGCTCCGTGATTCCACTAGCATGTGGCAAATGCTCACGATGTTGGTAGTTGGTAGGCTCTACTCCCATGGTGCTTTCCCCCCTGCTTACTGGGTCAGAGTGTGCCCTGTTTTGTTTCCAGTAGTCCATGAGGTAGTGGCCATTTTTGTAAGCCAGTTTTAGATCCCTTTCACGTGTTAGCCACGTTACAGAACTTAGTTGTTACCTTGAATGTGGCTGAAAGAGGGCATTGTACACCATTCTGCCAGCTCGGACCTACTGCTCATCTCAGTGCCAGTGGGGCACAACCTCTGATCTGCAGTTAACTGTGAGTAAACGTGCTTATTCCAATAAAGGACGTTTTCGGAGAGATTAGTCTTCTGGTGTCAACTGGTGTGCCAATGTTATATAGCAGCAACAAGTCCTAGAGGCCTGCGTGTATGCAGGTCCCTGGAGCACTTTTAGTGGGTACCCCAGTGCACTTCAGCCAGGTGGACCCAGGCCCATCCCCCCCTACCTGTAATACTTGTGCTGGTAAATGGGAGGCCTCCAAAACCCACTGTACCCACATGTAGGTTCTCCCTTCACCCCTAAGAGCTATGGTAGTGTACATTTGTGGGTAGTGGGTTTTGGGGGAGGGGGGTTGGGTACTCAGCACCCATGGTAAGGGAGCTATGCATGTGGGAGCGTTGTCTGAAGTCCACCGCTCTGACCTCTAGGGTGCCCAGTTGGTGTCCTGGCATGTCAGGGGGGCGAGTGTAGTACGAATCGTGGCCCCTCCCATGGCCAAATGGCTTGGATTAGGACGTTTTTGAGCTGGGCGTTTTTAATTTCCATTATCGCTAAAAAAACAAATGCCCAGCTGAAAAACGTCCATTTTTTTTGAAAATACGGTCTGTCCCGCCTCTTCACGTACCCGTTTTTGGACATAGACGCCCATGGAGATAGGCGTTCGCGTTCGATTATGCCCCTCCACGTAGCCTAAAGAGCTCATCGTCATCAATTGCTAAACATCAATAAAGCATTAATAGAATCCTGAGGTGGTAATAGAGTGACACAAACTGAAGGATCTTCTTTGACAACAAAAACACCCCCACTCTCCACATCTCTAGAGTTATAGAAAGCATCATGATCAGTAGCCCTCAATTGGTTGAATAAGCCCAAATAAAAGATTCAGTAATGCAAAGCAAATCAGGAGCACAGGCAACAGGTGTTAAATGAATTCTAGAGGTCTTGACATGGATCATGCCTATGTAGCCAGTCTCCCCTAGCAGACCAGTATATATGATGATCTGAGGGCTACACAAGAGGGTAATTTGGGTTTTGGGTTCTGAGAGGTGAAGGAAAGGGAACTCCTTCAAGGTTCTCAAATAGAGATTACTCCTCATATCAAGTGTACCTCCCAATCTCACTCTTTATAGGCCAATTCAAAGAAAGAAAATCAATTGAGTAATATAGTAAAAAATATGAGTCACTATTCAGAAGCACTTTCCTAGATAGCAGCATTCTATGGATTTTCACTGGATAGTGCTGCTGAAAATCAACAGTAAACATCATGGTAGATAGTATCAGTGGGAGCATAGATGAAACATGGCCAGAACTAGCAGTTGTCTAGATAGCAGTGATATTCAGATTGCTAACCAAATAACTACCTGAACAAAGTTAGGTCAGAAAAAAGTTTTGAAGCACACAGAAGTGCCCCCTAGGGTGCCCCATTGCTCTCCTGGGACGTCCAGGGGACCAGTCTACTAAAAATGCTGGCCCATCCTACATCCCAATGGCTTGATTTTCTACGTTTTTCACTGTATACGCTGGAAGAGAGGAGGGAGAGAGGAGACATGATAGAAACGTTTAAATATCTCAAGGGCATTTATGTACAGGAAGAGAGCCTTTTTCAAATGAAGGGGAGCTCTGGAATGAGGGGGCATATGACAAAGTTAAGAGGGAATAGGCTTAGGAGTACCCTAAGGAAGTATTATTTCACAGAAAAGGGTGGTGGAGGTGTGGAATGGCCTCCCGATGGAGGTGGTGGAGTCGAGGACTGTTCCAGAATTTAAAAAGGCATGGGATAAGCATGTGGGATCACTTAGGAACAGGTAGAATTAGGGGTTACAGAGGATGGTCAGACTGGATGGGTCATTTGGCCTTTATCTGCCGTCATGTTTCTATGTTTCCTCCGACTGTGAGGGAGGTCTGTATATCACTCCAACATAGATACATTTTCCTTTCCCTCTTTCCAGTTTAACCCACAGCGCTTCTTCCATATCCCACATGTCCTGCAGTTCTGTCACTTGGATATCATTCTTAGCATATAATGCCACACCTCCGCCCTTTTTTCCTACTCTGTCCTTCCTGAATAGATTATAGCCAGGTATAGCAACATCCCAGTCATGGTTCTCTGTGAACCACATCTCCGTGACCGCTACTAAATCCAAGTCCATTTTCATCATTGTAGCCTCAAGATCTAGAAGTTTGTTTCCCATACTATGGGCATTGCTATACAAGGCTCTCCAGATTTTAGTCTTTTTATTCACTTCTATAGAGTCATTATATGTCCTACCGTCCTTGGGGTTAATTATGGCTTCATGGCATTTTATACCCATCCCCATCAATTTTAGTTTAAAGCCCTCTTTAGTACTTTAGCCAGCCTGTTGCTGAAGACACTCCTTCCCTTCCTTGACAGATGGACATTGCAGTAGGGAATCGTAATGACCAAACTTTGGAGAGGGAAGAACTAAATGGTGTGCATCAAGGGAACGGGTGGGCATATAGAGATAATAACAGAAGAGAGGTAGAAGGGGGTATGTATCATTAACTCCCGAAGGCTAACTTGACTGCTTATAGTTTCCCACCCCAGGGAAACACTTAGCTCTGGCTACTTCTCTTCCCTGGCACTCCTCCCAGGGACTGCAGCCTCAGTTGCCACTCCTTTAGGGACCTCTTGACTCGGGGCCTATACCTAGAAACCTCTTCACTCAAGGGTCTCTCTGATCTCAATCTCTTCTATCTCAGGGTATTTAACCACCTCCATGTCCAAACCCGCACCTCTGACTCAGCAAGTGTAACTTCAATTACTCTAACATGGCTCAGGGGCCCTTTTACTAAGTCGTGCAGGCATCTAAGCGTGCCCAACACATGTCAATTTGGCCTGGGTGGTAATTTCATTTTTTATGTGCGTCTGCTACTTGCGCCGGAAAATAATTTTTATTTTTTTTGCGTGTGGCAGAAACCGGGCAGTAATCATTCTACGTGCTTAGATGATTACCACGTGAGACCTTACAGCTAAGTCAATTGCTGGTAGTAAGGTCTCAGACCCAAAATGGATGCCGATTTTTATTTTGCCGCATGTCCATTTTCAGCAAAAATTTTAAAGGGCCTTTTTTACAGGCAAACTGAAAAATGGATCTGCGCCCACCCCTCTGTGATGGAGTGATCCTATGGGAACCCAGCCTCATACCTCCCACAACCTCACATAGATAGATAGATAGATAGATAGATATCAAAACTGTGCTTCATAATAAGTTCATGGATCTAAAGTAGGACCATAAGAAATAGCTGGGAGATAGAAATTTATGGCAAATAGTTAAAGAAAAACAAGTAATATAAAAGGGTCTCTTAGAATATTTACAATTAAGATGAATACAAATCATCCAAACTCTTCAGGATGTACTTCAGATTGACACAATAACCTTTTGCATTAGGAACCTTGGACTTCTTAGAATCTAAAAATAAATGCAACTGAGAGGGTTCAAAGAATATGTAGGTAACAATAGATTAGCTTCAATATGCATTTGCAAGGAAATTGAACAATGTTATCACCAACAGGGGCAACCTTCTGGTACATAGCTAGATATTTCTCACTATGATTCTGTATACTATTTGCACAAGTTTATAATCCATGAATAATTCAGAACAATTGCAGAATGCAAACTTTGGATGGCATCATGGTCTTGGGTAAAGACCAAAGTTATAAGGAATATAGTCTTTTTAACTTCTATCTCAGTCCTCAGTTGATTTTTCCAAGAATCCTATTTAAGGGCCTAATTCCTCAGTAGACAGAATTATCTCTAGATCTCAAGATCTCAGGTCCTTCACCCCAGAAGAAAAAAAAAACATTTTTTGTTAATAGGAGGAATCCCTCCTTATGGGATCTTCAAACCCCTTCATAGATATTTTTTACACACTGCAGCTGTAATGGTGAGATTATGCAGAAGAAACTTGAGAAGTTCAATACATTTAGATTCAAATGTTTCATACTATGCTCTAGGTTTTTAATTCTGTGGTAAGAGATATTTTTGTCCAGGACAAACCTCATTTGCACAGATTAGTGAGAAGAGCTCAGTTAAGTTCTATTTCTTTCTGACTGACCACATCAGTCTCTTGTTGCTATATTGGCTGAAGATACAGCTCCATAAATTGAGGACAGCTGTGCCTATGTCTACCACTAAATAGGGATCCAGGCACTGTGCCAGGGTTCTCTTTTCACTTGCAGCCATTGCCACATCCTCCTAGAGCAGTATCAAATGCAGGAGACTGCAAGCAGGAGCTGGAAGAGTAACTTTGAGCAATGGGATTCCTTTCCCACTTACTAGTTGAGCATATTTATTTTCCAGTTTCGGAAGTTGTTGAAAGCTTTTCTATTTACCACACAAGGCAAAGGGTTACTGCAGAGGCACTATGGTACATGCAGTACCTAATAACATGGGGGGGGGGGGGGGGGGGGGGGGGGGGAGGTGCAGGCCTAAACTGTAACATGCATGTAATATGGTGCAAGCCCATACTGTAAGTCAATAATTAAGATGTACCATGCCATAGTGGAGCATCCTACCCACTCTTACTTATCCCCCCCCCCCCAAGCTTGCAGTGAAAACTCTGCCCATCTCTAAACAAACCCCATCACCACCATTTAAATCACCCCCATAGCTTATTCTTCCTCTACCCTTTGACCCTACCCATAGGCATCAGTCCTTTTCCATTGCCACATTTGTCAGTACCTCCTCTAAATAGCACCTGTCCTCTAGCAGTAGTCTTGCAGTACTAAGACTAGAGAGTGATCCTACAATATCTGGACTACTGTTAGGGAGCAGGCAGCAGTTTGGAGGAGGTACCGATCCATGTAGGTCCCATGGAGGGGTGGGAGTGGGGGGAACATAGGGCACTGGGAGATAGGTTTTCAGTGGTAGGGAGTACAGCTTCTCTGGAGGTAGATGGGGGTTTTACTAGGGGGTCAGGTGACTTATTAGGGAGTTAGGGTATTTGATGGGGGATGGGCTGATGCTTGTATTAGGGGTTGGGGGTGAAAGTAGAGTTAGACTTGGGGGCAGTATACCAAGAGGCCTGGTTTGCACCATAATACCACAGTACTTGGCAGTCCCACTATCAGTTTGCTGATAGGGCAACTGCGCTTACCACCTCCATAGCCATATCATGCCCATATTCCGACCACTCCCATGTTAGGCTGCTAATACAGGATTTTTACCACAGCAGCTGCCTATTTAACATTCCATGCAATATCATAGACAGTAGAGTGAGTCTGTGATATTGCATGGTAAACCCCATATTAGCTACTTAATACAGCTTAGCAAAAGCAAACATTGTGCATTCAAACGTTACACATTTACTCATCACAAACCATATGAAAATCACTTGAGATACATATCACAAAAAGTGAGAGTACCTGTTTTTTCCTTTTTATATGTATTTATTAAGAACCAGAACATGTATAATAACTAGCAAAATATAAACAATGAAAACTAATGTCCAAAGATATTACATAACAAACAAGCAAAGTGCAACACAATAACACTGTAACCTGTTTTTTTTTTTACAGTGAGTCCATTTGTCTGCCTGTATATCCATCCATCTGTAAGACAGAGGAATGGTGGCTACAGAAACAGGGAGCACAAGAGTGTAAACAACCAAATAATGAGCGGACCAAGGAAAGGAAAAATTGGAGAAGCTACGAGGAAGTAAAGAGGAAGAAGAATTAGAAACAACAAGGTCCAGCGTGTGTCCATGGGAGTGGGCAGGTTACTGGACATATTGAGAAAAAAAAAAAGGTTAGAAAGTAATGCAAGAAATTATCATCCATGGTAGATGACAGGAGATTAAAGACACCCACAAGAAGAAGTAAAAAATAAGAGACTGATAGATTGGCAAGAAACACAGAAAGCTCATCCACAGAGAAGGTAGAAGGGAAAGAGGATGATAAATCACAGATAGAAGGAATAAAAAGCAGAAGAAAGGTGAACAACACAAATATCGGAGCAGCTCAAGGATGTGATATTCCAGGGAGAAGCTGAGAACACAGTGGAATAAATAACAGAGACATCTCTCCCGCATCTAGCAAGTCTACAGATGACACAAACCCTGAACCCCCCGATCAATATTCCAAAACCACCAAGCCCCTCCCCTGTGACAGCTCTGACCCCCCCCCCCCTTTTTTTAGAAACTAAATTGTAGCACTTATTTTTACTACACTGCTATTACATCAGTCCTACAGATTTTTCCTCTGTCCATTTCCAGATTCTACATGTCTGAAAAAGAACAATAAGGATGAGAAATACTGCAAGGACTCTGATAGTGTATTATACATTTGAGAGTGAGTCCAATTTTAAAACCCACATAACTAAGAATTATTTACCTTGTCTAAAATATATAGGACCTCCGAGTACATTCTTTAACATTTGGTCAAATCATCTAATATCTTTTAGCCTTAAGTTTTCATCAGTTCCAACGGCTGGCTGAATTGAATCCTCAAAATGTTTATGCACAAGATATTCAGTTAAAATGGGAAGCTCATGACCATTTGCTAACAATAGATTCCACATTTTCACAGAATGATGAAATGATGTAGCTGTAATTTGCAGCCGATTAGCAATTTGTTATGAATAGAAGAAAGAAAAATATACACTGCTAAATAACAGCACATCAGAAAATAATTACAGAATCTGGTATAGAAATAGCTTGTCGTAATCGTTATTTCTTTTGCATGTTATTTTCATTATATATAGTTCCAGATGTAATGCTCTCATACTCACATAAGGAGCAGAAGCATTCCTTGGATGTCCGTATTCTGAGCTGGATGTCCATTCTAAAATGCCCCTCCACATGCTAAAGTTTTCAGCTGAGTGTGCTTTTGTTACCAAAAAAGCAGATTTAATGTTGCTCTATTTGAAAAAGAATGGAGAATAAAACCAAGATATTGAGCCTTGTCTTTTTATAGACGACCAAGAATTTTTAGACCAGTGGTGTGCGATTTCAAAACAAATTTTCCTTGGACCAAAAGTTTTAATTTTGGAAATTCTGAAAAAAAAGAAAAAGAAAGAATGACACTATGAAGGCTACTCTAGATAATAATTTGAAAAACGAGGATCACAACTTGATGTAATAATAAACTATGTAAATAAACAAATTGACATGTTTAGAAATAACATTAAGAAAATAAAAATTGGAAAAAAATGAGTGTCTAATGAGTACCATTAGGGTAGTATTTACCCATTCTTCTCTAGGCCTGTTAGACAATCCGTTTTGGATTTAGTACACTGCACTGATGGCAATGATCAAATTACAAGAAATAATGTATCTGCTAGAGAAAGAAGTAGAAAGCATATTCAAAATGACTCAGAGGAGTTTTTTTTACTTCCCTACTCATTAGCCCTCTCCCCTCCCTATGTCTGACCCCACCACCACTTTTTTAGGCAAGGTATGGTTAAGAGATGTGGAGAAAACTACCCCGAGAGATTACAATCACCAATTCTTCCCCAACAGGGTCAGATGTAAACGAAAAGGCAGGAACAATTTTCGCAGACACCAATGGTAGCAGAAATACCTATTTTCAACTTATCACATATAGTTCTTACAGGTGATGAGATTCAACTACTTCAAAAGGGTCTACCCTTCATTCCTACTGTAAAGTATGATCCATTTCAAATGTGGGTAGATTTTTTTTTTTTTTTTTACAGGAATTACAAGTCACACAGCTCTTCTCTAGCCAATCAGCTGCTCTTGTAGACATCTCTGGGTAATGAAAGACTCTAAATGGGTTCCCTCGGATCCATCAGATCCACTTACTACAGCTTTCCATAAGTGTATTTTGAAAGATGTCTCTAATCTAGAGAAAATTTCATGGAAATAATTTCATAACCTTACTCAAGCTGAAATGTAAGCCATACAATCACTGTCTCAGAATCACAACAATCCTTTGAGGCAGTGGTGAGAAGTTAGTATGATTCTGTGCAGTGATAGAAGCTGTTATAAGTGCATCCATTTCCTGTTTTAGTTTGCTGAGCTCCTGTTTTATGCTAGCAAGCTGAAGACAGATAGGACAAGCCTTAAGTATCCACATGGTTTGCCTTGGAACTAAAGCACCACAGTTATTACAGAGAATAAAAGCTATAATAAATAGATCTGTTTTTTGGGATCTGCCAAGTAATTATGAACTGGATTGGTCACTGTTGGAGAAAAGACACAAGGCTCAATTGAGCTTAGGCTGACTCAATACGGGTTACCTTATGTCAGTGGTTCCCCAGCCAGTCAGGGTTTTAGGATATCCACAATGAATACTCATGAGAGAGATTTGCATGTACTGCCTCCAATGCATGCAAACCTCTCTGACGATTATTCATTATGGATATCCTGATGGCTGGGGATCTCTCAGGACAGGTTTGGGAATCACTGTCTTATATTCTTGAGTTGAAGCAGTTTAATATGGAAGAATGGGCCAAAATTCTTGAAGAACAATGTGAGAGACTGCACAACAGTTACAGTAATATAGAGTTGCCTAGTTGTAGGCACAAGAAGGCACATAAAGGGCAGTATTAAAGTCATAGACTTGCATAAGTGGCCACTTACATGTTGAAATGTCCTCTTATAAAATAATGACTAGTGGAAAAGTGTGCAGCATAATTTGAAGGCATATGCTTTGCTGGTTGTTGTGAGCGTGGGTGGAGTTTGGACAGAGAATGGTCAGAGTACACAAGTAGGAACATAAATTATAGAATACTGTAATTTATGTATGTTCTAGCTCACAGCTAGGTATATGAATTTACACCAGCTATAGGCCTGGTATAAGAGCTCATGCCTTAAAAATAAGTGCATTTTAGGTTGCTTGTGCTAGGCACCTACTTTTCTTTATAGAACAGTGTTAAAATAGATGCTATAGCCAGTGCCTTTAGTAGCGCCCTGTTATGGAATTACCCTCCATGGACCCAAAATTTTTTTAAAAAATGCTTCTAAATCTATGTTCCTAGGTTAGGATCCTAAATTTATGCCTTATTCTCAGCCAAACCTATTTAGGTGCCTAAGGGGTCCTTTTACTAAGATGCAATAAGCAGTAACACATGCTTACTGCAGCAAAGAAGGGTGTGCCGCAGGGCACATTCAGGCACCCCGCGATAATTTTTGCATGAGCATGCGCTACCCACATACCAAAAAATAATTTTTTTTTTTTAGCGCTGGGGTGGAGAGTGGGCATACTCTGCGCTAATCCGTTAACCAATTAGCACATGGTTAGTGTATGAGCCCTTACTGCCTGGTGACACGGGCTCATGCACTAGTGGGAAAATTAGCGTGTGGCCATTAATTGGGAAAATAGAAAAATTGCCCATTTTACCCCATGGTAAAAATGCCCTTAACACATGGGAATGACCCATATAAGGACACGCCAAGGCCACTCTTTACTGCAGTTTGGTAAAAGGGCACCTATGTTTTTAGCAGAACACTCTTCTTGTATCTTTTAAACTTTGATAGGAAGATTGATTTTCAGCTTAAAACTTAGGGGTCCTTTTACTAACCTGCATAAGGGCCTATGTGCACATATCACACACCAAATTGGCACTACTGCTCGGTTAATGCATGAGCCGGGCGGTAATTCCGGATTTGGTGCATGCTGAATTCCGTGGTAGAAAATAAATTTCTATTTTCTACTGTGGGCCACTTATCTGGCGGTAAACAGCAGTGGGCAAGTGCTGCATGCTTACTGCATGGATAGCGTGTGAGACCTTACTGCTAGGTCAATGGGTGGTGATAAGGTCTCAGGCCAAAAATGGATATGCGCTGGTTTCAAATTCAGCGCATGTCTATTTTCCAGACCCTTAAAAAAGACCCTTTTTCCTAGATGCGGTAAAAAATGGCCCAGCACTTGCCCAAAAAATGAACTAGCACTATGCTGGCCACTTTTTACCATGGCTAAGTAAAAGGGCCCTGTGGAGGGGCATAATCGAACGTCGCCGGCAAAATAGTTCGCTGGCGATCTATTTTGGCGGTGGCGCAACAGCTGGCTGGAACCGTATTATCGAAAAAGATGGCCGGCCATCTTTTTTTTCGATAATACGGTTTAGCCCAGCCAAATGCCAGAGTTTGCCAGGTTTGAGATCGCCGGTTTTGTTTTTCAGCGATAATGGAAAAAAATGCCATCCATCTCAAACCCGGCGAAATCCAAGGCATTAGGTCATGGGAGGGGCCAGCATTTGTAGTGCACTGGTCCCCCTGACATACCAGGACACCAACCGGGCACCCTAGGGGCACTTCTAAAAATGTTTAAAAAATACACAAATAGCTCCCAGGTGCAAAACTCCCTTACCTTGGGTGCTGAGCCCCCCAAATCCCCCCAAACCCACTCCCCACAACTCTACACCATTACCATAGCCCTTATGGGTGAAGGGGGGCACCTACATGTGGGTACAGTGGGTTTTGGGGGGGTTGGAGGGCTCAACACTTAGCACCACAAGTGTAACAGGTAGGGGGGATGGACCTGGGTCTGCCTGCCTGAAGTGCACTGCACCCATTAAAAACTGCTCCAGGGACTTGCATACTGCTGTCAGGGAGCTGGGTATGACATTTGAGGCTTGCATATAGGCTGATAAAAAAAGGTTTTTATTTTTATTTTTTTAGTGTGGGAGGGGTTGGTGACCACTGGGGGACTACGGGGAGGGCATCCCCCATTCCCTCCAGTGGTAATCTGGTTAGTTGGGGCACCTTTTTGAGGCTTGGTCATGAAAATAAAAGGACCAAGTAAACCCAGCAAAATACTGATTAATGCCGCTTTTTTTTTTCCGTTATCCACGAAAGCCGGCCATCTGGTAGCCATGCCCATGCCCGCCCATGTCCTGCCTTTGCTATGCCACCAACACGCCCCCTTGAACTTTCGCCAGCGCGGTGACGGGAAAGCAGCAAAGCTGTCAAAAAAGCCACTTTCGATTATACCGATTTCGCCGCTTTTGAGAGATCGCCGGCCATCTCCCGATTTATTTCGGGAAATGGCCGGCGATTACTTTCGAAAATAAGCCTGTTAGGCTCCTAAATTTGGCTGAAAATAGGCCACAAATTTAGGAGCCTCATTTAGTGGCCCTTTTACAATATTGCAGTAGCTCTACCACAGCATTGGCATGCGCCAATCTAGCACCTCTGCCGTCCCATCGCAGGAGCTGGCAGCAGTGCTGTCCCCACAGCATGCCATTTCTGGCATGACCAGATATATTTTTTATTTTTACCGACGGGTTAGTGCGGGAGACCTTACCACCTCATAAATAGGAGGTGGTAAGGAATCCCCCAGGAAATGGTCGCGCTGCAATTTTGTACTTACCACATAGCCATTTCCTTTAAAAAAAAAAATCACTGCAATAAAAGGGGCCTCAGCGTGTGGCAAATCCACATGCTGATGCCACCGCTTGGTAAAAGGGTCCTTAGGGCTTAAATCTTGGAGCACAACTTTTTTTTATTATTGAGCCCATCAGATATTATTGTTTTATTTCACCAAAGCCAGCAAACTTGTTTGCTGTAAATTATACCAGGTCATGAATTTGGGTGAACTGAGCTTTGTGTTACAATTTTAAAGAGATCAGACATCCCTAGGTAAAAATGTCAATTAGTTTTATAAGATGGTGGAGAAGACCCTGAGACACTGAATGCATTTGCTATCTTTTTAATGGAATCAAGAACTACAAGAAGAAGGTGATGACTCATCTGGAAGGCTAAACTTTATGTATCCTAACAGAGCTATCCAAGCCATAATTCATCAGAAAGATCAATTTAAGGCAAGTCATCTTTTATTGTTTCTTAGCATGCATCACTCAAAGGTTACATTCACATAATGCATTTTTCCGTTGTCAGCACAGTAGTTGGTGAATGTTTGGCTCTAAATCTGAGCAACGCCTGTGTATGAAACTTCCTGGCATGCCTGTCAGATGCCCTGATTAATTTCTAGAAGCCTGAAATGTTGTGGTTATTAAAGGTTTAAAAGTTCAATGCAAACCCAGCAACAGAAATCAAAGATTCCCATTCTTATAACTGCTTGCTACTCTTCATCTACCCCTCTGTGCTTGACAATAGAATTAGTAGGCTAATTATAAGGACTACACTAGCAATTTGCAAATGTCAAGCTTTTTAATATTAACTTTAGAAGAACCTAATGTATAAATATGTACATCAGGAGCACAAAGAACAGAAAGTTTGTGTCACAATTTAAACAGCCAAGCCAAATGCACATTGGAGCTACAAACCAATGAATGAATGTGTAAACTGCTAGGAAAAAAGTGTGTAGCCTTCTTCCTCCATAGTTGTGAGAACAGCATGTACTTTGATGCTGTTCAGAAGGATCAAACAATACAATATTTCTTATTGACTGCATTTACCCAATAAATCTAGTTCAATATGATTTACAAGACAAGAGGCTAGAACAATACAAGGAAATATAAAAATAACAAACTATCTAACAAACCAAGGATAAAACTAGTTTACTATTGGACTCATTTTCGAAAGAGAAGGGTGCCCATCTTTCGACACAAATCGGGAGATGGGCGTCTTTCTCACAGGGTCGCCCAAATCCACATAATCAAAAGTCGAGTTTTCAGTTGTCCCCACCAACTCAATCTCAGTGGTGACCATTTTTGAGTTAAAGCATCAACAGTTTTAATTATATAATTAGAATTGTAGTTAAGAGTGTCTTCTATTGTGCGGCCAAACAAAATCCCCAAATACTTAATCTGGTGCTCATTCCACTTAAAGTGATATTGTTGAATGATGTGATGAGAATGGTCACGAGATCCTTGGATGATTCAAGGAGTATGAAGGACGTTTTAATGTTTGTGGATATTTAAGACAATTTGATGGAGAAGAACAGTTCTGTTAGCTCCGATATTTGGGAGGATTAAAATTACAGAGTTGTGCGGGGCACAAGTTGAAGTGAACTACTCTCTGGGAAACAGAATGTCTCTCTAAAGAGGAATGTTATTGAACTTCATTTTCTAGGAATGATTTTTTGAGGAACGTGCAGTGATAATTGTATTAGACACTTTAGTATAAGAAGTATTTTTGTTAGTGAATGTGAAAATGTGGAAGAATGTGGTGCATATGTTGGGATGTGTGAAAAAGTTTTTAAAATAGGAACGGTAATGTTATTAATTAATGAACAAAGTATTTAATAAAGATTGACAAGTAAAAGTGACAACAGTTGTTGGAGAATATCTATTTTACTTGGAGATATTTCCTCCAAGTAATTAGCCAAGGCGTCTGGTTCCATGAAATCTATGGTTTTATTATTTAATGTGACCCGCATGCGAAGATTAAATTCTATTGCTCCTATATTTAACTTTGTAATAGGTGAGGATGGATCAACCCAAAGAAACTTAATCTTTTTCCTTCTTCAACTTAAGCTTATGTATGCATACCCATGTATCAGTTTTCATTATACAGTCCAATACTTAAAGATGTATTGGTTCAGGTGGGCCTGGGTGGACTTTGGACTCAGGCCCATCCAGAATTGTGACACTCTTGCTGTGGCTGGTGGGGATCTCCAAGCCTTGCCAACCGAAGATTTTCTTTCTTTGGGCAGCCGGCGCTCTTCCAAATGTCAGCCAGCAGCTCTTTTCTTGAGCTGACGATGAGACCAGCCCTTCTGCACATGCTCAGTTTTCACACATGCAAAAGCACTGTCCATGCATGGCCTGCCAGCAGAAGCATCAGTTTGAGGCAAATGCTGCCGGCTGCCATTTGGAAGAGTGCTGGCAGCTCGAGGAGGAGGAAATCTACAGCTGGCAGGGTTTGGGGATCCCCGCCAGCTCAAATATTTAATATTTGGGGTTTGTGGGCAGGGAGGGGTAGATAGAGGAGCAAACCAGATGGGGGCCAAATTCCATGCCCACCCACCTTGGGCTCAGGCCCACCCAAAATTGACCATCTGGCTCGGCCCCTGATTCCTGGTGACCTCTATCAATATTATTATATCATCTACATATGCAAAAACTTTAAGCCTAGCTAAAACAACAACAACAAAAAAAAACTTGTTCAAATGTACTAATTATAAATTTAAAAGTATGGGGGGCAAAGGAGAACCGTGTGGCATCCCACATGGGGGGGGCACCATCCTTTTGATTCTCGACCTGATCAGTGTTCTTTGTAAGACCTTAACTTCAGAAAACCAGTGAACTATTGATACAGACACCCTGGGAAAGAGGAATCCGAATTATAGCTACGTCATGCAAGGTTCCACGTTAGGAGTCACAGACCAAGAAAAGGTTCTAGGTGTCGTCATTGATGATATGTTGAAACCTTCCACTCAATGTGCTGCTGCGGCTCAGAAAGCAAATAGAATCTTAGGTATTATTAGGAAAAGAATGGAAACCAAAAATGAGGATGTTGAATATTGTGTTCAATTCTGGTCACTGCATCTCAAAAAAGATATAGCAGAATTAGAAAAGGTACAGAGAAGGGCGACGAAAATGATAAAGGGGATGGGACGACTTCCCTATGAGGAAAGGCTAAAGCGGCTAGGACTCTTCAGCTTAGAGAAAAGGCGGCTTAGAGGAGGTATGATGGAGGTCTATAAAATAATGAGTGGAGTTGAACGGGTAGATGTGAAGCATCTGTTTACGCTTTCCAAAAATACTAGAACTAGGGGGTATGCAATGAAGCTACAATGTAGTAAATTTAAAATGAATCGGAGAAAAGTTTTCTTCACTCAACGTGTAATTAAACTCTGGAATTCGTTGCCAGAGAATGTGTTAAAGGCGGTTAGCTTAGCGGAGTTTTAAAAAGATTTGGACGGCTTCCTAAAGGAAAAGGCCATAGACCATTATTAAATTGGACTTGCGGAAAATCCACTATTTCTGAGATAAGCAGTATAGAATGTTTTGTACTTTTTGGGGATCTTGCCAGGTATTTGTGACCTGGATTGGCCGCTGTTGGAAACAGGATGCTGGACTTGATGGACCTTTGGTCTTTCCCAGTATGGCAATACTTATGTAATCCCTATTTTACTTAATTGTTGCAGAAGGATCTCATGTTCAATCAGATCAAATGCTGCTGCTAAGTCAAACTGAAGTATGACTGGACAACCTTTTGATTATAATTTTTTCATTTCAGTCATTAGAGTGCATAAGAGACTCTGTGCTAAGGGGGTAAGGGGGTCCTTTTACTAAGGTGCACTAAAAAATGGCCTGCGGCAGTGTTGACACGTCTTTTGAGAGCGCGCAGAATCATTTTTCAGCACACCTGCAAAAAATGCCTTTTTCTATTTCTGCTGAAAATGGACGTGCGGCAAAATGAAAATTGCTGTGTGTCCATTTTGGGTCTGAGACCTTACCGCCAGCCATTGACCTAGTGGTAAAGTCTCAAGCAGTAACTGGACAGTAATGACCCACGCGTGCCAAATGCCACTTGATGCGCATAGCTGACGTGTGCCAGAAAATAAAAAATATTTTTTGGGGCATGAATAGCAGATGTGCCAAAAATGAAATTACTGCAAGGGCCACATGGTAGCCATGCAATAACTCTATTTTGCCGCATGTAGATGCTTACGCGGCATAGTAAAAGTGGCCTTAAATCTTTTCCTGAAACCTGTCTGAGAATTATGCAATACGCTACAGAGATCCAAAGAGTCAGAGAGCTGCTTAGCTACCAAGCTCTCTATAATTTTAACAAAAATGGGTAAGTTGATGATAGAATGGTATTTAGAGGGTGCACTATAATCAACCAAAGGATTTTTCAAGCTTAGAATTTAAAACAATGTGTCCTAAACAATGTGGGGAAACTCCCAGCTTTAAAAGAAAGATAGAACCATGTGTAAAACCAGAGCAAAAAACCGAGGGGGCTGTTTCTACAAGTATCTGGGGCAAAAGCCTAATGAGATTCTGAAAAATGTTTCATTAGCACATTAACTTTGCAGGGAGAGCAAAACTATCCCATATTCTATTCATTGGACATGACAGTTTGGATTACACAGTCCTTCCAGAATAATTATTTCCTGCTGTATATCTCTTATGGCTCCCTAAAACTGCAAACCAAGCTGATACAGTGTTCCAAATTTGCTTGCGTTTATTAAAAATAAATCATAACAGAGTACTGAGCTCGTAGGTGTACAAAACACAATGTATCCATATGGGATACATCCCAGGATACTGAAGGCGCTCAGAGAGGTCCTGGCGGGACCTCTTAAAGCTTTATTTAAGTATTTAGGAGTATGGTATTCCAAATCTGTCGATCAAAGTCTGTCCCTCATTAAGGACCAAATCTTATCTTTAACTGCTTCCATCCTAAATGTATGGTCTCCGCTTTATCTAACATGGTGGGGAAGGGTAGAGGCTATCAGGATGGTTCTAGCTCCAAAACTAAATTACATTTTCAGTATGACCCCCCTCTCCTTTCCCAACTCACTCTACAACAAGCTTGATTCCCTCCTAATTAAGTCTTTATGGAAGCAAAAGCCTTCCCGCATTGCGCTCAAGAAACTTAAGTTACCAAAGCACTTGGGAGGTCTTAATGTTCCTGATTTTAAACACTATCACAAGGCTTTTCGGCTTGCCCAGTCTTTACGGTGGTTCCAAAGGGAATTATCTCATCTCACGCCTCGATGGCAGATTTTTGAGGCAGCGTTGGTGCACCCTTGCCCTTTATCTCTTCTCCCGTATGCAGATTTGTACCCCTATACCAGACGCATTCGGCTGTTAAAAGCCTCTGCCTCTGATATCCATACGTTTAGGGCTGGCCTTGGAATCCGTGCTATCTCTTTGGAGGATATATCTCTCTGGTATAACTCTGGTTTTCCGGCTGGTCTCCTGCAGTCTCAAACAGCGGAATGGCAAGAGAGGGGTGTATGGCAGCTGTCGCAACTGTATATTGCAGGTACTCTGTTATCGCCTGCTGCTCTGTCTGCATTGTATAATGTTTCTTTGCTAGATTCTGGCACATGGAAGGACATCTCCACATATATTTCAACCTTTCAGGTCTCTAATTCACTTATATTGAATCCTTCAGAGTTTATCCTAAAGGACAAGTCCATAGACCGCTATTAAATGGACTTGGAAAAATTCCGCATTTTTAGGTATAACTTGTCTGGAATGTTTTTACGTTTGGGGAGCGTGCCAGGTGCCCTTGACCTGGATTGGCCACTGTCGGTGACAGGATGCTGGGCTAGATGGACCTTTGGTCTTTCCCAGTATGGCACTACTTATGTACTTATGTACTTATGTCACACCATTACATCAGGTCGAAAGAAGGCATCTCTGCTATATAAAAAAACTTCAGGATCTATATGCCGATGCAATTGCTCCATTGAGGATGACTTGGGAAGCGGAATTTGGTTTAGATGCATCTGAACTTGATTGGTCTACTTTCTGGGTTAACTCCATGCGTCCCACGAAGTCAGCAGCAATATCTCAATCCTCATATTTCATCTTCCACAAAGCCTATTGGACTCCTGCTCGAGTGGCCAGAATCACTAAGAGTGTCAACTTCAACTGCTGGTCTTGTCAGGAAAGAGATGGTTCACTGGCACATATGGTTTTCTACTGTAAAAACGTCAGAGCTTACTGGCAACTAATTTGGTCAAAAATGTGTCTTATCTTTCATTTGCCTGAGTCCACTGCGCTCTCTTATGAGGTTGTGATCTTACGAGCTTCTTGTCCTGCTATCTCTCTTTTGGAGTCTGATAAAAAATTGTATAACATACTGCTAGCTGTTGCCTTGCATTTAATTGTCTCCAATTGGAAAAATAATGTGTACCTGAATTATAATGAATGGTGGAGTTATGTATGCGAGATCAGAAAATATGAAACAATTTTGGCTCATAGGCGTTGAAACATTAGGTCTGTTTTGAGGACCTGGGCTCGTTTAGACCTTTTTTGTCAGGAGCCACATAGCACTCCTTGACCTTGTGTAACCCTGCAATTTGTCTCCAGGTATTGCCATGGAACTTTGACTTTGATTATGCTATGCTGATTTTTTTTTGAGGGGGGGTTAATTTTCGGGGGGGGGGGGTTGTTTGATTTTGTGTTTACTTTTGTATCCTCTGTATGACAAAACCTTTAATAAAAATATAATAAAAAAAAGAGATCTTTAACGATGGGAGAGGTTCCGTGGGATTAGAGTCAAGCCAATGTGGTCCCTCTTCATAAAAGTGGAGACAGGGAAGAAGTGGGAAACTACAGACTGGTAAGTCTCAATTCGGTGGTAGGAACAATAATGGAGTCGCTGCTGAAAGAAAGGATAATTAACTTTCTAGAAGCCAACAGGTTACAGGACCCAAGGCAACATGGCTTTACCAAAGGAAAATCCTGTCAAACAAATCTTATTGACTTCTTGGACTAGGTGACCAAAGAACTGGATGAAGGATGTGCGCTAAATGTAATCTACTTGGATTTCAGCAAAGCCTTTGATACGGTCCCCCACAGAAGACTCGTGAATAAGCTGAAAGGGTTGAACTTAGGACTGAAAGTTGTGAACTGGATAGAAAACTGGTTGACCAACAGGTGACAGAGGGTGGTGGTAAATGGAATCCGCTCAGAGGAAAGGAAGGTGAGACGTGGAGTTCCTCAGGGGTCGGTTCTGGGGCCTATTCTGTTTAATATATTTGCGGGTGATATTGCTGAAGGGTTGGAAGGAAAGGTTTGCCTTTTTGCAGATGACATGAAAATAGCCAATAGAGTGGATAACCTGGAGGGAGTAGAAACAATGAGAAGGGATCTCCAAATGTTAGAAGAATGGTCGAAGGTCTGGCAGTTAAAATTTAATTGAAAATCACAACACAGCCTCACACCAGCTGTGTAAATTTACAGTTTTGAACACTCACTCTGTTCGCCCTCTTATTGGATGGAGAAAAAAAGCTTCAGTTTTGCTGCCCAGCCAGCCCAACTCAGCAGACTATAAGGCTCAAGCTCGGCGTGCCATCATGCAGCTTAAAACAAACTCCATCAATTAGTGTTAACTGGTGATGCCCAAATGCTTTACTCAAACTATTGGACTATTAACTAAAAGCCGTGTGTGCCCACAATTATGTGGATCAAATCTATGTGTAATACTGATACAATTTTAAGCTATTATAATGCAAAATAAATCAGGAGACACCGCCAGACATCACTTAGCTTAATATAGTCACTGAAGTGTTCTGTTCTCACTGGTGTACGCCGCTTTGTAACCCGACAGGGAGTCCCCGTTTCGCTGATGCTGTGTCAGGGGTTCTTTCCATCTATAACTGTATCCACCCTTTTGATCAAATCTATACTCTGCTGCATCTAAGAAACACCTGCCAGCAGTGTTTCTTAGATCTTTTTCATTGACAAATAGGATTGAGTCAGGCACACAAGTGGGTGATATTTTTATCAATCATCTGGAGCTCCGAGCCATGTTTTACTCTCTTCAAGTATTCAGCCATGTTCTTCAAGATTATTCAGCATTAGTTCAAATGGACAGCAATAGGTTGTCCAAAACCACATAAGCGTCCATGTGAGAAGTACCTTCACACTTTGAACTTCAAATGGGATCTTGTCTACTACCTCAAAAGGAATTGGACCCAGCACCGATTCCTGAGGCACTCCACTACTCATTGTTCCTTCTTCCAAGTGAATTCCATTGACCACCACCCTCTGGCGTCTGTCCGCCAACCAGTTTCTAATCCAATTCACTACTCTCTTTTTTTTTTTACTCAAAACTTCTGTTTAAGATTCTCCTTTTAACCCACAAAGCCCTCTATGCTGGGAAGTCATCCTATCTTTCAAATGTTATCATCCCTTCTACTCCTTCTCATAACCTTAGATCTCTAGACTCTAATCGCCTTGTCTTACAATCCCCGAGACATGCTCGTTTTGAATCCAGCAGATCATCCACTTTTTTTCTTTCTGTCACCATGATTATGGAATGATCTTCCTCCAGGTATTCAAAATGAAATATCTCTGATAAATTTTAAAATAAAATTAAAAACATATTATTATCAGTTGGCTGTTGAATCAAATTAATTAATTAGTAGGTTTTTAGAGAATTTATTTCAACTTTAAATGTTATGTTTTATAATATGTTATTTTACTTTACTTTATTTTACCCGATCTCTTAGTTAAAAGTAGTTCTCTTTTCTAGTTTGAATGGCATTCCTTTTCTCTCTATTTGATTTTATTGTAAACCGCTTTGACCTTGTTTGAAGTAATAGTGGTATATCAAGCTTGAATAAACATAAATATAAACAATTATTGGCACTTCTTAGATTTCATTAGCATTTATGTGTGATCTGAAAAAGGGGGCGTGGAAATAGGAGGGTTATGGAGGTAACGGGGGCGTTCCTAAAATTAACGCACATTGTTATAGAATAATGGGGATATGCACCTAATGTAGGTGCGTACATTTGCATCACATTTCAGTTGCTGCAAATGGCTGTGCCTAAAGTAAGATGCAATTCCCAGGTGTAAGCTCTATTCCATAAACCACGCCTTACTTTAAGTGTGGCTTATAGAACAGTGCTTTTTTCAGCACTGATTTTTTTGATAACATATATTGAATCTAGCCTATTATATCTAATTTTGCATGTTTTTAAGATCACTCTTGGAGGGTGATGTTGGAATGATCAAAATTGTTCAGTCTAATTATCAAAATCTCTGGGAGGGGGGGGGGAGTCAGGGAGCTGGATCCCTATAAGTTAATTAAGGTAGAACAAGGCTGAAGGTTTTCCTAGAGTGTTTAATACTCTTTCTCTGGTCCACAGTTCTGAAAGTATGATGAAATGGAGAAAATGTGAGCAGGAGGCAGGGTTTACAGAGCTGCATAAAAATATTTTATCATAACAGCAAACACCTCTGGAAAACTATAGCTGTCTTTTTGAAATGTAACACTAATCAAACCTGCTTGGCATGACATGAATGAGTAAATAGGAATATGCCCCCAAGCCCAGCTTTTAAGCTACCTTTGTTTAATGTCAAACTTATCTTTTAATGTCATAAACTCTGGTATGTATTCTGTTCAGAATTTCTTTTGCTTGGAGAGCTGATAGAATGCAAGCTCTTCTTAATGAAAGTTCCTCCATATACCTTTCAATCTTTTCAGGTTTATTTTTTGTAGTAAAGCAGAAACAATTTTCCCACTTGAAAAGGCAGAAGCTTTCTGGGCAACTGCTGAATATGTACGTATACAAATGGTGCCTGCCATTTCTGTCCTCGGTGATTAACTCTGACTGTGACATATGAAACTGTTCTCATGTTATAATGTGCCAACTGCAGGCACTTTTCTTCTCATTATTTGACATTTTATTTTAGAGAGACAGTGGAAAGCAGGTTTACTTGCAATATTTTTTGGCATAACTAAAATTTGTCATCTGGGCAATGGTGGACTTTTTTTGTTGTTGCAAAGTTGATAGATCAGAATAATTTAACTTGAAATTTGTTGGCACTAAGGTCTTTTCCATTTCTTCCATGCTACTCTATTTGCCCTAATCTCCTATTTACTCTGAGAAATGATATGATAGATGTCACCTGAAACAGTATCTTGTGGAATGTCCTTTTGTCAAATGACACAACTGATTTAATGGTATCAGTTTTCAGACAAGAAATGCCTTATAAGCACTTCTCAAAAAAGGCCTACCTAAACATTCCTGGCACCCTCTGATCTGTCATTTGACTGCACTAAAGCATCTGGGAAAGGAAGGATCATAGAGTTTTGAGAGGATGATCAGTATTGTATCAAAATTTATACTCAAAATATGATTAGATCCTAATCTAAACCTTAAGAAAAAAGATAACCTTATTATATAAATAATGCAGAGAAAAAGGAGATATTTTGCTTATTTATTCAAAAGAAAGATTCAACAATAAATATCCTTGTTGGAAAAAGTATTGATGGTCTAGAAAATCTGTCTGAGAATAGAAACCCCCGGGTCTAGGATGAAAATGATTATGAGGAGCTTAGCCCTAAACGCTTTCAGTATTAGAACCCTTCCTTCAGTAATTGAAGGCACCTCCTTATATAGCAACAACTAAACATGTGGGTTCTAATATTCAAAGAATCTAAGGAGCTAATATTCAGCCCGCGGGAGGCAGGTCACCTAAGTCCTGCTGGTCGGTGCTGAGCCCAGATGTTCAGTGCCAGGCCTTTTCTAGTAACTGGCATTGAATATCTGGATTTTTTATGTGACCATTATAAACTTAACCAGCTAAGTTAATATTCAGTGCAGGCTGGTTGAGTTTACAGCGGCCAAAGATAGGCCTGCAATTTTGGTGGCCCAATTTGGCCGCTTTAACTTGGCTGGCGAAGCACTGAATATTCATGGTTAGCCGCTATCGCCCAGGATTCTATATAGTGCACCTAGCATTTCATGCTGAAATCCAAGCATATTCTATAACAATACACATAAGTAATTGGCTTAACAAGCCAATCAGCATTGTTAACAATAATGAGCACTAATTTACATACACAACTCTCTAAGTGTTTTCTGTAACACACTGCACCTAAATTTTAATGTGTGCAGATTAAAAGGAGCCTGGTTAGGGGAGGGAAAATGGGTGTTTCATGGGCATTCCAAAATATACATGCGTTGTTATAGAATATGGCCCTCTTCGTCTAAATCTACGTGCTGGGATTTATGCCATGTTTTCATTGGTGTAAATGGATGCATGTAGTTTTAGGTGCTCAGATATCTAATAAATGTATTCTATATACCGTGCCTAAATCTAGGCACCGCTTATAGAATGCTCTTGGGCAGAAATTTTTTCCACGTGGATTTTTAAGCGCCATAGCATGTAATGGACGTAATGGAACTCTTCCTCTATATGATTCCCTAATATGTCTGTTCCTCACGAACCTCATTCTACCACAACATCACTGTGTAACTGTTTATACCGGAATTGGCGAATGCCTTTACGGTACTATGTAAGCCACATTGAGCCTGCAAATAGGTGGTAAAATGTGGGATACAAATGTAACAAATAAATAAATAAATAAATAAATATATATATATATAGAATGTGGCCCTATGCGCTGTCCGTAAATATTTAGCAGGAGATAACCAGCTATCTCCCACTGGATATTCGCTGATATCCAGTTAAGTGCTATTTAATCGGCCAGGAACCATCCCTGGCCAGTTAAATAGCGGTGAATATCAGACAGAATGTTTTTAACTTTGAGTTATGCTCCTCTATTGGCCTCTTTGACAATTTATTAGTATGCTTCTAAAATTAGGCCTGCTATCCATTTGCCTAGATTTAAGAGCCGAACTTAAGAGTCTACCCTCTCATTCTCAAACTGGGCACTTAAAATTCTGTGCTATTGTGCTCGTAAATTTATAGATTACTGCAATTCACACAGATAATTGTATACTTGCAAGTGTACACCTAAACATTTTTCTATAATTATACACCACATTGCCATAGTATGTAATTGTCAGAGAGATGTTCACATGGGTAGAGCATGGGTGGGTCATGAGCAGAGTACCCACTGTAAATTATGCAATTAACTGCCAAATTTAGGTGCTTCCATTTTTGCCAGACATAGACCTAATATAAATGTTCATGCCTACATTTAGGTGTGCCAGTGACAATTTATGCTAGCATGCTATAAGAATGCATACTCGCATAAGTGTTCTTGTAGAAGTAAAACACTTAAATTGTGGTGCCATTTTCTGGAGTTGCCCCTCCCCCTCTGCCCTAAAACTGCCTCTTCTGCTACCAACGTTTTTTGCTCCTAAATTTAGGAGTCCAGTGAGGAGTGCAAATTGACCAATTTATGAACATAATGCTCAAAGATAGTGTTAATCTGATTGTGAGCTCTTGTGCCTAGGCCGAGGCTTAGGAAGGACCTTGGAAAAGGCCTAGGGTAGATCCACAGGCCACAAAGCCCCGCACACTCAGGACATTCAACAAGCACCACCAGAAATGGGGGATAGATCACTCAGGTGGGCCGCAAGGCCGATTCAGAACCCACTCTTACAGAGTCCAAGCGTACAGGCAGCAAGGCTGAACTGGAATTGAATCATACACTAGGGAAGGGCAAAGAACAATGAGGGGTCCCCAAAGGGACTGGAGCTCAAGCAACGCACACTGCACCAGCCAGTGACACAAAGGGAAGGGTGACAGACAAAACTGGCGGATACAGCCTACGACCAGAGGGAGAGAATACAAACAAAGGCTACACAGAAATTCAGTTAGCGGAGGTCAAAGCCCACAGGGTAAAAGGGAAAGCCAGGGTCAGAATGGAACACTATAGACATGGAATCTACAAGAGAGAAGCTCCACAGGAATGGCTAAACAGGGAAAAACAGACTGAAGGAAAAGGCTACTTTCAAATAAGGACAGGAAAGATGCAGGCACACAAGAGTACAGAAAGGGATAAGGCAGACACCAGAGAAAGGCTGCCTAAAAGAGGCAGCGCTCACAAAAGGCAAATACCAAGCACTGCACATAAAGGGTTAACACTGAGTAAAGGGAAACTAAACAAACCAAGCAGAAACAAGCTTACCATGAACAGAAAAGCTGCCTAACAGAGGCAGGACTCACAGAAGGCAAATACCAAGCTCTGCACATAAAGGGTTAACACAGAGTAAAGGGGAAAAAAAAAAACACCATCCTGGAGGTTCAGGACAAATATATTCCACGTATTAGGAAAAAGGGAAAAAAGACTAAACGTCAGCCGGTGTGGCTAAACAGTAAGATAAAGGAAATCATTAGAGCCAAAAAACAATCCTTCAGAAAGTGGAGAAGAGAACCAACTGAAAGTAACAGGATAGATCATAAGGAATGCCAAGCCAAATGCAAAGCGGAGATAAGGAGGGCAAAAAAGGACTTTGAGAAGAAATTAGCGTTGGAAGCAAAAATACATAGTAAAAACTTTTTTAGATACATTAAAAGCAGGAAACCGGCCAAAGAGTCGGTTGGGCCGCTGGACGAAAATGGTGTTAAAGGGGCGATCAAGGAGGACAAAGCCGTAGCGGAGAAATTAAATGAATTCTTTGCTTCGGTCTTCACCGAGGAGGATTTGGGGGGGACACCGGTGCCGGAAAGAATATTTGAAGCGGGGGAGTCGGAGAAACTAAACAAATTCTCTGTAACCTTGGAGGATGTAATGGGTCAGTTCAGCAAGCTGAAGAGTAGTAAATCACCGGGACCTGATGGTATTCATCCCAGAGTATTAATAGAACTAAAAAATGAACTTGCGGAGCTACTGTTAGAAATATGCAATCTGTCCCTAAAATCGAGTGTAATACCGGAAGACTGGAGGGTAGCCAATGTTACTCCGATTTTTAAGAAAGGTTCCAGAGGAGATCCGGGAAATTATAGACCGGTGAGTCTGACGTCGGTGCCGGGCAAGATGGTGGAGGCTATTATTAAGAATAAAATTGCAGAGCATATACAAAAACATGGACTGATGAGACAAAGTCAGCACGGATTTAGTGAAGGGAAGTCTTGCCTCACCAATCTAATGCATTTTTTGAGGGGGTAAGCAAACATGTGGACAATGGGGAGCCGGTTGATATTGTATATCTGGATTTTCAGAAGGCGTTTGACAAAGTGCCGCACGAAAGACTCCTGAAGAAATTGCAGAGTCATGGAATCGGAGGTAGGGTATTATTATGGATTAAGAACTGGTTGAAAGATAGGAAGCAGAGAGTAGGATTGCGTGGCCAGTATTCTCAGTGGAGGAGGGTAGTTAGTGGGGTCCCGCAGGGGTCTGTGCTGGGTCCGTTGCTTTTTAATGTATTTATAAATGACCTAGAGATGGGAATAACTAGTGAGGTAATTAAATTCGCCGATGACACAAAATTATTCAGGGTCGTCAAGTCGCAGGAGGAATGTGAACGATTACAGGAGGACCTTGCGAGACTGGGAGAATGGGCGTGCAAGTGGCAGATGAAGTTCAATGTTGACAAGTGCAAAGTGATGCATGTGGGTAAGAGGAACCCGAATTATAGCTACGTCTTGCAAGGTTCCGCGTTAGGAGTTACGGATCAAGAAAGGGATCTGGGTGTCGTCGTCGATGATACGCTGAAACCTTCTGCTCAGTGTGCTGCTGCGGCTAGGAAAGCGAATAGAATGTTGGGTGTTATTAAGAAGGGTATGGAGTCCAGGTGATGAGACAAAGTCAGCACGGATTTAGTGAAGGGAAGTCTTGCCTCACCAATCTAATGCATTTTTTTGAGGGGGTAAGCAAACATGTGGACAATGGGGAGCCGGTTGATATTGTATATCTGGATTTTCAGAAGGCGTTTGACAAAGTGCCGCACGAAAGACTCCTGAAGAAATTGCAGAGTCATGGAATCGGAGGTAGGGTATTATTATGGATTAAGAACTGGTTGAAAGATAGGAAGCAGAGAGTAGGATTGCGTGGCCAGTATTCTCAGTGGAGGAGGGTAGTTAGTGGGGTCCCGCAGGGGTCTGTGCTGGGTCCGTTGCTTTTTAATGTATTTATAAATGACCTAGAGATGGGAATAACTAGTGAGGTAATTAAATTCGCCGATGACACAAAATTATTCAGGGTCGTCAAGTCGCAGGAGGAATGTGAACGATTACAGGAGGACCTTGCGAGACTGGGAGAATGGGCGTGCAAGTGGCAGATGAAGTTCAATGTTGACAAGTGCAAAGTGATGCATGTGGGTAAGAGGAACCCGAATTATAGCTACGTCTTGCAAGGTTCCGCGTTAGGAGTTACGGATCAAGAAAGGGATCTGGGTGTCGTCGTCGATGATACGCTGAAACCTTCTGCTCAGTGTGCTGCTGCGGCTAGGAAAGCGAATAGAATGTTGGGTGTTATTAGGAAGGGTATGGAGTCCAGGTGTGCGGATGTTATAATGCCGTTGTATCGCTCCATGGTGCGACCGCAGCTGGAGTATTGTGTTCAGTACTGGTCTCCGTATCTCAAAAAAGATATAGTAGAATTGGAAAAGGTACAGCGAAGGGCGACGAAAATGATAGTGGGGATGGGACGACTTTCCTATGAAGAGAGGCTGAGAAGGCTAGGGCTTTTCAGCTTGGAGAAGAGACGGCTGAGGGGAGATATGATAGAAGTGTATAAAATAATGAGTGGAATGGATCGGGTGGATGTGAAGCGACTGTTCACGCTATCCAAAAATACTAGGACTAGAGGGCATGAGTTGAAGCTACAGTGTGGTAAATTTAAAACGAATCGGAGAAAATTTTTCTTCACCCAACGTGTAATTAGACTCTGGAATTCATTGCCGGAGAACGTGGTACGGGCGGTTAGCTTGACGGAGTTTAAAAAGGGGTTAGATAGATTCCTAAAGGACAAGTCCATAGACCGCTATTAAATGGACTGGAAAAATTCCTCATTTTTAGGTATAACTTGTCTGGAATGTTTTTACGTTTGGGGAGCGTGCCAGGTGCCCTTGACCTGGATTGGCCACTGTCGGTGACAGGATGCTGGGCTAGATGGACCTTTGGTCTTTCCCAGTATGGCACTACTTATGTACTTATGTAGGTGTGCGGATGTTATAATGCCGTTGTATCGCTCCATGGTGCGACCGCACCTGGAGTATTGTGTTCAGTACTGGTCTCCGTATCTCAAAAAAGATATAGTAGAATTGGAAAAGGTACAGCGAAGGGCGACGAAAATGATAGTGGGGATGGGACGACTTTCCTATGAAGAGAGGCTGAGAAGGCTAGGGCTTTTCAGCTTGGAGAAGAGACGGCTGAGGGGAGATATGATAGAAGTGTATAAAATAATGAGTGGAATGGATCGGGTGGATGTGAAGCGACTGTTCACGCTATCCAAAAATACTAGGACTAGAGGGCATGAGTTGAAGCTACAGTGTGGTAAATTTAAAACGAATCGGAGAAAATTTTTCTTCACCCAACGTGTAATTAGACTCTGGAATTCATTGCCGGAGAACGTGGTACGGGCGGTTAGCTTGACGGAGTTTAAAAAGGTGTTAGATAGATTCCTAAAGGACAAGTCCATAGACCGCTATTAAATGGACTGGAAAAATTCCTCATTTTTAGGTATAACTTGTCTGGAATGTTTTTACGTTTGGGGAGCGTGCCAGGTGCCCTTGACCTGGATTGGCCACTGTCGGTGACAGGATGCTGGGCTAGATGGACCTTTGGTCTTTCCCAGTATGGCACTACTTATGTACTTATGGAAACTTAAACAAACAAAGCAGGAACAAGCTTACCATAGACAGAAAGGCTGCCTAACAGAGGCAGGGCTCACAAAAGGCAAATACCAAGCTCTGCAGATAAAGGATTAACACTGAGTAAAGGGAAACTAAACAAATAAAGCAGGAATGAGCTTACCACAGACAGAAAGGCTGCCTAACACAGGCAGGGAGAAACGAGGCAGAAGACCAACCCAGCTGCACTGCAGAGAAACAACCAAGGACACGCTGGTTACAACCCGCACACACACAGAGACCACAAACAAAAGGAGAGCAAGCAAAACTCCTCAAATACACACTGTGCCATGAGCACAGACAGGGTAAGAGAACCAGAGCTCAGCTGACAGGAATTAATGCTAGAGCGTCCGCTGTAGGGAGAGGTTAGTTTAAATAGGTCTGACTTCTGACGTCTGCTGCTTCAGACGTCAGCTCAATCCCTGACAGGCCAATCAGAAGCAAGTCCCAGTCATTCCCCTGCCTGTCTCAGTAGAATCATAACAGATAGAAACATAAATCCTTTGATTATCGGACCCTATATTTATAAATTATGGTTCAGAGGCCCCAGCTTTATTACAATATGCATGAGCTTTTGCCTGGTTCTGCCTGGAACTCTCTTCCATCTCATATTCATGTAAAACCCTTGTTTCTTAATTCAAGACAGTAATTTATTTTATTTACATTTGTACCCCACGCTTTCCCACTCATGGCAGGCTCAATGCGGCTTACATGGGGCAATGGGGGGTTAAATGACTTGCCCAGAGTCACAAGGAGCTCCCTGTGCCAAAGGTGGGAATTGAACTTAGTTCCTCAGTTACCCAAGACCAAAGTCCACCACCCTAACCACTAGGCCACTCCTCCAATACCTAACTCCTTCTTCTCATTCTTCAATAGAATTTCTGCCACAGTGAACTGGTGACCGTCTACCTCCCCACCCCCATATTCCTTTTTTCTTCACTTCCTGTTCTTCCCCTTGTACCTACATTGATTTTTCACTTATCTCCACTTCTCTCTCCTCTGCCTCTATCCATCTTTCTTTCCTTTGGTTCCCTTTTGCTTGTTTTTTGTTTTAGGCTTGTTTATTTGTTATTTGATTTGGAGGGGGAGTATTATAAGCTGCATTTGATGTGCCTTTTGTATTAACAACTGTATATCAAGTGTTTTTAATTAAATATGTAAATATCACCTCAAATTACAATATAAAGCTAAAAATGCTTGCCTATACTTCATTTAAATATGCTCACATACCTGGCCTGCTGCACAGCATTTAGAGGGTAATTCTATACAGTAAACTTGGCACTAATCTTTACATGTCAATTATGTTGTAACAGTTTAGACTACTAGCATATATACACATATGTATTGTGGTGAATACAGGAAGTCAGGAGGACCCCAGAAAAGCCCCTCTTACCTGAAACAGGGAGAGCCAATATAGTCATAGCAAATGCAATCCTTTGGGGAAGGATGAAACAAAGCAGATCTAGAGATCTGGGAAGAGGAAACAGCCAAAAGGAAGGATAAAGGCTCATGGGGGATGTACCTGCAAATAAGTGGGATGGACCATCAGTTGCCCTAGCAATTGAGGAGAAGGGTGGGGCTGGAAACTATTCTCAGCCAGGCAAAGCACTATAGCAATGGGCCCTGGAAGAGAATCCAGCCAAGGCTTGAACACCTAGCTCTAGAGCCATGGGAGCTTCATACTTAGAAAGAGAAATATAAGGAGTGCAAAGTGTAAGGAGGGAGTCTTTATTTGATAGCCCAATTTGCTTTAGAGAGAACTCCTTTGTGTTTAAAGTCCCCAGCAGCCCAGGGACTGGATGCTTTCCCAAGGATGGGTAATGGAGAAAAGCATTAAATTTCAGACAAAATGCTGGCAAAGGTATTTATTTATTTACCACCTTTTGAAGGAATTCACTCAAGGCGGTATACAGTAAGAATAGAACAAACATGGGCAATAGGCAATTACAGCAGTAAAAATATTCAAATAACAGTACAAAGTATGGCATGGAGGGGCATAATCGAACGAAAACGTCTATCTCCATGGGCGTTTATCTCCGAGAACGGGTCCGTGAAGGGGCGGACCGAACTGTATTTTCGCAAAAAATAGACAACCATGTTTTATTCTATAATTTGTGAGCTGGGCGTTTTTGTTTTTCAGTGATAATGGAAAATGAAAGCGCCCAGCTCAAAAACGAATATATCCAAGGCATTTGTTCGTGGGAGGGGCCAGGATTCGTAGTGCACTGGTCCCCCTCACATGCCAGGACACCAACCGGGCACCCTAGGGGGCACTTTTACAAAAACAAAAAAAAAAAGTAAAACAGCTCCCAGGTGCATAGCACCCTTCCCTTGTGTGTTGAGCCCCCCAAATCCCCCTCAAAACCCAGTGCCCACAAGTCTACACCATTACTATAGCCCTAAGGGGTGAAGGGGGGCACCTACATGTGGGTACAGTGGGTTTGGGGGGGTTGGGCGACTAAGCATTAAGCAGCACAATTGTAACAGGTAGGGGGGGGGATGGGCCTGGGTCCACCTGCCTGAAGTCCACTGCACCCCCTAACAACTGCTCCAGGGACCTGCATACTGCTGCCAAGGAGGTGGGTATGACATTTGAGGGTAAAAATAAAAAGTTGTGAAACATCATTTTTTGTGGTGGGAGGGGGTTAGTGACCACTGGGGGAGTCAGGGGAGGTCATCCCCGATTCCCTCTGGGGGTAATCTGGTCATTTAGGGCACTTTTTGGGGCCTTATTCGTGAAAAAACAGGGTCCAGGAAAAGTGCCCTAAATTCTAGCTACAAACGCATACTTTTTTTCCATTATTGGCGAAAGGCGCCCATCTCTGTTCGGGTGATAACCATGCCCCAGTCCCGCCTTCACCACGCCTCCGACACCCCCCCCCCCCCCGTCAACTTTGTACGCTTCCGCGATGGAGTGCAGTTGAAAACGTCCAAGTTCGGCTTTCGATTATACCGCGTTATTCATTTTTGTGAAATAAACGTCCATCTCCCGATTTAGGTCGGAACTTGGGCGTTTTTCTCGTTCGATTATAAGCAGGATGGTATACTACTTACAATGTCAATGCAATACGTAACAGAACATTTTAATTGATGCTTGGAAAGAATAAGAAGATAAGGTTTCAGTCATAAATGGCAGTTTTGTTTGCTAGCTAATGGTGCTGCAAGTTCTGCATTTCTTTTTGTGGGCAGTCAAATTTGTAGATAACACAAAATTATTCAAAGGTGTTAAAGCACAAGACCAGGGACACAGGTGCCAAAAATAATCATTTAAGTAGTATTCTATAAGCCATGTATAAAGTTTGGTGTAGTTTAAAGAAAAATGCATAAGCCACACATAAATTTAGGCGCTGCCATTTGACCAAGAAAATGTGGTGCAACTGCACATGCCTAAATTTATGGCAGAGCGCCCATATTCTACAATTACACATGTAACTCAAAACCACACCCCCGATCCACCCATTTCTGAACTTATTCTGAGGTCATGTTTGTATATGACGTCCATATCTTGCAATGCAAGTAAGCTGTCAAGCTTTAGAATTTCTGAGCAAAGAAATAAGAGCTTGATAAATGGAGCTCCATAGAAGTGAAAATGTTCACAGCTACATCCAGCAGAAAGTGCCTCCTATTCACACTGAAATAACATTGCTTCACATTGTTTTGTTCCAGATGGTGAGCCTTTCATTTGTAGTAGAATACTAAGATAGACAAATCTCCGGCAAGACAGGGTACACATGACAGGAACCAGCCAAGGCCTCAACATAGGAAGCTACACTAGGCAGAGGTGAGGCAGCATCTCACACCTCAGGAGCAAGGATGGGTAGGAGCTAGTAGGAAAGAGTCAGTGCCTCAGTGACTCAGAATAAGACTAGCTAGGAAATTAGCAGAAAGTGAGGCAGCACCTCAGCAACAAGGCTGGGTAGGAGCTGGTAGGAATGAGGCAGTGCCTCAGAGACTCAGGAACAAGACTGGCTCATACACAGGATATAGGAAAATATCTCAGGAGTCCACACATACACAGTAGCTAACAGTATCTCTGGAACCCACACATACACAGAGCTGAAAGCGACTCAGGAATCCACTCACACACAGAAGCTGGAAGCATCTCAGGAACCCACTCATACACAGAAACTGGAAGCGTCTCGGGAACCCACTCACACACAGAAGCTGGAAGTGTCTCAGGAACCTGTTCACACAGTTTGTAAGCTGGAAGTGTCTCAGGAAACCATTCAAACAGGCTGGAAGCTGAAGGTGTAGCAGGAATCCACAGAAGGCAAAGCAATGACTATAGGTGGTCAACGGCCCAGAAGTGCAAAAGCCTCAGTCCATCAAGATTAAATGTCCCACCAAGACACCGTCAGTTTCAGCATCTGACATGAGTGAGGCTGGGATATGCTGGAGTCATGCCTGTGGGGACCCCAAGCCAGATCTGGAAGCATCAGAAAGAGAGAGAGAGAGAGAGAGAGAGAGAGAGAATGTTTTTCACGGCGTCTGGCACCAGTCCTGGAATCATGGTAAGACCGTGACACACATCAGATAAATTACAACTAGCAAAGAAGATGAGTCATTTCTCCCTTTACTGGGCAAAATATAAAGATATCAGATGTCAACAATACAAAACCTTACATATTGCAATCACTAAATTGAAAATAAAAATTGTTTTTCTGTCTTTGTTGTCTGGCCATTTTTTTTTCTAATTGTCTCATTCCCAGTCTTGGGCTCCTGCTTTCCTCTATCTTCTCTTAACACTGTTCCTATGGTCTCCTGTCTATGTGCCATTTCTTTTCTCCTTTCCTATTTTTACTTCCTCCCTTATGTCCATTCCTGACATTGATCTTTCACATTCAGCTTTCTTCCATTTATTTTTCTGCTTATCTGTCCATATTGATTTCACCTCTCCTTCTCACCATTCAATCCTCCATCTCCCTCCTTTTTACTATATTATCTAAAGTCTTCTTATTCCCCATCTCTCTTTCCTTCTCCAGCCTATCACTAACTACCCCTCTCTATCTCCGACAGGGTTACCACATGGCCTCCTTTTGGACTTCTTTAGATATGTCCTCCAGGTTTTTTAATTGTTAGGAAAATATCCTTTTTCTTTTATGTGCCTATGACCAACACACCTTCCCACATAATGAGAGAAACCATCTCTGGCCTATTAGTCAGTCTCTGACACATGGGGTACTAAAAAGAGAGAAAGGCATTGCTGATCTCCTCTCTGTTTCATTGCTAGTTAATTCTGTCAAAAGAATTTGTTCATGTAGCACAACTTTATGTTATGATCGTGGACCGGAGTTGCCTACCCCTGCCTTAGGCAAATGCCTAGTACATGCCTGTGTGTTACCTTACAAAATCTGCAGGCAGATTAACAAGCAAAGTAAAATTTGTGTTGTGCTTGCAGCTTGCTTGTATAAAAAGTTGAATCTGGCAGGAAATTATGCATCCTCTCCTGAACCTTCAGGAGACAGGTATTCATAAAACTCTTATTATTTATTTATTAGAATTTTTATATACTGTATACTTTTTAATAAAAACACAGGAATCACAAAGGAACCATAAATTGAACATTATCAGCATATGAAAAAATATACCACCCCTAAACACTTTAAGATTGGCCCCAAAGACTTAAGGAAAATATTAAATAAAATTTGGGGAGAAAGGGGAGTCTTGAACACTTGCCATTTAATTTCCCAAGCTGATTAAAAAAAAAATCTTGAACCATCTTCATCCTGGGAAGTTTCTTTCTGAAAATTAGAATAAAGTATACAAGCTGAAAGATATACATACTTTGCTAATACACAGGTCTAGCCCCGTCCTTGGCCGTTTTCAAATCCAGGCTAAAAGCCCACCTCTTTAACGCTGCTTTTGACTCCTAACAACTACTCATTTGCCCTGTACCCTATATCCCCACCTCTTTAATTTCCTCACCTCTTAGTTGTTCTGTCTGTCTGTTTGCCTGTCCTATTTAGATTGTGAGCTCTTTGAGCAGGGACTGTCTTTTTCATGTATGGTGTACAGCGCTGTGTATGCCTTGTAGCGCTATAGAAGTGATAAGTAGTAGTAGTAGTAGGTCATGTGAAAATGTCTCCCATATTCTCACTGTGACTATGGTGAAGATATTGATGGCACTGGGCTCGGTGCATTGTGCAAAAACATAGCCATGATATTTCATTTTATAGGTGGAACATCAGAGTAATATAAGTTGTCTCATCTGGTAATCTGGTACTAATAGTAGTAGTAGTATATTGGGTTACTACTAGGGGTGGGCAGGCAAAAAAGAATTATATTTTGTATTGTTTCCCACATTGTTTACGGGAATTTTAATTTCATTTAATTTAACTTTTTTTGTACATCTTGTTGTTACAAGAGCAATGTCATTCTCCAAAAAGAGTGCACACTCTTTTGCACGTGTACACTCATTCCCAATAATGTGTACATGTGTAGGACTGGTCTTAGCAATTGCAGGGCCCTATGCAGACCAGTTCAGTGGGGCCCCTGTCCCTACCTATCCCTGCCCTGCCTAACCCCACCCCCTACTGACAAGAATTTTTTAAACATTTTTTAAAAATAATGTTATTTATGAAATTTCAAATAAAAACAATCAAGCAACACTTGTACAGAAAAACTGATTCAAATATGCACAATGCTATCATAGGAAACCAAATGCCCTGTATACTAAGCCACACTATAGACGCACTAGCATTTTAGCGTGCACTAAAAATTAGCGCTCATAGGAAAATACGGATGTCTCTAGTATTAGCGTGCAATAATTTTTAGAGCACACTAAAAATATTAGCGCACCTTAGAAAACAAGGCCCCTACTATTAAGCAATGAAAATAACCAGAAATTGTTCAGTTCAAGTTCACTACAATTAGGAGTTCCGATTCTCATAACATAGAGGAGAATAAAGGAAAAATCTCAATTAGCTTTGGGACCCTTTAACTAAGCTGCAGTAAAAGGGGTATTTTCAACATGCGCTGAGACCCCCTTTTACCACAGCAGGTAAAAAGGCTGTCATTTTTTTTTTCTGAGAAACAGCCTTGCAATAAGTGAACCGCTTGCCACGTGGCCATTTCAGGGAGAGCGGTAAGGGCTCCCATAGTAACCTGGCAGTAACCGGGCAGTGATTACTGCGGGGTAAACACTGGCACTACAAAAATAAAAACATGTTCTTAGCACCGGAAATAGCGCACACTGGGGGTGGTAACCCACGCTGGGCTGCTGTGGTAGCCTGGTGGTAGTTCTCTATTAGTGAGAAGTAAGCCCGCATTGCGCTTATCACTATTTAGTAAAACACCCCCTATGAAAAGATCCAGGTATGTGAGCAGAGTACTTTCCAATTCCCCTATTACTGTAACCCACCAATCCAAAGAGGCAACACGGGAGATCCCCTAGTAGCCAAAAAAGATGTCAAGTGCATAGGTTCCCAAAAGGAATCAGGCATGTGGGGGGGATAAACATATGAGTAGGTGCATGGGTGGGTGGGGATAAGTATGTTGGGAGTGTATAAATGTGTGCATGGAAGGATATGTTTCTGGGAGAAAGTTTGGGGTGGGGGGAGGTGGATATGTAGGGGCTATGCAAGGAGGGGATGTAAGCTTTTTTCATCTGTCCTGCCCTCACTCTGTTCCTCCCACCTTCATGAAGCCTTCACCCTCTTTATCCTATGCCACTCTTCCTCCTGTTCTCCCCACCTTTTTCTGTCACCTACCTCTCTTTCTATCTTTTCCCTGTCACCCTTCTTTTCATTGTTTTGTACTCTCCTGCAAGTGAGATAGGTACATGTTGGCATTGCATGTGTGACTGTGGGCATGCAAGTTTCTCGTTCCCTCTACCTTCACTCCTTGTCCCTCTCCATTCCGTTTTCCAACCCCCCCCCCAACCTTGCCATTCACCCATGTACTCTCCTTATTTTCCTTCCCCTGCCTTCCAACCTTGTACTCTACTTTCCCTGCTATTCCCTCTCACTCACTCCCTTCCTCTCTTCTCTTCCCTATCCCCAAGCACTTCCCATTTACTCTTCTCTCCTCCTGACCTTCCTCTTTCCCATTCCTGTGAACAATACATAGAAGAATTTAAGTAATTTATTGATTGACACATACAAACTCTAAAAATAACATAAATTTAATCAACCTAACAAGTCAATGGCCCTGTTTACTAAGCCGTGCTAGAGGAGTGTTAGAGTTTTTAGCGAGTACTAAGCATTATCGCGCACTAACCGTGTAGATGTCCATCTCAGTCCCTCTATCCATGCTCACTCTACTTACTCGTGCAATCTGGCTTTCTTCTCCCTACTCAGAGATTCTATATTGCCTCCTACTCAATCCCACAGTTTCCACTCTCCCATCCAACTTCTTATTCTCACAATCCTCACTCACTCATTTACCCTCCTTATACCCAGTCTATATCCATGCTTTTCATTCTTCGGGTATCATTCTCCCCCATATTTATGTGGAGTGGGTAATTGCAACAAATAAATAGATAAATGAAAATAGGTAGAAATGTAATGGTTTAAAGTACGGTTCCCAAATAAGCTTCACACAACCAAGGGATTTGACAAGAAAAATATTAGATATTTTATTAAATAGTAAAATAAATGGAAACACTTGGATATGTTTCTTTAAATTGGTACCAATTATTAAAATTGATGGTAGGAGTTGGATCCAAGATGGCCGTCTGACCAGACGTGTGTGCGAGAGCTCCAAAGTTTTTCCGTTTTTGGGCTGGTGACATGGCGCGCTCCCCGACAGTAATGGGGAAGAGGAAAGGCAAAACTGTGGCTCCTACCTCCTCGAGCACAGTTAATGTGCCCACCAAGTCACAACCCACGCTGGAGAGCTATGGAATCCGCCCACCGGGAACGCCAGCTCTTGCTTCTAGAAGCTCCACAATGCCATCCTTGGAGCACAGCACAGAGGGAGCCTCATTGAGCCCCCTTGCCGGTTTGACCCCTCCACAACCTGGGAGAATTAGCGGGACTGAGAGTGGGCCGTATGAGGGAGCGACCGGATTTGTCGACTTTCCGACGGCTGTGGGAGGACCAGCCCTCGCTTCAACCCCAGGTACTGTAACAACAAAAGGGGGCTATTTACCCCTAGGAATAATCCAGGGAGAGTTTTCTCCCGGATTAGGAAGAGGTTCGTCAAAACCGGAAAAAGTCACTATGGACACTCTCTGGGAGGCCATCCAAGGGGTAAACACGTCTCTACAGCAGATATTTAACTATGCTCAAACTGAAATAAGTCAACTAAAAACTATTAATGCACAGATATCCACTAACGTTGAAAGCCATATTGCCAAACTGGAAACTTGTGACTCTGAGTTAAAATCTTTGCAAGCTACTGTGGTGTCTGTAATTAAAGAAAATAAAGCCCAGGCACGCAAATTGGAACATACTGAAAATCAGTTAAGAAGGAATAACTTAAGGTTTTTGAATTTTCCTTTTTCTTCATTTGTTACAGCTATTGAACTTTTAAAAAAATATTTCCTGGAAATTCTGGATATTTTGATAAAAAGTCACCCTTTGGTGACTGGAACACAATATCTTTAAAAAATCACTTGTCCAACTAATGGAACACCAGAACCTCCGCAGGAATTGAATTTAACTGATTTTCTTGAAAGATCTGAAATTTCAGATCGAGCTACATTGCTTGTTACCTTTGCACTGGAGTCGGATAAAAATCTGATATTGCGTACTTATTTCCGAAAAATGAATGCCATCTTTATGGGAGCTAAAATTCAGATTTTTCCAGATCTAGCTCGAGAGACTCAAGCCAGGAGGAAGGAATTGATGGTTTTTAAACCAAAAATTCTTTCACTTGGGGGAACTTTTGTTATTAAATTTCCTTGTAAATGCATGATCTCTTTGCATGGAGTTTATTACCTTTTTTCCTGTCCTAAAAGATTACAAGAATTTATTACTGCTAGAGAGAATGTGAGGGTTACCCCTGAAATGGTTTCTTCCAGTTAATGTGCTGTCTAGGCTGCATGATCCTAAAATACTTCTGGTCAGTTTGAATTATGATATAATTCTATTTATGTATTAGATGTTTGGATTTATTTCCTATTCTTGGATCCTTCTATTGTGGACAAAATATATTTGTATTTTTTTCTTTATTTTTATTTTTGCTGTAGCTTATTGAGTTAAGCAAAATATTGTGAATTTCTAAACATTTTGATGTAATATCATCTCTATGTAAGTAATTGAAAATTAATAAAAGATTGAAATTAAAGTTGATGGTATTAAATAGAGATAGTATAAGGTGTCAAACACTTTGCAATAAATTACAAAGGCAATAATGTATTCAAATTTACAATAAAAATTACCAAGACCCCAATCCACAAAACATTCCAAACATGTGCACAAACTCAGTTGTCACTTCGCTCCTTCGCTACTACAACTCAGTCACTCTACAATAAATTCTTCAGGGATAAATATTCACAGTCTGCAATAAGCATCAACTATACCTAGCTACTCCTTTACCCTTAATGTAACTTCAATTCTGTTCCCCAGGGACCAGACCCTTTGTCCCCAAGTCTAAATTTTCTCTTACAAGTTTCAACAGATTCGCATACACCCAGGTTTCCCTCAGATAAGTGTGTTGCGGTAAACATTAATAGTTAGTGTACTCAGATCTGAGATTTTATTTTTGGGATCAGTTTATGGGTATACAATGATATTACCAGTATATCAGTTCTTTGCTAGCATCGCCGCTGTCTTGCATTGGGTACCTTGGTCATCTCCATGTCCATGTCTCCTCAGTTGGTGAGGTCAGCTTTCTGGCTCAGCAACTCCAGGATACCTACTATTCTGACTCAGAAGAACTCAAAAAAAGAAAACCCTGACTCGTACTCGGTGCATGTGCCCCCTAGACTCAGTCAGAAATTTTCTTTGGCAAAAAGCCTTGTGGACTAACTAAATTTAAATAGAAAGATAAGTGAGGGAAATTCCTATCTAATTCCCACACCTTTTTTTTCTTAGATTCTCTTCCAGGTTCTCTTCCCCACCCATACTATACCTCCCCCCCTTACTGGTGCTGTCAGGGAGGTAGGCATGATCTCCCAGAAGTGGGTGCCTGGCAGGAGGCACACGCACTGGCAGGTTTTAGGATGAGAGTACTTGGTGCAGGATTTTAATTTCTCTTAGGTAGGCCTTTCTCTTGGGAGCAAGCGCTTCACCTGGGACAAACTTTAATGCAGGCTTTCTTGGGGTCTGGACAGACGGCTCAGGTGGGGCAGTTTCCTCTTCAGAGCAGGATTCCCCTTTACTAGGTGAACTCTCACGGGGCCAGCTTCACTCTCTCTGGACCAGGACATACACGGCTAGACACACACGCAGGCCAAACTCTTCAGGGATGTGGGGACCCCAGTCACACAACTCCCTCCTAGCTTCTCACTCTGGCCCTGCTCTCCTCAGCACTGCCCCAGACTGCATGGCCCCTCATGGACAATACTACACCCAGCACAGCCCTGCGCTTCTCCCAGGGTAGATCTGCCCTAGACCCAGCACAACACCACTTCTCAGCATAGTCCCACTTTCTCCTCTGTCTTGCAGTCCATCTGGACTGGTCTCTTTTGTAGATACTATTGCTTCTCTTCTCAACTTGCCTGCCTTCCTGCAGCTCAGCTTCTCCTGTGTCCCATCTTGCTCCAGAATCCCTCCTTTCCTCTGCTTGCCTGCTTCAGTGCCCTACGCTTCCCCAGACTTGCTTGCAGCTCTCACTCTGTTACAGTTCAGTCTTCCTTCTCTGGTGCAGGCTCACCTCTCTCAGCCTCCATCTATTGTCTCTTCTGCATAGGCTTGTGCTCTCAACAGCATGCAGCTCCTTCTCTGTGCTGGCTTGCCTCTTTCCAACCTTCAGCTTCCTTTCTCCTCAGGCTTTCTTCCCTGCCTTTATCCTGCCAGTCATCTTTCCTGCCCAGGCTTATTCTCTTCTGCCAGCATGCAGTCTGGCTGGCTGGCTTTTTCTTTCTTTCTTTCTCTCTCTCTCTCTCAGCCTGCAGCCTCACACACACATGGCTTGTTTTCTCTCACTTCCTGCTTCTCTTTCCCAGTTTTCCCCTGGGCAGGGTTGCCAAATAAAAAAAAATATTTCCACACAAAACCGTCAAAAACCCGCCCAAAACCCACACACACCCCACCTTGCCGTCATCAACCCCGCCCCTTCTGTCATCACCCCACCCCTGCCGTCATCAACCCCGCCCCTTCCGTCATCACCCCGCCCCCGCTGTCATCAGCCCCACCCCTTCCGTCATCGCCCCGCCAAATACGTCAGCAAACCCCGCCCAAAACGTCACAAACCCCCGCCTCTGACGCCATTAGCCCCACCCCCCGCCAGCCGAAAAACCGCCCCAAAACCTGCACAGAAAAAACAAAATGAGCCCAAAAAACTGCAACCCGCCGCAGGCAAAAGTTTCCCGTGGCGGGTGGCGGAAAACTGCCCAATTGGGCGGGAAAACCGCCCATCTGGCAACCATGCCCCTGGGCCTCCCTGCCTCCTCCCACCTCATTGGTCCAAATTTGTGTCTTTTGACGAGCCCTGGCTCCTACTGGCTGCTTTCCACACTGCCCCTCAAGCTGCAAGGTTCCCTTGGGGCCTCAATCAACCAATGAGGAATTTATTCACATTTTTCACACCTCCTCACTGCATATCCCCCCCCCCCCCCCCTCAAACACACACACAGTTACCAACCCCATAACATTTAAATAGTAAAACTCCATTGTATAGCTCTTAAACATCTCACATCCCCTTAAAGCCATGCTTTAGAGTGGTCTGTGAAAACCTGAACTTTTAAAATCACTTTTAACCCCCAAACCAGGAAATCCACAATTTCTAGCATTTTGCATTCAAACCTTCCCCAAAGAAAGTCAGAGCACACCTCTGGCAGTTCTGGGCATCTGAATCCTTAGTTTTATAACAGTGCTGGAGCATTTTTAACACTTTAAACATTTTAACTAAAGGTGTCAGTGCCACTCTCCATTTGGCGCACTGTTTCTGGGCTGCCCTGAGCCCTCTGTCCCTCCCCATCTGCTGCTAGACACCCCCTAGACTCTCTGGGTAAGAGGGGTGCAAGGTAAAGGCTTCTTTTCCTATATCTACATTTATTTCACTTTTCTAATCTTCTCCTCCTCCTCTTACTCTCCATGTTCCTGCTCTTCCATCCAGTCCATGGGTGCCCATTCTCCCACAACCAGGTCTCTTTCTCCCACCAGTCCCTGTTCTCCCTGAGTCCCCTTATACATGCAGAAAACAGACCCTCACCCAATATTGAATAAGCAACCATAACACTAAATATATATTTTATTTATTTTTTTAATTTTGTTACATTTGTACCCCGCACTTTTTCCCACTCATGGCAGGCTCAATGACTTGCCCAGAGTCACAAGGAGCTGCCTGTATATATAAACAAAAATTAAACATCTAAGAAGCCAGTCTCTGTATATTATGCAACACCAGAAAAAGAGACATAGATGGGCATAATCGAAAGAGACGTCCAAGTTTTGTTGAGGACATCCTCACAAAATGCTCCGATGGAGGGATGGAGAAACCCGTATTATCGAACAAGATGAGCGTCCATCTTTTGTTTCAATAATACGGTCAGGGACATCCAAATCTTGAAATTTTGGTCGTCCTTAGAGATGGTCGTCCTTAGACTTGGTTGTTTATGATTTTCAGCGATAAACGAAACCAAGGACGTCCATCTCAGAAACGACCAAATGCAAGCTCTTTGGTCGTGGGGGGAGCCAGCATTTGTGGTGCCCTGGTCCCCCTGACATGCCAAGACACCAACCAGGCACCCTAGGGGGCACTGCAGTGGAATTCATAAAATGCTCCCAGGAACATAGCTCCCTTACCTTGTGTGCTGAGCCCCCCAAACCCCCCTAAAACCCACTACCCAAAACTGTACACCACTACCATAGCCCTTACAGGTGAAGGGGGGCACCTAGATGTGGGTACAGTGGGTTTCTGGTGGGTTTTGGAGGGCTCACTGTTTCTCCACAAACGTAAAAGGTAGGAAGGGATGGGCCTGGGTCCGCCTGCCTCAAGTGCACCGTACCCACTAAAACTGTTCCAGGGACCTGCATACTGCTGTGATGGTCCTGAGTATGACATCTGAGGCTGTCATAGAGGCTGGCAAAAAATATTTTTAAAGATATTTTTGAGGGTGGAAGGGGGTTAGTGACCACTGGGGGAGTAAGGGGAGGTCATCCCAATTCCCTCCATGGTCATCTGGTCATTTTGGGCACCTTTTTGTGTCTTGGTCATGAGAAAAACACGACCAGGTAAAGTCGTCCAAGTGCTCTTCAGGGACGTCCTTTTTTTCCCATTATGGGTCAAGGATATCCTAGTAAGTCCCGCCTTCGCAACACCTCCGACATGCCTCCTTGAACTTTGGCTGCCCCTGCGACGGAAAGCAGTTGGGATGTCCAAAATCGGCTTTCGATTATACCGATTTGGACGACCCTGTGAGAAGGACGCCCATCTTCCGATTTATGTTGAAAGATGGGCGTCCTTCTGTTTTGAAAATGAGCCCGATAGTAATGCATGTCTCCCTGTACTGTGGGAAATATAAACAGTAGACATACATTTTAAAAACTGACATATTCTAATCACTGTATTACAAATTAACAGATAAAAATAAAATATAATAATTGAACATAAGATGATACCATTTCATTGGACTAAATAGATTTTTCAGGTCAAAACCCCCTTCCTCAGATGAGGACAGTATACTACTGTTATGGTATCCTGTCCCGAGCTGAGGAAGGAGGTTTTGGTATCTGAGAGTTGTTGAAAAATATATTAAAATTAGGCCAATTAAATGATCATCACTTTATTTCCATTTTCAATTTATATTTATTAACATTTATTAATACAGCTACTACACTACTATATCCTAAACTAAAAATACAATTCTTTTTTCCACCTTTGTTGTCTGGCCATTTACTTTATTTAATTGTGTTTGTCCCGGTCTCCGGTTTCTGCTCTCCTTGTTGTCTCTTAACTCTCTTGCCTAGATTTCCTGCCCATTTGTCATTTTTCTCATTGCTCCTTTTCCTTTCAGCTTTCTTTAAATTAGTTTTCTGCCTCTTTTTATAGATTGAATTCTTTCTAAATTATCCAGTCTTTACTTTCCCTTTTTAATTTTTTACTGTGTCTACCTTCCATCCAATATCTGCCCCCTCTTTCTCTCCCTCCGTCTATTGAGCACCTGCACACTCTCTCTGCCTTCTTTCATCCTGCATCTGTCCTCTCTCTCTCTGCCCCTTTCCATCCAGTGTCATTTCTTTCTTTCTTTCTCTCCCTCTCTCCCCCCCCCCCCCCCATCTAGCATCTGCCTCTCTCTCTTTCTCTCTGCCCCTTCCATTCAGAGTCTGCCTCTGTCTCTTTACCTTTCATCCAGAATTTACTCCATTCTCTCTTTCTCTCTCCCTTCCATTCAGGATCTTCCCCCTTCTCTCTTATCATTCTATCCAGCATCTGCCCCTTCTTTCCCCCTCTCCCATCCAGCATCTGCCTCTTCTTTCTTGCCCTTTCATCTAGTATCTGCCCCCTCTCTTACCTCTCTTCCATCCAACATCTGTCCCTCTCTTCTCCCCCTCTTCCATCCAGCATCTGCCCCATCTATTTTCCTCTTCTTCCATCTAGTGGCTGCCCCCTCTCTCTTCCTCTTCTTCCAACCAGTGTCTGCCCTTCTCTCTCTCCTCTGTGCCATCCAGCCTCTGCCCTCCCCCCCTCCCAACAACCCTGCTGCTGCTACTCTTGTTGCTTTTACAAATGAGCAACAGGAGTGGCTAAACAAGTTAAAAGCTATCACACGGCAAAGTCTGCAAAGGCATGTCTGCTGGCTCTGCCCTAGAACAGGAAATAACATCAGAAGGGGGAGTTGTCCCCTTGATAGCTTTTAACTTATTTAGCCGCTGTTGCCTCTGGTTTGGAGAACCAGCAGCAGCAGTGGGGCTGGTAGTGAGAAGGAGGTAGAGAAAGTGGGACATGCTGGGGCTGCAGGTCCCCTGGGGGCACGAGACCCTGTGTTGACTGCCCCTCTCGCCCCTGCACATGTGTTCTCTATTTGGCACATGTGCACTAATTCATACATAGGAAATGGTTTACACATATGTGATGATTCATTATTGGGAAATAGTGTGCAGTCTTTCTGAAATAGTGTTTCTTCTTTCACAATAGGGCACACTATTAGCAAAAGAATACAGGCTGGTTTTGGTGAACGAAAAAACCCCACAATGTCATGTTTTATCTGTTCATTTTCAGTTGTTAATGACATACAATGACATGGGATACAGTATGTCATCAACAGCCCATCTCAAATTACTACTACTTTTTGTGGTTAGGAATTTGAGACAGGTGAGTTAACAAGATACATGAAAAATTAAAAATACAACCAGCCTAATGCCAATTGAGCCTTTAATCTATTTGGTGTAATTATACCAGCACACCTCTATAACAGTTTCCAATAAGTGACCAAAGTCATGGTTGTGGCAGCATGGGTCAACAGCGCTGTTTAAACAATGAAGCTCTCTGACAAGAATGGTAGCTGGAAATAAAAGTGTCATTCACATGCTAATGTTTCTGTGCCTTTGCAAAATATTGGCTGCCAAGATCTAGGTCACAAAAATCTATCCTGGCATATAGTGATTTCATGCAATGTACCAAGTAGATGTGAAGGGGCACCTGTTTTAACAGCATACCAATGAGGCATGACTCACAGCCAGCTGTGACTTGTATCACAAATCTACAATCTGTTCCTCAAAAAAAATCTGATTCTGTTCATTTTTATTGAAATAGCTACTGTTACCATAAAACAAAATGATTTGCAGAGGCTTCTAGCATAAAGAAAATGATATTTATTTTGAAATTCTCACTTCTTTCCTCATTGAACTGAAAAAAAGCTGTAGTCTCCCTTACCCTTTTGTGGAAGATTAGTGTTTCCTCGGCAATGTACAAACATTTACTGAATTACAGATGACTAAAAGCTCAGTATCATACTACCTGTTTCATACCAAGGTGCTGTCACAGGTTCTACTTCACTGGGTGAGATATTAGCATAATAATTTAACAAGGGTCTCTGGGAAACCACTTCCAGCACAATGTTGAACTTGCTATAAATGGCTACTTTCTGTACTGGGTCCATGTAACCCAAGATCAGCTTGCACTGTTGATTGCTGTTTTGGCAAACTGGTCTTGGTATTTCTTTTCAAGCCATACACTGATCTATTCTGTTTTGTTGATTTCACATCGAATTAGTTAGCCTGTGTCCTTGGCTGCTTTCACTTCTGATGTATCGCATGGACTCTGTGAAATCTGATAAGGAGTCAGAGAACAGAAAGCTAACACAAAGTGATGATACTTGCAAAGGACTGTAGAATGCTTGCTTTTTCCTCACTGCTGTTGGTTTGCCCTCTACATGTATTTAGGCAGTCATAAAGGAGCAGTGTAGCTATGAACATACATCACTTGCAATCATATACCTTCATTTCACAGAGGAAGCAGAGCAATTTAACAACCTGTTCTGGAGTTTGCCATTAGATTTCTTTTTTATTAAAAATATGATAGAAAGCAAAGAAACAACAAACAAACAAAAAAAAAAAAAAAAAAAAAAAAAAAGGATGAGAGGCTCCTTGGAACTCGCCTTAGAATTCAACAAAGCTGCATTTCATGCTTTCCCAGGAAACAACTCTACTCAGATGAACATAGATCGCAGGAACTGTCTCCTCTATTTCAGCCAAAAGAATTTAAAGTAAGCTTTTAGGTTAGAACAATGAATCTTCTGAGGCTTTCTTTGAGAAAAAATAAATACACTTTTGGGATTAAGAGTCATGTGAAGTTGGTCCAAAAATATCTAAATGGAAGTCTCATTTATAGGGGAAGGGAGGGAGCAGAGAAGAGGGATGTACCACACTTTAGAATCTAACTGCTTAGGCATGCTGCTGCTCTGTGTGTGAGACATTCCCACTAAATGCAATGTGCTGGTCTGATATTCTCTACAAAGTAATTTACTCTGGATATTCAGATTATTATTCTATACTCAATGGTAAGTAGCTCTTTTAGTTTGGGGAGAATCAGTTAAAATTAAGCAACCCCCACCCCTTTTTTTAAGGTTATTTAACCATTCTGCATTATTTTTTACACTGATTCTTCAGTTGTCATTTTCAAAATATGGATTGAAATATAAATATAAATACTGTCAGGGCAAAATTGAACACATTACATCAGATGGGGCCTCACCAGCGACTTGTATAGAGGCGTCAACACCTCCTTTCTTCTGCTGGTTTCTCCTTTCTCAATTACTACTACTACTTAACATTTATAAAGCGCTACCAGGGTTACGCAGCGCAGTACAATTTAACACAGAGGACAGTCCCTGCTCGAAGGAGCTTACAATCTAAAGGACAAAAAAGTGCAGTCAATCAAATTGGGGCAGTCTAGATTTCCTGAATAGATGAATAATGGTTAGGTGCCGAAAGCGACATTGAAGAGGTGGGCTTTGAGCAAGGATTTGAAGATGGGCAGGGAGGGGGCTTGGTGTATGGGCTCAGGGAGTTTATTCCAAGCATAGGGTGAGGCGAGGCAGAAAGGGCGGAGCCTGGAGTTGGCAGTGGTGGAGAAGGGTACTGAAAGGAGGGATTTGTCCTGTGAGCGGAGGTTACGGGTAGGAGCGTAAGGGGAGATGAGGGTAGAGAGGTAATGAGGGGCTACAGATTGAGTGCATTTGTAGGTTAATAAGAGAAGCTTCAATTGTATGCAGTACCTGATCGGAAGCCAGTGAAGTGAGGAGAGGGGTGATATGAGCATATCGGTCTAGGTAGAAGATAAGACGTGCAGCAGAGTTCTGAATGGATTGAAGGGGGGATAGATGGTTAAGTGGAAGGCTAGTGAGGAGTAGGTTGCAGTAGTCAAGGCGAGAGGTAATGAGAGAGTGGATGAGAGTAAGGGTGGTGTGCTCCGAGAGGAAAGGGTGAATTTTGCTGATGTTATAGAGAAAGAAGCAACAGGTCTTGGCTGTCTGCTGGATATGCGCAGAGAAGGAGAGGGAGGAGTCGAAGATGACTCCGAGGTTGCGGGCAGATGAGACAGGGAGGATGTTATTGACTGAAATAGAAAGTGGAGGGAGAGGAGAAGTGGGTTTGGGTAGAACGACAATGAGTTCGGTCTTGGCCATGTTCAGTTTCAGGTGGCGGTTGGACATCCAGGCAGCAATGTCGGATAAGCAGGCCGATACTTTGGCCTGGGTTTCCGCAGTGATGTCAGGTGTGGAGAGATAAAGCTGTGTGTCGTCAGCATAAAGATGATATTGGAAACCATGAGATGAGATCAGCGAGCCCAGGGAAGAGGTGTAGATTGAGAAAAGTGGAGGAGTGGCCTAGTGGTTAGGGTGGTGGACTTTGGTCCTGGGGAACTGAGGAACTGAGTTCGATTCCCGGCACAGGCAGCTCCTTGTGACTCTGGGCAAGTCACTTAACCCTCCATTGCCTGCCGCATTGAGCCTGCCATGAGTGGGAAAAAGCGCGGGGTACAAATGTAACAAAAATAAAAAAGGGGTTCAAGGACAGATCCCTGGGGAACACCAACAGAGAGCGGGATGGGGGTAGAGGAAGATCCATGAGAATGTACTCTGAAGGTACGGTGGGAGAGATAAGAGGAGAACCAGGAGAGGACAAAGCCCTGGAATCCAAATGAGGATAGTGCAGCAAGGAGTAGATTATGATTGACAGTGTCAAAAGCGGCGGATAGGTCGAGGAGGATGAGGATGGAGTAGTGACCTTTGGATTTTGCAAAGAACAGGTCATTACAGACTTTAGTGAGTACTGTTTCTGTCGAGTGTAGAGGGCGAAAACCGGATTGCAGCGGATCGAGGATGGCATGAGAGTCTAGCATCCTTCTGGCTATGGCCACCACTCTATCTCACTGTTTTTTCCCTTTAAGGTCTTTGGACACCATTACCCCAAGGTCCCTCTCCCCGTCTGTGCATATCAGCCTCTTACCTCCTAGGACGTACGTCTCTCTTGGGTTTCTACTCCCCAAACACATCACTTTGCACTTCTTTGCATTAAATTTTAATTGCCAAATGTTAGACCATTCTAAGTTTTGTAGATTCCTTTTCATGTTTTCCACTCCCTTTGGAGTGTTCACTGTATTACAAATCTTGGTACCATCTGCAAAAAAGGCAAACCTTACCTTTTAATCCTTTAGCAATGTCACTCACAAATATATTGAAAAGAATTGGCCCCAGCACTGATCCCTGTGGCACTCTGCTACTCACCTTTCCTTCCTCTGAGTGAATTCATTGACCACCACCCTCTGGCGTCTGTCCGTGAGCCAGTTTATAATCCAATTCACCAATTTGGGTACTAATTCCAGCCTTTCAAGTTTATTTAAGAGCCTCCTATGAGGAACTGTGTCAAAGGCTATGCTGAAATCCCAGTAGATTACATCTAGCGCATGTCCACGATCCAGTTCACCAGTTGCCCAGTTAAAGAATTCAATCAAATTTGTTTGGAATAATTTACCTTTCATAAAACCATGTTACCTTGAATCTTGTAACTCATTGGAATCCAGGAAATTTACTATCCTTTCCTTCAGCAACACTTCCATTACTTTTCCAATAACCAAAGTGAGGCTTTTCCAGTCTCTAGTTTCCCACTTCTTCTCTGTCACCACTTTTGTGAAGAGGTACCACTTCCACTCTTCTCCAATCCAATGGAATCTCTCCCGTCTCCAAGGATTTTTTAATCAAATCTTTAAGAGGACCCGCCAGAACCTCTCTAAGTTCCTTCAATATCCTGGAATGGATCCTGTCTGGTCCCATGGCTTTGTCCACCTTAAAATTTTCAAGTTGTTCATAAACACATTCTTCCAAGAACAGTGTGATATCCGTTCTATTCTCATATGTACCTTTACCAGCTGATCGTAGTCCTTCTCCAGAATTTTCTTCCGTGAATACAGAACAGAAGTATTTGTTTAGCACGTTTGCTTTTTCTTCATTGCTCTCCACATAGCTGTCCACAGCATCTTTCAGTCTCACAATTCATTTTTTAGCCTTCCATTTTCACTAATATACCTGAAAAACTATTGCCTCCCTTCCTTACATTTCAAGCCATGTGCCCTTCTGCCTCTGCTTTCGTCAGACGTATCTCCCTCTTGGCTTCTTTCAGTTTCTTTTGGTATACTTTTCTGTGTTCCTCTTCTTGAGTGTTCCTGTATTTCATGAATGACACCTCTTTTGCTTTTATTATCTCAGCCACTTGTTTGGAAAACCATATTGGTTTCCTTTTTTTCTTACTTTTATTTGCTCTCCTTACGTATTTCTTGCTTTTATTTACTCTCCTTACGTAAAGGTCAGTAGCCATTTTAATATCTCCTTTCAGCCTGGACCACTGTCTTTCCATTTCTTGTATGTCTTCCCATCCCATTTGCTCTTTCTTCAGGTATGCCCCATTTTATTAAAGTCAGTATGTCTGAAATCCAGGTCTTTGAGTTTTGAGTGGCTGCTCTCCAATCTAGCTGTTATATCAAACCAAACCATTTGATGATCACTATTGGCCAGGTGGACATCTACTCTGACATTAGACACACTTTTCCCATTTGTGAGCACCAGATTCAGTGTCGTTCCTTTCCTCATGGGCTCCATCACCATTTGTCTGAGCAGAGCACTTTGAAAGGCATTCACTATCTGTTTTGGTATTGTTAAGAATTGAATTGCTAAGATTGTTGCTTTCATTGTTTTCTTTTACTACTGTCAAAACTTGGCTTTTACTGGGGGTGACTACCTGAATTGTTCTAACTGCCACCCCCAGCTTCTAGTTTAAATGCCTAGACATATATTGTCTGAATCTCTTGCCAAGGATTCTTGTTCCTGCCACAGTGAGATGCAGCACATCATTACAATATAGTCTTTTGTTTTTCCATGTATTTCTCTATCCTCCAAAACATTCTTGGTAACACCAGGCTTTTAGCCACTTACTGAAGTTCTCAGTATTTTGTAGTCTTTCCTCTCCCTTTCTATAGGTAGGTAGAATTTCAGAAAAAGCTACAGTCTGTAACAAAGGTTTTAACTCCTCCCCTAACTCCCAGAAAGCTCTCTGGGCTACAAACAGAGTATTATTGGCTAGATCATTTGTGCCCAGGTGGATAACAACATCAGTGTTAGAACCCTTATTCTCTTCTCTGCTTATACTCAGTATTTGCCTGGTACTCATGCTAGCTGAGGATCCTGGAAGGCATTTTACTTTGTTGGGCCCCTTGAACTGTGTTCCAAAATTATTTCCTCTGATACAATTTTCTGGTTTGAGTTTTATTTGTGATTTTGGAATGTCTTTTCTCTTGAGCTACCGTCATTTGATTTGGTTCCTTCTCAGTTATGTTTTCTTGTGCATCACAATGTTCTAGTGCAGTGAAAGAATTATGCAATTGTGAGGGCAGGTACTTCTGTGCCACATGTCTTAATCTGCCTGAGCCTACTGTTCCCCATCTATTCCTGGGTTGTTTTATTCTTTAAGGCAGGGGTGGTAAATTGGTATGATTCTGTGTAGTGGTGGAAGCTGCTTTAATTGCATCTAATTCCTGCTTAAGTTTGCTGAGCTCCTCTTTTATGCTAGCAAGCTGAATACAGATGGGGCAAGGCCTAAGCTGCCAGATTGTTTGCCTTGGAAATAAAGCACTACAATTATTATATTGAATAAAAGCCATATTGATTGGTTGGAGATGGTATGCACAGGTGTACTATGATGTAGCTGAGGACTATTATTAATTAAGGCTGCAAGTTAATTGCAATTAACTAAGCAATTTATGCATAAATCACCAACCATAATTAAACCAATTAATTATGATTAAAGACTTTAATCATAGTAACATAGTAAATGACGGCAGAAAAAGACCTGCATGGTCCATCCAGTCTGCCCAACAAGACAAACTCATATGTGCTACTTTTTGTGTATACCCTACTTTGATTTGTACCTGTCCTCTTCAGGGCACAGACCGTATAAGTCTGCCCAGCACTATCCTCGCCTCCCACCACCGGCTGGCTCTGCCACCCAATCTCGGCTAAGCTCCTTAGGATCCATTCCTTCTGAATAGGATTCCTTTATGTTTATCCCACGCGTATTTGAATTCTGTTACCGTTTTCATTTCCACCACCTCCCGCGAATCGTGCTGCAGTATCTCATTTCTCTTACAAATATCTCTTCAGCTCTCTTCCACTCCTGACCCCTGTTCTCAACATGATCCAGCATCTTTCCCTCCAACCAGGATTCAACATAACCCACTGTATATCAACCTGTCTTAAAAATGGTCTTCTATTAGTCCCCAGCAGCGGCAGTGGGGCACATATGTTGCCTGCAGTATGCTTCAAAGCTTTCCCTCTGGCCCACTCTGCCTTCTCTGATATCACTTACTGTTTTTGCATGGGCAGGATGAGTCAGAAGGAAAGCTTCGGACCAGACACAGGCAGCCACTGCCAGAAACCAACAGAAGACCATCTTGAAGGAAGACTGGGGGGAGAGGGGAATTAAGAGGGGAAGATGCCGAACCCTGAGTGAGGGGATGGAGTGAGCTTCAGACCTGCAAGCAGAACTGGAGGAGTCACCAGTGAATGCTATTGCCAAAGCAGTAAGCTCCAGTCACAAAAAGAACTTTGTGTTGCTCATCACCAAGTTTGTGTTGCTACTCATGAGGGTGGAGGGGAGGGAGGGTGAGGTGCTGAACAATAGGAGGGAGGGAGAGAGAGAGAAAAAGAAATAATGGACCTGGGAGAAGAGGAAAGGAAAAGAAAGAGAGACATGTTGGACCTTGGGGGTGGGAGATTATTTTTGTTACATTTGTACCCCACACTTTTTCCCACTCATGGCAGGCTCAATGTGGCATACATGGAACAATGGAGGGTTAAGTGACTTGCCCAGAGTCACAAGGAGCTGCCTGTGCCTGAAGTTGGAATTGAACTCAGTTTCTCAGAACCAAAGTCTACCACCCTAACCACTAGGCCACTCCTCCACTCAGTATGTTAGGGGAGGGAAGGGGGATGGGATTTGATATACCACCTTTCTGGTACATTTGTTACTAGTCTATGATGCATTTGATGCAGGCTCTCTTGAAGACTATACTCATGCAAGCTTTTTGCAGTATTAGCTCTTACTAAGAACTGAAGATAATTCTCTGCTGTTAGCTGACAATCTGTAAAGCCGGCTTGTAACTGCTATATGGCAACTGATGTTTGTAGTGGATTCAGACACCCTTTCTATAAGTTACTCAACTTTGTGCCATTTTCTGTTTAAGTTAGACAGACATCTCTGTCTGTCTGCATTGTACTTCAATAAAGCTTTCTCTGTAAGTTTATACAGTCTGTGAGGTCTGGTGGGCTCTTCCTCACTTTCAAGGATCTCCTGTATTGTATGTGCGCTATCCTCTATGTCAGCTTGATTATGCTGTTCAGCCAGGTCACTTACTACAATGTCTTCACTTGCCGTCATGTACAATCACACTAGCAGATATAACCTTTTTTTTTCCTATTAGAGTACTATGGCACACTTAGCTGTTAACACTGTGCAGCTTCTGCTGTCAGTTTCTGATCACAAACTTATTTTCCAACTTTTGAATTATCAAATTAATTTATATTGATCACATTTCAGTCCTGGCAGTACTCACACAGTTATCACAGTTAATCAGCAAGTAATCTTCCACACATTGACTGATTTCTGCAGCAATTAACTCTCACTGAAGCCAATCTGAATACTGTTAACACAACTCTGGATCTGTCACTGAGGCTGTCACATGAAGTCTAAGTCTATCAATTTTTGATATATCACCTTCTATTGAAGCACAAATCAAAGCGGTTTACATATATAACTATTCAGGTACTTGCACTGTCCCTGATAGGCTCACAATCTAAGTATATTGAAGAATCCTCTCGTAACACAGTACTAAAGTGATTTTTTTTTTTTTACTATTTTGGCCTCTACAAGGCATTCATTTTGGCCCTGTATATCCAAAGAGTTAAACCTGAGGCTGCTAGTTACCCAGAATAAACTCCAATCCTTAATTCCATTCTGATAATTTTCTTTCCTATAGTCCTACCCAGTGCTTTTTTTTTTAATTATTTTATTTATTCATTTTATATTACATTTATGTCCAATACATAAATGGGAAAGAAAATAGAAAATATCAATTAAAACAAACATTAAGGAAAAATATCATCTTTGTTAGTCCACATTATTGTCCACAATTGGGGGATCCAAGATCAGGAAAACAATCTCAAAGAAAATAAGAAAAACATAGAATGGTTAATCTTACAATTCATATTTTCTGAGGGAGGAAGGTTAATCGGTAATTGCAGCCGGTACAGTGGTAACTTAAAGGAAGTTGCTGCAGAGGGTTCTTTATCTGTTCTTTTAACTCCACAAACTCTTATAATTTCCTGGGTTCAACAAATAAGTAATCAGGAAATAAAACACTTACAAGGGAATCGCTCTAGGAAGGTCCCACCTAGGGCAATGATTCTTGGCTTGAAAGCCAAGAGTTCACATCTCCTAGTCTGCGATTCCCTTGATATGTCAGGAAATATATTTATCTTTGAACCCAAAAAAACTATCAGCCATATGTCGGAAATACAATTTCAAAACATTGTTCCTATCTAAATCAAAGGCAAAAGTCACTAATAATATAACTCTATATACAGGGTATTTTAGGAAAATTTATCTTTCTCAAGTTATTTTTCCTTAATTGGTTCTCCAGAAATTCCAATTTTTTACAAGAAACATAATTGTCCTTCATTACCAGATTAACTGATTTTTGTAGAGAAACCATTTCCGAAATCAAAGTCTTTATTTTTTTATCTTGGACTTCCACTTTTTAGATAAGTATTGATATAATCACATATTTATTCCTAAAAAATTTTTGACATCTGAAGCAGAGAGTTATTCACACTCTGCAGCACTTCCCATAGTGCGTCCATTGTGACATTGTTTGGTTTCACCAGGTCCAATTTCTCCACAGAAACTTCTCCAGATATCTTCGGGGAGAAGAGCTCACTCTCCAATCCCCCAGTTGGTTTATTATCCGGAGTCAATGCTGCGCCAGGACCTCCTCGGATCGCGTGAAAATCCTAACCCACTTCGGGCATTTCCACTGTCGACCTCCATAGCGAAGCGTTACTGTTTCCGGGTCTTGGAGAGGTCATGCCAACAGGGGGACTCAAAGTCACTCCCTTTCCACTGAGATTCGGCAATAAAGCCTTGCTGTTCCCCGAAGCAGGAACCGATATCCCCGACGTTATGACCCCGAATCTTTCCAAAGTAGACTGAGAAGTGGTGGGAACCCTAACCGTGTTCGAGGAGGACAACACCACGGCTTTGCCTTTCTTCTTCCCCATTCTCTGGGGAGCGCGCCTACTTCTTCAGGTATTCTGGTGTAAAACGGGAAATCAACTAAAGTACATCCTCCCTCGACACCATCTTGGATCCTCCAGTTTGGGACACTCTTTGTCTGGTTTCTCCTCAGAGGCCTGTCTGATATGGGTAACCCTTCAGCATAGCCCTCTGAGTCATTGAAACACTGAAGCCCCTCCACCACTTACAAGGTGGTGTCCCTTCGGAGGGGCCCAGTGCTTTTTTTTGTAGAAAAAAAGGTGCCGGTACTCAATATGGGAGGGGGTCACCACATATGGCTCCACCCATATAGCCACACCCACATTAGTCACACCCCTTATACAAGCCATGGAGCATATAGATAGATATCACTGAAAATATTATACTGGTATACGAGAAAAAAATAACGTGATTTTTTTTTCATTATAAATAATTTCTGTAAGCTGTTACAGCTCCAGTGCAAAATAGACAGCAGATGTAAATTCTCAAATTGGACATATTTCAAACACTAAAATGAAAATAAAATGATTTTTTTCTACCTTTGTTATCTGGTGACTTTGTTTTTCTATCCATATTGGTCCTAGTCTCTGATTCTGCTGCTCTCTATCTGTTCTCTTAACACCATTTCCAGGGTTTCCTTTCCATTTATTTCTTTACTTTCCTCCTTTCTTCTTCATTTCTTGCCCTACATCCATAAGTAAAAGCCGGGTCCTCCTCCATGGAATTGACTGGAGGAGGTATAACGTGGATCCAGCTTTTGCCTATTTTCTCCATCCATGTGCAGTTTTTCTCCTCTCTTCCCTTTCCCTCATCTCCATCCCTGTGCATCTTCTTCTGTTTTCTTTCCTCACCTCCATCCATGTCCAGCACTTCTTCTCTCTCCTCCCCTCCATATATGTCCAGCATTTCTCCTCTTTCTCTTCCCTTGCCTGTATCCATATAAAGCAATAATTCTCTCTCCCCTCTCCTCCATCCAAGTCCAGTATTTTGCCTCTCTCCCCGCCAACTCCTCCATCCATCCATGTCCAGCAATTCTCCTCTATCTCCAGCTCTCCTCTCCATCCATTTCCAGCATTTCTCCTCTCTCCCCTGCCCTCCCCTCCCATCCATGTGCATCTCCTTCCTGTCTTCCTTCCCCTCCATCCTTGTCCAGCATGCCCTCCTCTCTTCACTGCCCTCCCCTCCCCTCCCATGTCCAGCGACTCTCCTCTATCCCCTGTCCTCCCCTGGCATCCATGTCCAGTGATTCTCCTCTCTCCCCTTTCCTCCCCTCTCATCCATGTCCAACAATTCTCCTCTCTCCACTGCCCTCCCCTTCCATCCATGTCCAGCGAATCTCTCTTCACGGACCTCCCCTCCCATCCATGTCTAGTATGTCTCCTCTCTCCCCTGCCCTCCCCTCTCATCCATATGCAGTGATTCTCCTCTGCCCCCTGTCCTCCCCTGCCATCCATGTCCAGCGATTCTCCTCTCTTCCCTGTCTTCCCCTCAAATCCATGTCCAGCGATTCTCCTCTCTCTCCCCTGCCCTCCCCTCCCCTCCATGTCCAGCAATTCTCCTCTCTCCCATGCCCTCACCTCCCCTCCATGTCCAGTGATTCTCCACTCTCCCCTGCCCTCCCCTCCCATCCATGTCCAGTGATTCTCCTCTTCCCCCTGTCCTCCCCTGCCATCCATGTCCAGTGATTCTCCTCTCCCTTGCCCTCCCCTCCTATCCATGTCCAGCAATTCTCTCTTCCCTGCCTTCCCCTCAAATCCATGTCCAACGATTCTCCTCTCTCTCCCCTGCCCTCCCCTCCCCTCCATGTCCAGCAATTCTCCTCTCTCCCATGCCCTCACCTCCCCTCCATGTCCAGTGATTCTCCACTCTCCCCTGCCCTCCCCTCCCATCCATGTCCAGTGATTCTCCTCTTCCCCCTGTCCTCCCCTGCCATCCATGTCCAGCGATTCTCCTCTCCCTTGCCCTCCCCTCCTATCCGTCCAGCAATTCTCTCTTCCCTGCCTTCCCCTCAAATCCATGTCCAGCGATTCTCCTCTCTGCCCTCCCCTCCATGTCCAGCAATTCTCCTCTCTCCCCTGCCCTCTCCTCCCATCCATGTCCAGCAATTCAATCAAACCCCAGCCCCCCCCCCAGCCTCAGCTCCCTGACTTTCCATTCATGCACCCGTGCTCCCTGCCTTGAAATATTTTATTTATCCAAAGTCGCAGCAAACCGGCAGTAAAAGCAGCAAGCAGGCAGGTTCGCCTCCTCGTCGCTTCCCTTCCCTCTCAGCACATCCCACCCTCGCGTAAAGGAAATTACATCAAAGGAAGGCAGGACGCACTGAGAGGGAAGGGAAGTGACAAGGAGGCAAGCCTAACTGCCTGCTGTTTTTACAGCTGGTTCACCGTGACTTCAGGTAAACTAAAGATTTCAAAGCAGGAACCACGGATACACGAACGGAAGGGAACAGGCAGGTGAGCTGGACCTCAAAAAAAGGTGCCGGTACGACATACTGGTGCATACTGGCACAAAAAAAGCACTGGTCCTTCCAGACCATTCCAGAAACCCTCCTTAGTTCAATATAACTGATCTGGCTTCCACTCTGAATATTCCTTTCATTTTACAGTTGAAATTGCTTCTAGTTTCAAATTTTTCTAACTTATTCTTTGGATTTAAGGCAGCTCTTGACCCAGTATGAGAACTATGCATTGGTAGAGGGCACTAGCTCTTGATGCACTCAAACTCAGTACAGTTGCTCCTGATGCAGATGAGCTGTATGTCAATGGAGGACAATACTACCTTCTAGATATAGGTATTGCATTATGAGAAGTTTGGCCTAAAATATGTACGTGAGCTCCATTGCTTGGTCATTCGAAATACTGGGCATTCTAAAGCTGAATGGTGAAAATAAGGAACAAATTGCACAAAACTACTTTGTTTCTCTGTCTCCACCTGCTGGTCAACAGACAGAAACCCACAGGCTTTGGACTGGTTTGGTAGGACTAAAGAAAAGAAAATCAGGTAAATAATTTCTCCATCTTTAGGAACTAGTGGATATGCACGGCAATTTGGAATATCAAGTGCCTCTCATTGCATTATAATCACTTCACTGTATATATAATCCCTTTAAAATATTCATATCATGATCACATACCAAAAAGAACTATTCCCAGAAGAATTAAAAATAAGGGCATTCATAACCTCCATTCCTGTCTACTTCATATCAAAGACCTATCTCCTGACAATTCTGTTTTGGGTTTCTTTTTTCATATTTCCTGACTGAACATCTTGATGTGTGACTTCTTGACTCCTCCTTATGTTTTCATTATAAAGAAATAGCACCTTCAACCTGTTCTGTCGATCCATCAAAAATCTCTAAAGAATTCTACAAAATGTTTCTCCTACAACAAAATTGTACAGAAATCTTAGTGATGCTTTTGATGCTTGCAAAGCTACCACTTTACCTATTAGGCTGTTAACAATACCTAAAATCAGTCTAATATACCACAGGTGACCAAACACACAGTAAAGGTTTTTAAAAAAAAATAGTGATACATGATTTGTTTAGGTGTATTTTGAAGCACATTTCAGATATAATATCCAAATCAGAATTGAGAATTCCAGGTGTGGATGTGCCAAGTACTGCTAGTATTTTAGCACAGAATCTGCAGACATGAAGCCTATTCTAAAATAAATTGAGCAATGGGTATGCATGCACCAGTTACATAGAGTGGAAGTATCCATTTTACAAACATCAGCATCTAAACCTTCAACACAGCAACATAAATGTGTATGTGCTGACATACTGATGTATATGTTATTTCAGAATATATACATGTATGTCAGCTGTTTTAGAAATATGTACATTGTGAGCCCTTCCCACGCCGCTTGGCTGTACTTTGTCCACCCCAGGCCGGGGCACAACTCCACGCCAGGTTCTCTAGGCAATACTTGATTACTTGACAGTTTAATAGCAGCAAACCAGTCAGATGAGTTCCTGTATTTTATTGGGCGCAGTCTCCTCCCCGGGCTTGGTACCTAGCCCCAGCATGCTTACAGTTTCCACTGGGCAACAGAAAAGAAAAATAAAACAAACTCTTTCCACAGGGCCCAAACGCAGCCCTCAGTCCCACAGTCCAATTCCTTAAAGCCCGGGCAAAAAGTTCCAACACTTTGCCCGGCCAAAAAAAAAGGTTCCCAAAGTTCATGCAGCAAAAATCCCTAGAGTTCTTTCACCAAAAAGTTCCCTCAAAGTTAATTCAGCAAAAATGTTCTGCTTCGCACTACCCACTCAAACCAAGCAAACCCTCCCCTTAGAGCAACCTGAGCCAAGGGGACCCCTTCCCATTCATACCAGCCAATAACTCCTGGTATCCTCCCCATGGGTCACGCTTGAGCTCAAGGCCAGGTAGAAGCTACCTCTCCAGGGAACCCACTTAGATACTCCTCTGGGCCTTCCTCTCAATGAATTGCATTAAGTGTTTCATCAGGGTTGCTATCAGACCCCTAGACTGCCCCTTTTTTACCTGGGCCAAAGCAGAAACAGCCATGGGCTCTACCCCCTTCCCTTCACTAACCTCTTGGACCTCTGCAATCACCTCACCTGGCAACCACTCCACAGGTTCCACCCCTCCGCTCTCCAGCTGCTCCCAATCTTTATCAGGAGCTCGCTCAAAGACTTCCTGTCCCTCTCCCCTGGGAACCTGAGAGTTGTAGTCTGGTTCACCTTCTCTAAGAGAGTCTAGTGCCCTCCTGAGGGAGTCTGGGGCATTGCAGTGTTATAAGTACATAAGTACATAAGTAGTGCCATACTGGGAAAGACCAAAGGTCCATCTAGCCCAGCATCCTGTCACCGACAGTGGCCAATCCAGGTCAAGGGCACCTGGCACGCTCCCCAAACGTAAAAACATTCCAGACAAGTTATACCTAAAATGCGGAATTTTTCCAAGTCCATTTAATAGCGGTCTATGGACTTGTCCTTTAGGAATCTATCTAACCCCTTTTTAAACTCCGTCAAGCTAACCGCCCGTACCACGTTCTCCGGCAACGAATTCCAGAGTCTAATTACACGTTGGGTGAAGAAAAATTTTCTCCGATTCGTTTTAAATTTACCACACTGTAGCTTCAACTCATGCCTTCTAGTCCTAGTATTTTTGGATAGCGTGAACAGTCGCTTCACATCCACCCGATCCATTCCACTCATTATTTTATACACTTCTATCATATCTCCCCTCAGCCGTCTCTTCTCCAAGCTGAAAAGCCCTAGCCTTCTCAGCCTCTCTTCATAGGAAAGTCGTCCCATCCCCACTATCATTTTCGTCGCCCTTCGCTGTACCTTTTCCAATTCTACTATATCTTTTTTGAGATACGGAGACCAGTACTGAACACAATACTCCAGGTGCGGTCGCACCATGGAGCGATACAACGGCATTATAACATCCGCACACCTGGACTCCATACCCTTCCTAATAACACCCAACATTCTATTCGCTTTCCTAGCCGCAGCAGCACACTGAGCAGAAGGTTTCAGCGTATCATCGACGACGACACCCAGATCCCTTTCTTGATCCGTAACTCCTAACGCGGAACCTTGCAAGACGTAGCTATAATTCGGGTTCCTCTTACCCACATGCATCACTTTGCACTTGTCAACATTGAACTTCATCTGCCACTTGCACGCCCATTCTCCCAGTCTCGCAAGGTCCTCCTGTAATCGTTCACATTCCTCCTGCGACTTGACGACCCTGAATAATTTTGTGTCATCGGCGAATTTAATTACCTCACTAGTTATTCCCATCTCTAGGTCATTTATAAATACATTAAAAAGCAACGGACCCAGCACAGACCCCTGCGGGACCCCACTAACTACCCTCCTCCACTGAGAATACTGGCCACGCAATCCTACTCTCTGCTTCCTATCTTTCAACCAGTTCTTAATCCATAATAATACCCTACCTCCGATTCCATGACTCAGCAATTTCTTCAGGAGTCTTTCGTGCGGCACTTTGTCAAACGCCTTCTGAAAATCCAGATATACAATATCAACCGGCTCCCCATTGTCCACATGTTTGCTTACCCCCTCAAAAAATGCATTAGATTGGTGAGGCAAGACTTCCCTTCACTAAATCCGTGCTGACTTTGTCTCATCAGTCCATGTTTTTGTATATGCTCTGCAATTTTATTCTTAATAATAGCCTCCACCATCTTGCCCGGCACCGACGTCAGACTCACCGGTCTATAATTTCCCGGATCTCCTCTGGACCCCTTCTTAAAAATCGGAGTAACATTGGCTACCCTCCAGTCTTCCGGTACTACACTCGATTTTAGGGACAGATTGCATATTTCTAACAGTAGCTCCGCAAGTTCATTTTTTAGTTCTATTAATACTCTGGGATGAATACCATCAGGTCCCGGTGATTTACTACTCTTCAGCTTGCTGAACTGACCCATTACATCCTCCAAGGTTACAGAGAATTTGTTTAGTTTCTCCGACTCCCCCGCTTCAAATATTCTTTCCGGCACCGGTGTCCCCCCCAAATCCTCCTCGGTGAAGACCGAAGCAAAGAATTCATTTAATTTCTCCGCTACGGCTTTGTCCTCCTTGATCGCCCCTTTAACACCATTTTCGTCCAGCGGCCCAACCGACTCTTTGGCCGGTTTCCTGCTTTTAATGTATCTAAAAAAATTTTTACTATGTATTTTTGCTTCCAACGCTAATTTCTTCTCAAAGTCCTTTTTTGCCCTCCTTATCTCCGGTTAACCTTTCTAGAGGATTCAGGTGATCCTTCCTGAGGATGCTGGGATTCGTAGTCCCTCCATTGTTCCTACCCACACCTGCCTCTCCAGCGCCCCGGTCCGGAGTTCTGGCTCCTGGATCTACCTGACCCCTCATGTGTGTCACATTAACCCCCCCCCCCCTAAAAGATTGCTATTCCCCTGATTGTTCAAACCTTCAGAACAGGGATTAGCAATCCTGGACAGACGTCCACATTCCCTAACAATTCCCAGCTCTATGCTCCACCTCAAACCGGAAGGGCTGAAGTGCCAAATACCATCTCATTAGACGGGAGTTATTATTCTTCATTTGATTCAACCATTTGAGGGGGGCATGATCTGTTACGAGTTTGAATTCCTGTCCCTCTAGGTAATACTGACAAGATTGCACTGCCCACTTTATAGCCAGACATTCATTTTCTATGGTCGCATAGTTACGTTCATGGGGTTGTAACTTGTGACTTAAATACAGGATCGGGTGTTCTTCCCCCTCATAGACCTGAGAGAGTACAGCACCCAACCCTACTCCTGAGGCATCAGTTTGCAGAACAAAAGGTTTGGTGAAGTCAACCGCTCTAAGAACGGGTTCCTGGCATAGGACCTGTTGCAATTTCTCAAAAGCAGCCTTCTCCCCCCCCCCTCCCCCATTCAAGCACAGTTGGTTGGGTCTATTATTCTTGAGCATGTCAGACAGGGGAGCGAGAGCATGGCAAAGTGGGGTATGAACCTCCTGTAATATCCAATTAGCCCAAGGACCCCCCTTAACTGCTTCTTCAAAATGGGCACTGGGAATGCCTTAATTCTCTTAACCATGTATAAAAGGGGTCTAACTTCTCCCTGTCCTACTTTATATCCCACGTGCCTAACCTCCCTCTGAGCAAAGTGGCACTTCTGGGGATTCAGGGTTAACCTAGACTTCCTAAAAGATCTCACTTGCTCAATATGGGTCTCCCAGTCAGGACTATGGACAATAACATCGTCCATATAGGCGGCCGCATAGTCCTGATGGGGGCGCAAGACCAGATCCAGCAAACGTTGACAGCTAGCTGCCGCAGAATTTAACCCAAAAGGCAAACGCACGAACTGGAATAACCCTACTGGTGTGCTGAAAGCCATTTTGGGACGAGACTCCGGGGTGAGGGGAATCTGCCAATAACCCTTGGTCAAATCCAGCGTGGTAAGATATTGTGTGGGGCCCAAGCGATCCAACAGCTCATCAACTCTTGGCATGGGGTAAGCATCTAAGGTGGAAACAGCATTAACTTGCCTAAAATCAATGCAAAATCTCCAGGTCCTATCAGACTTGGGAACTAGAACCACAGGACTTGAACAGGGCTATAGGATTCTTCAATAACCCCAAACTTTAACATCTTGCGAACCTATTTGATAATCTCCTGCTTTTTCTGGGGAGATAGCCTATATGGTCGTTGCCTAACCACCTTCCCGGGCTCCGTTATAACCTCATGGTAAAGAAGGTGAATTTCTCCGGGACACAAGGTTAACACATCTTTGAATTCATCTAAAATCTGGGCTAAATCCTCCTGCTGCCTAGGGTGAAGATAAGGGCTAATATCTGGCTTCTTGGATTTAAAAATCTCTGATATCTGAGGGCCTAACTCTTCCTCTTGTTCCTCCCTCAAGTTATTTTATTTATTTAGATTTTGCTCACACCTTTTTCAGTAGTAGCTCAAGGTGAGTTACATTAGGTACACTGGATATTTCTCTGTCCCAGGAGGGCTCACAATCTAAGTTTGTACCTGAGGCAATGGAGGGTTAAGTGACTTGCCCAAGATCACAAGGAGCAGCAGTGGGATTTGAACTGGCTGGATTGCAAGACTGGTGCTCTAACCACTAGGCCACTCCTCCATAAGTATTGCACCTCACCTGGCAACCACTCCATAGTTTCCACCCCTCCGCTCTCCAGCTGCTCCCAATCTTTATCAGGAGCTCGCTCAAAGACTTCATGCCCCTCTCCCCTGGGAACCTGAGAGTTATAGTCTGGTTCACCTTCTCTAAGGGAGTCTAGTGGCCTCCTCTGGGAGTCTGGGGCATTGCAGCACTGGTTAACCTTTCTAGAGGATTCCGGCTCCTGGATCTACCTGACCCCTCATGTGTGTCACAACATCTATGTTTTTAGTAGGGACAAATTTATGCGGGATTAAGGTGGCAACTACCCCTAATCCTTCCAGTGGAGCATCATAGAAAACAATCAACTTTCTCTGACCATGAGCAGGTGTTAATCTCAACATCAATGTCAGCTGCAATGGAGGGTTAAGTGAAATGCCCATGATCACAAGGTACAGCATTGGGATAATCCTACACTCAGTTAAATTCTATGCTCTGGGAGAGTTATTCAGACCTGGCAACTTGCGGTAACATCATCCACTCTTACCCACATAAAGGTGTCCCCTTCATCCATAAGGTCTACTTTAGTGGTGTACAGTTGGGGGTAGTGGGTTTGGGGGAGCTCAGCAGACAAATTAAGGGAGCAACAATGAGATGAATATCTGAGAGCATGTTTTTGAAGTGCACTGCAGTGCCCCCTATGGTGCCCCATTTATCTCCTGGGATGTCTGGGGGACCAGTCTACTAAAAATGCTGGCTCCTCCTACATCCCAATGGCTTGATTTTGTGCATTTTGCTTGCCCTGGGATTTGTAGTATGGAGTGTTGCCACGATTTGGGTTTCTGCCAGGTACTTGTGACCTGGCTTGGTCACTGTTTAGAAAACAGGATACTGGGCTAGATGGACCATTGGTCTGACCCAGTATGGCTACTCTTATGTTCACTTATGTGCTTGACTGATCCCATACTGACCTTTCATGGACATGATCTAAACACTCTGTTCAGGCAGATATTTTTGAAAGAGACAAAAGAGCCCTTTTACTAAAGTAACATAGTAACATAGTAGATGATGGCAGAAAAAGACCTGCACGGTCCATCTAGTCTGCCCACGATAAACTCATATGTGTAAACCTTACCTTGATTTGTACCTGTCTTTTTCAGGGCACAGATCGTATAAGTCTGTCCAGCAGTATTTCCCGCCTCCCAACCACCAATCCCACCTCCCATCACCGGCTCTGGCACAGACCCCGTATAGGTCTGCCCTCCCCTATCCTAGCCTCTCAACCACCAACCCCTCTTCTCCCCGCCACCCAATTTCAGCTAAGCTTCTGTGGATCCATTCCTTCTGCACAGGATTCCTTTATGCCTATCCCACGCATGTTTGAATTCCGTTACCGTTTTCATCTCCACCACCTCCCGCGGGAGGGCATTCCAAGCGTTCACCACCCTCTCCGTGAAGAAATACTTCCTGACATCTTTCCTGAGTCTGCCCCCCTTCAATCTCATTTCATGTCCTCTTGTTCTACCGCCTTCCCATCTCCGGAAAAGATTCGTTTGCGGATTAATACCTTTCAAATATTTGAACGTCTGTATCATATCACCCCTGTTCCTCCTTTCCTCCAGAGTATACATGTTCAGGTCAGCAAGTCTCTCTTCATACGTCTTGGAACGCAACTCCCATACCATCCTCGTAGCTTTTCTTTGCACCGCTTCCATTTTTTTATCATCCTTCGCAAGGTACGGCCTCCAAAACTGAACACAATACTCCAGGTGGGGCCTCACCAACGTCTTATACAGGGGCATTAAAACCTCCTTTCTTCTGCTGGTCACACCTCTCTCTATACAGCCTAGCAACCTTCTCGCTACGGCCACCGCCTTGTCGCACTGTTTCATCGCCTTCAGGTCCTCAGATACTATCACCCCAAGATCCCTCTCCCCGTCCGTGTCTATCAGGCTTTCCCCACCTAACACATACGCCTCCCTTGGATTTCTACTCCGTAAGTGCATCACTTTGCAAGTATGTTAATCAGTTAATGCATGATTTAGCCTGTGCTATTAGCGCACACGGGAAGTAACTGTTACCAGTGTAGCATTGGTCCTGTTGTTTGCTTTGTAACAAGTAGTGCCTACCAGAAAGGGACTTCAATTTCAACTTCAGGTTTAAGGGAGTAAGCTGTGAGACAGTAATATTCCCTCTACCTGGAAATCAGGGTTCAAGGACCTGAATGAGCTTTCTGGTGTATTGTATAATATCTACTTAACAGCCTTGGCAACAGTGAAGGAAGACCTCATTCACTTTAAATTATCTCAGATGCAATACAATTTAATAAAAGAAGTTTTACTTTGGTGTACTTTCTATTTAAAATTTAACTGCAAACATATTTAATAGAATTATATACAACTAAAATTGTTTAAAGCGATGGATATATGTGTAAATAACAATATTTAGAAATGCTCTTGAAGCTATTAAGTACAGCAGCAAAGGGTGGAAGTGAAACCAAGTCCAAATGACCAGTCCAAGAAGGAAAGAGCGATGAAAAGATTTATTGGCATAAAGGATCCTACACGGTCAGTGTTTTGGCAACAAGCCTTCCTCAGGGGTCTAAGAATGTACAGAAAATAATAAAAACACTTAAATATAAATCATAAAAATAATAATGATAATAAGAACACACACATACTATGGTTAAAGGGCAATAGTTAAAAATGCCGAAATACAAAGATATAAGCACCGGCATACAAGATTTACCTTGCAAACTTAAAACAATATATAAAACATATAAAATATAAAAAGCAAGTGATAATTCCAAAGTGTATAGTAAATACATATACATGAGGAAATAAATCTTGTAAATAAAACTCTAACATAATCACAAATAAATAGTAAATAAGGGTACAACATAAAATATATCATAAATACAAATGAAATAAAAATATATACACATATACATTTAGAAGCGTTTAAAACAAGAGTCAAATAAATATATTTAAGTGTATACATACCAAATGCTTGGAAATGCAAAAGTACCATGGGGAGCATAAAAAGGCAATATACTATAAGCACTATGCGCTAAAAATGAAAAGACAAAGAAACAAATGTAAAAACAAGAGGACTATAACATCATTATGCCAATAAACATGTTCCACGATCTTTCCTTCTTGGACTGGTCATTTGGACTTGGTTTCACTTCCACCCTTTGCTGCTGTACTTGTTCTTTTTGTGGAAAGTTTGGACCCCCTTTGTCTGTTCGCTTGAAGCTATTAATACAGGCAGCACAAGGTTGACAAGATAATTGGCACCTAGATTTTACCAGTGTTCACTTGTACTTGTAAAGGCTCCAAGAGTAGAAAGGGTGGGTAATGGTTTGTTGAATAATCTTGGAACTTGACTTGACCAGATTAGGTTGGAGGAGGAGTTTAAATGATGCTTAGGTCTCTTAGGATTTTGTCCAAATAAGAGAGCAGGATTGAAGTACTTTGTTGACTTATGCTGGCAGTTTAGTTAACCAGTTGCAGTCACTCCGTTCCGTCAGAGCTCTGAAGATAAAATTTTGCTGTTTGTGTGGAGCTTGACTACAAACGGCAGGCGAGGTTCGTCTGTGGAAACTCAGCCATTGCAGAGTTCACTCCTGGGGCTTTGGAGCAGGAAAAGTTCACCAGAAGTATTCTGTTCCTCTCTCCCAGCCAGCTTCTGTCTTCTGGGATCCAATGCATCTGGACTCTTCACAACCCAAAACAAAACTGTTATTCCTCTAACTGACTTTTTTTCTCTTGTTCTGCTATCCCCTGAAGTTCAAAATGTACCATTCAGAGCTGGCAATGCAGCTTATTTTCGAAGGAGAATGGCGCCCATCTTCCGACACAAATCGAAAGATGGGCACCCTTCTCCTAAGGGCAGCCAAATTGGCATAATCGAAAGCCGATTTTGGCCGCCCTCAACTTCAGTCCATCGCAGGAGCGATGAACGTTTAAGGGGGCATTCAGAGGCGTAGCAAAGATGGGACAGGGGCGTGGTTAACACATGGGCGCCCTCGGCCGATAATGGAAAAAAAAGTGTGGCCTTTACGAGCATTTGGCTGACTTTACTTGGTCCATTTATTTTCATGACCAAGCCTCAAAAAGGTGTCCGAACTGACCAGATGACCACCGGAGGGAATCGGGGATGACCTCCCCATACTCCCCCAGTGGTCACCAACCTCCTCCCACACTAAAAAAAATTAAAAACATTTTTTGGCCAGCCTCTATGCCAGCCTGAAATGTCATACCCAGCTCCATGACAGGAGTATGCAGGTCCCTGGAGCAGTTTTAGTGGGTGCAGTGCACTTCAGGTAGGCGGACCCAGGTCCACCCCCCCCCCCTACCTGTTACACTTGTGGTGGTAAATGTGAGCCCTCCAAAACCCACCCGAAACCCACTGTACCCACATGTAGGTGCCCTCTTCACCCATAAGGGCTATGGTAGTGGTGTACAGTTGTGGGGAGTGGGTTTTGGGGGGGATTTTGGGGGCTCAGCACCCAAGGGAAGGGAGCTATTTACCTGGGAGCAATTAATGAAGTCCACTTCAGTGCCCCCTAGGGTGCCTGGTTGGTGTCCTGGCATGTGAGGGGGACCAGTGCACTACAAATGCTGGTTCCTCCCATGACCAAATGGCTTGGATTTGGCCGGTTTTGAGATGGTCGGCCTCGGTTTCCATTATCGGCGAAAACCGAGGCCGGCCATCTCTAAGTCCGGCGATCTCAACATTTAGGTCGACCATCTCTAAGGTTGACCTAAATGTTGAGATTTGGCCTGCCCCGACCGTATTATCGAAACGAAAGATGGACGCCCATCTTGTTCGATAATACGGTTGGCTCCGACCCTTCCTGGGGCCGTCCCCGGAGATGGGTGCCCCCGTTCAATTATGCCCCTCAATGTCATCCATGTGGGAGGGGCTAATCTCCCTCTTCCATTTCCTGATATAGAGTTCACTCTCTATCTACAGTCCTTCTCTATGATGAGAAAGAGGCAATTTTATATGTTAGATGAAAATGACAAACTCGGGTATACATATAAAGTATCACTACTATGAAGGGTACCACTGTTACAGAGATCCCCCTCACGCCTGTTAGCATAACAGCAAATGTTAATTTGCACATGCTAGGGTCCAGGAATTTGGTGGTGAGTGGGCGTGGACTGAGTATTGCAGCTAGTACACAAGCGGAAGCAGTAAGTACATCTGCACTAATTGTCAATAATCATAACTTGTGGAAAAGAACCTTTCTGTATGGTAACTGCAGGGGACTTGTTGTGCACTCCTCCAACAGTTACAGCACAAACTTTGTCCTTACACATGTTAATTTTTGCTGTTGAAGCACAGTAAGTTCAAAAACTTACTATATCTTAGTAAATGAGCCCCAATATGCATAGACTTACCAAGATATCCACTGCAAATATTTTAGTAAACAACATCAGAATTCTTTTTTTTTCACCCTGAACCAATTCATTGGAAAAAGCAATTTTCACTTGACAATTGTATTTGGTAATGCCTGCAGCATGCGGTAACTTGCAACTTTAGAGATCTAGTATCTATATTAGTATGTATATCTAATTCAGAGTTATCAGTCCCCTAATTAGGAACCTGCCTTTTTTATCAAAACATTTTTAGCATTTTTATAGCCTGTTGTCCATTCTCATATATATTTTCACAGAGGCATTAAGACATTTCTTTCTCCCAGTCTCCTTCTTAACATTCATGTTTATATGTATATTTACTGTATGTTTATATGTATGCCAATTTCACAAAAGGAGTGTATTTTTTAATGTCATTTCCAGTGCTTTACCCACAAAAATTGATTTTTACAAACTTGTATACCTGATATAAATGTAAAAGTATGTATATACAAGCATACTCCCCAAAACTACCGTCTACAACTACCCTACCACCCTACAAACTGCCCCCCCCCAAATGCATCCCAATGACCCATCACCAAAATAACCACCCTGAAAATTGCCCCACTCCCAAAAATGAACCTCCCCCTGATACTGCCCCTCTGCCCTGTAATCTGCCCCACCAACAACTACTCCCTGCAACTGTCTCACCACTCCACAAATTGCCTCACCTCCAAAAACTACTTCACACAACTGAGCTGCTAGCATACGATCAGCCCAGCCCCTAAAATCTACCCTCTGCAATTTCCTCACCACTCTGCAAACATATCCACCTTTAAAAACTACTCCTTCAACTACCCCACCATCCCACAAATTGCCCTAACTTCCCAAAAGCTACCTGACACAATTGCCCCACCAACCTGCACACTTCCCCACCAACAAAACTACCAACTTCAACTGCCCCTCCTCCAATATTCCTTTAAACTGTTTGGGACTCTTCCAACTGCATTGCCGCTAGTGGGGGTTGGTGCTTCAATATTGTGTTTTCAGTCACTAAGGACAGGCAGGTTCCCTGGAATCCTGCAGAACTTGCCTATCCCTCACTATTGAAAATGTGGTAATGAAACAGCACTCCCCACTGGCAGGACTGAAGGTGGAGAACTGCTGCATAGCTTAGAGGGAACATTGCCCACCTCCCTGCAAACCTATTCATTCCCTAAAATTACTCCCCACAACGGACCCACCAGCCCACATCCTGTCCCATATTTTGAAGATCAGCTAAGATTGAGGTTTGGTGTGACTTGCAGGACAGAAAATGGTAGGAGAGAGAATATCTGAAGCAGAGGATAAGACTGCATCACTGACAGACTTTGATAATATAGTGGAGGGGAGGAGAGGAGAGGAGATAGTGGTGGAAAGATTGCAAGGGTCAATAGCCTGAAGATTAGATGAGACTGTAGGAGAGGCTGGTTAAATGGGAAGGTTATCAGATGATGGCCAGATAGGGGGAAAACTGTGGTGGAGAATTATGAGAGTACAGTGGCGTACCAAGGGGGGGCGGTGGGGGTGGTCCGCCCTGGGTGCACGCCGCTGGGGGGGTGCCGCGCGCCTGTCGGCTCTTCGGCAGGTGCACCCGGGTGGGGGGTTCCTTCACCGGGGGATCGGGGGTTCTTTCGCCGGGGGGGGGGGGCGTTGCGCTGTTCCGGGGGGGGGGGCGCTGCAGCTGGGGGGTGGGGCCCATCGGTGATCCGCCCCGGGTGTCAGCCCCCCTAGGAACGCCACTGTGAGAGTACCATTTGGAGAAAAAGACAAGATTGAGGCAGTAGCCATGCTGATGAATACATAAGTACATAAGTATTGCCATACTGGGACAGACCAAAGGTCCATCAAGCCCAGCATCCTGTCTCCAACAGTGACCAATCCAGGCCACAAATACCTGGCAAGATCCGAAAAAAGTACAAAACATTTTATACTGCTTATCGCAGAAATAGTGGATTTTCCCCAAGTTCAATTTAATAATGGTCTATGGACTTTTCCTTTAGGAAGCCGTCCAAACCTTTTTTAAACTCTCCCAAGCTAAACACCTTTACCCACATTCTCTGGCAATGAATTCCAGAGTATAATTACACGTTGAGTGAAGAAAACTTTTCTCAAATTCATTTTAAATTTAATATATTCATCGCATGCCCCCTATTCCTAGTATTTTTGGAAAGCATAAACACACGCTTCACATCTACCCGTTCAACTCCACTCATTATTTTATAGACCTCTATCATATCTCCCCTACCGTCTTTTCTCAAGCTGAAGAACCCTAGCCGCTTTTGCCTTTCCTCATAGGGAAGTCGTCCCATCCCTTTTATCATTTTCATCGCCATTCACTGTAACTTTTCTAATTTCACAATACCTTTTTTGAGATGCGGCAACCAGAATTGTAAGGGTAGTATAACATAGCTGGAAGTTGAATGAGGATGTTAAACAAAAAAACTTAGAGAGGGCCATCAGCATACATATCAAAATCTTGAAAAATGAGGGGAAAAAAGATGGTTCAAGAAAGAAGGAAAGCCAGGATTTAAAGTCAATATGAAAGCTAGAGGGGAACTTATCAGGATGTCAATAAATAGTAGTTACCTGGTGTTACCTTTTCTTCCTTTGAAGTCCACTCCATCTACTTAGTCAAATAGAGTGGACTTCAAAGGAAGAGAAGGAGTGAGACTGAGGTAGAAGAAGAGGTTGTAACCTTCAGGAAGGGGAGAGAAACAGCCTGGCACCACTGCCATGGTCAACTGGGTGAGGTGTGCAGGAAAAAAAGATAACTTCTATGATAGAGGGCAACAACTGAAGCAGAATCGTCAATGAAAAGTCAACCCTCAGAGCACAAAGATGGACTGTATGAGAAAGAAGCCCTAAATGTAGGCAAGCCTGTTGGAAACAGAGTGAACGTTTTGAGGGCATATAAAAAAGGAGAGGAGAGAGAGGAAGGAGAATAATAGGAATAAGATTGGAGGATCAATTTGCATACATTACCAAGGAGGCAGTGTATGCAAACAGATCTCATGAATATTCATTGTGGATATCCTGAAAACCTCAGGAAACAAGTAGGCAAGCGGTCCATTAGTCCCAAAAGGATGGAATACGTAGAAGCAAACACAGTTGAGAGATGATTAAAAAAAACATTTATTGTAGAATCACAGTTAAAAGAGTGTTATGATTCTGCTAAGACTGGCAGAGGAATGACTGTGACTTGCTTCTGATTGGCCTGTTAAGGATTAAGCTAATGTCTGAGGCAGCAGATATCAGAAGTCAGATCTATTTAAACCTACTTCTCCCTACAACCTATGCTTTAGCGTTGATTCCTATCTGCTGAGCCTCTTTTCCTCTCGCTGTCTGTGCTAGTAGCACACTTTGCATCCATTGGAGTTTGCTTACTCTTCTTGTTGCTTATAGCTTCTCTGTGTGCTGGTTGTTCCCAGCGTATGCTTGATTGTTTCCTTACCCTAGGTGCTTTCCTTGATTACCTTGCTTCCGTGCAGCTGTGGGTGCTCTGTTTGCTCTGTCTCTGTGTGCTGCTGAGTTCTGGTAAGAACATTGTTTGTTTTTCCCTTTTGTTAGCTTTAAACCTTTGACTGCAGTGTAAGCCCTGCTTCTTCCTGACTTGTGTGTTAAAGCAGCCCTTCCCTTTAGCCTGCTTTAACTCTTGTGAGCATTGCTCCTTATCTGATTGGTGTATGTAAAGGCAGCTTTCCCTGTTTGCTTGCTTTCCCCTTTGTCTCTAGTGTCTGTTATATGAGTCTGTGGCACAGCCTTGTGTATTCTTGTGAGTGGTTTCCCTTGACCCTTGAGTGCTGTGTAGTGTTGGATTATTTGTAGTAAATAATTAGCAGATTTTATACACACAGCTTCAGCTTTAGAAATGTTAATTTCTTTTCTTCATCTCTCTCACATACACCCCAGAATAATTCACTGCTGAGTCACTTTAAAGTTGAAGTAACAAAACATCTGTTTACTCACAGTTTTAGTCAGATTGATATTCAGACAGGCTTATATAAACATAATACTATACATTTGGATTATCAGCTCTTTCCATGTGCTTAGATGGTAATGGATGCTCACACCATAGATCCTCAGCTTAGGAGAGACCATGAGCTCCATGTGCTGTGCCTAATCACACCCACAGGAAGTTGCATGGGTGTGACCTCTCTAAACAATTCACATCAGAGGTCACAGAGTAATCACAGAGAAAAAATTGGTGACAGACAATGCATGTAAAATACAATACATTATTCCAACAAACCCCTTCTCATGCATAACTGTCATGCAATTATTAATTCATACAAAGTCCAAGCTTTATTCGCAGATTCTCAAAATGTTCTCTGGGTAACGGTTTGGTCATGATGTCAGCTGTCATCTTACTGGTGTGACAATAGTGTAGACTGATGACCCCTTCTTTCGCCAGCTCTCGCACGTTGTGATATTTCGTTGCGATGTGCTTGGTGCGTGACTGAACCTTGTCATTCTGTGACAGTCTGATGCAGCTCTGATTATCTTCCATTATCTGGATTGGTCTCTGTTCAGCTATTCCAAAATCCAGCAAAAGTTTTTCAATCCACATCAGTTCTCTGCATGCTTCTGATACAGCCACATATTCAGCTTCTGTAGAAGACAGACTCACAATACTTTGTTTATGACTGGCCCAAGAAATGTTTACATTTCCATACATAAACACATATCCACTTGTGGATTTATAATCAGTATGATCCCCTGCCCAATCTGAATCACAGTAACATATTAGTTTTGGATTACTATTGGCTGAAATCTTTAATTTACAATTAATGGTACCTTTTAAATACCTTACCATCCTTTTAACTGCAGTCCAATCTGATTTGGTAGGTGAGCTGACCCTTCTGCTCAAAATTCCTACTGCATTTGCTATATCAGCCCTGTATGTGGTAGTCAGATATAAAAGCTTACCTATGGCTGATCTATATTGGATGTTATCTGGTAAAGGTTCTCTTACTGTTTCATCCTTCAGAAAATCAGTGATCATGGGAGTGCTTACAACTTGGGCATCTTGCATACCTAAACTTTCAATAAGCTCATTTATTTTCTGCTTCTGGCTTAGAAGATAAGAACCATCATTTTGTTTCTCAATTTCTATACCAAGATAGTATGACACATTACCAAGTTCTTTTATCTCAACATTCAGGTTTAAATATTTTACAATGTCCTTGTACTCTTGCTCACTTTCGCTTGCAATGAGCAGATCATCAACAAAAGCTAAAATGTATGCATATTGTCCATTTCTGCACCTAGTGTACAAGCATTTATCTGCTTCACCTTGCTTAAATCCTAAATTTGTCAATATTTCATGCAATTTGTCATTCCAACATTTTGCACTTTGCTTTAATCCATAAAGACCTTTGTTTAATTTACACACTAGCTGTCTTTGTTTTGTATTTATGAAACCTGTTGGCTGTTCCATGTACAAGTCTTCAGTTATATCTCCATGAAGAAATGCTGTTTTCACATCAATGTGGTTGACTTGCATGCCTTTTGAGACTGCAGTGCTCAGAAGTGTTCTAATTGTCGTGTGTTTCACTACAGGTGCAAACACTTCATCAAAATCTTCTCCACATTTTTGAAGATATCCCTTTGCGACTAATCTGGCTTTATACCTTTCCACTTTTCCTTGTGCATTCCTTTTTAACTTGAATACCCATTTGCATCCTATAGCTTTCTTTCCAGGAGGTAATTTTGTAAGAATCCAAGTTTTATTTTTATCCAATGCATCAATTTCTTCTTGTGCAGCTTTACGCCATTCAGCAGCTTCTTCTGCTGGCATTTTCTCAATCTCATCCCATGTTAAGGGCTCTTGAGCTTCTGCTGACTTTGTTAGGTAAGACAGTCTTGGGGGTGGAACACCTTTGTTTTCCCTGGATGAGCGTCTGACAACAGGTTGGTCTGACCTTTCCGCATCCTCTAAATATGAGAGTCCTTCTCCAATTGATTCCCCTTCTCCAACTGTACTGTCTCCTGCAATGATCCTTTCTGTGTCTGCTTCCTCTGCCTGTTCCTCGTTAGATACAGATGAGTTGCTTTCAGACATCTGCCTTGGTATGGCATTTATATACACTGGCATGTCTATTATGGTTCTAGTTTCATATTCTGGATGATAAGGCTCATCTGGGATAATCCAGCCTTTATCAACCCTTTTGTTTTCATCAAAATATGTAACATGTCTTATGCCAACAATGCCAGTTTTCAGATTCAAAATTCTATATCCTTTGTGTCCTGGAGTATAGCCAACTAAAATGCCCCTTTCTGTTGTGGAATCCAGCTTATGCCTTCTTTGCTTTGGTACATGAGCATATGCTGTACTTCCAAATGTTCTTATGTGTGCCAGGTTTGGCTTCCTACCATGCCATGTCTCATGTGTGTGTGCTCAGCGCCTTTAGTTGGCATTCTGTTTTGTAGGTACACTGCTGTGAGAATGGCTTCTCCCCATAGTCTTTTAGGGAGATTGCTATCTGACAGCATACACCTGGTCATTTCCACAAGTGACCTAAATTTTCTCTCTGCAACAGAATTTTGCTCTGGTGTATAAGCTACTGTTGTGATATGCTGAATGCCTTCTTGTTCTAGAAATGTGCGCATGCTTTGTGAAGTGAACTCACCACCATTGTCGGTCTGAAGAACCTTTGGTTTTCTTTCAAATTTATTGCTCACCATGGCTACGTATTTCTTCAGCATGTCTGTGACTTGACTTTTTTCTTTCAGCAAATAGGCCACACAGTATCTAGAGAAATCATCCAAGAATATTAGCACAAATCTGTTATTTCCCAATGATGGGATATTAAACGGTCCACATAAGTCACTGTGTATTAAGTCCAGTACTTTATTACTCCTATTTCCTGTGTATGCAGGAAATGAGGGTCTTACACCTTTTTGAGTAACACAGTCTATGCATTTCTCCATTTTACCAGCATCTGCACTTATCTGAATGCCTGTAGCAAGTTGCTTACTGTAAAGATCCTGGATCACCTTAAAATCACGATGTCCCAGGCGGCGGTGCCAGATTTCCAGACTACATTTACCATCATTCTTCCTTACTTGCGCCAGATGTGAGGCTTCACCTGAAATGCTCAGTTTATAAATATCATTATGCATAAAAGCTTCAGCATACACTTCATCATTTTTAGAGATTGTGCACTTATTGTTTTCAAAATGAATCGCAAATCCCTTCTTATCTAATGTAGATACACTAAGCATATTGCAAACTGCTTGGGGAATATACAAGACATCACTTACAGGAATTTCTTTAACTTCATTAGACACTTTGCATTTTAAGAATCCAATGCCTTTTGCTTGGATCTGAGTAGTCCCTGCGTTTGCAGTTTGAAGAATACCTTCTTCTGGACTCATTTCCTGAAAGAAATCTTACAATTGGTTAAATGGCATGTGCTCCCCGAATCCAAAATCCAAGTACTTTTATTTGAATTATTATTTACCATAGTCAAAGATTTTTCTACCATTAGAAAGCCCTTATGTTTATCATTGTCTTTCATACATTTTCTGCTTGGAAAATTCTTTTGTTCCATTGGCTTAGGTGAGCTAGAGGGAGTGTTTTGTGTTTCCTTACACCATTTAGATACATGTCCCTCCTTTCCACATGAATAGCAAATCAGCTTGCCCTTGGGTGGAGTTTTCCCATAGCTCCGCCTTCCTCTGTTCTTTGCCAAGAAATTTGTTTCATTTCTCTCTGACTTGCTTTGAGAACACATCTCCTCAGAATCATTAATTATGCATTCCTGCCTCAGTTTTGATGCTGCCTGTTCAAAAGATTGCCCTTCAATGGCTTCATTTACAGACCTAAAAACATCAAACTTCTTTGATAGTGAGGTAAAAAGAAATGCTCTTTTCAATGCATCACACATGGGAATTCCAGAAAGTTCTAACTTTTGAAATGAAGACATAAGATGCATAATGTGATCATTACATTTACTTTTATCCCTTAATTTGGTCTCATTTAACTCTGCCAACCAAATTGGTTGCTGTTTTGCATATGTAGTTGCATACATAGTTCTTAGTTTATCTAAAATTTCGTTTGCTGTATCTTTTGCCTCCACTAATATGGCTTGTTTTTCTGAGAGAGCTTCCAAAAACATGCACTTCACATAATAGTTTGCATTGTCCCATTCAGCCATATTTTCAGCTGTTCTGTTTTGGTCTAAACATATACTTAATTTCTTTGCTTGAAGGAGACATCTGAATCTTAGTTCCCACTGCTGATAATTAAATTCAGTTAATTTAGGCACCTTGAGAGAGTAGAAAAATGGTGAATTTCCTCCCTCAGCCATTTCTTAGCCTTGCCTTCTGTTTGGTGTGTGGGGGGAGAGAGAGACAGACTGAATCTTTCTTTTAAAACTTAAGAGAAAAAATGTGGCTTTTTCACTGCCTGGTAATATTTCTCTTCCTTTTCAATTCCTGGGCTGGGCCCATAACCCTTTTGTTGGATTATTTGTAGTAAATAATTAGCAGATTTTATACACACAGCTTCAGCTTTAGAAATGTTAATTTCTTTTCTTCATCTCTCTCACATACACCCCAGAATAATTCACTGCTGAGTCACTTTAAAGTTGAAGTAACAAAACATCTGTTTACTCACAGTTTTAGTCAGATTGATATTCAGACAGGCTTATATAAACATAATACTATACATTTGGATTATCAGCTCTTTCCATGTGCTTAGATGGTAATGGATGCTCACACCATAGATCCTCAGCTTAGGAGAGACCATGAGCTCCATGTGCTGTGCCTAATCACACCCACAGGAAGTTGCATGGGTGTGACCTCTCTAAACAATTCACATCAGAGGTCACAGAGTAATCACAGAGAAAAAATTGGTGACAGACAATGCATGTAAAATACAATACATTATTCCAACATGTAGCACAGCCTTGTGTATTCCTATAAGTGGCTTCCCTTTACCCTTGAGTGCTGTATGGTACAGCCTAGAGTGTTCCTATGAGTGGCTTCCCTTTTTCCTTGAGTGCTGTCTGGCACAGCCTAGTATATTTGAGTGCTGTATGGTACAGCCTAGAGTATTCCTGTGGAGCTTCGCTCTTGTAGTGTCTGTGTCCCATTCTGTCCTTGGCTTTCCTTTTTCCTCTGCTACCTGTGTTTCTGTGTAGCCTTTGTTTGCATTCTCTTCCTCTGGTCGTAGCCTGTACCTGCCAGCTTTTTGTCTGTTGCCCTTCCCTTGTGTCACTAGCTAGCGCTGTGTGTGTTGCATGTGCTCCAGTCCCTTTTTGGACCCCCTGTTGTTCTTTTTCCCTTCCCTAGTGTATAACTCGGTTCCAGTTTGGCCGTGAAGACCGTTCGCTTGGATTCTGTAAGAGTGAGTTCCCGTTTGGTTTTTCGGCCCACCTGAGTGGTCTATCTCCCTTTTCTGGTGGTGCTAGTGGATTGTCCTGAGTGTGCAGGGCTTTGTGGCCGTGGGTTTGCTTAGCGCCTGTTTGGTCTACCCTAGGCCTTGGCCAAGGTCCTTCCTAAGCCTCGGCCTAGGCACAAGGGCTCACAAACAGTTTAACAAAGAGTGCCTGATATGGCTGTGTTTCGCCCAGCATGGACTACTTCAGGGTAAAACATATACTGGTAAAATAAAACTGAGTCAGCATAATGGCATATTATAAATCATAAACAACTATATAGAAGTAAAAATCAAGAGCAACAACATCTCAAAACATAATAAATAATAGATTAATTATAAAACTTGAAACAAATAAATGATATTATTAAACTTAAACATACAGATTCACATACTACAATTAAAAACATCAAAGTTGGTATGGGGACCGGGCAAGGCTCATTACATACTCTTATGATGCAGGCTATTCACTTCTCCCAAGGTAATACTGCAACAGTAAAGAAGGGATACAAGTATGCCCAGAAAATGTCATACAAATGACAGCCCCCAGAAGTCATTCATAACTTGGTGCATGCATACAGGGGGACTACCTTTACCTTTCTAATTGTAAAAGTATGTGCATAGATAAGCATATTTTATAATCTATGTATGCTCTGCCCAAAGTTCACCCCTTTGCACGCCTACTGGCAAAGTAGACGCCATCATGTCAAAATGTGTTCTTTTACACTGGCTGGTATTCTGTTTTACATGCTATTTTTCAAAGAGAAAGTAACTTGCAATTCTGCAGCTATATTGTTGTTTGTCTCTTGGTGTGCATTAAGGGAAATGTACATCACAACTGACATTGGTGCAAAGACTGTGAATACGTTTCTCCACAGATGCATATTTTCAAGTAACCTATGGAACTTTGTAAGTCTAAGTGATTTGAAAATGAGCCATTGTGTACCAATTTTTAGGGGTGTGCAGCACAAACATATTGATTTCCTTTTTTTTTTGTTTGTTTCTGAGGCAACATCATCAAAAGTGCACACTTTTTCAAAAGAGAGCAACCTTTTGCCAGAATTGTGTGCCTTCTGCTAAAAAAAATGTCATTGACATTTCCCATGTTTCAAACGAACGCACATCCCTACCAGTTTTCAAAGAAAAAAGTGCGTACATACTTTCTCTTTGAAAACTGTCCAAGGTATAAGTTCAGTAGATTTTTTTTTTCTGCAGGTACATTTTCTAGCCAATAATGTGCATAGTTTCAAAAATGCAAAATTATGCATGTTGTTGCCTCCTGTGCTCGAATCCCACTTCAAGAACACTTTTACCTGCATACAGAGAAACCAATATGATAATGCGTGGGAGGCTTAGTGCAGAACTTAGTGCAGATTCTGCGTACAATTTTCTGCACTACTATGGCCACCTTGTACAGGAAGGTTAGCACAGAAGTCAACTGCATGCAGACTCACACAGATCTCAGTGCACTGCTCATTGCCTATTAGCTATTAAACTCAGATACAAAAAAGTGTGCAGAAGACTTCCTCCCAGTACTAATGTATAACCACATTCAAAATCTAAAATTGGGTGTTTTATGTATTATAGAGTCATGGTTGCTGGACTGATATAGATTGTGCCAACAAATGCTATCCTCTGGGTTACCTATGAGATTGGTACTGCTGAAGTTTGATGAGGGGGCAAGGAGTGCTTGCTATTTTTATCACTCATGGTCACACCTCAAGAAGTTATCTATGGACTTGAATGGAATATATGATCTTCTGGTTCTTCAGAATCCTTGGCTGGCTTTGTGTCTTGTGTACTATCTTCCTGGCCTTAAATTGTCTGATTCTTCTTTTGTAGAGTCCTTTCTACCTCTGTCTTTGAACTTTGCCTAATGAACATAGGGGCCCGCTGGTGTAGGCATGTGTTTTGGATATTCGCAGGTCCATTTGCGCAATGCGCCTAGAAAAAAGGCATTTTTTTTGTTGTGCTGGAAAATGGACGTGCGGCAAAATTAAAACCAGCGCACATCCATTTTTAGGCTGAGATCTTACTGCTACCTATTGACTTAGTGGTAAGGTCTCACGTGCTAACCAGGCGGTAAGCAGCCAGTGTGCGTAAACTGCTGATTACCACCAGGTAAGTGCCACGTGGTAGAAAATTGAAAATATTTTCTACCGCGTATTTTGGGCGTGCATCAAAAATGGAAATACCACCCAGGGCACGCAGTAGCCGAGCGGCAGTGCCAATTTGATGTGCATTGGATGAGTGTAGGCGCCTTTGTAAAAGGGCCCTACAAACTCTCAATTTCAATATTCCCTTTCAGTCTGACTCTTGTCTTTCACTAGTCAGTCTCATCCATTTTTGCCACATTCTCAGCACTTGGTTTTTCTCATATTGTGTCTGCCAGCCACGTCCTGAATTTGTTTTTTCTGCATGAGACTTGGTCTTCTTTGTGTTGACCATTGCTTTCAGTAATCTAGCTTCCCTGTACAGATCACCAATGTGTTCTTTTTTTCAGTCCCATATGAATATCATCTTATCACTTCTAATACGGCCTTCAATACAAGGGAGCATCATCCACTGTTTGAACCTGCTCAGCTTGCCTCTATGTAAGTTCTTCCTTGGCTTTCATTTCTTCTTTGGACACGGCCATGGTGGTTTTTTCTTGGTCTGATTTTCTTCATTGTGCTCTTCATTGAGTTATTCCTGTTGCACTATGGCAGGTATACTTTAAATTATCATGGCTGCATGAGGAGGGAGGAAGGGCAGGAGAGAATTTATGAAGGATATAAAGAGAGACTGATGACTTCTTTTAAGCTAATGTCTGATGAGTTTCAGGCAGTTTTTGAAGCACACAGAATTTGTTTATATCAGGTTTGTATTCATGAAGGTCTGAGTCATCCACACAAACTCTTTTCTACTAGTGACTTAGGGCCCTGGGTTAGATGTTTAACCCAGGGCCCTAAGTCACCAGCGGCTGCTTCTCTGTCTTCTGTGGATTGTTCTAGTGATTTTTTTTTTAAATAAAATCAAAAGATTGCTGCAGAAGTTTGATGGTCTGCCTCTTGACTTAGGCTTAGAAGTTCTCCCTGTTGGTTCTTGGAATAGTTTCGAGACATCCAATGAGGACCAAATGCAGATACTAGTGAAGGAGTGTGCCAAGCCAGAACTGTGCCCTGTGCCACCTAGAGCTCCCACCCTGCCTTCTGCATTATGGCCAAGCAGGGGAGGAAATGGACAAGGCACAGGGCACCATCCACACTTAGCTCACTATGGCCATGAACTTTGAAATCTACTTTTTTTCCTGAGGACCATTGGTCTTTTACAATATTGCAAGACTTTTTTGGATCAGAATTTTTCCCAGCAATAACCAATATTGTGAATGTGTTGCTTCAGTCACACATGCTGCCTGTGACTCATGAGCATGCAATGGTGCAATCACTGAAAACAATTAACCTGTATGTGTCAATATTGGTAAATTATAGACCAGTGTCACTGTTGCCATTTGTAGCTAAAGTCATTCGAAAGGGCATCTATTATCAATTAGATGTCTTTGCATTTGCAAATAGATTGATGGTTAGGGTTTAGGACTGCTCATAGTACAGAAACTTTGCTTTTGTCAAAGCTTGACATATAGTGACAGTCTTCATCATTGTAATAGCTTTGTGTTCGTGTCTCTGTATGTTTTGGTGGTCTTTGACACATTGGATCATGGGATACTATTGCAGATACTATTCTAGTATCTCAGTGTATGGAGGGGGGGGGAGCTTTCTCACCCTAAACAGTACCACAAGGGTATATTCCCTCTGCTTTTCTATGCAACCTGTGTAGAAAGTTGAATGACCTACAAGATCATTATCAGCTTTACACCAATTTAATAATGGTCTATGAGCTGAAGATGCTGAGTATCTTCTTAGCATGCACTGGTGTGATCATCTTTGTTTTCACTTAGAATGATTAGGCTTGTGAGTCAGGTTCTTACAGATGATGACTTTTGCACAATAGTACAATCCTTAGCGCACAACCGTATAGATTATTTCAATGTGATTTACCTTGGTTTCTGGTCTCTATGTTAAAATTGCTGCAGATGATTAAAAATACCACTGCTAGGTTGATATCAGGCTTGTGGTGCTGGCAGCATGTTACTCTCATGTTGTGTACCCTACATTGGCTCCCAATATCTTATCAGATATAGTACAAGGTGTTTTTTTTTATTATTCATAAAGCTTTGCATGCTGTGGAACCATATTACCTCATCTCAGAAATGAAGGTTTATCATTCAGCAAGGCTAATGCACTCAAACATGAATTTCTTTTATCTATGCCATTTTTGTACAAGGTTTACTTTGCAAAGATTTGTGTATGTTGCTTCTTAATTTTAGGGCCAGAAATGTGGAATAGTCTGTCAGCAACACTGTTTTCCATGGCAAATACATCAACATTTAGGAGACAGCTGAAGGCATTTTTATTTATACAAACATATGGTTACATTGTGTCATGTTTTTTTTTCTCTTGTGTCCCATGTCCATTTTGATATGACTAGCGTTAAGGTAGTTGATTTTATAATTTATTTAATCATTTATTATCTGCTTACTGTGGGGCTTTTTACAAAGGTGTACTGAAAAATAGCCTGCGGCAGTTTAGACGCGTATTTTGGGCACACGCAGAATCATTTTTCAGCACAGCTATAAAAAGATGCCTTTTTTAAAATTTTTGCCAAAAATGGACATGCGGCAAAATGAAAATTGCTGTGCGTCCATTTTGGGTCTGAGATCTTACCGCCGGCCATTGACCTAGCAGTAAAGTCTCATGCAGTAACCGGGCGGTAATGACCTAAGTGCATCAAATGCCACTTGATGAACGTCCAATACCGCGTCCGAAAATAAAAATTATTTTTCGGATGCGTGCCAGAAATGAAATTACCACAAGAGCCATGCAGTAGCCAGGCGATAACTCCATTTTGGCGTGCATTGGGCACGCATAGATGCTTACGCGGCTTAGTAAAAGGGCCCCTGTATGTTTTGTTCTGCATAGTAATCAATCAATAAATAAATAATACAACTTGTGCAAAATATTGATACTGTTCCTTATTCACCTTTGTTTGAACATCTTTGCGTGACAAGCAGCATGTTCTGTGCTTGCACACATTTTTTGAATGCAAATTATTTTCATACAATTTGGTTACAGCACTGGAGGCAAATAATTTTCCTTATGTGTGCATAAGGAAACCATGCACTGAGCTTAAGCGCACAGGTCTAAAGCATGGCTTGTAATATGAGCCCTAGAGTAGGCATCTCTCAAATAGCTCTTTTAACTAGTAAGTAGCCATTTATTTGGTAAAATGGCTTAGAACTTTTCTCTCATTATTAGCAATATAATTTATCTTCATCTTTTATAGTTTCTTTCTCTATTTTATGGATCCTTCCTACTGCTGAAAGTAGAATCAGAGTAACAAAAACTTTCATAAGTATAATCATTATACCAGAGTATAAATTACAAGGATTATGTTTTTTAAAAGTTTCTCCCATTCTGTGGCCATGCAATTTTTTTTTTTTGTTCAAAGCGGGGCCCTAAATGTCTTAAAATTGAAGTGAATTACTGTCTAAACTTTTTATAGCTCATTTCACTGAAATGTATCTAGATGAAAATAATAGGACATTAAAGCTAATGGCTAAATATGCCACATTTTACAGTAATGAAATGAAATACTTTGGCAGCATAACTGATTCATAAATATAAGTATGCATACTCAATTGGACAAAATGTCTTGCTTTAAACACAAATATCTGTGCAAATGAAAATAACTAATGAAATACTGAAATTTCATTAAGGGAGTTCCACTAAATTTTGGTTATTATTTAAGTGTAGGAGGGCTGCTAAATTTCCTTGTGTGCAGCCTCAGAGAATAATCCTCAGCAGGCCATAAGTGTCCATGCTTCAGTGTTATCACTGGTTGTGGAAGCAATGAGAGACACTAGCTGTCCTTCGTAGCATATGAAGTATGTGAGGGCTGGTGCTAGGATTTCTAACACTCCCCCCCCCCCCCCATACACACACACCCTATAACCTATACATCAGTGCCCTCCTCCTTAGCATCTCCCTTTTCTCTTCTTTTCCTTCCACCCCCACCCCCAGTTCAGCATTTCTCTTTTGTCTCCCTAGTTCTAACATACTCCTCTTTTTGTCTTCCCTCTCCTCAGCCCCTCAGCCCCTCAGCCCAGCATCATCCTTTTCTCTTCTCTTTCCTCCCAGCCCTGCATTTCTTTTCCTCCCCCACCCATTAGGCATATATATTTTGTCTTCTCTTTCTCCCACTCATCCAGCATCACTACCTCTCTCTCTTTCGCCACCCACCCACCCATCCAGCATCTCTCCTTCCAATCCCAGGGCAGCAATGAACAAAGCAACTGCAATACTCCCATATATGGAAGCCTGACCCCACCCCCTATATTACCACTAGAGGTCTCAGCAGCCATTTTGAGGATCAGCATTGTCATAATAGGAGGGAGGGGGCATTCCTCATGCTCCAGTAACCCCAGGATCCCCTGGTAAGTCCAGGGAGTTGGTCAAGGTGCTGGAGCTGGAAGGGGGCATCATCTTTGGCCCAACTGCCCTCAGAGGGTAGTGCTTAAGGGAATGGGTACCACATAATAGGTGCTTGTCAACCACATAGCAGATTGAGGTGGGTTGTATTGAGTAGATTCCTATGCGGTGGGGTTTTTTGTCAGGGAGGATGCTGTGGGGGTGTGATACTGTCAGAAGGATGCCACAGGGCAGAAATGATGTAGGAAGGTGATACTGCGGGGGGGGGGGGGATGACACAGGGGGGTCCTTCGAGGAGCCAAACATTGGTATTTACATTTGTCACTTCCAGTAGGCCCTTAAAAATGCCTTGGGGCAAGGTATGAATACTGATATGTTTCTTTTTCAATACAGCTAAATACTTTAGGCTATAAAGTTCACAACTTTAGCAAGGGAACAATAGCATGCCATTCAGTTCACTTTGCCCCTGCAAGATAATAATCACTCTTTCTATTTCTAAATAGAATACTTTTTAAAGTTGTTTCTTTTTTCCGAGAACCATCAGAAGGCTTCCTCCAGTTATAATTTATATCTATGAGCAGCTGCTATAATTCTTCATATCTCCTTATTATATTTTTATATATCTTCAGAGTGTATTCAAAAAGAGTATTTTAGATATTTAGCGAGTATGTATCTTTCAGGACCACACGACATGATTATGTTTTGCTTAAATTTGTATCAGGGTAGTGATACTTGAAAAAGAACATGTCCAACTATCCCAAAAATACATCAAGTCCTTATATATCATTTAAAATTATGTGGCACCATAAATACCTGAAGAACTCGGTGTAACATCTTACACAGACCATTTCCAAGATGGTGGTGGCGTTATTTCCTCTTCCTTTATCCTGATCAGCTGACACATCCAGCTAATCAGTTCAAACTAAAGACATCCAATCAAGTTCTTCAGTAAGCCCACTTGGTTATACAGTTTTTAATTCATAAATCCATTTTTGCTCCTTATAATTCAAAATTCTTTCATAGTAACATAGTAGATGACGGCAGAAAAAGACCTGCACGGTCCACCCAGTCTGCCCAACAAGATAAACTCACATGTGCCATTTTTTGTGTATACCTTACCTTGATTTGTACCTGTCTTTTTCAGGGCACAGACCGTATAAGTCTGCCCAGCACTATCCCCGCCTCCCAACCACCAGCCCTGCCTCCCACCACCAGCTAAGCTTCTGGGGATCCCTTCCTTCTGAGCAGGATTCCTTTATGTATATCCCACGCATTTTGAATTCCGTTACCGTTTTCCTCTCCACCATAAATCTCCAGTGTAAATCTAAAAGAGAATGCTGATTCTTCTGCCATTGGTTTACTAGCATGGTTTCTTCACTGTTAGTAATTATCCAAGATTTATGTTCATTCAGCCAGAGTTTAATCAGATTTACAGTAAGGTCAATATAATATAATATACAAGGACATAAAATTAAATAAATTACATTGGCAGTATTACATGAAGCTTGAGCTCTTAAGAAATATTTTCCCATGTTACTGCTACTACTACTTATCATTTCTATAGCGCTACTAGACATACGCAGCGCTGTACACTTGAACATGAAGAGACAGTCCCTGCTCAACAGAGCTTACAATCTAATTAGGACAGACAAACAGGACAAATAAAAGAAGGGAATTACTAAGGTGGGGATGATAAAATAAGGGTACTGAACAAGTGAGTAATCGTTAGGTGTTAAAAGCAGCATCAAAAAGGTGGGCTTTTTGCCTAGATTTGAAGACGGCCAGAGATGGAGCTTGAAATACCGGCTCAGACATCCCAGGAGAGCAATGGGGCACTGTACAGGGCACTTCTGTACACTTTATAAAAATGCTCCCAAGTACACAACTCACCTTTGTTCCCTTATCTTGTCCCCCGAGCCCTCCTAAACCCACTACACACCATTACAATAGCCCTTATGAGTGAAGGGGCACCTATATGTGGGTACAGTAGGGTTTTGGTGATTTTGGGAGGGATCAGAATTTCCACCACAAGTATCAATAGAAATCAAACAAAATAAAACATGGAAAAGAAAATAAGATGATACCTTTTTTATTGGACATAACTTAATACATTTCCTGATTAGCTTTCAAAGGATGCCCTTCTTCGTCAGATCGGAAATAAGGAAGGGCAACCTTCGAAAGCTAATCAAGAAATGTATTAAGTTATGTCCAATAAAAAGGTATCATCTTATTTTCTTTTCCATGTTTTATTTTGTTTGATTTCTATTGATAACCTTAAGTAGAGGAGTGTGGTAGCCGTGTTAGTCCACTCTTAAGGTTATCAATAGAAATCAAACAAAATAAAACATGGAAAAGAAAATAAGATGATACCTTTTTTATTGGACATAACTTAATACATTTCTTGATTAGCTTTCGAAGGTTGCCCTTCTTCGTCAGATCGGAAATAAGCAAATGTGCTAGCTGACAGTGTATATAAGTGAAAACCTTTAAGCATTACTATGACAGTCTGACAGGGTGAGAGGATGGGGGTGGGTCGGAGGTATGCATGGGGACATCAAAGCATATCATTGATATTCTAACAGGATGGGTGTGGATAGGTGAGGGGTGGGGTGGGGTGATCAACAGAGAGATACAGCTTTATGGTTTGTAATGGGCTAGGAACCCCAGGTCCTTGTTAAGTCCTTTCTCCGACCCACCCCCATCCTCTCACCCTGTCAGACTGTCATAGTAATGCTTAAAGGTTTTCACTTATATACACTGTCAGCTAGCACATTTGCTTATTTCCGATCTGACGAAGAAGGGCAACCTTCGAAAGCTAATCAAGAAATGTATTAAGTTATGTCCAATAAAAAAGGTATCATCTTATTTTCTTTTCCATGTTTTATTTTGTTTGATTTATATTGATAACCTTAAGAGTGGACTAACACGGCTACCACACTCCTCCACCACAAGTATGATAGGTAGAGGGAGATAGAGACCCCAAGTCCCCCACTCCAGGGACCTGCATGCTGCTCTAATAGATCTGACTCACATCTGAGGCTGTAAGAGGCTGATAAGTCATTTTTACTCACATTTTGAGGGGTGGGTAAGGCCTTAGAGGGACCCTTATGGCCCTTCATTATCGAAGGCCAATGCCCTCCCAAGGCAGAAGCTGAAGGATCCGCGATAGAAAGCGCTACCAATGCCTCAGAATCAACGTGTTCAGCTCTTCCTTGCAAAATAGCCTAAACACCTCGGGGTCATCTTCCTCCTCAGGAGGATGCTCCTCATCCTCCAAAGGCTCTCTAACTGAAGGCTCTTCTGAAAGGACTGAAGCTTCATCCAAAATAGGTGGAAGTTAATCAATCTTGGCAGCAGCAGAGAGATCCAAATGATACTTCTTGGGAGCTAGAGGAGAGGAGGGAAGTGAGCTAGAGGGAGCCCAAGGTACCACTTCCTCAGCAAGTATGCCTGATGCAACTCTTACACAAACTTGAGGACAACATGCCCCCTCCCCCCAATTCCTGGCCCTCCAGCCAAATCAAGCAGCCCAGAAGGAGAAACACTGCCCTGCAAATGTGCCGGAAGCCACGAGGCTATTCCTACACTCTCTCCACGTAGCGGTACAAAGGCCACCATCCGCACCTCATTCTTAAGCAAACCTGAGAAGTGCTCCACTTCCTCTCTCATCTTCCCCGACTTACAGAAGGAGCAGCGGCCAGATGATTCATGGCAGGCTCCGCAGCAGAAGCGCTGCTTGACCGACTCAGAGGGAGCCATCATCACACCCCCCAGGAAAACCATGTGCCCGACATGGGAATACTGACTGCCTGACAAGAACCCCACCTCCGAGAGGCTGCCGAAACTGCCCTGGATACCACTCTGGATAAGAAAATAGAAGGGAAACTTACTGGTTTTGAGCTGTAGAAGCCCCTCTCCCTGCACTGCACTGAACACACAGCTGTCTCTAGCAAGACCGCTTTCCAGTTTCAGGAACTAGCTGTTCAGCCTTGTTTTCCAGACCAGTGGGAGGAGAGAAAGGACACAGGCGAAGGAGAAAGAACTCTGGAACCTCCAGAGATAACTTCTGAAAGGAGACTGCCCAGTAAGCTCAACTGGGAGCCAGCTGACCAACTGGACCATGAGCAGCCTATTCAGAGCTCAGAACTGAGCTGTGATCATCCATCTATTGGAGACAGAGAACACAGAAGTGAGCTGAAGCATATAACCCTAGCCTGCTAGCTGAGCCCTTCAGTATTTTCTATCTCTACCTGCTGGTCAATGGACATGACTAACCCACAAGTTCTGGAATAGTGTAAGGACAATATGGAAATATGTTTTATCTTGATGTGAATATAATGTGAACATACTCACTTCTGGATTCCCACAGGATGATGCCACTCTGGACTTTCCAGTAATGTATCATTCCATCAACATTGTCAACATTTAGGGGCCCTTTTACTAAACAGCACTAAAAAAGTGGCTTGCACTATCCCCAGCACGGGTCTTTCCTACACACTAAGGCCACTTTTAGCAATGCTGGGAAATGACTGATTTTTCTATTTCTTCAGTAATGGCCACATGCTAATTTTCCAATTAGCACATGGCCATTACCACGTGAGCATGGAGGCACCCCAGCCACTGCCTCCACTACATGCAAATCTCTCTCATTTTATTTTATTTTTGTTACATTTGTACCCCGCACTTTCCCACTCATGGCAGGCTCAATGTGGCGGGCAATGGAGGGTTAAGTGACTTGCCCAGAGTCACAAGGAGCTGCCTGTGCTGGGAATTGAACTCAGTTCCTCAGGACCAAAGTCCACCACCCTAACCACTAGGCCACTCCTCTACTCATGAATATTCATTGTGGGTATCCTGAAAACCTGACTGGCTGGGGTACCTCCAGGACCAGGTTTGGGAACCACTGGTGTAGACAATTGGGACCATTCCAGGTGCTGTGAGTAAAATGTAACCTTTCTCTCTGAGGCTTCCCTATCCAGGGGGCGCCGACCTCTGGAGGGCGCCACAAGACATGCTTACCACCGTCCAGGTGGCTCAACTGCAGGCAGCTCTCTGATCCCACCTGCCCACCCTCAGCTCCCCAACAGCCCTCCTTTCATTCCTGCTACCCTGGGTGGTTTAAATCTTTTATTTTACCTCAAGTTGCGGCAGCAGCAGCACCAGCAGACTCGCCTCTAGCCTTCCCTTCCCTCTCAGTGTCCCACCTTCCTCTGACGTACTTCCTTTTTCTGCGACAGTGGAACACTGAGAGGGAAGGGAAGACTACAGATGAGCCTGCTGCTTTCACTGCCACCGCCGCTGCAACTTAAGGTAAAAGAAAAGATTTAAACCTCAGAGGGTAGAAGGAACAAAAAGGGGGATGTTGGGGGAGAAGAGGGTGGGCAGGTGGGACTGGGGTTGGAACCCTAGCACTGACCCTGTCCCTATCAATAGTTGCAAGCAAGATTAATGCAGATGAAGATTAGGATCCAGATAGTGCTTGTAACTCATTCTAATTTTTACTCCAGGCTGAAAGAATGGCTGCCTAAATAATATGTAAGAATCCAAAGGATTTAGGAGGTAAATACTCAGAGTCAACTGTCACCTAAAGCTCTGGGAAAGTTTTGGGCCAAGGCCATTAGAGTCTCTTTCCAGCTTATTTTCGAAAGAGATCGCCGGCCATCTTCCGACACAAATCAGGAGATGACCAGCCATCTCCTGAAGCCGGCCAAATCGGTATAATGGAAAACTGATTTTGGCCGGCTCCAACTGCTTTCCATCGCAGAGCCGGCCAAAGTTAAAGGGGGGCGTTTCGGAAGGGTACGGGGGGACGGGGGCGTTGTTAAGACATGACCGGCTTCAGATGATAATGGAAAAAAGAAGGCCGGCTCTGAGGAGCATTTCACCAGCTTAACTTGGTCCATTTGTTTTTAGGACCAAGTCTCAAAAAAGTGCCCCAATTGACCAGATGACCACCGGAGGGAATCGGGGATCATTTCCCCAGTGGTCATCAACCCCCTCCCACCCCAACCCCCCCCCCCCCAAAAAAACAAACAAACTTTTTTGTCAGCCTTTATGCCAGCCTGAAATGTCATACCCAGCTCCCTGACAGCAGTATGCAGGTCCCTGGAGCAGTTTTTAGTGGATGCAGTGCACTTCAGGCAGGTGGACCCAGGCCCACCCCCCCTACCTGTTATACTTGTGGTGGTAAGTGTTGAGCCCTCCAAACCTCCCCCCCAAAACCCACTGTAGCCACATCTAGGTGCCCCCCTTCACCCATAAGGACTATGGTAATGGTGTACAGTTGTGGGGAGTGGGTTTTGGGGGGAGGATTTGGAGGGTTCAGCATCCAAGGTAAGAGAGCTATGCAACTGGGAGCTTTTTTTTTTAATTTTTAGAAGTGCCTGCTAGGGTGCCCGGTTGTTGTCCTGGCATGTCAAGGGGACCAGTGCACTACAAATGCTGGCTCCTCCCATGACCAAATGCCTTGGATTTGGCCGGGTTTGAGATCACTGGCATTAGTTTTCATTATGGGCGAAAACCGATGCTGGCCATCTCAAACCCGGCCATCTTTGACATTTGGCTGGCCCCAACCATATTATCGAAACGAAAGATGACCGGCCATCTTTTTGGCCGGCGCCGCTCGATTATGCCCCTCTTTGTCAGCTTCAGTTACACATTCCCTTTACTTTGTTGCTCAAATGGCATTGTGGATGCCAGTAAAGGTAGCTAAAATTGATGCAACTTCAGAAAGGGCATTCTTGTCATGTAAGACAAGCAAAGGTTCTGCAGGAACCTACTCCCTTTTCGACATGGTATGGGACTATATATGTAATTCTTAATATATTTAGGAGATTCTAACATTGAAAGTTGTTCTTTGGAAGGTCCTTTGCTCTGCTGCTGTACTGTGTGCTAAAAAAAAAGCCTAGCTCATGCCTTTCCAGTGGTAGTTCATGGCAAGTTACATTCAGGTACAGGGGGCTCACAATCTAACCCCCTCTGTATACTAAGTCGCGCTAGCGGGAGCTGTGCGCTAATGCCGACACTATCCATTCATACTGAATGAGTTGTCGACATTGCCTCGTGGCAGCCACTAGAGAGCTTAGAAAACGGGGGGGGGGGGGGGGTACATTTGTACTTGAAACAATGGAAGGATGGTAATGTAAATGAAGGCGGACTCTGGAGCCAGGATTAACCTGAGTCACACAGTGGGTTAGGGTGAACAAAATAATATTTATTTAAGGTTTCAGGTAGAGGTCCTGCTCAATTCACAGGTACAGAGAAGAAAAGTAAACACAAAACTAGTCTGTAGATATAAGAGCATCTTTTTGTGGCTAGCTCCTATAGGGCAATGATGTGCACTACTATCTCTCAGCCAAAGTAGCATGCTTCTCTGGGCTCTGGTCTGGCTCCCCAGAGTTACCAGCAGTGGCGTAGCCAAGGGTGGGACCGGGTGGGCCCAGGCCCACCCAATTTGAGCTCAGGCCCACCCAGTAGCAGCACACCTATGATGTGGCTGGCAGGGATCCCCAACCCCCACCAGCCAAAAACTCCCAACAACTGCCCTCCTGAATACCTTGTAAATAGAAGATCTTGGCCTGCAGTGAGCAGTGACTGACACATACTGTTCACACCAGCCTCACAGCCTCCCCTTTGATGTATTCCTGCCTATGTGGAAACAGGAAGTTGCATTAGAGAGAAGGCTGTGGAGCCAACATGAGAGTGCATATTAGTTGCTGTTCGCTGCTGGTGAAAATCTACTATTTAAAAGGTATGCAGGGAAGGGAGAATGTTTGAGAGACCATATCGCATGCAGGCGAGAGAGGGAAAGACTAAATCACTCGTGGGACAGGGTGGCGTTCTGCCCACCTATCTTGGACCCAGGCCCACGCAAAATTGGGTGTCTGGCTACGCCCCTGGTTACCAGTACAATTGTTAGCAGGTCACATAAGCCAGCCTGCATCTGGCCAAGTCAAATTGGCCTACCTGACTGTTGTGGTTGTAGTTAACAGATATGTGGTGGAGGAATGTGCAGTTGTGTGTTTGTTGCTACTTCCCTCTGGGCCTCCTTAACCTAGCTGTGCCCTGAGCTTTTATACTTCCTGGACCTTGCCCTCCTAGCTCCTTCCATTCTGTGTCATTCCCCCTTTGGGTGGGACTATGGGTTTTAAGGTGGTTCTGACACTGTCAGGGAGTATCCTTAAGGAGAAGTGACAATGTCCTATAGGGTCCCTCACAAGTGGGGTTAAGTGACTTGTCCAAGGATACAAGGAATGTCAGTGGGCTTTAAACCCTGGTCTTTCAAGTTCTAAAACTGCTGCTCTAACCACTAGACTATCCTTCCACCTTTTTTCTTTCTTGGGCCACCAAATATATAGTAAACATTTAGAAGGATAATACCATAGTAGAAACAAATATGTGGTGGACCAGTTCTGTTTAATTCATAGATAAGAAACAAATATGTGGTGGACCAGTTCTGTTTAATTCATAGATAAGAATTGGCAGTGGATACAAAAAAAATAAGTTACTTATTCAGTTATTTTCAACTTTGGACTCCTCTGGATGATTTCCTTGCCACCTAGTGCTTAAAGCTTCTGATCTAGACAGTGATATGCTATCAGTCTATTGACATACACAACCGATTTATGCTCTATGTTGCAGCTATATTGTTTATACAAAATCAATCAAAATTGAAAAACTAAAATTTAACGACCTCTCATCTGTTAAATTTGACTGCATTGATCTGATATTTCCTTGGTGTTTTCTTCTTTTGAGGAGATTTGGATATCTGACTAGATAGTCAGCTACTAGAATACTCTATCCAGGTGTATATTCAGTTTTTATTTCATATGGTTGTAAAGGCAATGATGACCTAGCATTCGTGGTTTTCAGTATGAGGATATTATGAGCACTTTGGGCTAGATTCTATTTATGACGTCTGAAAATTCTGTGTGGAAAAGAAATGCCTAGGCGTATTCTAAAAAGTATGCCTACATTATATAGAATATGCCTAATATTCCACGTGGTTTATAGAATACGGTGAGCACCCACCCACGAGAAGACTAACCAGCTTATAATTGAAAAAGAAAAACGCCTATATTGCGACCCAAATTGGGAGATAGATGTTTATCTCACAAAAACGAATAAAGCGGTATAATCGAAAGCCGAATTTGGACGTTTTCAACTGCACTCCGTCGCGGATGCGGACAAAGTTGATGGGGGCGTATCAAAGGCGTGGTGAAGGCGGAACTGGGGCGTGGTTATCGGCCGATCAGAGAAAGGCGCCTTTCGCCGATAATGGAAAAAAAATATGCGTTTTTAGCGAGAATTTAGGGCACTTTTCCTGGACCCTGTTTTTCCACGAATAGGGCCCCAAAAAGTGCCCTAAATGACCAGATGACCACTGGAGGGAGTTGGGGATGACCTCCCCTGACTCCCCCAGTGGTCACAAACCCCCTCCCACCACAAAAATATGCCGTTTCACAACTTTTTATGTTCACCCTCAAATGTCATACCCACCTCCCTGGCAGCAGTATGCAGGTCACTGGAGCAGTTATTAGGGGGTGCAGTGGACGTCAGGCAGGTAGACCCAGGCCCATCCCCCCCCACCTGTTACACTTGTGCCCTCCACACCGCCCCCCAAACCCACTGTACCCACATGTAGGTGCCCCCCTTCACCCCTTAGGGCTATAGTAATGGTGTAGACTTGTGGGCAGTGGGTTTTGAGGGGGATATGGGGGGCTCAATACACAAGGGAAGGGTGCTATGCACCTGGGAGCTCTTTTACCTTTTTTTTTGTTTTTGTAAAAGTGCCCCCTACGGTGCCCGGTTGGTGTCCTGGCATGTGAGGGGGACCAGTGCACTACGACTCCTGGCCCCTCCCATGAAAAATGCCTTGGATTTATTCGTTTTTGAGCTGGGCGCTTTCATTTTCCATTATCGCTGAAAAACAAAAACGCCCAGCTCACAAATTGTCGAATAAAACATGGACGTCTATTTTTCCCCAAAATACGATTCGGTCCGCCCCTTCACGGACCCGTTCTTGGAGATAAACGCCCATGGAGATAGACGTTTTCGTTCGATTATGCCCCTCCACATGTAGTCGCCAGTGGCGTAGCTAGGTGGGGTGCCAGGGGAGTGGCTGTTCCCCCAAACGGAGTTCTGCCGGCGCTGGTGCCTATTTTTTTCTCGTCATGTTTCATTGAAAATGTGCGCCGGCAGAAGTCCGCTCTCATGCTGCTTTTGCTCCCCCCGCACCGTCAACCTGGTTTTGCTACTGGTAGTCGCGGGCAGTTATGTCAAGTAAAACTTGGTGTAAATGCTGATGCCTAAATTAGGTGTGCAGAGTGTTTATTCTATAAAAATGCGCATAGATTTTAGAGACACCCAAGATCTACCTATGGCCACACCCGTGGCCATGCCCCCTTTTCAACTGTGAGACTTAGAATTTATGCACAACAGTTTATAGAATATGCTGACACAGTTGTGCGTGCAAATTCTAATTAATGCCAACTGGTGTCAATAATTGCTTGTTAAGTGAATACTACTGGATTTGCATGGGCAACTTAAGTCACACTATATAGAATCCAGGGGTTTATGACCAGGCAGTAAATGTGCATTAATGCTGTAACACATTTTACTATCTAGCCCTTAGATTGTAAGTCCTGTGGGAACAGGGAAATACCTAGAATCCCTAACTGTAACTTACCTTGAGCTACCAATTAATAGGAGTGAGCTAAATCCAAATCCAGAATATCCAGTGTTACACTGTAACATAAACTTTAGTATAAAGTCTTCATAGTACATGACAGCACATAAAGACCAGCATGGCTCAACTCATCTGTCCAGTATGGTGTTATAACTGGCTAACTCGAGCTTCTCAATGTAATCCAAGAGGTACAATGGGCATTGAATTCTGATTTTGAATTCAGTAGATAAGTCTACTCAAAATTAATATCACCTTTTTTTTTACTGATGTTTACATAAGAGCTGGACTACTCACTCTTTGTACTGAAGACTGTACTTGATTTCCTGCTTCACTGTTTTTTTTTACCAGAAGTCAATAAAACGGCCTGCGTATTATTCTGGAGTCTTTCAGTCTAATGGTATGTTGAATTATTAATATGCTACCAAGTTTTGATCTAAACAGCTTGATATGGATAGAATATCGTTCCCTCTAGGTCTTCCTGTTGTTGGGGTGGGGGCTTGTTCTTGCGGCTTCCCTCTTCCTCAGGTTCTACTCCTTTCTTTAACTGATTTTGTGCATACACATTAGTTTTACTTACATTTCTTTTCTTTGGGTAATTAAAACTTCTTTTTTTTCCTTCAAGGGATTGATATGCCAGATTTAGTGGTGGTTATTCCCATTCAAGAATATATACCTCATAATTACAGGCCCTATTTCAAAAGATCCTGTCATTGTGCCAGAAGTATGTTTGTGGTAGAAAGAAGAATTAACACCTTCTCTCCAGGTTTTAATGTTCACAATTGGGCCTTTTGAAAATTAATTTTACAAGTTACATAAATCTCAAGTATCCTTGATACATGAAAGACCATTCTTGCATAATAAAAATAATACATGACAGGAAAATAACCTATTAATACAAAATATTGCAAATCATGAAAAGTCATGCAAGAAAGTAGTCCTCAAAAACTACTATTTCACTAGAAAATGGGTCTTTTTATCTTTGTAGCTTTTTTAATATATTTATATGCATTTTAACAAATTTTCAGCAGAAAATTCATCTTATTAAACACTTTTTAGGCATATTTCAATCAAGCAATAGCACATGTTGAGGAGGATACATCCACATGCCTGTCTGTCCTATGTGTTTCAATAAAGACAGGATAAGTCAGTTGTGGATAAGTTGGGTTCTGCAATGATGAGAAGTTTCAAGGTTCAACTTTTTTTTTTAATATACTGTAAATCACAGATATCTAAAAAGTAAAATAAAAATGTATACAAAAGAGATAAAGAGCAGTGGGATGACACATAAAGTAGCTAGGTTATAAATCTTGCAGATAACAAGGAAAGGAGATATGGGGTAGGAACTGATTAATCCTAAATGAAAATAAAAGGAAGGGAGAGAATAGAGAGAATATGACAGGACAAGAACAAACACATCCCAGGACCTATGAAATGACAGTAATCTGAACTGTATCGAGGGGTCTTCAGGTCTGTGTTATGTAATCCTGAAAAGCCTGTTTTAAAAGGTTTGCTTACAGAGCTGCCTTAAAATTCATAAAGGAGAGCTCAACACAAAGATCCAAGGGTATGAGGTTTCATTGAGTAGGGGCAACCATGGAAAAGCAGGTAGATCTGGCACAGTGTGAACGAATCTGTAAATGAGAAGGAATAGTAAGTAGATGTTGGTTGGAGGAATGCAAGGAGTGAGTTGGTACATAGGGGAGAAGTGATCTGAACAGAAATTGTGTAACTCCAGAATGAAGAATCTGAAGTGTTAATGCTAGAAGTTTGAATGTGATATGAGAATGGCTGGGAAGCCAATGTTCGGACCTCAGGAGAGGGGTAACACTATCACATTTCTTTGCCCCACAGAGCTTTTATATGCCTGTTTTGGAGGCCTACTGTATCCCTGCCCACTCCATAGAAGAAAGTCTACATCAAACTGGGTGAGGAACAGTTGGTCTCCAGTGCGGGTACAGAGTGCAAGGTGAGCTGGTTAATGTAGTGTATCTAGATTTTCAGAAAGCTTTTGATAAACTCCCTCATGAGAGACTCCTGAGAAAATTAAAGAGTCATGGTATAGGAAGCAAGGTTCTGGTTTAGGAATTGGTTATTCAACAGAAAACAGAGGGTGGGGTTAAATGGTTATTTCTCTCAATGGAGGAGTGTGAACAGTTGAGTGCCAGAGGGATCTCTACTGGGACCGGTGCTATTTAACATACATATATAAATGATATGGAACGGAATGACGAGTGAATTGATTACATTTGCAGATGACACAAAACTATCCAAGGTTGTTAAAACATATGTGGACTGTGAAATATTGCAGGAAGACCTTAGTAAGTTAGAAAACTGGGCATCCAAATTGCAGATGAAATGTAATGTGGACAAATGCAAGGTGATACACATTGGAAAGAATAATCCAAATCATAGTTACCTGATGCTAGGATCCACCTTAGGAGTCAGCAATCAAGAAAAAGATCTAAGTGTCATTGTAGATAATATGCTAAAATCTTCTGCTCAGTGTGTGGCTGTGGCTAAAAAAGCAAACAGGATGCTAGGAATTATTAGGAGAGGGATGGTGAATACGACTTAAAATACTACAATGCCTCTGTAGCGCTCCTTGGTGCGCCACACCATAAGTATTGCGTTCAGTTCTGGCCGCCGTATCTCAAAAAATATATAGCGGAATTAGATAAGGTTCAAAGAAGAGCGACCAAAATGATAAAGGGGATGGAACTCCTCTTGTATGAGGAAAGGCTAAAGAGGTTAGGGCTCTTCAGCTTGGAAAAGAGATGGATGATGGGAGATATGATTGAGGTTTACAAAATCCTAAGTGGTGTAGAATGAGTAGAAGTAAATCGATTTTTTACTCATTCCAAAAGTACAAAGACTAGAGGCACTTGAGGAAGTTACATTGAAATACTTTTAAAACAAATATGAGGAAATATTTCACTCAATGAATAGTTAAGTTCTGGAATTCTTTACTAGAGGATAAGATTTGGACAAATTCATGGAATAAAAGTTCATAGTCTGCTACTGAGACAGACATGGGAAGCAGCTGCTTGCCCTGGGATTTGTAGCATGGAATGTTGCCAGAATTTGGGTTTCTGCCAGGTACTTGCGGCCTGACTTGGCCACTGTTAGAAGCAGGATACAGGGTTAGATGGACCGTTGGTCTGACCCATCATGGCTACTCTTATGGTCGTATGTTCTCTTCCTTTCTTCTTGCTTGAACCATCCTTCCTTCTGTTTGGTTCCTGCTGCTTGACTGCAGCAGCAAGGTACAGGGAACCGAAGAAGGAAAAATGAAAAATGCTGGACTGTGGAAAAGAGCAGACCTCCTTTGGTGGCACAATGAGAAACTACCGAGCAGGAAAGGATGCTGTTGGCTGCCATAGCCTGAGGGAAACAGAGAGAAGATGTAGCACCTAGAGCTGGGAAGGCTCAGCCTCCCCAAGTCTCTCAGATGGGGTGCATATAAGCACATGTGTACTATCAACATGCTATAGTAAGGTACTTTTAAGGGCAACATAGGTACTGATGTGTATTAAGCTCCTGCATTCCCCTTAACACCCTTTAGCAAATAGATTGAAATTCAGCACTATTTAATGGTTAAATATCACTGACCTGCTCAGGTGCTGATATTCAGCAATACTTAATTGGCAAGTGCCACTGATTATTAGCTCTGTCCACAGTGGCACTATCTGGTTCATGTAAGGGCAGTTGAAGGACCCGTTATCCAGGCACCACCAATATTCATTGTCAATGCTCGGATAATTAACTGGACAAGTAGGACCACATAGAAAACAGTCCTAACTATGCCTTGTTAGTAGTCCAAATCATCGTACTAAATATTGGCTGTATCCACAATACATTATTTCTGGCAGCAGTGAAAGTCCAGAGAATTCAGTGCTAATCCCTAGACTAGGCCCAGCACTGAAGATCCAAGTCTAACTCATCCCACAGCACAGCTGACATGAGCTAAGTATTTCCCCTTATATTGCTTTTTCAAAACCCTGTACTTTTTCTAATAGCTTTTGGGTCACTTTCCAGATTTTTTTAGGATAGAGCAATGCTATAGAACCATTCCTAATACTAAGACATAATTTTCAGATGCTGACAAATGAAAACAGTTAAACAAATCTGATATATAAATAAGTGAAATGTCAGTCTCTAGCTTTTTCAATTCTTTTTTAGATATATAGTCAGTAAAATGAATGAAGCATTCATCCCAGTGTTACCATACTGTGACTATGATAATGCAGATAGATAGTAGGATTTGATTACCGTCTTTTGCTCTTAAGAGCCTCCTGTGCAGAAGCAAAAGGTTTTCCTTCTTTCAGAGCAAACTCAAATATGATGAGGTTACAGGCTTGAGCTGGAGAATAAATCAATTTAACTCAGTGTCACTTCATTCTTTACAGTTTTGTAACAAGGTGTACTTTGTTAGATTTTAATCTGCATACATTTGAGACAGCAAAGCTCTTCAAAATCATCTTTTAATGGCAATGCAATTTATAGACAGTAACTAATTTCAAACTTCATAGCACTTGGCTTTTATGATTATTTCAAATCATTTAAATGCAAATGAATTTCCAAAGAGAGAAAACATCAAATGCCCTTGAGTGACAACATGTAATAGAACTGTGAGCAGAAATCACAGTAGGAATTTGAAGCAGCCTGATAGGGTTTGACGGGAGGTCTGTTGAAAAGTGGTTGCTTGAATCCAGTTTACGTTTCAGTTCATATTATACTCTATTTACCCATTTTGTCATTTTAATATAACTTATTTTCCTAAGCTTGCTCTAAAATTCAATTTGTAGTCGGAGGAATTTTGAAATTCCAGAAAGAAAAAGTAAAGCCTGTTTAATGATGCTGTAACAACCTCAGCAATGATTTCACAATGACACAGTCACTTTTATTCTCCTGCAATTATTAATAATATAAAGGCATCACAAAAGCAGTAACATGTATGTGTGCTTTCAATAAATACAGTTCCTATGGCCTAAGCTATTGTTTGCTGACTGTGATAGTGTACTGTTTCCTATTAGGTACTGCTGAGCCACAAACATAACACATGCAAAATATTTGGACTCTCAGGTTTTAGATAGACTTGGAATGATCCTTTTTGCAGTCAGATATAACACTAATTGTAACTATCACTGAAATATCTAGTGCAGTGGATCCAACATCCTGGGAACCCTCTTGAGCTAGGCAGAAAAAAAAGAAGTAACTCTTCTGTCATTGTTGGACTTCACTTTTTTCTTTAACCTGACCTGAGACATTTGTTACTTTGGGGCCCAGTACTCAGTAGATCCCAAACCTGGTCCTGGAGGCACCCCAGCCAGTCAGGTTTTCAAACCCACAAATCTCTCTCATGAATATTCATTGTGGGTAACCTGAAAACCTGACTGGCTGGGGTGCCTCCAGGACCAGGTTTGGGAACCAGTGGCACAAGCCATGAATCTCATGACCGCTGAGCTCTCAGCCTGCTTCTGGGAGGCAGAAAAGAGGCAAAAGACAATTTTTCCCTTCAATGTTTCTTAATTTATTAGTTCAGTGACATCGTCAACTCCTCTCTTGACACCTCCTGGTGGGGACAGACAACTATAAAATCACTCCCTATTCCAGTGGTTCCCTGGTCCTGGAGGCACCCCAGCCAGTCAGGTTTTCAGGATACCCACAATGAATATTCATGAGAGAGATTTGCATGCACTGCCTCCAATACATGCATGTGGGTATCCTGAAAACCTGATTGGCTGGGGTGCCTCCAGGAACAGGTTTGGGAACTACTGCCCTATTCTATTATTTCACCTGGCGCAAAGGCAGCTGGTGCCTCCTCTTGACACATACAGAAATGGGTTCCAGGCACATTAAACAGGAAGGGACCCTTTTGCTAAGTCATGCAAAAAAAAATAGTCTGCAGTAGTTTTAGCACATTGCTTTCCCGCGCGCCGAGGCCACTTTTAGTGTGGTGGTAAAATAGCCACATTTTTCTTTTTTCCTTTAATGGCCACATGCTAATTTTCTAATTAGTGCTTGGCCATTAGCAAAGGAGCCCTTACCCACATCATAGTAGGCACTGGGGGCTCCCATGCTAATCTGGTACTAATCGGTTGGCACACAGCAGGGGCACAGCCAGACTTCGGCGGGAGGGGTCCAGAGCTCGAGGTGAGGGGGCACATTTTACCCCCCCCCCAGTGCTGCCGCCACCACCAACTTTGACCCCCCCCCCCCCGCCGACGACCCTCTAAACCCCCCTCCCGCTGCCAGCCCTCCCCTGCCGCCGCCTTCGGCTACCTTTGCTGGCGGGGGACCCCAACCCCCGCCAGCCGAGGTCCTCTTCTTTCGGTGCAAGGCTTCGTTCTGTTTCTGTGATTCTGACGTCCTGCAGATCAGCCATCAACGCAGCCGCTGCCTGATCTGCAAGGCTTCATTCTGTTTCTGTGAGTCTGATGTCCTACACGTACGTGCAGGATGTCAGACTCACAGAAAGAGAACAAAGCCTTGCGCCGGAAGAAGAGGACTTCGGCTGGCGGGGGTTGTGGTTCCCCGCCAGCAAAGGTAGCCGACGGCGGCGGTGGGGTTGGGTTGGCGGCGGGAGGGGGGTCCAGGGCCAAATCTACGGGGGCCCAGGCCCCCGTGGCCCCACGTAGCTACACCACTGGCACACAGCGATGTCCCCATGCTAATGGATAAGCACAGGGAATGCCTACTCTCTGCCCACAAACACGTCCCCATAATAAAAAATAAAACATATTTTTAGTGCAGGATTGGCAAGCACCAAGTAGCAAACTATCATGGGACACCTCAGCGCATTCCACATCAGTGCTTTTTGGTGCTTGGTAGGCATGTGCTAGTGCCTACCGCCGCTTAGTAAAAGGGCCCCTAAGGTATTAATCCGCAAACAAACCTTTTCCGTAGATGGGAAGACGGTAGAACTAGAAAACATGAAATGAGATTGAAGGGGGGCAGACTCAAGAAAAATGTCAGGAACTATTTTTCACGGAGAGAGTGGTAGATACTTGGAATGCCCTCCCGCGGGAGGTGGTGGAGATGAAAACAGTAGCGGAATTCAAGTATGTGTGGGATAAACATAAGTACATAAGTAAGTACATAAGTAATGCCACACTGGGAAAAGACCAAGGGTCCATCGAGCCCAGCATCCTAACCACGACAGCAGCCAATCCAGGCCAAGGGCACCTGGCAAGCTTCCTAAATGTACAAACATTCTATACATGTTATTCCTGGAATTGTGGATTTTTCCGAAGTCCATTTAGTAGCAGTTTATGGACTTGTTCTTTAGGAAACCGTCTAACCCCTTTTTAAACTCTGCCAAGCTAACCGCCTTCACCATGTTCTCCGGCAACGAATTCCAGAGTTTAATTACGCATTGGGTGAAGAAAAATTTTCTCCGATTTGTTTTAAATTTACTACACTGTAGTTTCATCGCATGCCCCCTAGTCCTAGTATTTTTGGAAAGCGTGAACAAATGCTTCGCATCCACCTGTTCCACTCCACTCATTATTTATATACCTCTATCATGTCTCCCCTCAGCCGTCTCTTCTCCAAGCTGAAAAGCCCTAGCCTCCTTAGTCTTTCTTCATAGGGAAGTCGTCCCATCCCCGCTATCATTTTAGTTGCCCTTTGCTGCACCTTTTCCAGTTCCACTATATCTTTCTTGAGATGCGGCAACCAGACTTGAACACAATACTCAAGGTGCGGTCGCACCATGGAGCGATATAACAGCATTATAACATCCTCACACCAGTTTTTCATACCTTTCCTAATAATACCCAACATTCTATTCACTTTCCGAGCCGCAGCAGCACACTGAGCAGAAGGTTTCAGTGTATTATCAACTACGACACTGAGATCCCTTTCTTGGTCCATAACTCCTAACGTGGAACCTTGCATGACATAGCTATAATTCGGGTTCTTTCTTCCCACATGCATCACCTTGCACTTGCTCACATTAAACGTAATCTGCCATCTAGCCGCCCAGTCTCCCAGTCTCGTAAGGTCCTTCTGTAATTTTTCACAATCCTGTCGCAAGTTAACGACTTTGAATAACTTTGTGTCATCAGCAAATGTAATTACCTTGCTAGTTACTCCCATCTCTAAATCATTTATAAATATATTAAAAAGCAGCTGTCCTAGCACAGACCCCTGAGGAACCCCACTAACTACCCTTCTCCATTGTGAATACTGCCTATTTAACCCCACACCCTGTTTCCTATCCTTCAAAGGAATCCTGTTCAGAAGGAATGGATCCTCAGAAGCTTATCCGAGATTTGGAGACAGGGCTGGTGTTTGGGAGGTGGGGCTAGTGCTGGGCAAGACTTCTACGGTCTGAAAATGGCAGATACAAATCAAGGTAAGGTATACACAAGAAGTAGCACATATGAGTTTATCTTGTTGGGCAGACTAGATGGACCATGCAGGTCTTTTTCTGCCGTCATTTACTATGTTACTATGTTACTATAAGGAGGTGCTTAAAGTTAGGCAGCATGTGTGCATGTCAATGTCAGTACGCATATACATGAACACATATGCATGTAAATGACAACAAACAGATTATGTGCTATTCTGTAAGTACACAAACTACACCAACTAAACTTATGTTTACAACTTTATGGCAACATGTTTTAGGACCTCAGTAGGGAAATCTGGTGATTCTTGTCCAAACAGACTGGTGTTTCCCAATATTGTCACCGATCCAATTTTTCATAGCTAAGTGAGTATGTGGCTCAGTCCCTAACCTGTATTGTGAATGAATCTCTGCATACTGGAGCAGATACGAACAGGTGACAACAAAGTTAAACAACTACTTTGGCTACCAGTTGTGTATCGGATTTAATATAAAGTTTTGATACAAATATACCAATGTTTATTTTCATCAGCACCTTGGTATTCAGTTTTATGAGTCACTGTGGCAATTGAGATCTGATACTGAAAGGAAGGCATTTGTGCCAGATTTGAATAGAATATGCTGTGTTGAAAAATCAGCAAGTTGAATTTCTATTACTGGACCACTATTGTGGAATAAACTTCCTGGGCATGTTCGTTTTTGCACTTCCTCGCAACAGTTTAAGAAATTATTGAAGATGCATCTATTTGTACAGGCATTTTAGGAAAATTACAAGTCACAGATTTAAATACCTATTATAGTTCTCTAGTTGCTCAATTTTACAATGAATCAGAGTCTTATCCTGGATTAACTTAAGATTCACTTCTTTGAGATTCTTAATGTCTTCTGCAACACTCTATATTTTGGTAGAATCAGGGCTTTTTTTGAGGGGGTACTTGGGGGTACTGAGTACCGGCACCTTTCCCATTATCTGCTAAAATTGACCCATGGTACCCAAGTTTTAATGAAAGAGCTCAGGTTCCATAAAGCAATTCTACCTTGTCATAGATTCTGTGTCTGGTTGCAGGGGGCCTGGCTATTGTAGGGTGGGTCCCTGAGTGATCACCCCACCCCTGAAGGGTGGCCTAGCATTTGAGTACCGGCACCTTTTTCGCTAGAAAAAATGAACTGGGTAGAATAAAGTATGTGGGAGTGCTCCTGGTTCTTTACAATATTATCCACCTTAGAAACTAAGGGGGTCATTTACTAAAGCTTTGCTCGAGTTATCTGCAGCGGGACCCACAGGAATAAAATGGGCCCTGCTGCAGATAACTCTAGCTAAGCTTTAGTAAAAGACCCCCTAAGGAGGTTAAGTAAGCAGCAGATTTTACAGCCGCCTTATTCAATTTTGCAAACATGGACAATATGGCTTCCATAGTTACCACCATGGGTGAGTCATGATTTTCAGCAGGGTTCTGTGATGGCTGACTATTACTTCCAGCTTGCACAATACAAAACTCACCCATTGTTCCAGAGTGGGGCTCTCTCCTCCAATGAAATTCCATGACTCCTTTCAACCCTTTCTCCCATCTGTGTCACAGTCACCAGAGCTTGGGGCTCAGCTGGACTCGCCATCTGTCTGTAGGCTTTCTCTCCAAGGCCAGGCAAGCATGCTGCCTTAGCAGCCGCTGCCCCTGACAACGAAAGTAAAAGTAGAGCCGAATATGGTGACGGGTGGAGATCTGGCAGCAATAACAGTGGCTCCAGGCTTAACTGCAATAATTTTGGGTCAGTCACAGATAGAAGCTGTGTTTGAGAAAAGGGGATAGCTGGAGTTGAGGATGGAACAACCTGGACCTTGCCCCTTTACCTTTAGCACTATAGCACCATAGCAAAAGATAAAGCACTAAAATCAAGAGCAAGCAGACAATGACAGGCAACATGCCGCCATTTTGACTTCTCCCTCCAATTAGAAAATGTTTTTAGTTCCTGCTTTGTAGTTCCAATCTTCTCTCCAGTACTCACTCACCAGAGTTCAGCATCAGAACTGTTGCTTTATTTAATCTAGTCCTGCCAAAGAATAAAAACTGGGTGGAATAAAGGAAACCAACTTTTCCTCGCATAACTAATTCACTATGGGGCCCTTTTACTAAGCTGTGGAAAGTACTAACACGTGCTTACCACAGGGTGCACATTGAGTGCGCTCAGGCGTCCTGCAGTACTTTCGGGATTGGCGTACACTTCCCTTTCACTAAAAACTAGAATTTATTTTTTAGCGCTGGGGCATGTCTGGGGGCGGAGAGTTGGCGTATACCGTGGATAGCACTAGTCACTTTTTTGCACAGCTTAGTAAAGGGGCCCCTATATTTTTTCGTAGCCACAGACTCAATCCCAGTTCTGAGCAAACTGAATAATACTTACAACATCCACTTTCCAGTTGTTTTTAAAATAGACTATATAATCTTATTTACACTGAGAAGGATTTCTGTTCAGCTTCAAACTCACTTCAAGCTTTCTGAGCTTCTGAAGATTTGAAACTAACTTCAGCCCTTTTAAAGAACAACATGAATTTTATTTATTTGTTACATTTGTATCCCACATTTTCCCACCTATTTGCAGGCTCAATGTGGCTTACATAGTACCGTAAAGGCGTTCGCCAAGTCCGGTAGAGAAACAAATACAGGGTGATGTTGTGGTCGAATAAGGTTCATGTGTTTCAGGCACAAAGGGGATTGGAGAGAGGAAAGGTTATATAGTGTTCGTTACGAGCTTTGGTTTTGCTGTGTTGCAGAGTGTAGGCGTTTATGTTGGGTTGGTAGGGTATGCCTTTTTGAACAGGTTGTTTTTTAGTAATTTCCTGGTTTAGATGGTCGTAGGTTGTTTTCACAACTTTTGGCATTGCGGTCCATAGTTGTGTGCTTATATAGGAGAAGCTGGATGCATAGGTTGCTTTGTATTTGAGTCCTTTGCAGTTTGGGTAGTGGAGGTTTAGGTATGTTCGTGATGATTTTAAATAGTTTCTCAATAAATTAGCTTAAAGAATGTGTCATCCATTTTTGTTTTTAAGCAGTTTTCTCCAGTTCTTCTGCCCAAAATGAGATCAGCACTGAAATCTCATCTTTCCTCTTTATAAAAAGGTTTTTCTCAGTGGAGGGAAACAACAACGCTTTCACACAAACTCTCTCTCTGCACCTGTTCTCTATGAACACCAATCTCTCAAACTTCTCAAATTAGATAATCACTTCCCCTTTTTAGCCTCAGACACCAGCAAACCTCCCAGTTGCACTCTTGAAATTTTTGCCTTACGCTGAATGTCCGCTTTTTTTTTTTCTAAGTCACCTCATCTGAATGTGCCCCCTGCAGTTACAATCACAAACTGTAGTCATTCAAGCCATGCTGTCTTTCCAGTGACGTCATTCAACAGAACCCAATGCAAATGCTGACTAGCTAGTAAGGTAGAAAGTTCTAGCAGCATTCCACTGTGCATGTACTGGTGCCTTCCCGCACAACGGGTCCTCCAGTCGTAAAAAAACAAAAGCCTATAACTAAAGAAAACTCCTAGGGGTGGAGGGAAGGTATGTGAGAATAATCAGCCTGCTATTCTCGGAGAACACCAGCTAAAGGTAAGTATCTTTGCTTTCTCCGAGGACAAGCAGGCCTTCATATTCTCACATCTAGGAATCCCTAGCTACCAGGCTCACCAAAAACAAGAAAGCTAGGATAATCGAGTCTTGAAACGTCAAGACTAAAAGTTCAATCAACCTTAAACTATATACATACTAGCTGTGTTGGTGCAGCCTGGAACAGAATAAAACAGGGCCTAGGAGGGTGGAGTTGGATTCTAGACTCCAAACAAATTCTGCAGAACTACGTGTCCGAACTGACTGTCGCATCGGGTGTCGTGATCCAAACAGTAATGGGAAGTGAATGTGTGTATTGAAGACCATGTTGCAGCCTTGCAAATCTCATCTATGGAGGCTAATCTCAAGTGGGCTACTAACAGAGCCATGGCTCTGACATTGTGAGCCATGACATGACTCTCAAGAGTCAGCCCAGCCTGAGCATCAGCAAAGGAGATGCAATCAACACTCCAATTTGAAAGTATGCATTGGCAGATGGTCATCCTTAAACTGTTGAGGGTGAAAAGAAATGAAAAGATGGGTGGTTTGTCTATGGGCTTGAGTCCTTTCTAGATAGAAGGCTAAGGCTAACTTCCAGTCTAAAGTATGCAGTACACTTTCACTAGGATGGGCATGAGGTTTTGGGGAAAATGTTGACAGAACAATTGACTGGTTAAGATGGAACTCCAACACTACCTAAGGAAGGAACTTAGGGTGAATGTGAGGGACTACTCTGTTGTGATAAAATTTAATATATGGTGGGGTGAGCTACCAGGGACTGGAGCTCACTGACTGTGAGCTAAAGTGACCGACACCTGAAACACAACTTTCCAGGTCAAAAACTTCAGATGACCCACTCAGACAGGCCCAGGGGTTTGAGTTCTTTGCTTTCAACATCTAAGCCATGAGGGCCAAAGATTGGAGGAAGGGATGCAGAAGGGAGCCCTCATTCCATGTGATGAGGGTCAGAAAACAATACAATCTCTATGGATCTTTGGAGCAGAACTCCAGAAGAAGAGGAAACCAGTTCTGCTGCAGCCACTAAGGAGCAATCAGAATCATGGTGCCCTGATCTTGCCTGAGTTTCAGAAAGTCTTCTTTATGAAAGGAATGGGAGATACACATACAGAAGACCCTCCCCCCATGTAGGAGGAATGCATCTGACACTAGTCTGCCATGTGACCCGAGCTTGGGGAGAGATGAGGGATTTTGTTGTTGAAATGAGTGATGAAAAGATCCACTGAGGGGGTGCCCCACTCTCAGAAGATCTTCCAAGCTATGTCCATGTTTAGAGACCACTCGTGCGGCTGCAGTATTCTGCTCAATCTGTCCACCAAGCAGTTGTTCTTAATGAGTAGGTAAGTGGCACGGAGGTCCATCCCATGAAGTAGGGCCCACTGCCACATGCCCATGCTTCCTGACACAAGGGGTAGGATCCTGTACCACCTTGCTTGTTGACCTAGAACATCACAACATGGTTGTCTGTTTGAATGAGAACAATTTGGTTCCGGATCCAACCTCTGAAAGCCTTTAAAGCGTTCCAAATAGCCCTGAGCACCAGGAGATGATGTGGAACTGAACCTCCTGAGCAGACCACCAGCCTTGAGTATGATATCCATTTACAAGAGCTCCCCAACCCAGTTTGAATTCATTCATTGTCAACACCTTCTGAGGTGTTGAAATTTGGAATGGAAGTCCCAGAGGTAAATTGGACCAAATTGTTCACCAGAGAAAGATGTGTGCCATATCTGGTGGTATGCAGATGAATCGATTAGGTTCCCTGTCACCTGAGACCACTGGAAAGATAAGGTCCACTAGGCCACTCTCAAGTGGAGTCATGCCATGGGCATGACATGCACAGTGGAGGCCATGTGGTCCATCAGTCCCAACATTTGTTGAGCTGAAATGCTGCAGATCTGCGAGACAAGCATTACTAAGGTATCCACTCTTACTTGTGGAAAAAGGAAGGCCCAAGCCTGCGCTGTATCTAGCGGGCTCCTATGTACTCCAATTGAAGAAATGGTTTTAGGTGGGACTTGGGGTAATTGATGACAAACCCCAGACGTTCCAAAACTTGAATAGTTATCCTCAATGACTCCTTGGCTTCTTTCTGGGATGTGCTCTTAACCAGTCAATCATCCAAGTAAGGAAACACATACACCCCCAGTTTGTGTAGATATGCTGCGACTATCGCCATACTGGGGGCGTAGCCAGACCTTGCGGTGGGAGGGGGCCAGAGCCCGATGCGAGGGGGCACATTTTAGTCTGCCACAGCACCGCCGCTCCCCTCCTGCTGCCTCGCTACTGCCCACCCACTGCTGCAGCAAAGTACCTTGGCTGGCGGGGGACCCCAACCCCCACCAACTGAAGCCTTCTCCAGCGCCGGTCTCTGGTGCCGCCACGTTGCCTGCCCTGCTCTCTCTTCATCCTCACGTCCTGCATTCTCCTTTAAGTGAAACTGAGTTTCAAGGGGCCATCTATGTTGGTAAAATATTAACCTCCCTCCAACCGGAAGATTGTCCAGGACGGATACTTTTTTGAGTGTCTATGGTCTTCTGGAGCCAGTCAAAATCTCATGCCCTGTTTTGATTAGGGAGCCGGCTGGGACTTTTGAGGATGGGGCTGGCAAGGCCTGGGACTCTGGGCCTGAGTTGCCTGAGTGGAATGAGCAGGAGGCAGACACCTACACCTTTGAGAGTAGTAGGTACTCCACCTAAACCTGATCAAAAATCTTCTTGCTGAAGAAGATGCAGATGGAGTACACCGAGAGAGAGTGTGGATAGTATCTGTATGCTTTATTATGAGGTCAGCAGCTTCCTCCACTTTCTCTCCAAATAAGTTGTCCCCTCAGCACCGCACAGCAATAACCTTTCTTGAACTGCTGGCTCCAGCTTAGAGAAGTGCAGGCATGAGAGTCTGTGCATCCCCACACTCATTCCAGAGGCTCTGGATGCAACATCAAAAGTATCATAGGCACCTCTGGCCAGATAATGCCTACACTCCATCTGCTTGTTGGTCAGCTGGCAAAGCTCTGCGCCCTGCTCTGAAAGGAGAGAGTCCACCAGAATCAGTGTACAGTTTACCAGAGATTCCAAGTAAAGGCTGTTGTAGAGTTGTTAGGACTGGATGCAGGCAACGAGCATTGAGGCCTGAAACATCTTCTGCCCAAATGAATCCAAAGTTCTAGCCTCCCACCCCGAGGGCGCTGAGGCATGAGACCAAGAACTCTTGGCCCATTTGAGATCAGATTTGACCACCATGGAGATGTGGAGCAACTGTGCCTTCTTGAATCCAGGAGCAATACCGCATATCCACTCTCTGTCCTTCAACAGTGCATCCTGTAAAGAGTCCCTTGGCTGTCTTGCTAGTAAGATGTCTGATGGGAGTCGGTTTCTCATCTTTTAGGAGGAGGCTACTAAAAAGCAAGCTTCAAGACACAAAACAAAACAAAAAGAAAACCCTCCATGCCTTGGGGGCCTGCCAACTCATGCAAGGCAGTCATGGTGTGCTATTGCTCTGAATATCCCTGCTCAGACAACAGTCCAGGAACAGCACATTGCAATGTGCTGTTGCAGAGTTTAGTATCATCCGCAAAAAGACAAACCTTACCAGACAGCCCTTCCGCAATATCGCTCACAAAGACGTTAAAAAGGGCCGGCCCTAGGACCGATCCCTGTGGTACTCCACTGTAGTACTGCAGTGTACAAAGGGGCCCTTAGCACATGAGCCCCTACCACCACCCATTATGTAGGCAGCAAGGCTCAAGCACTAACCACACGCTAATCGGTTAGCATGCGGCAATGCAGCTGTGCTAACAGATTAGCACAGAACACACCCACTTTCCAGCCCCAGATCGGCCCTCAGTACTAAACAGTAAATGTTATTATTTAGCACCTGGGTACTGTATGCACATGCAAACATTATCATGGGTTGCTTAAGCATGCCCCGCAGTAAGCCATTTTTTGCTACAGTAAGCATGCGATAGTGCTTACCACAGCTTAGTAAAAGCATTCCTAAATAAATTTTGGGTCATGCATTTGATATACTGCCTCTCTGTGGTACAACCAAAGCAGTTTACATATTACATAAAAGTACTTTCTCTGTCCCTAGTGGACTCACAATCTATGTTTTTGCATCTGGAACAATGGAGGGTTAAGTGTCTTGTCCAGGTCCACAAGGAGCTGCAGTAGGAAATGAACCCACTTCCTCTGGTTCTCAGCCCACTGCACTAACCATTACGCAAAGGAAAGGAAATCCAATTATCATGACAACAAAGCACAGACATATTTTGATATGGAAGCATAAACAAAGAGGTAATGAGAGGAAGAAGACAGGTGTGTTCATGCAACCCATCAACTCTATGAGTCAGCAAAGGCAAAGAAAATAGGCACGTTCTGAGTCCTGTCTAAAAAATACCACCTAAATGAAATATGCTTTATTGACTGTCACAACAGTCACATAAAATATTCTCATTTGCATAAAGCTTACTGCTGAGGCCAACTTCTGAAGATAGCACCTGCTGTTGTGCAGATAGCTGCAAGTTAAAGCCAGAAGTCATTGGTCTGAATGATTCTGTATGCATCACTGAGTGACATATTCATCATCTCATGACATATTCAAGAGCTCACCACATGGCCCAGCAGCTTCTCTAAAGAACAGAAACACAATACAGCAGAAACCCTTTCTAAACCAGGCTTGGTTAACTATTTAGATCTTTTAAAACTTGAGCTGTTCATTGCTTTTATTCTTGTACCTGGGGAAAGCCAATTTTGTATGCATAATTTGCCCTCCTCCAGTATGGCATTTAGCCACTTTTGCATGAAGCATTTTCAGGACCATGTTCTGAGTATCAAGTTTTTGCATGTTATTTTTGTATAAAATCTTTCTGTCCAAAATGCAGGTGGAAAGATTTCTGGGTATATAAGTACATAAGTATTGCCATACTGGGACAGACCGAAGGTCCATCAAACCCAGCATCCTGTTTCCAACAGTGGCCAATCCAGGTCACAAGTACCTGGCATAATTCCCAAAAAGAACAATACATTTTATGCTGCTTATCCAGAAATAAGCGGTGGATTTTCCCCAAGTCATTTTAAAAATGGCTTATGGACTTTTCTTTTAAACCCCGCTAAGCTAACTGCTTTGACTGCATTCTCTGGCAACGAATTCCACAGTTTAATTACATGTTGAGTGAAGAAATATTTTCTACGATTCGTTTTAAATTTACTACTTTGTAGCTTCATTGCATGTCCCCTAGTCATTGTATTTTTGAAAGAGTAAACAAAGCGATTCAGTTCTACCCATTTCATTCCACTCATTATTTTATAGACCTCTATCATATCTCCCTTCAGCCATCTCTTCTCCAAGCTGAAGAGCCCTAGACACTTTAGCCTTTCCTCATAGGGAAGTCATCCTATCCTCTTTATCATTTCGTCACCCTTCTCTGTACCTTTTCTAATTCTACTATATCTTTTTTGAGATGCAGTGACCACAATTGCACACAATATTTGAGGTGTAATTGCACCATGAAGCAATACAAAGGCATTATAACATCTTCACTTTTGTTTTCCATTCCATTCCTAATAATACCTAACATTCTATTTGCTTTCTTAGCTGCCACCGCACAATGAGCAAAGGGTTTCTAAGCATCATCAATGATGATGCCTAGATCCCTTTCCTGGTCGGTGACTTCTAATGTGGAACCTTGCATTACATAGCTTTAGTTTGTGTTCCTCTTTCCCACATGCATCACTTTGCACTTGCTCACATTAAATGTCATTTGCCATTTGGATGCCCAGTCTCCCAATCTTGTAAGGTCCTCTTGTAATTTTTCACAATCCTCTTGCTATTTAGCAACTTTCAATAACTTTGTGTCATCAGCAAATTTAATTACCTCACTAGTTACTCCCATCTCTGGATCATTTATAAATATGTTAAAAAGCATTAGTCCCATCACAGACCCCTGGGGAACCCCACTATTTACCCTTCTCCATTGAAAATACTGACCATTTAACCCTACTCTCTGTTTTCTATATTTTAACCAATTTTAATCCACATTAGGACACTGCCTCCTATCCCATGACTCTCCAATTTCCTCTGGAGTCTTTCATGAGGTACTTTGTCAAATGTCTTTTGAAAATCCAGATACACAGTGTCAACTGGCTCTTCTTTATCCACATGTTTGTTCACCCCTTCAAAGAAATGTAATAGATTGGTCAGGCAAAATTTCCCTTCAATAAATCCATGTTGGCTTTGCCTCATTAATCCATGCTTTTGAATATGCTTTGTAATTTTGTTCTTTATAATAGTCTCTACCATTTTGCCCAGCACAAACATCAGGCTCATCGTTCTGTAATTTCCAGGATCACCTCTGGAACCTTTAAAATAAATTGGTGTTTCATTTGCCACCCTCCAATATTCCGGTGCCATGCTTCATTTTAAAGATAAATTACATATTAGGTACCTGTGGCTGGCTGTTTACTGGGAATTTTCTGGCGTTAGGCATGGAGTGTGGCTGTTCAGGTGGTTCTTGCTCAATCACAGGGTGTTTTGCTAGGCATAACTGCTCAATTTTTATGTGAGCCCAGTTCCTGAGTGGCGCCAGAATCTGTGGTTCAAATGAAGTGTTTCTTCTGCTGCAATTCCCTGGAGAAAGAGCCAATGGTAGTGCATCTGTATGTGTGCGAGTGTGTGGATCACTGTGGTGGCAGTTGCTTCCATGGTGTGCTTTTTCTTAGGATTGCTTTTTTCAGGCAAGTGAGATTTTGTTGTGGAGGAACGTGCTTGCTCAGAATCCATAACTTAGCAAAGCTGGCTCTCTCCACCATCCTGCTTTGTGGCTGCTTCAAATACCTTGACTTGGGCCTCAATGGTAGCCACTTCTTTCTCTTGCTGGAGTATCTTCAAGGTGATGTCTTGTATGCCTTGTAGTGCTATAGAAATGCTAAATAGTAGTAGTAGTAGTAGTAGTAGTAATGTCTAATTCTGCCTTCTTAAGTTCAGCAGTGGCAACATTAGCAACAGCCTCAGTCACTGTTTTCTTTCCTTCTACTTCTAGTTTAAGTTTCTCAAGTTCTATTCTATTCTATTCTGTGATTTCTATTCTGCTTTTAACTTGTGACTCAAAGCAGATCACAAGCAAAGAAATATCCCAACAGGATAGAATTACATTAAAATTAATAATCTGATCTTAATAAAAAATATAGTCTGCAGATATGTGCTTTTCCTCCTGACGTAGCTTCAGCGAAACAAGAAGGGTCCCTTTTTGGGGTTAGTAGCTTTGAAACTGAGGGATGTTTTGGATTGTACCAGGTTATAGCACATGCGCAAATGAAACAAAGCAGCGGCCCGAAGAGCAATAAACCTCCAGCTAAATATGGCATTCCAATCAAGCTTCATTATAGCAGAATCATCTTAAGACTGTTTTTTTATATTATGTTTAACAATGTTTGGGTTGGGGGGGGGGGGATTTATAAACCAAGGCTGGTTTTTTTTTTCCAATGGTGGTTTTTTTCTCCCTTATGGAGCTGTTTCTCACCACTGTTTTTTAGCGTTGGCTGAAACCGGTGATAGTAACCCCATATAGGTTTGGTGAAAAGCCCATGACTCTCCTCGAGGTATTTGATGCTTCTAGATTGATTTTAAATATGTCCCTCATCTGGACTCACTGTTTACACAATTGCTCCCTAGTTCACAAAATCATTCACGGAGATGCCCCAGCCTACATGTCAGACCTGATAGACTTACCACCCAGGAATGCTAAAAAATCATCCCGCACATTCCTTAATCTTCACTTCCCCAACTGTAAAGGTCTAAAATACAAACTAACGCATGTGTCAACCTTTTCATACCTGAGCACACAATTCTGGAACGCGCTGCCGCACAACTTAAAAACGATTTAGGAACTAGCTAACTTCCGCAAACTACTGAAGACCCATCTCTTTAACAAGGTATACCATAATGATCAACAAATGTGAACTCTCCACACACATCCATAATTGTCTTATAATATTTGCTTGTTATACTACTATCATGTTTTATTATTATAATGTTACCCAAGATTCTTCTGTAATACTAAATGTCTATTTTCTTATATATTTCCACCATTCATGATGTATTGTAAGCCACATTGATCCTGCAAAGAGGTGGGAAAATGTGGGATACAAATGCAATAAATAAATGAATTCATAGAGCAAAACAAAAAGTGTTAATTCTTAATTTAAAAATATCCATCTAAGTCATTTTTATAAAACATAACATGAAGAAGCAAACAAACAAGTTTTTAAGGGCTTTCAAAAATAATTGTAAGGAGTAGAACTGTGGAGCTCTGACTTGTTCTGGTTTTCTAACAGGGAGTGTATTGGTCTTCTAGGGTCGGCTGTTTAAAGCTAGAGTTCTTGCTTAAAGCAGAAGTACCTATTGGAAAACATGCACAGGGACCATTTGCATCAGGTATTTTTACAAAGACAGACAGCTGTTTTACGCTTGTAAAATGTTTTGAAAACATCCCATTTGATATTATGTATTAATTTAAAAAATAAGTGTACAATCTCTGGCTTCCTTAGCTACAAATTTTCTTATTTTTTCTTATTATCAGATAAGACCTGATTCTTTGAATTTAAGGACAGAAAGGAATTTGTACCAAAAAGCTATCTGTTGAATAAAAATAAATGTCTAATTAAAGCTGAAGCAGAGGCTACAAACTGGACAAATATGAACCTTTAATGAGGCACTCAGATATTGCCTGCTCTGAGCCTTGGAAGTCATTATCTAATTCATTATGTTATGCATTATAATTATCCCTTTTGTTTTGAGACATTCAAAGTCACTCAACTAATGGTAGTCCCCTATATTAAAAAGAGGAACCAATGGGTTTACATGTGAGGAGCCTTTTGCCAACTGAACAATCAGGAGGCAGCCTGCTAGAGACACTGACTATGAAGGCGGAATTGGTGGTGTCTCCTGGGCTAGAAACATCTTTGAGCTCTGATCAAAGAGCCCCTCCCCTGCAGCCGCAAGGAATAATCTCTCCTTTTTCAGAGGCAGCAGCATTTACACCGGGAGGTATTGGAGACAAGGAGCTGAGAGAGGCCCGAGTATATCCAGCGGTAACCAAGGCAGGCATTTTGAATGTTTCCCTCAAGAAGAGTTGTATCACAGTGACTTCCACTTCGACAGGGGATGAAGCTGCCCCAACGGTTTTGGAAGGTGAGGTTTCTGAATTAGTTTTGGGGGTGCAAACTACTGATTTTCTACTAAGGAAGCCAGATGAAGTAACCCTAGACTCTCTATGAACTTTGATTTCGGATTTGGGTAAGACCCTTTTTCCTCAAACTAATGTTCTCTCACAGAAGCTTTCTCAGGTTGAACTTAAAGCAAATAAAACAGAGACAGAAGTGAAGGTACTGGATAAATTTTCCTAGATCACCACTTGTTACTCCATTGCAAATGGTTAGGAAGTACTTGATTGAGATATTAGGTATGTCTGAGAATTCATTGCCTCCAATAACTCGGGCTTTTTACTTGCAAACTAACACTAAAGATGTAAAGGAAAATTCGCAAGCCCAGAAGGAGGAGGCAATGAATCTCACTACTTTTCTTGAATCGTCACTTGAGGTGATAACTCAAAGAACAACTTTGTTAACTACCTTTGCACTGGAATTAGATAGAGATGCAGTGCTCAGACTTTCTCTTAGACATCTAGATTCTTTATTTTTGGGTTCAAAGATACGAGTGTACCCGGACTTATCTAGGGATACACAAAAGAGACGCAATGTATTTTTAACCTTGCGCCCTAGGGTGCTTGCAATAGGTGCTAATTTCCTGTTAAGATTTCCCTGTGTATGTAGAGTATTGCACCAGTCTAAATCCTATCAGTTTTTTGAACCCAATCAGTTGGAGGATTTCCTGATAAGTAGAGAGGAGGTTAATGTGGTAACTTAGTCACATATGTAATACTATATGACAGCTTAGAGTGACCACTTGGGACAAGATGTTCTCTTTAATTAGTTTTGCCTGTGTTTAATTTCTCTTTCTTGGATCGTTTTCTTAATAGTATTGTGGACGATAGAAAGGAAACCTTAGATTTGAATTTTTTTTCTTATTTTTTATTGTATTACCTATTTGTGTATTTATTTATTTATTGCATTTGTATCCCACATTTTCCCACCTTTTTGCGGGCTCAGTGTGGCTTACAATAAGTTATGAGTGATAGAAGTTCTGAGAGAAGAGGACATTTCTCTGGTAAGTGAACGCTACTTTGCTTGTGCTTTGGGAACTTAAAGATTGGGGTTTAAAGGAGGAATTGTAGGTTAGTGTTAGGCAAACTTAAAAAGCAAATTTCAACAGCTAACAGAAAACAGCTAATCTGCATAGTCTTTTCCACTTAGTTTTAAAAGCCTTGTACCACAGCATTAACAGATAGAATCTAACAGCCACTGCAGGATCTAATTTAGTATTCCCACCCACCCTCCCCAACACCCACCCACCCCTAGGACAACTCCTCATTTATAGTCAGTTATTGTAATTAGGGTAACAAGCAAGGAGTGCTCTTATAGAGTTTTAAATACATTTCATTACCATCTAAGAAGGAAACACTAAATAAATCACACAATATTCTATATAAACTAAAAGACATTTTTATATTAGGCTAATATCCTTAATACTGTAGCAAGTTTTAAAATATTGGAAAACAAAAACTCTAAGATGGAGTCAGCAGTCCAGCAGCGAGAGGGGTGCTATCCAGTCTTTTGCATTGAGTGTCACATGTATGATTATCTCCCAGTTGGTGAGATGTCATATATTTGCGCCCGATGCAAAGAGCTCCTAGCTCTTAGAGAACATGTCCATTCTCTTGAGGCTAGAGTAGCAGACTTGGTGGAGCTGAGGGAGACAGAGAGGTACATAGAGGAGACCTACAGGGATGTTGTAGAGAGGTCCCACCTCCAGTCTAGTAGCCCTTGTGCTACCTTGGAGGAGGGAGGTCTCCTAGAAGGAGAGCATCACCCTGGTGAAGTAGGAAGTACTCCTGTAGCCAGGACCTGCCCACCAGGGGATGTACTATCCTCTCGCACCGAGGATATGTCTCCAGGTGCTGCCCGGGAGGGAAAGGTTAGGACAGCTGTTGTAGTTGGTGATTCGATCATTAGGCATATAGATAGCTGGGTGGCTGGTGGACGTGAGGATCGCCTGGTGACTTGCCTGCCTGGTGCGAAGGTGGCGGACCTCATGCGTCACCTAGATAGGATTTTAGATAGTGCTGGGGAGGAGTCTGCTGTCTTGGTACATGTGGGTACCAATGACATAGGAAAATGTGGGAGAGAGGTTCTGGAAGCCAAATTTAGGCTCTTAGGTAGAAAGCTCAAATCCAGATCCTCTAGGGTAGCATTTTCTGAAATGCTACCTGTTCCACGTGCAGGGCCCAAGAGACAGGCAGAGCTCCAGAGTCTCAATGCGTGGATGAGACGATGGTGCAGGGAGGAGGGTTTTAGATTTGTTAGGAACTGGGCAACATTCTGGGGAAGGGGAAGCCTATTCCGAAAGGATGGGCTCCACCTTAACCAGGGTGGGACCAGGCTGCTGGCGTCGGCATTTAAAAAGGAGATAGAGCAGCTTTTAAACTAGAAATGGGGGGAAGGCCGACAGTCGCTCAAAAGCGCATGGTTCGGGAAAAGGTATCTTGCAAAGATACCTCACAAACAGGGAAAATAGGGTTTCTGGATAGTGAGGTTGCACAACATGTTGGAATGTAATTGTATTTTACATGCATTGCCTGTCACCTATTATTTCTCTGTGATTACTCTGTGACCTCTGATGTGAATTACTTAGAGAGGTCACACAGCTATGCAACTTCCTGTGGGGGTAGATACAGCACATGCAGCACATGGAGCACATGGAGCTCATGATCTCTCCTAACCTGAGAGGATCTATGGTGGTGTGAGCATCCATTACCATCTAAGCACATGGAAGGAGCTGATAATACAAATGTATAGTAATATGTATATATAAGCCTGTCTGATTATAATCTAACTGCAAACTGTGAGTAAACAGATGTTTTGTTACTTCAACTTTAAAGTGACTCAGCAGTGAATTATTCAGGGGTGAATGAGAGAGAGATGAAGAAAGAAATTAACATTTCTAAAGCTGAAGCTGTGTGTACTAAAATCTGCTAATTATTTACTACAAATAATCCAACAAAAGGGTTATGGGCCCAGGGTCCAGGAATTGAAAAAGAAGAGAAATATTACCAGGCAGAAAAAAAGGCCACATTTTTCTCTTAAGTTTTAAAGGAAAGATTCAGTCTGTCTCTCTCTCCCCCCACACAGCAGACAGAAGGCTAAGAAAATGGCTGAGGGAAGAAATTCACCATTTTTCTATTCTCTCAAGGTGCCTAGATTAACTGAGTTTAATTATCGGCAGTGGGAATTAAGATTCATATGTCTCCTTCGAGCAAAAAGATTAGATATATGCTTAGACCAAGACAGAACAGCTGAAAATATGGCTGAATGGGACAATGCAAACTATTATGTGAAGTGCATGCTTTTGGAAGCTCTCTCAGAGAAACAAGCCATATTAGTGGAGGGAAAAGATACACCAAAGGACATTTTATATAAACTGAGAACTATGTATGCAACTACATATGCAAAGCAGCAACCAATTTGGTTGGCAGAGTTGAATGAAACCAAATTAAGGGATAAAAGTAAATGTAATGATCACATTATGCATCTTATGTCTTCATTTCAAAAGCTAGAACTTTCTGGAATTCCCATGTGTGATGCATTGAAAAGAGCATTTCTTTTTACCTCACTATCAAAGAAGTTTGATGTTTTTAGGTCTGTAAATGAGGCCATTGAAGGGCAATCTTTTGAACAGACAACATCAAAACTAAGGCAGGAATGCATAATAAATGATTCTGAGGAGATGTGTTCTCAAAGCAAGTCAGAGAGAAATGAAACAAATTTCTTGGCAAAGAACAGAGGAAGGCGGAGCTATGGGAAAACTCCACCCAAGGGCAAGCTGATTTGCTACTCATGTGGAAAGGAGGGACATGTATCTAAATGGTGTAAGGAAACACAAAACACTCCCTCTAGCTCACCTAAGCCAATGGAACTAAAGAATTTTCAAACCAGGAAATGTATGAAGGACAAAGATAAACACAAGGGCTTTCTAATGGCAGAAAAATCTTTGACTATGGTAAATAATAATTCAAATGAAAGTACTTGGATTTTGGATTCAGGGAGTACATGCCATTTAACCATTGTAAGAATTTCTTTCAGGAAATGTGTCCAGAGGAAGGTATTCTTAAAACTGCAAACGCAGGGACTGCTAAGATCCAAGCAAAGGTATTGGATTCTTAAAATGCAAAGTGTCTAATGAAGTTAAAGAAATTCCTGTAAGTGATGTCTTGTATATTCCCAAGCAGTTTGCAATATGCTTAGTGTATCTACATTAGATAAGAAGGGATTTGTGATTCATTTTGAAAACAGTAAGTGCACAATCTCTAAAAATGATGAAGTGTATGCTGAAGCTTTATGCATAATGATGTTTATAAACTGAGCATTTCAGTGAAGCCTCACATATGGCGCAAGTAAGGAAGAATGATGGTAAATGTAGTCTGGAAATCTGGCATCGCCGCCTGGGACATCGTGATTCTAAGGTGATCCAGGATCTTTACAGTAAGCAACTGGCCACCGGCATTCAGATAAGTGCAGATGCTGGTAATATGGAGAAATGCATAGACTGTGTTACTCAAAAAGGTGTGAGACCCTCATTTCCTGCATACACAGGAAATAGGAGTAATAAAGTACTGGACTTAATACACAGTGACTTATGTGGACCGTTTAATATCCCATCATTGGGAAATAACAGATTTGTGCTAATATTCTTGGATGATTTCTCTAGATATTGTGTGGCCTATTTGCTGAAAGAGAAAAGTCAAGTCACAGACATGCTGAAGAAATATGTAGCCATGGTGAGCAATAAATTTGAAAGAAAACCAAAGGTTCTTCAGACCGACAATGGTGGTGAGTTCACTTCACGAAGCATGCACACATTTCTAGAACAAGAAGGCATTCAGCATATCACAACAGTAGCTTACACACCAGAGCAAAATTCTGTTGCAGAGAGAAAATTTAGGTCACTTGTGGAAATGACCAGATGTATGCTGTCAGATAGCAATCTCCCTAAAAGACTATGGGGGGAAGCCATTCTCACAGCAGTGTACCTACAAAACAGAATGCCAACTAAAGGCGCTGAGCGCACACCACATGAGACATGGCATGGTAGGAAGCCAAACCTGTCACACATAAGAACATTTGGAAGTACAGCATATGCTCATGTACCAAAGCAAAGAAGGCATAAGCTGGATTCCACAACAGAAAGGGGCATTTTAGTTGGCTATGCTCCAGGACACAAAGGATATAGAATTTTGAATCTGAAAACTGGCATTGTTGGCATAAGACATGTTACATATTTTGATGAAAACAAAAGGGTTGATAAAGGCTGGATTATCCCAGATGAGCCTTATCATCCAGAATATGAAACTAGAACCATAATAGACATGCCAGTGTATATAAATGCCATACCAAGGCAGATGTCTGAAAGCAACTCACCTGTATCTAACGTGGAACAGGCAGAGGAAACAGACACAGAAAGGATCATTGAAGAAGACAGTACAGTTGGAGAAGGGGAATCAATTGGAGAAGAACTCTCAGATTTTGAGGATGCGGAAAGGTCAGACCAACCTGTTGTCAGACGCTCATCCAGGGAAAACAAAGGTGTTCCACCCCCAAGACTGTCTTACTTAACAAAGTCAGCAGAAGCTCAAGAGCCCTTAACATGGGATGAGATTGAGAAAATGCCAGCAGAAGAAGCTGCTGAATGGCATAAAGCTGCACAAGAAGAAATTGATGCATTGGATAAAAATAATACTTGGATTCTTACAAAATTACCTCCTGGCAAGAAAGCTATAGGATGCAAATGGGTATTCAAGTTAAAAAGGAATGCACAAGGAAAAGTGGAAAGGTATAAAGCCAGATTAGTGGAAAAGGGATATCTTCAAAAATATGGAGAAGATTTTGATGAAGTGTTTGCACCTGTAGTGAAACACACGACAATCAGAACACTTCTGAGCATTGCAGTCTCAAAAGGCATGCAAGTCAACCACATTGATGTGAAAACAGCATTTCTTCACGGAGATATAACTGAAGACTTGTACATGGAACAACCAACAGGTTTCATAAATACAAAACAAAGACAGCTAGTGTGTAAATTAAACAAAGGTCTTTATGGATTAAAGCAAAGTGCAAAATGTTGGAATGAAAAATTGCATGAAATATTGACAAATTAGGATTTAAACAAGGTGAAGCAGATAAATGCTTGTACACTAGGTGCACAAATGGACAATATGCATACATTTTAGCTTTTGTTGATGATCTGCTCATTGCAAGCAAAAGTGAGCAAGAGTACAAGGACATTGTAAAGTGTTTAAACCTCAATGTTGAGATAAAAGAACTTGGTAATGTGTCATACTATCTTGGTATAGAAATTGAGAAACAAAATGATGGTTCTTATCTTCTAAGCCAGAAGCAGAAAATAAATGAGCTTATTGAAAGTTTAGGTATGCAAGATGCCCAAGTTGTAAGCACTCCCATGATCACTGATTTTCTGAAGGATGAAACAGTAAGAGAACCTTTACCAGATAACATCCAATATAGATCAGCCATAGGTAAGCTTTTATATCTAGCTACCACATACAGGGCTGATATAGCAAATGCAGTAGGAATTTTGAGCAGAAGGGTCAGCTCACCTACCAAATCAGATTGGACTGCAGTTAAAAGGATGGTAAGGTATTTAAAGGGTACCATTGATTGTAAATTAAAGATTTCAGCCAATAGTAATCCAAAACTAATATGTTACTGTGATTCAGATTGGGCAGGGGATCATTCTGATTATAAATCCACAAGTGGATATGTGTTTATGTATGGAAATGTACACATTTCATGGGCCAGTCATAAACAAAGTATTGTGAGTCTGTCTTCTACAGAAGCTGAATACGTGGCCGTATCGGAAGCGTGCAGAGAACTGATGTGGATTGAAAAACTTTTGCTGGATTTTGGAATAGCTGAAAAGAGACCAATCCAGATAATGGAAGATAATCAGAGCTGCATCCGACTGTCACAGAATGACAAGGTTCAGTCACGCACCAAGCACATCGCAACGAAATACCACAACGTGCGAGAGTTGGTGAAAGAAGGGGTCATCAGTCTACACTATTGTCACACCAGTGAGATGACAGCTGACATCATGACCAAACCGTTACCCAGAGAACATTTTGTGAATCTGCGTATAAAGCTTGGACTTTGTATGAATAAATAATTGCATGACAGTTATGCATGAGAAGGGGTTTGTTGGAATGTAATTGTATTTTACATGCATTGCCTGTCACCTATTATTTCTCTGTGATTACTCTGTGACCTCTGATGTGAATTACTTAGAGAGGTCACACAGCTATGCAACTTCCTGTGGGGGTAGATACAGCACATGCAGCACATGGAGCACATGGAGCTCATGATCTCTCCTAACCTGAGAGGATCTATGGTGGTGTGAGCATCCATTACCATCTAAGCACATGGAAGGAGCTGATAATACAAATGTATAGTAATATGTATATATAAGCCTGTCTGATTATAATCTAACTGCAAACTGTGAGTAAACAGATGTTTTGTTACTTCAACTTTAAAGTGACTCAGCAGTGAATTATTCAGGGGTGAATGAGAGAGAGATGAAGAAAGAAATTAACATTTCTAAAGCTGAAGCTGTGTGTACTAAAATCTGCTAATTATTTACTACAAATAATCCAACACAACAGACCGTGGTAGGCCAGGTGCCCTTAAATACAACTAAAGATCAGACAAAAGATGTCAAATCAATAGTGTCAGGTACTAAGCATCATGCAAATAAGAACAACAAACATACTCTGAAATGTCTATATGCAAATGCTAGGAGTCTAAGAAATAAGATGGGAGAGTTGGAATATATTGCACTAAATGAAAAATTGGATATAATAGGCATTACTGAGACCTGGTGGAAGGAGGATAACCAGTGGGACACTGTCATACCGGGGTACAAAGTATATCGTAATGATAGGGTGGACCGGACTGGTGGAGGGGTAGCATTGTATATTAACGAGAGCCTTGACTCAGATAGATTACAAATTCAGCAGGACACAAATCACACCTTTGAATCACTGTGGGTTGAAATTCCATGTATAAAAGGGAAAAAAAATGGTGATAGGAGTTTACTACCGTCCGCCTCGCCAGGATGAGCAGGTAGACACAGAAATGATAAAAGAAATCAGAGACGCGAACAAAATGGGCAATGTGATAATAATGGGTGACTTCAATTATCCAAATATAGACTGGGTAAATGTAACATCGGGACACGCTACAAAGATACAATTCCTTGATGAAATCAAGGACAGCTTTATGGAGCAACTGGTGCAGGAGCCGACGAGAGAAGGAAAAATTCTAGACTTGGTCCTTAGTGGAGCGCATGATCTGGTGAGGGACGTTATGGTACTGGGGCCGCTTGATAACAGTGACCATAATATGATCAGTTTTGACATCGACCTTGAAGTAACTGTACACAGAAAGTCAAATACGTTAGGAGACTATGATAAAATGAGAAGAACGGTAAAAAAAAAACTTAGGGGGGCAACTGAGAGAGTAAAAACTGTACAACAGGCGTGGACGCTGTTCAAAAATACCATCCTGGAGGCCCAGGCCATACATATTCCGCAAATTAGAAAAGAAAGACGGAAGTCCAAAAGACACCCGGCCTGGTTGAAAAGTGAGGTGAAGGAAGCTATTAGGGCTAAAAGAAACGCCTTCAGAAAATGGAAGAAGGAACCGTCTGAAAATAACAAGAAACAGCATAAGGAGTGTCAAAGCAAATGCAAGGCGCAAATTAAGAAGGCCAAGAGGGAGTATGAAAAAAAGATAGCATTAGAGGCAAAAAAACATAGTAAAAAATTTTTTCGGTATATTAAAAGCAGGAAGCCGGCAAAAGAATCGGTTTGACCGCTGGATGACCGAGGGGTAAAAGGGGCGATCAAGGAAGACAAAGATGTAGCGGAGAGACTGAATGAATTCTTTGCTTCGGTCTTCACCGAGGAAGATTTGGGTGGGATACCGGTGTCGGAAATGGTATTTCAAGCGGACGAGTCGGAGAAACTTACTGACTTCACGGTAAACCTGGAGGACGAAATGGGGCAGTTCGGCAAACTGAAGAGTAGCAAATCTCCTGGACCGGATGGTATTCATCCTAGAGTACTGATAGAACTGAAAAATGAGCTTGCGGAGCTACTGCTAGTGATATGCAACTTATCCTTAAAATCGAGCGTGGTACCGGAAGATTGGAGGGTGGCCAATGTAACGCCCATTTTTAAAAAAGGCTCCAGGGGAGATCCGGGAAATTATAGACCGGTGAGTCTGACGTCGGTGCCTGGGAAAATGGTAGAGGCTATTATTAAAAACAAAATTACAGAGCACATCCGAGGACATGGATTACTGAGACCAAGTCAGCATGGCTTTTGTGTGGGGAAATCTTGCCTGACCAATTTACTTCAATTCTTTGAAGGAGTGAACAAACATGTGGACAAAGGGGAGTCGGTTGATATTGTGTATCTGGATTTTCAAAAGGCGTTTGACAAGGTACCTCATGAAAGGCTACAGAGGAAATTGGAGGGTCATGGGATAGGAGGAAATGTCCTATTGTGGATTAAAAACTGGTTGAAGGATAGGAAACAGAGAGTGGGGTTAAATGGGCAGTATTCACAATGGAGAAGGGTAGTTAGTGGGGTTCCTCAAGGGTCCGTGCTAGGACCACTGCTTTTTAATATATTTATAAATGATTTAGAGATGGGAGTAACTAGCGAGGTAATTAAATTTGCTGATGACACAAAGTTATTCAAAGTCGTTAAATCACGACAGGATTGTGAAAAATTACAAGAGGACCTTACAAGACTGGGAGACTGGGCGGCTAAATGGCAGATGATGTTTAATGTGAGCAAGTGCAAGGTGATGCATGTGGGAAAAAAGAACCCGAATTATAGCTACGTCATGCAAGGTTCCACGTTAGGAGTTACGGACCAAGAAAGGGATCTGGGTGTCGTCGTCAATAACACACTGAAACCTTCTGCTCAGTGTGCTGCTGCGGCTAAGAAAGCGAATAGAATGTTGGGTATTATTAGGAAAGGTATGAAAAACAGGTGCGAGGATGTTATAATGCCATTGTATCGCTCCATGGTGCGACCGCACCTTGAGTATTGTGTTCAATTCTTGTCGCCGCATCTCAAGAAAGATATAGTAGAATTGGAAAAGGTGCAGCGAAGGGCAACTAAAATGATAGCGGGGATGGGACGACTTCCCTATGAAGAAAGACTAAGGAGGCTAGGGCTATACAGCTTGGAGAAGAGACGGCTGAGGGGAGACATGATAGAGGTATATAAAATAATGAGTGGAGTGGAACAGGTGGATGTGAAGCTTCTGTTCACGCTTTCCAAAAATACTAGGACTAGGGGGCATGCGATGAAACTACAGTGTAGTAAATTTAAAACAAATCGGAGAAAATTTTTCTTCACCCCAACGTGTAATTAAACTCTGGAATTCGTTGCCGGAGAAAGTGGTGAAGGCGGTTAGCTTAGCAGAGTTTAAAAGGGGGTTGGACGGTTTCCTAAAGGACAAGTCCATAAACCGCTACTAAACGGACTTGGAAAAATCCAAAATTCCAGGAATAACATGTATAGAATGTTTGTACGTTTGGGAAGCTTGCCAGGTGCCCTTGGCCTGGATTGGCCACTGTCGTGGACAGGATGCTGGGCTCGATGGACCCTTGGTCTTTTCCCAGTATGGCATTACTTATGTACTTAGAAATACAATTTGTTACAACTCGGTTATGGATTACATTGTGAGGAGTTATGCGAGACAAAGTCAAAGTATCATTAAGGAATATAACAATGGAGAAGAGCAGTGAAACATTGGGGGAAACAACGGGAGACTAAAAGGGGCAGTATATAATAGCAGGAAAGCATTTGGTATACATTTTCTGTGAGTAGAGGTATGAGTGTGGTGAGATTACGAGGGATGAGAATTCAGAGTGGCTGTATTGATGCATTACTGAACTATGAGTGTGGGCTTTATGTGTTTTGGTTCTTTCCGTAAATTTTCTCAAAAAGATGGGTCTTCAATAGTTTGCGGAAGGTGGCTTGCTCGTAGATTGTTTTCAGGTTGCGTGGCAGTGAATTCCAGAACTGCGTGCTCATGTAGGAAAAGGTTGACGCGTGCAGCGTCTTGTATTTCAAGACCTTGCAATTAGGGAAGTGGAGGTTGAGGAAAGTTCGGGATGATCTTTTAACATTTCTGGGTGGTAAGTCTATTAGATCAGACATGTAGGCTGGGGCTTCACCGTGAATGATTTTGTGGACTAATGTGCTTACTTTAAAAGTAATGCGTTCCTTGAGTGGGAGCCAGTGTAGCTTCTCTCGTAAGGGTTTTGCACTTTCATATTTTGGTTTTCCGAAGATGAGTCTGGCTGCAGTATTCTGGGCTGTTTGGAGTTTCCTCAGTATTTGCTCTTTGCAACCTGCAAACACTCATAAGAGTTTATTATGATTGTTAAAAATTTAATAAAGAGAAATATAAAAAAAAAAAGAAGTGAAGGTACTGGCTTCTCAAGTTGATTAAACTATAAAATACTTATCTGATATAAAAACTTTGCATTCCTCAGTAATGAGGGACATGACAAGTCTGAGAAATACATGTGAAAGTTTGGAGAGCTACTTGACTTTTCTCCGGGTGATGACTGTCCCACCCAAGTATATTTTGAAATGTTATATGAAGGAGATTTGGGGAATTCAAGAAGATCAGGTTACTTCTTGTAGTCAAGTCTATTACCTTCCTGAGAAGGTTGTGGGACAGCAACATACACCGTTAGATGTGTCCGTAATTTTGGAAACATCAAATTCAGAAGTAGCCACTGCGGCCACTCATGGCTTTGTTTCCTTATAAGTTGTAGTTGCCAGAAATGTTCTTTAAAAATAGAGAGAAGTTATTTGTGGGGTTTAAAATTAAAGTGTTTCCTGATGTATCAAGGGAAACCCAAGTCTACCAAAATAGTTTTTGTTTTTAAAACCTGGTGTACTTCAAATAGGGGTAACCTTTTTCTTTAAGATATCCCTGTAAAAGTATCATTAGATACAAAGATGTGAAGTGTGTTGTTGTTGTTTTTTAAACCAGTGCTCCTTTCATCCTTTTTGGTAGTGAAACGGATGTCAGGAGATTGATATTTAGCTCTTCATTGATAAGTAAGACGGCATAAGCATTTTGGGTGCATAATTTCCTTATTCATATATTAATATTCCTTTATTTGGAATCTTGCCAGGTACTTGTGACCTGTATTGACCACTGCTGGAAACAGGACACTGCGCTTGATGGACCTCCGGTCTGCCCCAGTATGGCAACATGTTCTTATATTCTTATTTTTTAACAAACTATTGAGGTAGGAAGACCAAGAAGGTGCCTATTTTGGGGCTATTTCATAAAGACAACATAGATACCTTTGAGCTCCATTTTACATAAAAGATATCGTAATTGAGACCTCTGGGTAAGAACATGTTCAATTGCAGTTTTATTCTAGAAAAAAGCTCTGTTGGCAGGAAGGCATTATTTGTAGCCTATTTTATAAAAGGCTTAAAGGTACCTATAGGTCTTTACAAAATACTAGCACAAACACTGCAGAAATTGTACTTTGATTGATGGTGTAGACATTATTCCAGCTCAAGAGCAAGAGTAAATGTATGTGTGTAAACAGTGAACTTTGCCCAAACTCTGAGTGCCCAATTATACAAGTATGTTCTAGTTTGCACCCCACTTACTTTTAGATGCAACCTAATTTTATAAGGGCCCTTTTATGCATGAAAATAGTTTATATAATTACCTTTAAGAATCTAATTGGGCTTCAAACTACTCACCACCCCCTTTGATTCTAAGGAAGTCCCTGAAATATTGATTAGCTCATTGGTGTTTTCCTGTTGTTAGTTGCCATTTTACAACTTTGTTATATTTTAATGGAACAATACCATTTTCTCTGTAACACATATCTCAGTATTGAACAAGGAGGAATGCCTAGAAGAAGGAAACAATCTATTTTCATGAGCATAAGAACATAAGAATAGCCCTACCAAATTAGACCAATGGTCCGTCTAGACCAGTGTCCTGCTTCCAGCAGTGGTCACTCCACATCACAAGTACCTGGCAGAAACCCAAATAGTAGCAACATTCCATGCTACCAATCCCAGGGCAAGCAGTGACTTCCCCAATGTCCATCTCAATAACAGACTATGGACTTTTCCTCCAGGAACTTGTCCAATCCTTTTTTAAACCTAGATACGCTAACCACTGTTACCATATCCTCTGGCAATGAGTCCCAGAGCTTGACTATTAGTTGAATGAAAAAATATTTCCTCTTATTTGTGTTAAAAATATTTCCATGTAATTTCATTGACTGTCCCCTGGTTTTTGTACTTTTGAAAGAGTAAAAAATAGATTCATTATTACCCGTTCTACACCACTCAGGATTTTGTAGACCTCAATAATATCCCCCCTTTTCTAAGCTAAAGATTCTCTCTCATTCAAGCAATACGCAGCAGCACCAGAGGCCAGTAGTTGTTAATGTGCAGCAGTGATGTAGCCGTGGGTGGGCCTGGGTGGGCACCCAGTAGTGGCTCATCTCTGAAGTGGCTGGTGGTACTTCACAAGCCCCATCAGCTAAAGATTCTTGACATCTATTCCCCCTTCTCATGCAGCATTCTGGGGTCTCAACTCCACAACCCAACCCCTCCATACCTTTTAAATCTTTTAGTTCTTTGCTGGCTGCGGGCAGTGACTCATGCCCACTGCTCGCACCAGTCCTGAGCCTTTCCTCTGATCTGGTTCCACACATGCAGAAACAGGAAGTTGTATCTGAGGAAAGGATCAGGGCTGGCGCAAGAAGAACTGAAAGATTTAAAAAGCATGAACATGCTGGGCGGGGGGGGGGGGGGGGGGGGGGGGGAGTTGAGAGATCCTGAAATGTCGTGGGGGAGAGGATGGAGTGATGCTGGGCAGGAAGTAAAGTTCTCATGCCCACCTACTTTGGACATCTGGTTATGCGCCTGATGTGCAGCATCAGTGCCAGGGAAATGCATCAGTGTTATGCATCAGGCATGCTTTTGGTCAACTGAAAGAGCTGAAATTTCTTGCAAGTTTCTCATAATTACCAGCAACTTTTGTACAAGTGGGAGTGGGATGTGTTTGGTTTTCCATCTGACCATGCTAACATGACTATGCATTTAAGCTACACCTCTGGGTCGATATGAGTGTTTCTAGTCATCATTTGGGAGGTAGAAAGGAATTGAAAATATTATGTGTCTGTATAGATCTATAGTAGACCACAGATTGAATAGTGTTTATAGTACTGCTTACTCCATTTCAAAAAAGATGTGTGAGAAATAGAAAAGGCACAGAGAAGGGCAACAGAAATAGGTATTGAACAGCTCTTACATGAAATTAAAATGCTTAAAAAAATAGAGCTTTTCAGTATGGGGTATATATGACTGAGAGGGTACATTATAAAAGTTAATAAAATCATGAGTGGTTTTATAAAATTATATAATATTATATAATACTATATAATAATTTGCACCTCTAACGTTCTACCTCTGGATGCCTGGGTTCCTAACACAATTCCCATTGGTCCACCCTCGTGTCTAAACATGATGATGTCAGAGGGCGGATCAGTGAGAGGGAAGAGAAGCCAGCACCAGCCAGCCACAGAGAGTTGGAAGTGAGGATAGAATCGCAGGAGAATCGCCCCCCTCCCTCCCCCCTGTCCTCCCAGTTCCAGGCCCCCCTTCCCTCTCTCTCCTCTGAGTGCTAGCCCGACCTGCGTTGCCCGCCCTCTTCTCCCAGTCCTCCGCCTGCCCCTTGCCTTCCTGCGTGCCGCCCAGAATTTAAAAGTTCTTACCTTGGGGTCCGGTGGCAACAGTGAAAGGCGAGCAAGCACAGCGCTTCAGCCTGCATTCCCTTCTCTCTCAGCTCTGCCTCTGGTCCCGCCCTTCCGGAAACAGGAAATGAGGTAAGAACTGCGAGGGGCAGGCGGAGGACTGGGAGAAGAGGGCGGGCAACACAGGTCGGGCTTGCACTTGGAGGGGAGAGAGAAAGAGGGAGGGAGGTGCGGGGATCTGGAACTCAGAGGAGAGGGGGGCATAGAACTCAGAGGGGAAGGGGCCTGGAACTCAGAGGGGAGGAGAGGGAGGGAGGGGGCATGGAACTCGGAGGAGAGGGGGGCCTGGAACTCGGAGAAGAGAGAGAGGGGGGCCTAGAACTCAGAGGAGAGGGAGGGGGCCTGTAATTCAGATGAGAGGGAGAAGAGGGGGGGCAGGAAATAGGAGGGAGGGGGAGGGAGGGGCCTGGAACTCAGAGGAGAGGGGGGCCTGGAACTCGGAGAGGGGGGAGGAGGAGGAGAGGGGGGCGTGGAACTTGGAGGAGAGGAAGGGAGGGAGAGTGGGGGCCTGGAACTCAGAGGAAAAAGAGGGAGGGGAGCCTGGAACTCAGAGGAGAGGGAGGGAGGGGAGCCTGGAACTCGGAGGAGAGAGAAGGAGGGAGGGAGGCCTGGAACTCGGAGGAGAGGGGAACCTGAAACTCAGAGGAGAGGGAGGGGGGGCCTAGAACTCAGATGAGAGGAGGGAGGGAGGGGGCCAAGCTGGAACTCGGAGGATAATCATGCTAGCTCCCGTTTCATTTGTGTGAGAAACGGGCATGTTTTACTAGTTTATAAATAAAAATATAAAAAATCAATAGGCCCTTTTACTAAGCTGTGGTAAGCACTAACGTGTGCTTGCCGCAGGTTAAAAAGCATTACCATGGGGCACACTCGGGTGTCCCGCAATAGTTTTGGGATCGGCATGCATTACCGATGCATTAAAAACATAGAATTAATTTTTTAGCACTGGGGGCATGTCTGTGGGTGGAGAGTAGGTGTGTTCTGTGCTAATCAGTTAGTCTGTGAGCCCTTACTGCCTAGAAAATAGGTTTCAGTAAGGGCTCATACACTAATAGCCATGCACTAATAGGGAAATTAGCGAGTGACTGTTAATAGGAATAATGGGAAATGGGGCCACTCAAGTTGTGAAATGTGTTGCTGGTCGAGACTAATATCATAAAAGGGGTGGCCTAGTGGCTAGAGCACCAGTCTTGCAATCCAGAGGTGGCCAGTTCAAGTCCCACTGATGCTCCTTGTGATCTTGGGCAAGTCACTTAACCCCCCCATTGTCTTAGGTACAAACTCAGATTGTGAGCCCTCCTGGGACAGAGAAATATCCAGTGTACCTGAATGTAACTCACCTTGAGCTGCTACTGAAAAAGATGTAAGCAAAGTATAAAAATGTTGTGGACAAGCTGTTGGAGGACACATTCATTACAATTATTGGCTAGGTAGTTGTGGAGATTCCCCATCTCTTATATCTGTGAATGAGCAACAAGGAAGGGAGCTTCTTATTATGAAGCACTGGGTTCTTCCAAGTGACTCTTATTCGCCACTGTTGGAGACAGGATGCTGTGCTCTGCAGACCATTTAGTTTGACACAGCATGGTGCTTTTTCTGTTCCTATGCAGAACAATCTTTAGCTTTAAGCCAAATTTAGAGGCCCAGTGCAAGAGGTGATTGAGAGAGAATATTCAGGCTGAATAGAAATCTCATCAGCCCCCTCATACATTTTGGCTACCTGAGGGGCCCTTTTACTAAGCCACATAGGCGCCTACGCGCACCCAATGCACACCAATTCGGAACTACCACCCAGCTACCGCTTGGCCCGGGCACTAATTTCATTTTTTTATGTGCACCCACTATGTGTGCTGGAAAGTTTCCAGCGTGCAGCACTAACCAGGCGTTAATTGGCATTGTACGTGCACTGATGATTACTACCCGGTTAACACATGAGATCTCATCACTAAGTCAATGGGTGATGGTAAAGTCTCAGGCCCAAGATGGACACGCGCCAATTTTCATTTTGCCGCATTTCAATTTTCAGCCCCCCACAATAAAAGCCTTTTTTGCAGGTGTGCTGAAAAATGAACCTGCGTGCTTCCAGTACACGCGTCTATACCAGCGCAAGCCATTTTTCAGCGCACCTTAATAAAAGGACCCCTAAAACTCATTCTTGGTCAAGATTTATTCATGCCCAGCCCGTTGAGAATAAAAGTTTAATCTTTTTTTTTTCAGCAGTTTTTTTTTCCTTCTCATGGATTAAGTTGTAGTCCTTTGTTTTCACTACAGAAAAACTCCTGCAAAAAAAAAAAAAAAACCTCAATCACAATGTCAAAATTACTAAGCCACATCAGACTTAATGACTGCTTTTCTGAAAACCTGCTATTAAAATACAGCTTTGTGATCAAGAGGAATTATTTTTATTAGCAGAATTCTTTTGAAATTCTGTAGCCCCTTTTTGTGTTCTCTTTGCACAATAGAAGATGCAGGACATTTCACAGAGCCCCCACCACTCATTAGATGCAAAAACATGAAATTTAAAATTGCCATATTTGGAAGCAACCGGGAAGACTGACCTTATGGGTGAATGCAGGAGATCTAAGAACAATGCGTAGCAGCGACTAATTAAAAGAAACCTTAGTGAGTCACAGCAGTACCTGTGGTATTAAAGAATCTAATTATAGGATGACACTGGAACACATTTCATTAAAAGTTGCCAATTCATTTTTAATTTATTTAAGAAAGACTTTAGCTATGTCAGACACAAACCTTACCTAGAGTAAATGTGCACACTGTTTCTTCCTTCTTAAAAACTTGAAAAGTCAGAACAGGGCAGAAACAAAATAGTTCCATACATTTTACTGGAAGACGTACCAAGGTATTGCAAAGATACCTTTTCCTGTATAAATTACAAAATTACACAACTGCTTGGCTAGCTGTTTTATTACTTTATATATGAGATTTTATGCCACAAAACAAACAAAGCGAAATGCATTTTATTATCCACTGCACTATCGTTGCCCCTGTGCTCCTTCTGTCCTACAGTTTACACTTTCTTCTGGCAATTTTCTTTTAACTAAACGGCAGTAAGCCCAACATGGGCTTACCGCTCGCTAAACCGGAAGTACCGCCGGGCTACTGCAGCAGCACAGCAGTAGTTCCCATCCCCCAGCAGGCGCCATTTATGGCACTACAAAAAGCGCCAGTGTTTACCCAGTGGTAATCGGGCAGTGACGTGTGCTGCCCAGTCAGTGCTGGGTTAGCGCGAGAGCCCTTACCACCATCTCAATGGGTGGCGGTAAGTGCATCCCCTAAAATGTCCACATGGCAAGTGCTTCACTTGCCGCATGGTCATGTCTTTTTAAAAAAGCCTTTTACTCACTGCGGTAAAAGGGGGCCTCGGCACAAAAACATGCACTGATGCCAACTCAGGCCCCCTTTTGCCGCATCTTAGTAAAAGGACCCCACAGTGTGCTAGGATGAACGCTTGGCTCCAGTACTGCGAGTCTGGTTTTAGCATTTTGCACCTTGCTCTGACAGTGTGTGCTTGGGTGTGTGCTCTTTTCTGCTGTTGTCTGGGTGGGGGGGGGGGGGGCTTTTGCGTGTGCCTTCAACTATTCACAAGCATCCCAAGGTTCATAGCCCTGATGGAGAACCAACACCATAAGACTAGTATGAAGAGATAGATAGATAGATAGATAGATAGATAGATAGATAGATAGATAGATAGATAGATACCCAACTTTCTTGATAAATCCAATATCTAATCTACTGTAACGTTATTGTGAATAATTTTAGATCCTTTATTGATCATGGATAAACAAGTCTCTGCTTTAACAGATAAAGCATTAATAAGTACATAAGTACATAAGCATTACCATACTAGGACAGACCGGAGGCCAATCAAGTCCAGTATCATGTTTCCAGCAGTGGTCAATCCAGGTCTAAGTACCTGGCAAGATTCCAAAAAAGTAAAACAGATTTTGCAGTAGAAGTCCAAAAATCCAGACTGCTCAGGGATTGGGTCAGTCTGGATATTTGAAATCTCAGGCAGTACTTTTATAATTCAAATTTAAGGAAGGGAAAGGGAGATGGGACTTGATGTACTGCCTTTCTGAGGGTTTTGCAACTACATTCAAAGCTGTTTACATATATTCAGGTACTTATTTTGTTCCAGGGGCAATGGAGGGTTCAGCAACTTACCTGGAGTCACAAGGAGCAGCAGTGGGAATTGAACTCAGTTCCCTAGAATCAATGTCCACTGCACTAACCACTAGGCTACTCCTCCACTCCCAGGAAGCATAAAGAGCTGAACAGGTAAATTTTGTTGATCTTATTGATTTATTCAATAACAAATATACAAAACAGGAAAAACATGCTGTAAAATCTTTAAATAAAAATAATGGGTAATTAGGCTGGTGGTACTCTCTATTGTTGTGACTATAAAGGTACATATATTCCCATCTTCTTGGTACCTGAGGATCTTCTCTCTTCTTCCACCCTCCCCCCAAATAGGCTATACAGCATAGTTGCTTGATACTGACATTGTGGTGCAGTGCTGTTATGGGGGGGGGGGGGGTTCTCATTTAACCACCATTTGATTTTCTCACATAAAGCTTTTTATCCATTGAAATGGGAATGTCCAAGGTGATTACAACTTGTACATTCTCTGCAGTTGTGTCAAGGTTGCAATTTCAGTGCATGTTAGTGAGTTACACAACTTCCATTGTGAAAATGCAGCCTTATCCACGCTTAAGCTGGTCGGCCTGCAGTATAAATGTAGGCAAGTTTCCAAATTATTGGAACCTCTGTCCTCTATATTTCCTTAGCTCTTAGTGAAATGTAGTGACTGATTCAGAGAAAATTGCCTCTCACTGAGTGAAAGACAACCTTGAAATGAATAACCAGAAAGGCAAATTTACAGTCCTGGAGCAAGCCGGGGGAAATAAAAGTGCAGAGAGCTATACTCTTCAGAATTGAGAAGGGGGGAGGAGAGAGAAAGGTAGAAAAATGGATTAGGGTATCTGTACTTTACAAGATTTAGGACCCATTCATCTGTGGTGATTCATTGCCAAGCTGGAAAAAAGTACTGAATCCAACCTCCCAGGTGTCATTTCTCAAAAACTGGAATTAGTTTTGGCGGGAAGTGCAGTGGTGGAGGAAGGGGTCTTCCTGTCCTATGATCTGGATCTAGAGAAATTAGGTGGTTGTTGAGGTCTGTGCTGAAACTGTCTGTAATAGGGTTGAAAAATCTTTCTATAAGAAGGTTAATATTGGTAATTTTTTTAAGTTGTTGGAAAACCACTTCTTGGAGGATATTGGATTATCTGATGAAGGATTGGAAAGTTCTTTAAATGTGGTCTGGTCCTCTTTAATTTCAGAGACTGCATCTTTTACTTTATCCCCAAAGTGATTAGCCCCCAAGCATGTCTGTCTTGTAAGTCATCTCTGAGATCCGAGGCTCTGAGCCAGGCAATACATCTGACTGCTATAGATATGGCCCCCAAATGAGAAGTCATGCCATAGAGATCATAAGTATTAGAAATAAGATGAAAAGTAATCTCAATGATTCAGGGAGTGAGGTAGTTATTCTAATGTAGAATATACTTTAGAATGTTGAAAATGTAGTGATTGAAGTTGATGGGCCCACTATTCTGGAATCTAGCATTGCAGCCGAGTAGACCTTTTGTCCCACTGCATCAAGATACTTAAGTATTTTAAAGACTTTGACTTGTTAATATCTGTCTCAAAAACAACTGATTGGTGAGGAAATTGCACTTTGTCATCACCAGGAGTAGGCTGGACCTTGTATTTTGAGTCCAATCTTTTTGGAAATAGGTTTTTGAATATAAGGATTTTGCCAGATTTTGGTCTGAAAGCCCTGTGAGATTGAGTAGATTGGAACTTGAACAGGACCAGATGGTGAGTCTACTGCTTGAAGTATGCTCTGAAAATCTTTTTTATTCATAGCAGAAATTTGTGTTCCAGAGTCAGTTCTTTGAGGATATTCTGAATAAATTTAGTATAACTAACATCTTCTATTGAAGTGTCCATTTTTAATGCATCAGGCTGATGTGAACTGGAAGCAGAAGTTGAAGGTTGCTCTTCTTCTGAAGAATAGAGTCAATAGGGTTTGGAAGTCACTGCTTGCCCCGGGATTGGTAGCTGCTGATGGGGAAGGTGTAGAATTCCTGGAGCATTTTGGAGGAGTTGATTGTTTTGGGCGGTCAGTGTTCTGAGACTTCCCTTTAGAGATTTTAGCAAGTACAGTGCTGAGAGCCATTGGTGTTGAGGTCCCCTGAGGAGCTGGCTCTATGGTGCTAGAAGGTAGCAGTACTTGGAGGAGCCCTGTAAATGCGCTGATGAGGAAGCACTAGAAAGAATAGACACTTTTGGTACCAGAGTCTGGCCCTTAGAGTCGGCACCTGTGTCTACTTTCTGTATGTTTGGGATTTTTTCAGCTTTTCCTTTACTGCAGAGAAAGCTACGTCTATCACAGTAATGCAGAAAAGAAAGAACTGAGGAATTGTTGATGTCTATTGAGCGGGAAGGAGCACTCCGTACCCTATCGGCTGAAGAATTTCTGCTAATCAAGATAAGGAGAGCGCATCTGGGCAGGCAGCCCTCAGAGAAGGCTACCATGTGTGTCTGCATTATCCTGCACATGGAAAATCACAATTCTTGGATGTCGGATTCACAGGTGGTCCAGATTTCCAGCATCCAGATTTTTGGACTGTTACTGTATACTGCTCATCTCAAGAATAAGCAGTGGATTTTCCTAAAACCACTTTTATAATGGTTTATAGACTTTTGTTTTAGGAACTTGTCCATACTTTTTTAAACCCTGCTGTGCTAATTTTTTACCACATTCTCTGGCAATGAATTCTACAGCTTAATTACACATTAGGTGAGAAAATATTTTCTCTGATTTGTTTTAAATGTATTACTTAATACCTTTATTCCTTGCCCCTTAGTCCGTGTAATTTTGGAAAGATTAAACAAGTGATTCACGTCTACCTGTTCCACTCTACTCAGTATTTTATAGACCTCCATCATATCTTCCCTCAGCCGTTTCTTCTCCAAGTTAAAGAACCCTAGCCTCTTTAGCCGTTCCTCCTAGAGAAGTTGTCTCACCCCCTTTATCTTTTTGTCACTCTTCTCTGTACCATTTTCTAATTCCACAATATCTTTTTTGAGATGTGGAGACCACAAATATACACAATATTCAAGGTGCAGTCTCATCATAGAGGGATGTGTTTTGAAAGTTACATTTACTTGGTGAATTTGATATTATTTTCATAATTTGAAATATTGATTCAATCTCTTATCTTAAGTCAATGTAGTAGATTTTATTTATTACAAAACACAGCAATGAGAGTAATCTATGTCTTAAAGAATTATGATAGAATCACACTTACTATTATGTGATTTTCACTCATTGCCTTTGGATGCCCCGATCCAATTTAAAATTTGTTTTGTTTTTAAAATCTTACATGATCAGGTGCCATCATATATGGCCTCGTTATATACTCTGACTCCTAAGAACAGGGTCTTACGTTCCAATCACTGCTTAATGTTATATTTTCCTGAAATCAGAGGTATTAAATCTAAAAAAAAAAAAAATTATAGACCTCTGTACTTGGCTGTCAGGAGCATTTATTTGGAATACCTTCCCATTTCTCTGAGAAATTTAAGGGGCCCCTTTACTAAGAAGTGCTGAAATGGGGTTTGCATACCCTAATGCAGGACTTTCCCACACGATAAGCCCATTTCTAGCACATTCATAAAATAGGGCATTTTTACAGGTTGTGTGCTAATGTTGTCATTAAAGCATGGCAACAAATGTGGGAGCACTTACTGTTGCCTATGTGGGCAGTGCTAAGGGCTCCCACATTAATCCTGCTTTATTCAGGAGCCCTTTTACTAAGCCACGTAAGCGCCTATGTGCACCCAACATGCAAAAATTCTGAGTTACCACCCAGCTACTGCATGGCCCGTGCAGTAATTTCATTTTTTACACACGCCCACTATGTGCGCCGAAAATTTTTTATTTTCCGGCGCGTGGGCGGTAATCAGCATTTTACGCATGTAGACCATTACCGCCCAGTTACCGCATGAGACCTTACCGCTAGGTCAATGGCTGGTGGTAAGGTCTCAGACCCAAAATGGACGTGTGGCAATTTTCATTTTGCCACACATCCATTTTCGGCAAAAATTTTAAAAAGACATTTTTTACTGACGCGCTGAAAAATGATTTTGTGCACACCCAAAACACACGTCTACACTACCGCAGGCCATTTTTCAGCACGCCTTAGTAAAAGGGCCCCTCAGTTAACACATGCTCATGTGAGTTCACTACTTAAATAGCACTTCCATACCCATTCTCCACTCCTGACATGCCCCTCCCAAGATAAATTTAAATAAATAAATACCGCGTTGTCAGCACAGGCAAAATGAAAAATTACCACAAGACACTTCGGTGCATCCTGGGGTAAGCCTTTTTCAGCATGCTAAACCCATGTTAGGGCTTAGCACACCTTGGTAAAAGGACACCTAAATGATCACCAATCATTGCATCATGCTTTGAAGACTTTAAAAAAATGTGATAGATTAAGGATTGTCTTCTCTGTAATATCATGGCAATAGCTATTCAAGTCTTTTGCAATCTGCCTTGAACCACTGTGGTAAACTGCAGAATTTAAGTCACTGTGGGTCTCATTTTCAAAAGAGAAAAACATACATGAAGTAGCATTTGGACACATTTCTTCTCAAAATGTCCAAATTAGTATATTCAATTTTGCAGGCGTTTATCTATATAATTCATCTGCAGTGCGTGCAGATCACAAGGGAGTGTGTTAGGGGCATTTCAGAAAGGCTTAGGGCGTTCCTAATACTTGGATATTTTACAGCCATAATGGAACAAAATGAAAGCATGTACGGCTGAAACTTCAGCGTTTTGGTCTATACCTGTTTTTCGAACAAATAAGGCAGAAAAAGGTGCCCTAAATGACCAGATGACAACTGGAGTGAATCAGGAATGAACCCCCTTGCTTCCCAAGTGGCCACTGACCCCCCACCCCCACCCCCACCCTCCAAACATGACCACTTCAGAAGTTTTAGCAGGTTCCTGGAGTAGTATAGCGGTCAGTGAAGTGCACTACAGAGAGGAGGACCCAGGGCCATATCCCACTCTACCTTTTACACTTGTAGTTAAAGTGTGAGCCCTCCCACACTCCCTTAAAACTTACTATACTCATATATAGATGACCCCTTCATCCATAAGGGTATTGTAGTAGTGTACAGTTGGTGGGTTTTGAAGGGCTCAGCATACAGTAGAAGACGGTAACTGTGAGATGTCTATCTGGGAGCTTTTATATGAAGTCTACTGCAGTGCCCCCCTAGGGTGCCCTATTGCTCTCCTGGGATATCTGTGTGCTGTCTCCTCCTATACCCCAATGGCTCGATTTTCTACATTTTTCACTTGAACTTTTTTTTCCTGAAAATGGCCCAAAAAGATAAATGCACAGAGCATGAAAGCATCTTGCATGTGGCCATTTTCAGGAAAAAAAAAGATAGATGTTATGCTGTTTCGAAAATGGCCATATTTCCCATTTGGTTTTGGGACATTTAGTGCAAAGTCCGACTTAGACGTCACATCAAAAATGTCCCTCCTTATTAGTATTAGTAATAATGGTTGACATATTTAAAAAAAATAAGCAAAATCAAATAAACGGTATAAAATATATATTAGATCAGATCTTGCAAATCATTTGAATATGCAATGTTTGTTGGTGTTTTGATTTAGGTGCAAGCACATGCAGTTTTTCCCATTCCAATGTTTCAGAACACTACATAAAGTTGGCCATGAGAAAAGTGAGGCATCCCTAGTTAATACCAGTTCCTTTAACTGACTGTCCATGAGTTTTATTGATTAAGAGTCAACAAAAGAATGAGTGTGTTTCTCAGAGAAAGAAAGCGTGTGTGTCTCTCGGAGAGAGTCAAAGAAAGTGATTATTTGTTTCTAAGTGTATGTAGTTCTTAGAGAAAGTGTGTGTTTCTTAGAAAGAGAAATAATGTATTTTTGTCAGAGATGTGGAGGGACATTTTCAAAAGAACAAACAATAAATAGGGATGGGCTGGAGTATAAATTTTAAGGGGCTTCGACGTTAGCTTCAGAACTTAGTACCAGAACAATGTTGGGCAGACTTCTACGGTCTGTGCCCTGAGAAAGGCAAGGACAAATCAAACTCGGGTATACAAATAAAGTATCACATACCATGTAAATGAGTTTATCTTGTTGGGCAGACTGGATGGACTGTACAGGTCTTTATCTGTCGTCATTTACTATGTTACTATGTAGAATTGGGACGTCCTACTCATAACATCCCCCCAAAAAACAACAACATCCATCTCACAGCCATTTTTGAACAGGAAATACATTGGGATTTCCTGTTCAAAAATACGTGAAAAGGACACTTTTGCTCTGAAAATGTCCAAAATGAACAGCCATTTTCCAAAGTTAAATGTCCAAAATATGAATGCCACAGAAATATCTGTCTGGCATCATTTGTACAAAAATGGACACATAGACATCCCTGCAGAGCAGAAGGGCAGCCTAGTAGTCAGTGCAGTGGATTTTAAACAATGGGACCCAGGTACAATCCCACCTTAATTCCTTTATATGTTACTTTGAGCCTTCCAGGAACAGATAAAAACCTATGTACCTAAAGGTATCTGTACAGAAATAAAAGTGTTAAAGTGGGTCCCAAGGTCCACTGCACTGACCACTAGGCTACTCCTAATATAGCAGCTGTACTTGCTGCTATATTAGGAATGGCCATAATACCGTCACTGTCACTTTTATTTCTTAGTGGAGGTGGGAGGGGGGTCAGTAACCACTGGGAGATTAAGGAAGGGTCATGCCTTTATCCCGCCAGTGGTAAGCTGCTCAATCAGGGCACTTTTTTGTACCCTAGACGAGCCTGAAACAGGTCTAGATAAAAAATATTTGTCCATTTTGACCATTTTGAGACATCCATCTGCTTTGAAAATGAGCACCATAGTCTTAGTTTGAAGCTTCATCCTCAGAGAAGACTGCACATTTTGAGCTGTAAATATATGTACAATAGACCAGTGTTTCCCAAGTCCGCTCTTGGAATATCCTTTGCCAATCAGGTTTTCAGGATATCCACAAATAAATATGCATGAAAGAGATTTTCATTTAATGGAGGCAGTGTATGCAAATCAAGTTCATATATAGTGTGGATATCCTGAAAACCTGACTGGCAGGGGGTACTCCAGGGCTGGACTTGGGGAAACACTACAATAGATTATAGCATGCTTAAAGGAATAAGAAAGCGGCGCAAAAAGCCTCTGATCATTCATAGCCCTACACTACTGTAAAAGAGTGACTTTGAATTGTGACACGTGGAGGGGCATAATGGAACAGAAACGTCTATCTCCATGGGCGTTAATCTCCGAGAACGGGTCCGTGAAGGGGCGGACCGAACCGTATTATCGATAAAAAATAGACGCCCATGTTTTATTCGCCAATGTGTGAGCTGGGCGTTTTTGCTTTTCAGCGATAATGGAAAAGGAAAGTGCCCAGCTCAAAAACGAATAAATCCAAGGCATTTGTTCGTGGGAGGGGCCAGGATTCGTAGTGCACTGGTCCCCCTCACATGCCAGGACACCAACCGGGCACCCTAGGGGGCACTTTTACAAAAACAAAAAAACAGGTAAAAGAGCTCCCAGGTGCATAGCACCCTTCCATTGTGTGTTGAGCCCCCCAAATCCCCCTCAAAACCCACTGCCCACAAGTCTACACCATTACTATAGCCCTAAGGGGTGAAGAGGGGCACCTACATGTGGGTACAGTGGGTTTGGGGGGGTTGGACGACTAATAAGCATTAAGCAGCACAATTGTAACAGGTAGGGGGGATGGGCCTGGGTCCACCTGCCTGACGTCCACTGCACCCCCTAACAACTGCTCCAGGGACCTGCATACTGCTGCCTGGGAGGAGGGTATGACATTTGAGGGTGAAAATAAAAAGTTGTGAAACATCATTTTTTTGTGGTGGGAGGGGGTTAGTGACCACTGGGGGAGTCAGGGGAGGTCATCCCCGATTCCCTCTGGGGGTAATCTGGTCATTTAGGGCACTTTTTGGGGCCTTATTCGTGAAAAAACAGGGTCCAGGAAAAGTGCCCTAAATTCTAGCTACAAACGCATCCATTATCGGCGAAGGGCGCCCATCTCTGTTCGGGTGATAACCACGCCCCAGTTCCGCCTTCGACACGCCTTCGACACGCCCCCGTCCACTTTGTCCGCATCCACGACGGAGTGCAGTTGAAAGCGTCCCAAATTCGGCTTTTGATTATACCGCGTTATTCGTTTTTGTGAGATAAACGCCCATCTCCCGATTTAGGTCGGAACTTGGGCGTTTTTCTCGTTCGATTATAAGCTGGATAATCACTGGCTTAAAAAACTCCTCTCCAATGTTCTTAATAAAAGCTTTGAAACATCATTTCTATAAATCTATCCATAAATCAACAAACAAATGCACTTATCTGAATCTCCTAATTCCAACGGAGACCCCTGTTTCGCTAACACTGCTTCAGGGAAACATCTCATTTATTGCTCTACTGCCATCTCTACTCTGGTTCCAAATAGCTAGCATCATCTCTTCCCCACAATAATTAAAAAACTTCTCCCAATAATCAAACCTTATTGATTATATGCCAATCTATATTTTCATTTAAATCATCTGGGTCAAGAGATCTCAAATGAAGAATCCATTTCTGTTCTAATCATATCAGCTTAAAGAGTGGGAGATTTTTTTTAATTCAAAATTTTGCAGAGCTCCAATATTTATATTAGCTAATATGAAACCACATTAACACTGTGGTCTCACTTCTTAGTTAGCGACTATTATACTATAGGTTTGTAAAATAGGGAACTGCATGAGAAAGTGTCAATACTTACACATGGAAGATACAAAATCACCACTTCCAAATGCAAGTGCTGACACCTTCCTATGGAAGTAGTTGAGACTATCCTGTTCTTTTTTTTTTAATGTGTATTTTTGGGAAATGGCTGCTCCCAATGCATGAGGCAGAGGGGAGAGGGAGATGCCAGTCTGCAGGGGGAGGGGAGGGAGATGCCAGATGCACCGGAGACGGAGAGGGAGAGGGAGGAGAGAGGGAATGGAGGAGAAAGATGCCAGTCCTGTTGTGGAGGGAAGGGGCGAGAGAGACCAGACCAGGGGCTGGGGTGGAGAAGAGAGAGAAAGATGCTGGACCAATGGAGCAAGGGAGGAACTGAGAGATATACTGAACTGAGGGGAGGTAGGAAGTGGCAGGGAAGAGAGAGGTAAATATGCTGTCATGGGGCTAAGGAGTGCAGGAGGAAGGAAAGAAAGTAGGGAGAAGCTGGATATGGGTAAGGAATCTAGGGTGCTTCAGATGCTGATACTTCTGCACTGGACTATTGCAGTATTCTTTACCTGGGGCTAAACTCAATATATCTGAGGAAACTCTGGCTTATCCAGAACACTGCAGTAAGATTAATTTTTAAGGAAGCACAAGTTTACTAGAGTTTCAGGCTATATGACCAAGCTTCATTGGCTACCTGTTAATGAACTCATTTTTTTTTCAAGGCAGCCTGCTTATCATTTCAAATCATTCACGGTTTAACCTCAGAGCTCTTGACTGATAAGGTCTCAAAATCAATGTTTGCTCACTTGCTTCATTTACATGATCAACTAATTTTATGCCCTCCTGTTTTTAAGAAAATACACTTTTTTAGGATAGTCATTACCATTTTTTCTGTCTCTGCTGTATCTTTACGGAACTCTTTTCCATTCTCTATTAGGGTTGAATAAAACTATCTAAAATTTTTAAATATTCTTGTATACCGTGTTGAACCCTATTTTTAGGATAGCAGCAGTTTAGAAGCACTATATTGACACTGACAGGGACATAAAGAAGAGATGCTGAGCATGGAAGGAGCATACGGACAAAGACACAGAGGATAATTGCTGGACAAAGGGGGAGAGAAAGGGACACTGAGCACAGATGATGGACATGACAAGATGTTGAATTTAGGAGGAGGATATGGTCACTGAGAGGACAGATGCTGAACATGGGGTGGGGATAGAGACAGAGACACAGAGGGGAGATGTTGGACAGGACAAAGAGGGATGCAGAGGAAAGATGGATGGTAGACATGGGTGAGAGAATAAATGCCAAATGGACAGGACACCCTGGAAAGAGAGTTAGGAAAAAAACTGAGAAAAGCAGAAAAGAGACACTGGGACCAAAGCAAATGGGAAAATAAAATTCTCAGACAAAAGACAATAAAGTATTTTGTTATGAATTTTATTAATTTGAATATGTCAGCTTTGGAAAATATGCACCCATAAATTTCATCAGGCTTTATAGTCCTCCCTGAAATCAGATAATTGTATAGCTATCTAGATCAGTGTTTCCCAAGTGGGTTCTTTAGTACCCCCTTGCCAGTCAGGTTTTCAAAATATCCAGAATGAATATACATGAGATTGATTTGCATATACTGTCTCCATTGTATGCAAATCTCTTTCATGCATATTAATTGTGGATATCCTGAAAATCTGACTGGCAAGTGGGTACTCCAGGACCGACTTGGGAAACACTGGTCTAGATCTTACCGCACAACACATATTATTCCATGGTTTTGTTGGATCTTGTCTTGGTCCAGGTGTGCGGATGTTATAATGCCGTTGTATCGCTCCATGGTGCGACCGCACCTGGAGTATTGTGTTCAGTACTGGTCTCCGTATCTCAAAAAAGATATAGTAGAATTGGAAAAGGTACAGCGAAGGGCGACGAAAATGATAGTGGGGATGGGACGACTTTCCTATGAAGAGAGGCTGAGAAGGCTAGGGCTTTTCAGCTTGGAGAAGAGACGGCTGAGGGGAGATATGATAGAAGTGTATAAAATAATGAGTGGAATGGATCGGGTGGATGTGAAGTGACTGTTCACGCTATCCAAAAATACTAGGACTAGAGGGCATGAGTTGAAGCTACAGTGTGGTAAATTTAAAACGAATCGGAGAAAATTTTTCTTCACCCAACGTGTAATTAGACTCTGGAATTCATTGCCGGAGAACGTGGTACGGGCGGTTAGCTTGACGGAGTTTAAAAAGGGGTTAGATAGATTCCTAAAGGACAAGTCCATAGACCGCTATTAAATGGACTGGAAAAATTCCTCATTTTTAGGTATAACTTGTCTGGAATGTTTTTACGTTTGGGGAGCGTGCCAGGTGCCCTTGACCTGGATTGGCCACTGTCGGTGACAGGATGCTGGGCTAGATGGACCTTTGGTCTTTCCCAGTATGGCACTACTTATGTACTTATGTACTTATGCTGTTTATCTAGTCTGTGTATTATGTTGGGCTAAGCAGAAAGATCATGCCTCTCCTCTCTTTCTGGAGCTGCATTGGTTACCGATTGAATATAGAATTTAATTCAAAATTCTTATATTTACACATAAAGCACTACACACTGGGATTCCAGGTTACCTTACCATATTAATGATTCCTTAAGTTCCTATTTGACATATTTGATCTCTGAATGATCATAGACTCCCGTGCCTATTGGGAGTCTACCAGAAAAATGTGTTCTATTTTTTAGCTCCGTTTCATTGGAACAGATTACCTCATAAGAACATAAGAATAGCAATACTGGGTCAAACCAATGGTCCATCTAGCCTAGTATCCTACTTCCAACAGTGGCCAAACCAGGTCATGAGTACCTGGCACAAACCCAATTAGTGGCAACATTCCATGCTACCAATGCCTGGGCAAGCAGTGACTTCCCCCTATGTCCATCTCAATAACAGACTATGGACTTGTCCCCCAGGTACTTGTCCAAAACTTTTTTAAACCCAGATACACTAACCACTGTTACCACAGCCTCTGGCAGTGAGTTCAGGAGCTTAACTATTGTTTGAGTGAAAGTATTTCTATGTGGTTTCATATTGTTTGAGTGAAAAATTATTTCATCCTATTTGTTTTAAAAGTATTTCTATGTGATTTCATTGACTATCCCCTGGTTTTTGTACTTTTTGAAAAAGTGAAAAATTGATTTACTTCCATCCGTTCTACACCACTCAGGATTTTGTAGACCTCAATCATATCCCCCCTCAGTTGTCTCTTTTTCAAGTTGAAGAGCCTTAACCTCTTTAGCCTTTCCTCTTATGGGAAGAGTTCCATCCCCTGTTACATGCATTTTCCAACAGGAAATACATCAGGATTTCCTGTTCGAAACACTGCCAACTGCTGAGCAAGATGTAAATAGGAACAGCAAACATAGTTTGTAATGTCTATATGCGAATGTCAGAAACCTAAGAAATAAGATGGGAGAGTTAGAATATATTGCACTAAATGAAAAATTAGATAGAATAGGCATCTTGCAGACCTGGTGGAAGGAGGATAACCAATGGGACACTGTCATTCGAGGGTACAAATTATATTGTAGTGATAGGGTGGATCAAATTGGGGGAGGTGTAGCATTGTATCTTAAGGAAAGCCTTGAATCAAATAGATTGAAAATCCTGCAGGAAACAAAACACATCTTGCAATCTCTATGGATTGAAGTTCCATGTGTAAAGGGGAAAAGGATAGTGAAAGGAGTGTACTACCATCCACCTGGCAAGGATGAACAGACAGATGTAGAAATGTAAGCAGAAATTTGAGAGGCTAACAAACTGGGGAACACTATACTAATGTGTGATTTCAATTACCCCTATATTGACTGGGTAAGTGTAAAATCAGGGCATGCTAGGGAGGTAAAGTTCCTTGACAAAATCAAGGACTGCTTTATGGAGCAGCTGGTTCAGGAGCCAACAAAAGGAGGAAATTTCTAGACTTAGACCTTAATGGAGTGCATGATCTGGTTCAAGATGTAATGGTGCTGGGGCCACTTGATTACAGTGATCACAATATGATCAGAATTGATATTGGCTTTGGAGTAAGTGCACACAGGAAATCCAATACGTTAGCATTTAACTTTCAAAAAGGAGATCATGTCAAAATTAGAAGAATGGTGAAAATAAAAACAGAGGAGCAGCTGCGAAGGTTAAAAATTTACATCAAGCATGGATGTTGTTCAAAAATATCATCCCGGAAGCCCAGGCCAAATATATTCCATGTTTTAAAAAAAGGAGGAAAGAAGATCAAAAAACAGCCAGATGGTTAAAAAGTGGGGTGAGGAAAGCTATTGAAGCTAAAAGAAAATCCTTCAGAAAATGGAAGAAGGATCCAACTGAAAATAATAAGAAACAGCATAAGGAATGGCAAGTCAAATGCAAAACGCTGATAAGGAAAGCAAAGAGGGATTTTGAAAAAAAGAATGTGTTGGAGGCAAAAACACATAATTACATTTTTTAGGTATATTAAAAGCAAGAAGCCGTCAAAAGAATCAGTTGGACTGCTAGATGACCAAGGGGTAAAAGGGGCACTCAGGGAAGGCAAAGCCATAGCGGAGAGATTAAATAAATCCTTTGCTTCGGTCTTGACCAAGGAAGATTTGGGAGAGATACCAGTGCCAGAAATGGTATTCAAAGCTGACGGTCAGAGAAAGAGAATGAAATCTCTATAAACCTGGAAGATGTAATGGCGCAATTCGACAAATTGAAGAGTAGCAAATTGCCTGGACTGGATGGTATTCATCCCAGAGTACTGATAGAATTGAAAAATGAACTTGCTGAAATATTTTTAGTAATACATAATTTATCTTTAAAATCAAGCATGGTACTGGAAGATTGGAGGTGGCCAATCTAATGCTGATTTTTAAAAAAGGTTCCAGAGGTGATATAGGAAATTATAGACCAGTGTGCCTGACATCAGTGGCAGGCAAAATGGTAGAGACTATTATAAAGAAAAATTACAGAGAATATTCAAAAGCATGGATTAATGAGACAAAGCCAACATGGATTTAGTGAAGGGAAATCTTGTCTCACCAATCTATTACATTTCTTTGAAGGGGTGAATAAACATGTGGATAAAAGTGAGCCCACGACTGAAGGACTGCGTTTCCTTAATCTAACAATCTTTTCAAATTTGTGTGAAAGGGATCACACGGTGTAGCAGTACATTGTATTGTTCTCACAATACTACTGAATGTTGTCAGCTGTTTCTTGTGACCCCTGTCGCAGGCGCTGAGCGCCGAAACACGGACTGTGTCGGGTCCATTCAAGCATTGTTTTATCAACGTATGTGATTAAATACTTCAATTCCCCTTTATCTTGAAGGCCCTTGGTGCTTTTTTGTTTTTGTGTCTTGACTTTCTGTGCTTTGCTCCCCCCCTCTCTGTTATACAAAAGGTATTTGTCAACATACCTCATGAAAGACTCCAGAGGAAATTGGAGAGTCATGGGATAGGAGGCATCATTCTATTGTGGATTAAAAACTGGTTGAAAGATAGAAAACAGAGAGTAAGGTTAAACGGTCAGTATTCTCAATTGTGAAGGGTAGATAGTGGGGTTCCTCAGGGGTCTGTGCTGGGACCACTGCTTTTTAACATATTTATAAATAATCTAGCGATGGGAGTAACTAGTGAGGTAATTAAATTTGCTGATGACACAAAGTTATTCAAAGTTGTTAAATCAGAAGAGGATTGTGAAAAACTACAAGAGGACCTTACGAGACTGGGAGACTGGGCGTCTAAATGGCATATGACGTTTAATGTGAGCAAGTGCAAAGTGATGCATGTGGGAAAGAGGAACGCCAACTATAGCTACGTAGTGCAAGGTTCCACATTAGGAGTCACCAACCAGGAAAGGGATCTAGGTGTCATCATTGATGATGCATTGAAACCCTCTGCTCAGTGTGCGGCAGCCGCTAAGAAAGGAAATAGAATGTTAAGTATTATTAGAAAAGGAATGGAAAACAAAAATGAGGATGTTATAATGCCTTTGTATCACTCAATGGTGCGACCACACCCTGAATATTATGTGCAATCTTGGTCCCCACATCTCAAAAAAGATACAGTGAAATTAAAAAAGGTACACAGAAGGGCGACAAAAATTATAAAGGGAATGGGCGACTTCCCTATGAGGAAAAGCTAAAGCAGCTAGGGCTCTACAGCTTGGAGAAAAGACTGCTGAGGGGAGATATGATAGAGGTCTATAACATAATGAGTAGGGTGGAACAGGTAGACATGAATCGCTTGTTTACTCTTTCCAAAAATACTATGACTAAGGAGAGCGCAATGAAACTACAAAGTAGTTAATTGAAAACAAATCTGAGAAAATATTTCTTTACTCAACGAATAATTAAACTCTGGAATTCTTAGCCAGAGAATGTATAGTAAAAGCAGTTAGTATAGCAGGGTTTTAAAAAAAGGTTTGGATAGCTTCCTAAAAGAAAAGTCAATAAGCCGTTACTAAAATGGACTTTGGAAAATTCATTGCGTATTTCTGGATAAAAAGCTTAATATGTATTGTACTGTTTTTGGATCTTGCCAGGTACTTGTTACCTGGATTGACCACTGTTGAAAACAAGATGCTGGGCTTGATGGACCTTTGGTCTGTCCTAGTATGGCAATCCTTATGTTCTTATGTTTTTAAATACATGATTTGGACATACATGTGCTGAGGATGTTCAGGATGAACAGTCATTTTACAAACTGGAGCGTCCAACATATGAATCGCAAAAAACAGGTACATTGACATCTGTCTGGCAGCATTCTTAAAATGGCCACACAGGTATCCCTGCAGAGCAGGGAGGCAACCTATTGGTTAGAACAGTAGACTTCAAACAAAGGACCCAGTTTCAAATCCCACTATAACTTTTATTTTATATAGTTGTGAGCCCTCCAGGAACAGAAAAATACCTACTATACCTGAATGTACACCACTTCAATTACCTTCAGGCTTGCAGGTGGCTTATATATTTAGGTACAGTAGGTATTTTTCTGTTTCTGGAGCATTCACAATAAAAAAAAAAAGGATCAGGCGACCCTCAGGGGGAGGAATGCAATGCTGGCTTCGGCCTAACCCCTGGTAAGCCTGTCCTCAGCTGAGAGGTGCCCAGCTCTACCACCGGCTGCCTTTCAGGTGCTGTGGAGGACTTGCAGCTCATCTGCATATCCTTACAGCCTTCTCCGGGGTGACACCCAGGTCCACTCCGATCCACTCAGGGCCTCCGCTCTAGGTGCTCAGCGCTCCCACCAGGTGCTGTGGAGGACTTGCAGCCCTTCTGCATTTCCTCACAGCTGTATCCGGGGTGACTCCAGGTCCACCCCGATCTTCCCAGGGCTCTCGCTCCAAGTGCACAGAGTTTCCAGGTGCTTTTTGGCTTGGATCAGGCGACCCTCAGGGGGAGGAATGCTGACTTTGGCCTAACCCCTGGTAAGCCTTCCTCAGCTGAGAGGTGCCCAGCTCTACCACCGGCTGCCTTTCAAGTGGAGGACTTGCAGCTCATCTGCATATCCTTACAACCTTCTCCGGGGTGACACCCAGGTCCACTCTGATCCACTCAGGGCCTCCGCTCTAGGTGGGGCATTTTTCTCTTTACATCTAATCTTCTTCCCAGTTGCTAAAGTACCTCAGTCGTTTATTGCCCCTATTCACATTCTCTTCCTAGCCCTGTCCCTTCCTAATCTTTTCCCTCACCCCCTACCTCTCTCCGCTACAGGAACTCACTGCCCATCCATCGACTTCATCACCTCACCTTCTCTCTACTACTACTTAACATTTCTAAAGCGCTACTAGGGTTACACAGCGCTGTACAATTTAACATGGAAGGACAGTCCCTGCTCAAGGAGCTTACAATCTAGAAGACAGGTGTACAATCTAAAGACAATCTAAACAATCTAAGGACAAGTGTACAGTCAAAGGACAAGTGTACAGTCAAAAGACAAGTGTAGAGTCCGTCTGATAGGGCATACTATATTTCACGAAAGGTTAGGTGCCGAAAGCAGCCTTGAAGAGGTGAGTTTTAAGCAGAGATTTGAAGATGGGTAGGAAGGGGGCTTGGCGTAGGGTTTGAGGAAGATTGTTCCAAGCATAGGGTGAGGCAAGGCAGAATGAGCGGAGCCTGGAGTTGGCAGTGGTGGAAAAGGGAACTGAAAGGAGGGATTTGTCCTGTGAGCGGAGGTTACGGGTGGGAACATAGGGGGAGATGAGGGTAGAGAGGTAGTGAGGAGCTGCAGACCGGGTGCATTTGTAGGTAAGGAGGAGAATCTTGAATTGTATGCAGTATCTGATCGGAAGCCAGTGAAGTGACTTGAGGAGAGGGGTGATATGAGTATATTGGTTCTGGCAGAATATAAGACGTGCGGCAGCGTTCTGAACCCTCTTCCTCCCTCTTGGCTTTTAATCTCTGTCTTTTTCTTCCCTCCATTTTGCCTTCCCCATTCCACCTAAATATCTCTCGCCTTCGACGCCTTCGTGGCCATACCTCTCCTACTCTCCTCCGCTCTCTTTTACTCCTTCTCTTACTCTCAGCAGGTGACATCAATCCCAATCCTGGCCCTCCTCACCAACTATTTTCCCAACTCTACAGATCTCACCACGACCTCTCTAACCTCATCTCTATTCCTCTACTCCCCTCCTCTTCTCTGCCCTTCTCTTGCGCCCTATGGAATGCCTGCTCTATCTGTAACAAACTCTCCTATATCCAGGACCTCTTTATCTCGCGTCACCTCCATCTGCTCGCCATAACAGAAACCTGGCTCTGCCCTGATGACTCTGCTTCAGTCGCAGCCCTCTGCCATGGCGGTTATCTTTTTTCATATACTCCTCGCCCTGCTGGTCGCGGGGGCGGTGGTGGACTACTTCTCTCTCCCTCCTTCAGATTTCAACCCCTTCTTCCACCTCAATCTCACAGTTTTTCCTCCTTTGAAGTCCACTCTATCCGCTTTTTCTCTCCTCTGTATCTTCGAATAGCGGTCATTTATCGTCCCCCTGATAAGTCCCTTTCATCCTTTCTCAGTGACTTTGATGCCTGGCTTGCCTTCTTCCATGATCCTTCCTCCCCCTCTCTCATCCTTGGTGACTTTAATATTCCTGCTAATGATCCTTCCAACTCTTATATTTTCAAGTTACTCGCTTTAACATCCTCCTTTAATCTCCAACTATGCTCCACCTCCCCCACTCATCAAAATGATCACTGTCTTGATCTCATCTTCTCCTCCAACTGTTCACCCTCTAGTTTCCTTGCCTCTGTTCTTCCCCTCTCTGATCACCATTTTATAACTTTCACACTTAAATCTCCTCCCTCCCAGTCCCGTCCTATCTTATCTAATTTATCTAGGAATCTTCACGATATTGACCCTTCATCTCTATCCTCCCATGTTTCAAACCTCCTCTCTACTGTGGCACCATCCACGTCTGTCAACGAGGCTGTTTCTTCTTACAACAATACTCTATCCTCTGCCTTAGACACTCTTGCACCTTTGATGACCCACCCTATAAGGCGTACAAAACCCCAACCTTGGCTGACTTCTAATATCCGCTACCTATGTTCCTGTACCCGCTCCACCGAACACCTCTGGCGGAAATCTCAGGCCCTTGCTGATTTCTTACACTTTAAGTTCATGCTGACCTCCTTCCAATCTGCTCTTTTACGCGCCAAACAGGATTATTAAATCCAACTTACCAACTCTCTTGGCTCTAACCCTCGACTTCTCTTCACCACATTGAACTCTCTCCTCAAGGTGCCCCCTCCCCCAACTCCCCCTTCATTATCTCCTCAGACCCTTGCTGAATTCTTTCACGACAAGGTTCAAAAGATAAACCTTGCTTTCTCTACCTCACCACCTCTCCCTCCACTAGTCCATTCCCTTCTCTCTCCTTCCCCTCATTCCCTTTCCTCCTTTCCTGACGTTACTATAGAGGAAACTACACTTCTCCTTTCTTCCTCAAAATGTACCAACTGTTCCTCTGATCCCATTCCCACCCACCTTCTTAATGCCATCTCACCTGCTCTTATTCCTTTTATCTGTCACATTCTCAACCTCTCACTTTCCACTGCAACTGTCCCTACTGCCTTTAAACATGCTGTAGTCACACCTCTCCTTAAGAAGCCTTCACTCGACCCTACTTGTCCCTCTAATTACCGACCCATCTCCCTCCTCCCTTTTCTCTCCAAATTACTTGAGCGTGCTGTTCACCACCGCTGCCTTGATTTTCTCTCCTCACATGCTATTCTTGACCCACTACAATCTGGTTTTCGCCCTCTCCACTCAACCGAAACTGCGCTTACTAAAGTCTCCAATGACCTATTACTGGCTAAATCCAGAGGTCTCTATTCCATCCTCATTCTTCTTGATCTTTCCGCTGCTTTTGACACTGTCGATCACAGCATACTCCTCGATACCCTGTCCTCACTTGGATTCCAGGGCTCTGTCCTTTCCTGGTTCTCTTCCTACCTCTCCCTCCGCACCTTCAGTGTTCACTCTGGTGGATCCTCTTCTACTTCTATCCCTCTGCCTGTCGGCGTACCTCAAGGTTCTGTTCTTGGTCCCCTCCTCTTTTCTATCTACAATTCTTCCCTTGGTTCATTAATCTCATCCCATGGCTTTTCCTACCATCTCTATGCTGATGACTCCCAAATCTACCTTTCTACCCCTGATATCTCACTGTCACGTCTGTGGCCATGACCACCCTCAGCCTTACCTTCTTTCTGGAGGTCAGCAGCTCTGCTGGCTTCTCTCTGTGTTTGTGTTAGTCTTGTCTCTGTCCTGGTGTGCTGGCTGCTTCCAGCATGAACCTGATTGCTTCACTAGACCTCACCTGTGTGGGCTATGTCTCTCTAGGGAGCCAGCATCTAAGATGGCTGCCACCGGCTCTGTGCCAGCTTCCAAGATGGCTCCTGCTTGTCTTTCCTGTGGGCTCACTTCCTATGTGTGTCAAGCCTCTCTTTGGGGTCTGTGTACTTCCTGCTTCTGCCCTACTGCTGGTGACTCATCAGTGAGAGCCTTCATAAGGAAGTGCTGTGCTTGCAGTCAAGGCCTTTGCATAAGTGTTATGCTCTTAGGCCAGGTCAGGTTAGTAAGTGTCTGCTGCACTACTGCTTAGCCTCTCTCTGGGTTCCTGCCCAGTGTCTTTCTGTGTCTGTGTCTCTGTTGTCCTTCCGTGGGAGGTCTTCCCTGCCACTGTCTGTCTATGGACTGCGGGTCCTTCCTGGCTTACCCTGTGTTTGGGGTGAAGCCTCTGTTCCTGGCTTACCCTGTGATTGGGGTGAAGCCTCTGCTCCAGGCTTACCCTGGGTTGGAGTGAAGCCTTTGTCCGAGTTTGTTCTCTGTCTGTATGTGAAGCCTCAGCCTATGTGGGTTCCCCAGTCAGTGTGTGGAACGGCTGTGGCTTCAGACCCTTGGCCTGTTCTTCCTGGTTACTCTGTTTGCTGTGCTGCCTGCCCAAGACCCTTGGCCTGTTATTCCTGGTTTGCTGTCTTTACCCTGAGTCCTGCCTTGCCTAGCCTGTGTGCCTACCCTGCTTGTATATCCTGTGTGTATATCCTGAATCCTGTATCTGTCTAGCTAGTGTGTATTTCCTGGGTGATTATTCCTGTATCCTGTTTCCTCCTAGCTAAAGGGTTTTCCCTGTGGGTATTCCCGGATCCCCGTTCTGCCTAGTGTGTATGCTGCCCTAGTCCTTGCTCCTGCTAGCTTCTGTATGCCTTGTGTTCCTTGGTCTGTCTTCTGGCTCTTGCTAGTGGCTGTGCAGCAGCACACTGTCTGAGTGTAGTTCCTAGTCTAGTCTCCCTCATGTATCCCAGACCCAGGGTGTGTCCTCTGGATCTTCAGTTCCTGCCTTATCCTGCAAGTCCTGCCGGCCGCCTGCACTTCGGAGCTCAAGGAGGAACGGTGGCTAAGTGCAGGTGAAGCTGTTCCTGTTTCGTCTGTTCTAGTTGCCTGCCTTGTACTACTCCAGTCCAGAGTTCCAGTACTGTTCTTCTGTGTTTCCAGTCCCCAGGTGGTCTTGCCTGCCGCTGCCACTCCTCGGCAGTGGCCCAAGGGCTCACGAACTTCAGTCCTGCCTTGAGGACCTGACAGAATGCCAAGGCCCTCGAGAACGCGACACTCACCTTGCATCCAAACCAAAGTTTCAGCGTGCTTGTCTGACATTGCTGTCTAGATGTCTCAACGCCACCTGAAATTAAACATGACCAAAACCGAGCTTCTCATTTTTCCCCCCAAACCCACCTCCCCACTCCCCCCGTTTTCTATTTCTGTTGATGGCTCTCTCATTCTCCCTGTCTCCTCAGCTCGAAACCTTGGGGTAATCTTTGACTCTTCTCTCTCCTTCTCTGCTCATATCCAGCAGACCGCCAAGACCTGTTGTTTCTTTCTTTACAACATCCGTAAAATCCGCCCCTTTCTTTCCGAGCACTCTACCAAAACCCTCATCCACACCCTTGTCACCTCTCATTTAGACTACTGCAATCTGCTTCTTGCTGTCCTCCCACTTAGTCACCTCTCCCCTCTCCAGTCGGTTCAAAACTCTGCTGCCCGTCTTGTCTTCCGCCAGGGTCGCTTTACTCATACTACCCCTCTCCTCAAGTCGCTTCACTGGCTCCCTATCCGTTTTCGCATCCTGTTCAAACTTCTTCTACTAACCTATAAATGTACTCACTCTGCTGCTCCCCAGTATCTCTCCACACTCGTCCTTCCCTACAACCCTTCCCGTGCACTCCGCTCCATGGATAAATCCTTCTTATCTGTTCCCTTCTCCACTACTGCCAACTCCAGACTTTGCGCCTTCTGTTTCGCTGCCCACTACGCCTGGAATAAACTTCCTGATCCCCTACGTCTTGCCCCATCCTTGGCCACCTTTAAATCTAGACTGAAAGCCCACCTCTTTAACATTGCTTTTGACTCATAACCACTTGCAACCACTCGTCTCCACCTACCCTCCTCTCCTCCTTCCTTGTCACATTAATTGATTTGATTTGCTTACTTTATTTTTTGTGTATTAGATTGTAAGCTGTTTGAGCAGGGACTGTCTTTCTTCTATGTTTGTGCAGCGCTGCGTACGCCTTGTAGCACTATAGAAATGTTAAATAGTAGTAGTAGTTAAAGTGGGATTTGAACCTGCTTTAAAGTGTTCTGTACTAAACACTCGGCTGCTCCTTAGACCTGCTTTTTGTTTTGCTAATAATGCCATAATATCTGAATGTCTTAGAGCCTGGTATCCGCTTTCAGTTTCACTTTCAGGGGAGAGGGCAAGGTGTCATGCCTTAATCCCTCCAGTGGTCAGCTGCTCAATAAGAGCACCTTTTTGTACTCTGGACTTGACTGAAAAAGGTATAACTTAGGACGTCCTTTTTTTTTTAGGCTTTAATTTTTAGGCTTGAATGTTGGTTCCCATTCGGTAATCGCTGCTAGACATCCTGATTTAGGGCCATCTCTAGTCCCTCCGAAAAGACTCTCATAACACGACCCCTTGCTATTTGGACATATTGCAGTGTTGAACACCCCTTTTCTGCCTTTGCAAAATTGGGATTTGGATGTTTCAAGCACATGGACATCCATTTGGGCATTTTGAGACAACCAAATGCTTTGAAAATGAGCTCCACAGTCTTTTAGAACATCTACGGATAATCTAAGCTGCATGCTTCCAGTTTAATATTCCTTTAGCACTGAATTGTGCTATTATTTGCAATTGAGTATCACCTTGCCGGAGTAATAGATGGAAAAATTGCATGAGAGGGCCAGAAGCAAAACGTCATAGTAACAAAACAAATTATTATTTTATTTTTCTGCATTTTTGTGGCACCCCAGTGCAAGGCACTTTACAACAAATTGTATCTGGGTGCAATAAGTTCTTGCCCTGGGGACTTTGCAATCTAAGTGGTTGACTTTTATTATGAAAAATAAAACACATTTGCTATAATTCTATGTAGGAAAGAATGAGGTCCTTGGAACTGTAGGTGAAGAAATTCTATTTCCCAAATAGATAGTCATGTGTTCTAACATTTAATAAACAACAAGAAAGCCCACTGGGCCATTAAAGCTCCAATTTTCCGAAATTAATCAGTGCTTCCCACAGCATAACACTTTCTACTTACGAACAGCTCTATTGTAAATATGCAGTATTGTAATATGAGAAGACGGCATTTTTATGTTAATTATCCAATTACCTGATCCCAGCACAAAGAGCTGAAACAGCACAATGTTGCATTGCTTTTGCCCTTCCCAGATCCAACATTTCCTGGTAATTCTTTCTTTAATGCATTGGGCAATAGAATTTGAGGGCACAACATCCCCCACCATCCTAATCAATTCTCTATCAAAAGGGGTATCTGCCCATTTAATGTGCTTCACTTAGGCTCTTTCAAGCTGAGTCTTTTTCAGAGCTTGTGCCTCATATTTCCTGTGGAGAAAACACACGCAACACTTACAGAAACACTTGTTTGATGGCCCGACAATGCTTCTGAATAGAAGAAAATCCTGTGTATTAAGAATCCTTGCTGTGCAAATGATTTTTAATTTGTATAATTAGTGATGTCATTCTTTTTAGCCTTTCCTTTGAGGGTGGGGGAAAACGCAGCTTAGAACTCTAGCAAATGTCTAACACAACCCTGCTATGATGACCCAAGACAAAATATGCGAATGCAAGTGCAAAGATTCACCAACATCAGTCACGGATGTTGCTTCTGCTTAACTCACCAGGATCCCTTTGTAATGTTAGGAGAATCTTAAATTTCAGATGTACTACCCGCATCAGTATAGTAATGGCTAAATTCTTCGAAGCATCCTTGGTTCTACCGCATTTGAATCTTGTTTGTAGTTCATCTTTCTGGGAGAGGGAGAAAAAGGATTGTCCTAATATTTTTGTTTGTTTGTTTAAACAGTTTCTGGGATCTTCTTAGAGTCATACATTTTTAAAATCACCCAGGAAGCAGATGGGGTAAGGGATATATTGAAATCTCAGTTTTTGTGTGTGCCACTCCATAATTTAGCTAGACATTATTTTGAATACTGACCCCTAATTGTTTTGCTTCATATTTTAGATTCAAGCTTAGTTCATCTGCTCACAGGTTCTCTTTTCCTACTTCAGGATTTTTTTTTCTTTGTTAGCCAATGCTGACTTCTATATACAAAAAAAAAAAAACAATAAGGCAATGTGGAGGGTGAAAACAGGCAAGAAAGTTGACTTCAGGAGGTGGCTTCAGTCCATACCCTCTACCCTCTAACATATCTCCCTTCTTTCGCATTTCTTCCAAAGAATACATACTGAGATATTTAAGTCTGTCCCGATACGCCTTATGACAAAGACCACTGTCCATTTTAGTATCTGCCCTCTGGACTGACTCCATCCTGTTTAAATCTTTTTGAAGGTGTGATCTCCAGAACTGTACACAATATTCTAAATGAGGTCTCACCAGAGACTCATAGAGCGGCATCATCACCTCCTTTTTCCTACTGGCCATTCTTCTTCCTTTGCACCCAAGCATCCTGCTAGATTTCACTGTCACCTTTTCTATCTGTTTGGCCACCTTAACATCATCACATATGATCACACCCATGTCCCACTCGTCTTTCATGCACAAAAGTTCTTCTCCCCTTGAACTGTACCATTCCTTTGAGTTTTTGCAGCCCAGATGAATGACCCTGCATTTTTTAGCATTAAATATTAGCTGCCAAATTCCAGACCATTCCTCTAGCTTTGCTAAGTCCTTCTTCATGTTATCCACACCTTCAGAGGTATCTACCCTATTGAAGATTTTGGTATCATCCACAAAGAGGCAAACCTTACCAGACAGCCATTCAGCAAAGCAAAGATACTTACCTGTAGCTGGTGTTCTCCAAGGACAGCAGGCCGAACATTTTCACATCTGGGTTAGGTCATCTGACAGAGCGCCTGGTGCAGATGCTGACAAGCAGCACAGGTCCTATCTGGCTTCCTATCCGTTTCCGCATACAGTTCAAACTCCTCTTATTGACCTATAAGTGCATTCACTCTGCAGCTCCTCAGTACATCTCCACTCTTATCTCTCCCTACATTCCTCCCCGGGAACTCTGTTCACTGGGTAAATCTCTCTTCTCTGCACCCTTCTCCTCCACTGCTAATGCCAGACTCCGTTCCTTTTATCTTGCTGCACCTTATGCCTGGAATAGACTTCCTGAGCCGGTACGTCAAGCTCCATCTCTGGCCGTCTTCAAATCTAAGCTAAAAGCCCACCTTTTTGATGCTGCTTTTAACTCCTAACCCTTGTTCACTTGTTCAGAACCCTTATTTTATCATCCTCACTTTAATATTCCCTTATCTCTTGTTTGTCCTGTTTGTCTGCCAAAATTAGATTGTAAGCTCTGTCGAGCAGGGACTGTCTCTTCATGTTCAAGTAAGCGCTGCATACGTCTAGTAGCGCTATAGAAATGATCAGTAGTAGTAGTCCTCCAGTCAGGTGAAAAAGTAAAAAGCCTACAACTAAATTCAACTCTTAGGTGAGGTGGGAGGGTATGTGAGAATAATCGGCCTGCTGTCCTCGGAGAAGACTAGCTACAGGTAAGTATTTTTGCATTCTCCGAGGACAATCCGGCCTTCATATTCTCACATCTGGGAATCCCTAGCTATCAGGCTCACCAAAAACAAGAAACTAGGATAATTGAGTCTCAAAACATCAAGACTAAAAGTTCAATCAACCTTAAATTATATACATACTAGCTGTGTTGGTGCAGCCTGGAACAGAATAAAAGAGGGCCTAGGAAGGTAGAATTGGATTCTAGACACTAAACAAATTCTGCAGAGCTGCCTATCTGAACTGACTGTTGCGTTGAGTGTCCTGATCCAAACAGTAATGGGAAGTGAATGTGTGGACTGAAGACCACATCGCAGCCTTGCAAATTTCCTCTATGGAGGCTGATCTCAAGTGGGCTACTGACACAGCCATGGCTCTGACATTGTGAGCCATGACATGACTCTCAAGAGTCAGCCCAGTCTGGGCATAAGCAAAGGAGAAGAAATCTGCTATCCAATTTGACAGTGTGCATTTGCTGATGGCCACCTCCAACCTATTGGGGTCAAAAGAAATAAAAAGCTGGGTGAACTATCGATGGGCTTGAGTCCACTCCAGATAGAAGGCTGAGGCTCGCTTGCAGTCTAAAGTATGAAGTGCATGTTGGCCAAGATGGGCATGAGGTTTTGGGAAAAATGTTAGCAGAACAATTGACTGGTTAAGATGGAACTCTGACACTACCTTAGGAAGGAACTTAGGGTATGTGCAAAGGACTACTCTTTTGTGACAAAATTTAGTATACAGTGAATGAGCTACCAGAGCCTGGGGCTCACTGACACAGTGAGCTAATGTGACCGCCACCAGAAACACAACTTTCCAGGTCAAAAACTTCATATGACAGGTATTCAGAGTCTCATAAGGAGCTTTCATCAGCTGGGTGAGCACTTTGTTGAGATCCCATAACACTTTGGGAGGTTTGGTAGGGGGATTTGGCAGCAACAAATAGCAAACAACTAAAGGCTATACAGTGATGGACTCACCTGCTACAAGGTAATGGTAAGCATCAATTGCACTGAGATGAACCCATACAGAGTTGGTTTTCAAACCAGGCTCAGAGAGGTGTAGGAGGTACTCAAGCAGTTTTTGTGTAGGGCAAGAGAAGGGATCTAAGACCTTGTCCTCACATCAGATGGCAAATCTCTTCCACTTAAAAGAGTAACACCTCTTAGTGGAATCTTTCCAGGAAGCCAGTAAGATATGGGAGACACCCTCAGGCAATCCTAGGGGTTTGAGTTCTATGGTCTCAACATTCAAGCCATGAGGGCCAGGGATTTGAGGTTGGGATGCAGAAGGGAACCCTCGTTCTGCATGATAAGAGTTGGAAAACATTCCAATCTCCACAGATCTTGAGATGATAACTCCAGAAGAAGAGGGAAACAGATTTGCCACGGCCAGTAAGGAGCGATCAGAATCATGGTGCCCTGATTTTGCCTGAGTTTCAGCAAAGTCTTCTCTGTGAGAGGTATGGGAGGATACGCATACAGAAGACCCTCCCTCCAATGTAGGAGAAAGACATCTGATGCTGATCTGCTATATGGCCCAAGCCTGGAACAGAACTGAGTGACTTTGTTGTTGAGATGAATGGCAAAAAGATCCAATGAGGGGGTGCCCCACTCTTGGAAGATGTTCCAGACTATGCCCATGTTTAGAGACCACTCATGCAGTTGCAATATCCTGCTCAATCTGTCTGCCAGGCAGTTGTTCTTGCTGGGCAGGTATGTGGCACGGAGGTCCATCCTGTGAAGTAGGACCCACTGCCACATGCCCACTGTTTACTGACACAAAGGGTAGGACCACCAGCCCTGAGTATGAAGCCCATCTACATGAGCTCAACAACTCTGGTTGGATGTATCTGTTGTCAACACCTTCTGAGGTGGTGGAATTTGGAATGGAAGTTCCAGAGTTAAATTGGATCAAATTGTCCACCAGAAAAGGGTGTGGGCCAGTTCTAGTGGTATATGAATGAGACTCCTGGGAAGCTAAGATCCACTGGACCTCTCTTAAGTGGTGCCGTGCCATGGGAGTAACATATGTTTCAATGGTTTTATTGATGACAGGTCAGAAGTACAATCCAGTTCGTAATCATAACATTGGTGCAATATCACAGTAAACAGAATAACAACACGAAAATACTGCACATCTACTGTCATCGATTTTTATATTTCTTAACACCCCACCCCTCCCTTTAACAAACAGAATTAAGGCTATTCAGTTCCTATCCTGTACCTTATGTTAAACATCAGAACACACAAAATGAAACCATATGATAACCATCATTAGCCAATTTGAGGCAATTCCTCCCTACCCCCCTATCCCCCCTCCCTCCCTTCCCATTACTTGTTCAATTACATGTATTAGCCATACTGACACACAGATACCGGTGCACTTGATAATCCACACAGTTCCTTTTGCTGTGTAGCATCTGAGATACCTAGTACAAGGATATCGCGTACCTTAATTCGACCAATTCTCATCATCCTATCCCCTCATCTCTATGGCGCTTGTGACATCCACCCTCTTATCCCCTCCCCCCTTCCTTCCCGCTCCCCACTCACCACCCATTGTGGACCAGCATCCTGCTTAAAAATTCAACAAATAGCTTCTGCCAGCTGCGGGAAGGGTAGTCCACAGTGGCTCCCACAATGTACAAAACTTGCGGCCCAGATCACTCTCAAGATCGGTGATATTACACCAGTCTAGTCTCATCTGGTGTATTAACTGCGACCTCCAGACCTGTGCTGAAGGTCTCGTTGAAGTCAACCAGGCCTGCAGAATTGAGGTGAGTCCAAAGAGCATAACCAGTTTAATAAACTCCTTAAATCCCTTTGGAGGCTCTGAGGTAAATTTATAGCTATGAAACAATATCAGAGGGTCGCGTATTAAAGTGCAGTTCCACAATCGGTCTACTTTATCCAAAATTTCCCCCCAAAATTGTTGAACAGCTGGGCACTGCCAGAACATGTGCCCTAGAGTAGCCCTATTCCCCCCACATTTAGGACAATCCTCTTTATCTGTGTATTTAGCTAATGATGCCCTATACGGGGATATATGCAGCCTCAATAACCACTTATATAGCCTCTCCCTCTGTGGTACCAAAAGTCTCTGAGTATATAGTGACTTCAAATATGATCTGCACATGTCTACCGTTATCTCACATTCCAGGTCCCGCGACCAGAGAAGAGCCAGATGCTTGTAATCCACCTCTGGGGACGAATCTTTTAACTGCTGATGGTGAAACCTCAGCGGAACAGTCTGCTGGGCACCCATAGAGAATGCCTCCTATAATACTTCCACTACATCCTCTGTCAGGTCCGTCCATGATAATGTAGCTAAGTAATGCTTCAATTGATAATATTCAAAATAGTGCCCCGGGGAGATACCATACATATTCTGCAACTCATCATAGGTACGCATTTGTCCCTCCTCTGTAACCACATGTGCCAAATACACAATCCCTTTCTTTGCTCACTGATGAAACACTCCGCCCCCCCTGAGGGGTTGTCACAAATAGATATCCAAGGGGAAACCGCTGCTGAGAAATGATGCTTCCTACACATCCACCTCCAAGACGCCCTCAAAGAATATAATAGTGGATGTCTTAAAAAAGCCTGAGAAGGTAGTTTCCCGCCATTATGTAGAATATGGCTGAAGTGGATACCCGGAAAAGTAGATGTTTCTATCTGCGTTAAGGAAAAGTCGGATGTCCCTCTGTACCAATCATTATATGGCGCATTGCACACGCTATTGTTAGGGATCGGATATTTAGCAGGCCCATCCCCCCCCCCCCCCCCCCCCCCCCCCCCCCCCCCCCCCCCATCTCTAGGAGTGGCTATACACTCTAAAGGTAGCCGCAGTTTCTTCCTTTGCCAGAGGAAAATCTGCACTAATTTTGACAATATTCTCTCCTCTTTTCTCTTAAGAAAGAGAGGAAGCTGCTGAAACACATATAACCATTTTGGGGCTATTACCATATTGAACAAGGCTATCCGTCCCCATATTGTCAGGGGTAGTCCTTCCCACATTGTTAATTTACTTTTAGTCATTTCTAATAACGGAATAACATTTGTTTTATATAAGGAGGCCGTGTCTCTAGTGAGGTATACCCCCAAATACTTCATCTTAGATGTCTCCCAGCGGAACGGAAAGCTCCCCCTCCATTCACATCTTGTCTCCTCATCAAGTGCCAGCGCACATGATTTGTGGAGATTAAGCTTGAACCCAGACAAGGATCCATATTCGCTTATCACGCCCAGCGCCATCTTAAGTGATCTTTGAGGATCTGTTAATATTAGAAGAATATCATCTGCATAGGCGAGAGCTTCACATGCTGCTCTCCCATTTGCACTCCTTTGATCCCGCCACTGTGATTTAATAATCGAAGTAACGGCTCCAACGTGATATCAAACAGTATCGGTGAGAGAGGGCATCCCTGTCTGGTTCCCCTGCCAATCTCGAAGCTCTCTGAGAGTCCCCCATTCACCGCTATGTTAGCCACCATGCCCCGGTAGAGAGATTTTAGCGCCTGCATAAAACTCATGGGCAGGCCAACCCAATCAAGGACCTGGAAGAGGTATCCCCATCTTACTTGATCGAATGCCTTGGTTGCATCCAAGCTAACTAGGATGGTAGGCTCCCTCTGGTGTCTGCACTGAGCTATAGATAAAAGGGTCTTCCGGACATGAATAACCGAGTGGCGATTGGGAACAAATCCCACCTGGGCCACATCAATTAAAGATGGGAGGTGAGTTACCAACCTAACAGCTAGCACCTTGGCCAAAAGTTTGATATCAACATTTATTAGTGAAATAGGTCGATACGATTCAGGAACTTCCAGAGGTTTTCCTGGTTTCAATAAAAATGCGATTCGCGCTGTGTTTTCATATTCTGGGAAACCCCCTCCCTGTATTACTGCTAGGTGGTATTCGAACAGCGGGCCCACTATAAAAGGTTGAAATAGTTTATAGAATTTGCCCGAGAAGCCATCCATCCCCGGTGCAGAAAAGGGTTTCAGTCCCTTAATGGCTCTCTGCAGCTCTTTTGGCTGTAAAGGCAAGTCTAATTTGGCCACTGCCTCCCCGTCCAACTGCGGCATCCCTGCCCGTGCCAACAGATTCTGAATCTGATCTCAAGGTGCCGATCCGGTTTCAGTATAAAGATGTTTAAAGTGATCCCTCAAGATCCTTTGTATAACATCTGGCTGATTTACAACCGATCCTTTGTGATCTATCAAGGCGGAAATTGTCCGACTTCCTCCACTCCTCCTTATTAATCTAGCCAACAGTCTCCCTGATCTATTCCCAAACCTGGCCAAGCGACATTTGTGATATAATGCGCTCCTCTGCGTTTGCTCTTGTATTAAGGAGTTGACCGCCGCCTGGATTGATACCTGCGTCTGGCTCTTCTCATCTGCCGGGTTAAGTGAAGTAAACTAGCAGCCATTTTTTTCTGTCTTGCCGCAACATATGCAATCACCTCACCCCTTATTACTGCTTTGGCGGCACACCAAAATAATTGTGGGTTAGTTTTATGTTCTTTATTATGTGCCACATAATCTTTCTATTTAACCTGCAAAAACTTTTTAAAATCTGGATTTTTTGTTAAATAACTGGGGAACCTCCAACATTGGGTCTGAGTGAAGCTTCTCGGTGCCTCCAATTCAAACCATACTATGGCATGATCTGAGATCACTGCTTCTTTCATCCCTGCCTCAACCACCCTAGAGAAAAGATTTGCACTCACCAGAGCGTAATCAAGCCTGGCCCATGACCCATGAGCTCTGGACCTGTGCGAGAAATCCCTCTCCTCCGGGTGCAGCAGCCTCCAGACATCCACCACCGAGAGAGAAGCTGCAAATTCTTTTAACATCCCTCTTTCCTTACCCCCCACCCTATGGATATTTGTGCTGTCCTCCTCTACATCCATCACTATGTTCATATCTCCTACCACAATGAGCTGCTTCTCATGGAATGGAGTAAGAACCTTGGCCAGTTCTGTGAAAAAGAACATTCAAAGGGAGTTGGGGCGTATACATTCAGCAGTAATACCTCTCTGCCCTGTAACCATAACTTTAGCATGAGATATCTTCCCTTGGGATCTTTCATCACGGTCTCTGTTGTGTGTACCAACTGCTTATGGAATAACACCACCACTCCTCCCTTCCTTCCCTCAAGGGATGCATATAGTGACTGCCCCACCCACCCTTGTTTAAGTTTTTCGTGCTCCTGGTCTGTTAATCTAGACTCCTGCAAGCAGGCAATGTCAGCTTTACACCATTTTAAGTGTGCTAATATTTTTTTCCTTTTGATTGGGGAGGATATCCCCCCCCCCCCCCCCCCACATTTCATGAAATTATTCTACAGTGTGGTGTACAAATAAGTGAGACAATCCCAGATGAAGCCCATTTGTAGAACCCCTGGGTCCCAGCCCTGCCCCAGGGGTTGATATACCATCTGCCTCTGTACCCTTGAATCTGCGTGCCTTAGATAATGCAAGTGAACTTTCTATGTGTTAGCATGAAAATAATTCCCATGATTTTCTTCCCAAGCACCTGTATCCCCCCTCACATTGTTCCCCGACACCCGTCCCTCCCCCCTTCCTTCTTCCCATAAGAGTCCTCCCTTCTCCCCCCCCTCCCCATACATTGCCATAGAACCCCCCCCTTCCTCCCCCTTAAGCCCTAATGCACAACTGCCCATCAGTTAGATCCCGTGAATGCTAGGGTCCCCCCCCTTCTCACTTAGTTCAACTGTTACAGATCCCAATCCTATGTTTTAACAGCCCACTTCACAAATTACCAATATCATACTTCTATCAACTCTGTTACAAACGTCCGGACTCTTTCTGGTAGCTTCGTTTACTCCTCCATGTTGAGGCCAGTCTGTTGTGGTCCAGACCTGAACTTATTCATCTTCTTTAGTGTTAGGTAGTTCCTCCTTGCCTTCATTCATAATTGAATGACATCTCCTGGTTAAGATAGTTCTGGGCGTCTGACACTGATTCAAAGGAGTGCCACTTGCCTGCATGCTGAATTTTTAAGATCGCGGGATAGAGGAGCATGAATCTGATCTTCTTTTCCACCATTGATGAGCAAATGGGGTGAAAACGCCGTCTGTGCTCCTGAACTCCAGCTGAGTAATCTTGAAAAATCCGGATTTGCTCACCCTCGTATCTCAAGGAGTCCTGCTTTGTGCGATATTCTCTCAGGATTTCCTCCTTGTGAAGGTAATTGTGAACTTTGATAATTACCGCTCGAGGAAATTGTCTCCCTGAACGAATCCGTCCAAGTCCATGAGCACGTTCAATACGTAGGGCTCCATAGCTGTCAGACAGGGCAAACTCTTTATTTAGCCATTGCTCAAGTAAGTGTCCAAGAGAGCTATCAGGCACTTTTTCTGGCAGTCCAATAATCCGCAGATTACATCTCCGTGTTCTATTCTCAATATCATCTAATTTTCCTTGCTGCTCTTTCAGTTGTTCTTTCAGGCGGGAAACCTCAGGCTCACGTCTTGCCCATGAATCTTCCAGGCCTGAAATCCTCTGCTCCGCATCGCCCACTCTTTTAACGGTGTCATTCAGCGTCAAATCCATTTTCGCCAGCTGTCCAGACAGCGCTTCGAACCTCGGAGCGAGTGCCGCGCTCACCGCTTCAGTAATTTGTGTAAGCTGCTTCTCATTAAACTCCCCGCCGGGCTCGTGCGGTACCTGCGCCACCTTGGAATTGGTTCCTGGCGGCGGTGATTTTTCTTTTTCAGCTTTGGAGCTGCGTCGCGTCACTCCGGTTGGCATCGGGAACAAATATTGATCCATGCACTAATTATCTCACTGTGGGTCGCATCTTTCTCCGCGCTGTAGGATCAGGGTATCTTTTTTAAGCTAATTTCGGGGTGGGGAACCCGGAGCAGAGCTGAACACAGCTTCTACCCACCGCGCATCACGTGAGCCTCTCCATGGGAGTAACATATATGGTAGAAGCCATATGGCCGATCAGTCTCAACTGTTGCCGAGCTGAAACCTGCTGGCTGCTGTGAACCTGTGAGGCAAACGTTACCCACCGTTGCTTGAGGAAGGAAGGCCCGCGCCTACACTGTATCTAGCATGGCTCCTATGTACTCCAATTGATGAACTGGTTGTAGGTGGAACTTGGGGTCATTGATAACAAACCCCAGAATCTCCAACACTTGAATAGTCATCCTTATTGACTCCTTGGCTCCTTCCTGAGATGGGCTCTTGACCAGCCAATTGTCCATGTAGGGAAACATATACACTTCTAGTCTGCATAGATACGCTGTGACTGCCATCAGACACTTGGTGAAAACTCTGGATGCAGATGCTATTCCAAAAGGCAGAATACAATATTGGTAGTGGCAGTTTGCCACTCAAAATCTGAGATACTTCCTGTGACTTGGGGAATGTGGGTATAGGCATCCTTCAAGTCCAGAGAGCATAGCCAGTCATGCTCCTGAATTAGTGGAAGAGTGTTCTGGGAAAACATCCTGAACTTTTCTTTGATTAGGAGTTTGTTCAGGGCCCTTAGGTCTAGAATGGGCCAGTACCTCCCTGTTTTGGTTTGGTCACAAGGAAGTACCTGGAATAGAATCCCTTCCCTTCTTCCCCTGGTGGTACTGGTTTGACCGCTTGGGCCTGTCGAAGGGCGGAGATTTCCTCTGCAAGTACCTACTTGTGCTGAGAGCTGATGAAAGATGCTCTCAGGGGGGCAATTTAGTAGATGACGGCAGAAAAAGACCTGCACGGTCCATCTAGTCTGCCAAACAATTTAAACTCATATGTGCTACTTTATGTGTATACCTGACCTTGATTTGTTTCTGCCATTTTCAGGGCACAGACCATAGAAGTCTGCCCAGAACAAGGCCCTCCTCCCAACCATCAGCCCCGCCTCCCCCCACCGGTTCTGCCACCCAATCTTGGCTAGGCTTCTGAGGATCCATTCCTTCCGAACAGGATTCCTCTATGTTTATCCCACGCATTTTTTAATTCTGTTACCATTTTCATCTCCACCACCTCCCGTGGGAGGGCATTCCAAGCATCCACCATTCTCCGTGAAAAAATGCTTCCTGACATTTTTCTTGAGTTTGCCCCCCTTCAATCTCATTTTTGGAGGTCTATGATGCCAATTCAGTGCGTACCCAAGACGGACTATTTGAAAAGCTCACCAGTCGGAGGTTACAAGGGGCCATCTATGTTGTTAAAAAAGAGCCTCCCTCCGACCAGAACGCTGTCCAGGACTTATATTTTTTGTTTGTATGGCTATGCTGTGCTGGTTACCAGTCAACTGGACTCTTACTTAGATAAATTTCATCTACTTCATATCTCCCAGTCTAGATTCCAATAAAGGGTTCAGTACAGAAAGATGGCTTCCTAAATGAAAATACATAGACCATTATTATGAATGGACTTGGGGGAAAATCCACTGCTTATTTCTAGAATAAGCAGCATAAAATGTATTGTACTCTTTTGGGATCTTGCCAGGTTCTTGTGACTTGGATTGGCCACTGTTGGAAACAGGATGCTGGGCTTGATGGACCTTCGGTCTGTCCCATTATGGCAATACTTATGTACATTATGTACTAATGTACATAGCAAAACACCATTTTAACAACCATATTTCTGGCACAAATTCAGCTTACCTATATGATATGTCTAAATGGCACAGATTTGTGAACACCCTGACTTGCTGGAACTGCTCATGTCAGAACTCAGTGCGATCAACATAATAATATAGGATAATGCATCTAGTCTTGTTGCTATTAGACTGGAAAAAACAGAAATCAATTGTCAGCTCAAATCATACACTGACAGAGTTGCTAACATGGAAGAGAGAATATTGTGTATGAAGGATGATACGCAATGTTACCTGCTTGAAAATCTCAGAGTGACCTTGGAAGATTCTAATAACCAGTCTCGGCATAATAACGTTCGGATACTTGGAATCCCTGAAGGAATGGAAGGTAACCAGCCCATTCTTTTTATGGAAAACTTTATACCCAAATTATTAAATATCTCATTCGAGATGGCATTTGATTTGGAGAGGGCACATATAGTCCCTGCACAGAGGCCTGCAACTCTAAAAGGCCCAAAACCCTTTGTAATTAAACTATTATGCTATCAACATGTTATGGAAATCCTTTCTAAGGTAAAATCCTCTTCAGAATTAAAATGGAATGGATAAAAAATCCTTATTGTCCCTAATTTTGCTAAAGAAACTGTGTTAAAGTACAAACAGCTACTTGCAATGAGGCTGCTACTGAAACAAATATTAAAGGTCACGTATAATAATGCTACACACAAATTCACTGATCATATTAAAGTGCTACAGTTTATAAGAGGTTCGGCAGTTTCATCAAATGGATGACTCTTGCTCTGGTCCTTTAACTAAATGATCATTTCATTCTGTTCCTTTAGAACCGCGTGTCCTCACACATTCCTGTGAATGGTGTGTGTGTGTATACATATACATATACATATATATATATATATATATATATATATATATATATATATATATAAATACATATATATACATATATATACATGTACATATATATATAACAATATATTATATACTGAATGACATATATTTTCTCCGAATGTGTTTTGTGATTAACATATGCCAGAAATCATAACATAACCAACTTTTGGTTTATATATATATATTTGTTTCCTTCAATGCTGTGCTCTCAAAATGCAGATGAGGTTGACCCTTGCCCTTTGCTCTATCAATCTTCCCCTTTCTCCCACCATGGAAAGTTCTTATGGTGTGCAGTTGTTTGGTTTGTTATTTCTAAAATGTGGATAGTGGTACCTTTTAATATGTTTTCCTTTCTACAGCGGACTAGTCCAACTGCAGCTTATATGAAATGGCTTAAAGTGTATTATTCCCTAATTATTAATATTAATGTTCTCTCATGATTTCTTATAAACACTAATGGTCTAAATCTTCTGGTTGAAAGAAAGAAAATATTCCAGATTCCTAGAAAATCAGGGGCGGGTATTATATTCTTACAAGAAACACATCTAATTCATGTGGAGGGGCATAATTGAACGAAAACGTCTATCTCCATGGGCGTTTATCTCCGAGAACGGGTCCGTGAAGGGGCGGACCGAACCATATTTTCGAAAAAAATACACGTCCATGTTTTATTCGACAATTTGTGAGCTGGGCGTTTTTGTTTTTCAGTGATAATGGAAAATGAAAGCGCCCAGCTCAAAAACGAATAAATCCAAGGCATTTGTTCATGGGAGGGGCCAGGATTCGTAGTGCACTGGTCCCCCTCACATGCCAGGACACCAACCGGGCACCCTAGGGGGCACTTTTACAAAAACAAAAAAAAAGGTAAAAGAGCTCCCAGGTGCATAGCACCCTTCCCTTGTGTGTTGAGCCCCCCAAATCCCCCTCAAAACCCACTGCCCACAAGTCTACACCATTATTATAGCCCTAAGGGGTGAAGGGGGGCACCTACATGTGGGTACAGTGGGTTTGGGGGGTTGGACGACTAATAAGCATTAAGCAGCACAATTGTAACAGGTAGGGGGGATGGGCCTGGGTCCACCTGCCTGAAGTCCACTGCACCCCCTAACAACTGCTCCAGGGACCTGCATACTGCTGCCAGGGAGGTGGGTATGACATTTGAGGGTGAAAATAAAAAGTTGTGAAACATCATTTTTTGTGGTGGGAGGGGGTTAGTGACCACTGGGGGAGTCAGGGGAGGTCATCCCCGATTCCCTCTGGGGGTAATCTGGTCATTTAGGGCACTTTTGGGGCCTTATTCGTGAAAAAACAGGGTCCAGGAAAAGTGCCCTACATTCTAACTACAAACGCATACTTTTTTTCCATTATCGGCTAAAGGCGCCCATCTCTGTTCGGGTGATAACCACGCCCCAGTCCCACCTTCACCACGCCTCCGACACGCCCCCGTCAACTTTGTACGCTTCCGCGATGGAGTGCAGTTGAAAACGTCCAAAATCGCCTTTCCATTATACCGATTTATTCGTTTTTGTGAGATAAACGTCTATCTCCTGATTTGGGTCGAAATCTAGGCGTTTTTCTCTTTCAATTATAAGGTGGATAGACTCCCACACACTTAATACAATATGGTTTTTAAACATGTTCACAACACCTGCATAAAAAGGGAGGTGTTGCAATCCTAATTAAAAACACTTTGCAGGTGCAAATACTGTCACAGAAATCAGATGATTGTGGCAGATGGCTTAAAGTAGATTTTAAAATAGATAGCAGACCTATATCCTTGATGAATATATATGCACTATCAATAGGCAAAACACATTTTTTCTTGACATTACAAACACTGCTAATTATGATCTTGGCCAAGTAACATAACCCTCCAGTGTCTCAGGTACAAACGTAGGAGTCCTTTTACAAAGTCGCAATAAAAAGTGGCCTAATCCTAAGGAACAATGTGAATCATGCTTGCATTATTTCAGGCCCCTTCATTAAATAACTCATGTTACCAAATTACTAAAATAATGCATGATATTGCAATACAAAAATGCATGCTATTTTAGCAGCACTGCCATTTAATTAGGTGTAGTTTTTCTGTTCAATACTCTGTAATACTCTTAGGGCAATTAGTTTGGTTTTAATTAACCTAAAGTACAGAAGAACAGATATCACTGAAGTTCTGTATTTTTAAACCAAAGTGCTTTTACATACAGGTTTTCTATGCTTCACACATTATTCTGTTGAATTGTATGCCTTATCATTTTTTATTTAGCTCATGCCTTTTCAGTAGTAGTTGAAGGTAAGTGACCTTCAGATATAATAGGTCCCTGTCCCCAAAGGACTCTTGCAATCTAATTTTGTACATGAGGTAAAAGAAGCTGAAGTTATGTATCCAAAGGCACAAGGATCATCAGTAGGATGGACACATAGGCTTTGTTGGTTTGTAGACCACTCTAACCACAAGACTATTCCTCCATTCATCCTGTTTTATTCCTATAAATATTTTTTTAATTTGTTTTTTTTTACCATACCGAAGTAATTTAGAACTGAAAGTTTTCTCTGAATTTAAGAGGCATAGAAAATAAATAAAAGAATGACTAAGGTCTCCTTTTACAAAGCTGCTCTAGCGATTCTGGCACGGCAAATGCAAAGATGCCCATTCAGTTCCTATGGGCTTCATCGCATTTGCCACAAGGGAATCGCTAGCATGGCTTTGTAAAAGGAGCCCTACATTTTCCTGATGTGTTTTTCCTCCCTTACTAGTTATGCTGTACAAATGATTTACGTAATTTTGCTTGATTGTTACCTATAAATTAAAAAAAAGAATGACTAAAAAGAGAGAGAGAGATGGAAAAGAGAATTGAGAAGATACACTGTGTTATAAACAGTCACTTGTTTCCTGATATTACACTAGGCTTCACATTAATATGAACAATGAAACCAGCAGAATGTGATGCGCAGCTCATTCTTAGAGGAGGTAGGGATCTGGTGGATATATTTTATTGTTTTATTTTTAATTCAAAATGTAAAGGAGTATTTTAAATTATATAAGGTAGATGGTAGCCAGAGATAAATTCTCAAAATATATCATAAATAGTCTTTGAACTGGAGTACTTATTATTCAGTGCTTATTAATTATGTGATAAAGTCAGATGAGGCAGGCATTTATTACCCTCATAAAAGTCATAGGGTAAGCCACAGTTATATTAAGGTCATTGTCTCAGCTGGTGCTTGCCTGATCACAGTGACTGGTTATAATTATAAACCCTCAGTTCATATATTTTTATACCGAATTTCATATCTGCACACGGTGAGCAGGATTCCTGTGACTGCACATTTAATAAGTTTGTTTACTATTACTGTTTCCCTTTCTGCTCAGAATTGTAGAAACTAAGCAGTTTAGAAATGTGCATGGCCAAAAAAATGTGGCTATTTTTTTAGGTTTTCCAGATTTTTTTCCTCAATTTTTGTATGTTTTTCCAGTTGTTTCACAAATGTGTTTTAATTAGAAAACAAATTCTACACGTGGCAGAACTTTTACTTGCATAAATCTATTGTACATAGATAAATTTGTAGGTTTCTGTGTGTACAATCAATTTTGCATGCGCTTTTTTTGTAGGCTCCTAAACAAACCAAGCTCATGCTAACAAATGCACATCCTTAATGACTTTATAGGAGGGACCCTAGGAACATAGGTACATTATAGGCTAAAGCCAGGAAAAGAACACTTCTTTTTGTATTGCTAACATGAGACTCACCTTCTACAGCCCAGAAGATAACTATTCACTGGCTTTTACCCTGACTGTGTGGCATCAGGTTTAAGTCTCAAGCCTTTAATCCCACAAATCATAGGTGTGATTCTCCAGAGAGCTTGATGGCCAGACAGAGTGGAGTCACTGTGGGAATAGGCAAAGTAGAAGCAGGATCCATTTAATCTACATATTGAACCTTCTAACAAGCAGTCCAACACATATATCCCGGGGTCACGAATCTGAGACCAGTACCATTTCTCTCTTGGATGCAGAGCACAGAAATTGTGTTAGGAAGGCATAGACTTTAGAGAGAAAAGAGGTTAAAATGATCCGGCATGGAAACAAAGAGCACATATGAGGCAGACACTGACTGCCAGATTCTATATAGCGTGTCTAGAGATCCGCGCTGAAATCCAGGCGTAGTTTATAATACTGCACATAACTTAATTGGCTAAACAAGCTAATCAGTATTGATAACAGCACTTAACAAACGATAATGAGCACTAATTGGCAATAATTAGAATTTACATGCACAACTGCGCCCAAATTTTAATGTGCACAGTTCAAAAGAGGTGTGGCTATGGGCGGGGAAATGGGTGATTTGTGGGCATTCCAAAATGTATGGCTTAGTTATAGAATATGGCTCAGTACGTGTAAATTTACATGCAGGGATTTACACCACATTTTCATTGTTATAACTGGAGACTCGTAGTTTTAGGTGCTGGGATATCAACTAAGCATATTCTATATACCACGTTTAAATCTAGGCACCACTTACAGAATACACTTAGGCGGAAATGTTTACTGTGTGGATTTTTTAGATGCCTTATATAGAATCTGGCTCTGAGTTTGTGTGTCTGATAAAAACCAGTCTGTGGTGTAGAGCTTCCTGTATATATTGCCACAGTGAGCAGCTTCTTAGAAAATAAAGTGGAAAGGGCAAGCTGAGGCATAAGGGACAGGAAAGGCACATACCAGTTGAGTTGGTGAGTGTGAGAGTAGCTTCACTTGTAAATTCTGTCACGCTGCAGAGATTAGCTCTGCAGCATTATCCACAGCCTCTCTAGTCTAATGCCAGGTATGATGTCTGCACTCTGTTGCACATTTAACAGTCAAATTGCTACATATTACACACTACATAAGAAATGTTTCTCTCTCATTGTATCAATAGTACTAAGCCACCTAGACCAGGGGCGTAGCCACGGGTGGGCCCGGGTGGGCCTGGGCCCACCCAATTTGGGGTCAGGCCCGCCCAGCAGCACAGCGATACCATTCCCCCGTGGCGTGCCGCAACTTTCATCCCCATCTTCCCTCACCCTCACCCTCGCAGGCCCGCCCAGCAGCGATTCCGATCGCAGGCAGCTCCTTTGGCTCGCACACGCTGCCTGCCGGCTGGGCTGCCGCTCAAATCTCCTTGCAGCTACTAGCAGCGCTAACCCGGAAGCCTCTCCTCTGAGCTTCCGGGTTAGCGCTGCTAGTAGCTGCAAGGAGATTTGAGCGGCAGCCGGCAGGCAGCGTGTGCGAGTCGAAGGAGCTGCCTGCGATCGGAATCGCTGCTGGGCGGGCCTGCGAGGGTGAGGGAAGATGGGGGTGAAAGTTGTGGCACGCAACGGGGCAAGGGATGATGGGGAAAAGATGTTGGCATGGGGGAGGGAAGACGGGGACAGCAGCTGCACGGGGTGGGGGGGGGGAGGGAAGAAGATGGAAGGAAAGATGCTGCACAGGGAGGAGGGAAGATGGAATGATGAGGCATGGTGGGTGGGGGGGGGGGGTAGCTGCATGGGGAAGAAGGGAGAGATCCAGTAAAGGGGTGGAGGGGTCAGGAAGGGAGAAGTCTTGGCTGCATATGAGGTGGAGGAGAGGGAGACATGCTGCATAGAGAGGGGATAGGTGGTGAGAGGGGGAGAAATGTTAAACATAGGGGTGGAGAGGAGGGCAAAATGGTGGGCATAGGGGTGGAGGGAACGGAGAAATGTTAGACATGCTGGTAGAGGGGAGGAAGGTAGATATGCTGTATGGGAAGGGGAGAGAGACGTTGGACAGTGGGAATGAGAGGGGGAGATAGATATGGGGGTGGATGAGAGGTACACAGTAGGTGGTGAGGGGGGAAATGCTGGGCCATGGGGGAGAGGACTACTACTATTACTATTTAACAGGAATGAAGAGAGAAGGGGCAGGAAAATATAAGGCTACCATGGTGGGGTGGGGAGGGGATCAGATGCTGGTTAGAAGGGTGGAGGGAGAAGATGATGGGAATGGTGGAACCCTGTGGGAGAGGGCAAGAGGGGGAGGAGGGGGTGGCAAGGAAATGAATGAGAGATAGTGATTACAGAGGGTAGAAATATGGTAATGGGGAGTAGATTAAAGATAAAAGAGAAAGTAGGGATGGGGAGGAGTAAGATGGGGAATGGGAGAGCTAGTGGGTGAAAGAAGAAGATGGAAATTTGATAGGTAGTTGAAAAGTAAAAAGGAGGCGAAGAAGGGTGAGAGAGAGGCAGAAAAGAGCTAAAAAGGAATGTTCAATATGTCAGAGGCAGGAATATTGACGGAACAGACAGGAGAGAGGAGAAAAGACAAATGGACTACAGCCGCTTGAAGAAGAATTAGCAGACGGCAGAGAGGAAAGCAGAAAAGAGAAATTGGAACCAGCAAGATGGAAAAATAAAATGTCCAGACAACAAAGGTAGAAACAAAGCATTTTATTTCAAATGTTTTAAATGGAATATGTTAGCTTTTGGAAATGTGCATAGGAAATGTCTTTGTATTGTGTTCTGTAGAAAAGGAAATGCATGTTTGTGTCTCCAGTGTTGCAGTAATGCTATGTTTAACTTCTTGGGGTTCCTTTTCAATTTTTGTCTAAATATTTTTATTTCTAATTTGTGATCCCTTGTTCTGTGTTTGGTGAGGTTCTGTTGGTGTGATAGTAATGGCAGGTGGAAAATTGGAAGGGAGGCAAAGAGGAGAGGGAATCGGGGAGGGGAGCCCTCCTTTATTTTCTGACCTGGGCCAAGTAGGTCTTACAACAGTCCTAACCCTTGCTGTATAGCTGGTGAGGATTCCCAGGCATCCCCAGCTAAGGACCTCCTCCAAAGGCGGCCAGAACTCCCTTCTACCAAGCTCTGGCAACAGCATCCTTGAGCCATCGACAGCTAAGCATGTGTGGGGTGCTGGCATCAGTGGCTTAGGGTCATTGCTGCTGCCTGCCAAGCTTGGTAAAAGAGAGTTCTGGCCACCTTCAGAGAAAGTCTTCAGCTGACTGAGCTTGAGGATCCTCATTAGCTAAAGTATTTATATTTTGAGGTGGAGGTAGGGCGGAGCAGAGAAAATTTTGTGCCCACCCACTTTGGGCTCAGGCCCACCCAAAACTGGCTGTCTGGCTACGCCACTGACCTAGACTACTGCAACGGAATTTATGCGGGATGCAAAGAACAAACCTTAAAGAAACTTCAGACCGCTCAAAACACGGCAGCCAGGCTTATATTTGGAAAAACGCGATTTGAAAGCGCAAAACCCCTTCGTGAAAAACTACACTGGCTCCCAATCAAAGAACGTATTGCTTTCAAAATCTGCACCCTGGTTCATAAAATTATCTTGGGCGAAGCCCCGGGATATATGACAGACCTCATTGACCTACCAACCAGAAACACATCCGAATCATCACAGGCATATCTAAATCTCAACTACCCAAGCTGCAAAGGACTTAAAAACAAATCAACTTATGCATCCAGTTTCTCTTACATATGCACACAACTGTGGAACGCCTTACCAAAAGCCTTGAAAACAACATACGGCCACCTAAACTTCCGGAAATCACTAAAAACTAACCTGTTTCAAAAGGCATATCCTATTGACCCAACTTAAATGCCTGAACTCTGCAACACAGCAAAACTAAAGTACGTAATGGACATAACACAACTCTTCCACTTTACGATTCCCTAATGTGACCGTTCCACATGAACCTTATCTTACTACAACATCACTTTGTATTTGTTCACACTGGAGTCTGCGAACGCCTCTCCGGTATTATGTAAGCCACATTGAGCCTGCATATAGGTGGGAAAATGTGGGATACAAATGTAATAAATAAAAATAAATAAATAAAATGTCAGTGTTTCCTAGAGTTAGACATGGAGATGGTGGGAGAAGCAGAAAAGAAAAGATCATTGATCCTTCAGAGAGAAGCAGGAGTATTATAGTATTGTTGATTATGGATTTTAAACCCTTGTAGACCACCAGCCAAGATAAAGAGATATTTTTAAGAGGAACATATAAGCAGCTGCAGACACAGGTTCTAGTAAAAATTTGTCAATACCATGTTACAATATTACCAGTTGTTTGCTTCCATTTTCACACAAGGACAAAAAAAGCCAGATAAAGTGTAGGATAGGGAAGAGGTCGGGAGACAAGCAGCTAAAGCCAGCAGAGTGTAATACTGGATGTATCCTGTTCCCTCCTGAGAAGTATATGGAGAAGGTTTGGGAAGCTTCTGAATCAGAAAAATCATCATGTATAAGGAGAATTTGAATGAGCTAATTGCTAATGTAATAGCCGATGATCAACCACAGGAAGTGATACTGCTAGGGCCAACATCAAGTAGTGGAGAATGTGAGGGATGTTTTTCACCTTCTGCTTCAGTTGCAGCACCAGTTCCAGAGGAAGGAGCTCCCAAGAATACAAAGAACTGATCCCTTAAAAATCAGAGGCATTTTACAAAACATGAGGAGAAGGGTTGTACAGAATGCTTTGAACACACCACCCCCCTCTCCTCAGGTCACTTCACTGGCTTCCAATCAGATACCGCATTCAATTCAAGCTTCTCCTTCTTACCTACAAATGCACTCAGTCTGCTGCCCCTCACTACCTTTCTACCCTCATCTCCCCTTACGTTCCCGCCCGTAACCTCCATTCACAGGACAAATCCCTCCTCTCTGTACCCTTCTCCACCACCGCCAACTCCAAGCTCCGCTCATTCTGCCTCGCCTCACCCTATGCTTGGAACAACCTTCCTGAGCCCTTACGCCAAGCCCCCTCCCTGCCCATCTTCAAGTCTTTGCTTAAAACCCACCTCTTCAATGCTGCATTCGGCACCTAACTCTTACCGTTCAGTAAATCCAGACTGCCCCAATTTGACCGCCCCTATCGGACTGACCGTTCACTTGTCTCTTAGATTGTAAGCTCTTTGAGCAGGGACAGTCCCTCTATGTTAAATTGTACAGCGCTGCGTAACCCTAGTAGTGCTTTAGAAATGTTAAGTAGTTAGTTAGTTAGTTAGTTAGTTACTGTCAAAAGGCTATTAGGCCATCTTTTCAACAGTGCATATGTAAATAGATATTTAAAAAAATCTCCCCACCTGGTCTGAGGTCTTTAGTGCCCCATTGCTGGGAGGAGAGGGCTCCTGATTACATTGAGGATGGCGGCTCCAATGCAGCTCATTGTAGCAGGCTGCTGTTAGGTGAGCACTAGATGAGGAAAAGTACTGTGATACCTGTGGGCCCATAAGTACTCGGGCTCATGGATGCTGGCTGCCCTCTGGGTTCATATGATGGCTGCAAGCTGAGCTGTCTGTCTGGCTCTCCTCCAGGAGTCACTAGGGAGTGATGTTGGAAGCAGTAGGCAGGGAACAGGACCAGGGCACTTGTTGGTGCTGTGGGGAGGAGAGAGAGTGCTGCAGCTGCTACAGCAGTTGGGAGGGAGCTAGAATGAGGTTGTTCTGGGCCTGAGCATGTGTGTATGCATGTATGACAATGTCGGTGTACATGCACTCATGGCCAAAATTCTAGCTCTTGCTTTGTAGAAAAAGGGCCATTTTGGCCTGAATTGTGCAGCAAATTCAGTGAGCTAGATGGGGAAAACCCAGGGAGGCTCCACCAAAGAAGTGGAGGAGTAGCCTAGTAGTTAGTGCAGGAGACTTTGATCCTGGGGAGCTGGGATTGATTCCTATTGCAGCTCCTTGTGACTCTGGGCAAATCACTTAACCCTCCATTGCCCTAGGTACAAATAAGTAACGTGGAGGGGCATAATCGAATGAAAACGTCTATCTCAATGGGCGTTTATCTCCAAGAACGGGTCCGTGAAGGGGCGGACCGAACCGTATTTTCGAAAAAAATACACATCCATGTTTTATTCGACAATTTGTGAGCTGGACGTTTTTGTTTTTCAGTGATAATGGAAAATGAAAGTGCCCAGCTCAAAAACGAATAAATCCAAGGCATTTGTTCGTGGGAGGGGCCAGGATTCGTAGTGCACTGGTCCCCCACACATGCCAGGACACCAACCGGGCACCCTAGGGGGCACTTTTACAAAAACAAAAAAAAAGGTAAAAGAGCTCCCAGGTGCATAGCACCCTTCCCTTGTGTGTTGAGCCCCCCAAATCCCCCTCAAAACCCACTGCCCACAAGTCTACACCATTATTATAGCCCTAAGGGGTGAAGGGGGGCACTACATGTGGGTACAGTGGGTTTGGGGGGGTTGGACAACTAATAAGCATTAAGCAGCACAATTGTAACAGGTAGGGGGGGATGGGCCTGGGTCCACCTGCCTGAAGTCCACTGCACCCCCTAACAACTGCTCCAGGGACCTGCATACTGCTGCCAGGGAGGTGGGTATGACATTTGATGGTGAAAATAAAAAGTTGTGAAACATCATTTTTTTGTGGTGGGAGGGGGTTAGTGACCACTGGGGGAGTCAGGGGAGGTCATCCCCGATTCCCTCCGATGGTCATCTGGTCATTTAGAGCACTTTTTTGGGACCTGTTCGTGTGAAAAAAGGGTCCAACAAAAGTGTCCTAAATGTTCGCTAAAAACGCCTTTATTTTTTCGATTATGGCCCTAACGCGTACATCTCTCCTCGGTCGATAACCACGCCCCAGTTCCACCTTCGCCACACCTCTGACACGCCCCCATCAACTTTGTCCGCATCCGCGACGGAGTGCAGTTGAAAACATCCAAAATCGGCTTTCGATTATACCGATTTATTCGTTTTTGTGAGATAAACGTCTATCTCCCGATTTGGGTCGAAATCTAGGCGTTTTTCTCTTTCGATTATAAGGTGGATAGTAACATAGTAGATGACGGCAGAAAAAGACCTGCACGGTCCATCCAGTCTGCCCAACAAGATAACTCATATTTGCTGCTTTTTGTGTATACCCTACTTTGATTTGTACCTGTGCTCTTCAGGGCACAGACCGTATAAGTCTGCCCAGCACTATCCCCGCCTCCCAACCACCAGCCCCACCTCCCAACCACCGGCTCTGGCACAGACCGTATAAGTCTGCCCAGCACTATCCTCACCTCCCAACCACCAGCCTTCCTCCCAACCACCGACTCTGGCACAGACCGTACAAGTCTGTCCAGCACTATCCCCGCCTCCCAACCACCAGTCCCGCTTCCCACCACCGGCTCTGGCACAGACCGTATAAGTCTGCCCAGCCCTATCCCCGCCTCCCAACCACCAGCCCCACCTCCCGATCTTGACTAAGCTCCTGAGGATCCATTCCTTCGGCACAGGATTCCTTTATGCTTATCCCACCCATGTTTGAATTCCGTTACTGTTTTCATTTCCACCACCTCCCGCGGGAGAGCATTCCAAGCATCCACTACTCTCTCCGTTAAAAAATATTTCCTGACATTTTTCTTGAGTCTGCCCCCCTTCAATCTCATTTCATGTCCTCTCGTTCTACCACCTTCCCATCTCCGGAAAAGGTTCGTTTGCGGATTAATACCTATATATAATATATAAACTGCTTTGAATGTAGTTGCAAAACCACAGAAAAGTGGTATATCAAGTCCCATTCCATTTCCCCTTAAGTGATAGCAAATGGCTCCGTGGTCCTGACAGGAGCAAGCACACGAGAGCCATGAGACAGAATTCTATGGTTTGTAGTGCAGTGATGAGCATGCCTGGACTGCAGATGGCAAAGTGAATATAAGGGAAGATCCTGGCAAGGTAAGTAGGTTGTTGGGAAAGGAGTTCTACTTTATTTTTAGTAGTTTTTAAATTGGGAAATGCTCAGCTGAATTAATTGGCATGGGGCTACAGTCTGTCACTGGTTCACAGCTGTAGCTCTCTTGTGCTGCCATGGGACAGAGACAGGCTGCTTAAGTTGGGAGAGAGAAACACTGAATTGACTGGATTCTATTTTTTTGACTGTCGGTGAAAGGATAATATATTTAATATTGTTTTATTAAGGGGAATTTGATAAATAGGGGACAATGTGTGCATGTGTGGGCATATCTAAATCAGTTAATTCTGAGCTAGTAGATTTGTGGGAATGGAGAAGAATGTGAAAAGCTGTCGTGAGTATGATATCAGCTCTGGGTGATTATGTAGAGCAGGGAATTCAGAACGTGTTTAAAGAGAAAACATTTTGAGGAGCAAATAAGGAATAGTTAAATAGATCTTTGAGGAGCATGATCTTGAACATACTGATGCTGAGCAGTGTGAAACTGAGCTGTCTGTAAGCAAAGTTAACAGTGGAAATTTGTTGTTTTATAGCTATCAGCTTCTCGTTTGTTAAAAATCTGTTGAAAAGGTTATCACAGCTAGGCAGTAATGTATGTTACTGTGTTTATGCTGAAAATTGCTGCAAAGCACAAGAGTGTGAAAAAGGGAGTTGAATATTTAAAAAAAATCAAAACTCTCTCCCAAACTCTGATTGTACCATAAAATTAAGAGAGAGAGAGAGAGAGAGAGAGAGAACAGATTATGGTAGAGCAGTGCTGTAGCGAGGGTGCCTGACACCCGGGGCGGGTCGCTGCTGCGCACCCCCCCCCCCCCGGTGCAGGGCACGGTGCCCCCCCTCCGGAGCGCTCCCCCTCGAAACGCACCCTACCTTTCAGCAGGGGGCAGGCGGGAGGGCCGATCCGCCCCCAGTGCACGTCACTGGGAGCTGCGTCGGCTCTGCTGCTTCCCTGCTTTCTCTGCCCTGGAACAGGAAGTAACCTGTTCCGGGGCAGAAAGAGCAGGGAACCAGCGAGCCGACACCCCCCCCCCCCCCCTCCAGCACGTGCACCCGGGGCGGACCGCCCCACCGCCCCCCCCCCTTCCTACACCACTGTGGTAGAGTGAGAATCTGACTGTCAGCATATGTAAACCATGCTTGAAGGAAGCCTGCATAAAATTCACTGAGAGGTGGGGTAATTAGAGATTAATAATTATCTGTATGCTTAAAGAGACAGTTAGACCCTTAAACAGAAAACAGAAGAGGTAACACTAAGAAAACACACTCTAGGGACTAAGGTTTCCCTTATTACGTTATTAAACTTAGTCTAGTAGGGTTGTGGAGGAAAAGGAAGAACAGAGACGATTACCCTGGAAGTTTGTGATGCTAGTCCTTGCAAGAGAGCTCACTGGAAACTGAGAATTGGATTCAAGATAAGTGTCTAAGTCATAAGATATACAGTGTATACTCTAAAAACACAGTTATAGGAGAGACAAGGAGAGAAAATAAATTATAAAGAACAATAATTAACTGACTTGGGATTCTGGATCCTAAGTTAGGAGAACAACTTGCATAACCTGAGCTAGTTTAGTGGAGGTAGCTTGATAGAAAGAATTTGAAAAATTAATTTTGCTGAATACCTATCTGAAACTTTTTTTGATTAAGTTGTGTATCTTGTGTTTATTAAAGTGCATTTGATGCTATTTAGAAGTAATGTTGATACTTTGTTGAAAGAGAAACTGCATTGTTAACTTAACTACTTGATAAATTATCAACATCTAATAATATCTTTAAATATTTAATAAATAAAATTATAAATATTTCATTTTAAATTCCCTGGTATGGTATGAGTTAATTGGGAAAATCACCCTGACAAATTCAGCATCATTTTTCTGAATGTGTAATACCTATCTCAACCACCAGGGGATAAATAAATATTCCATCATTTGCACAAAGAACCATTAGCACTGGTTTCAGGAGAGAATGCTGATACTAAGTTAGATACTCTGTCTTGCACCCCAAGTATTTACTGCAGAAAGATACAGCAATGAGGGAGGTCATCTCTTTTACATGCTACAATATCTTTGTCCCAGAAGCTCTATTTGGACCTGATCAATAGTAGCTTCTTTGTGACAAAGAAACAACACAGATAGGACCCCTACTCTGAAAGGAAGATTGGAATGAACCCTAAAGTTTTAAGTTCTTTCCTCTGATTTTTTTTTTACCACTACAAAAGCAGGTTCTTTCTATTAAATTCACCCAGAAAATGTAGCTATGTAGCACTTGGATATTTCTTCATACATTCTTCAAATGAGTTCATTTTCTCTCAGATTTCTGACTCCAACCTAATCCTGTTGGTGCCATCTGTCCAGAGAATTTAGGGTCTTTATATGAATATTTGCTATCACTCTTGATAGCTTATGGTGTCTCTACCAATAATGGTGCTGTTTTACCCCCTCCTACTGTCAATATTTGCACTACTTTACCTTCTCCCAATGCCTTGGGTCATTCAGCCAATGGTGATGCTTCATTAACCCTATTCCTATGCATTGGGATCTCTAGTACTGTTTTATCTCTCTTTCCAGATGCATCAACAAAACGTAACAGAACCAAAAACGTAAAAGTCACATAGTAGACTTACCGATTTTGAAAAAACGATGGATGCTCTAAATGCCGTTTGCTCCTATTTTGATGCCATGGAATCTTCATGCCAATCTTGATGTATTGTACTGTTTTTGCATGACAGATGCCTGCTAGCAAGTTTTAAGCAACTTTCATTGAAAAAGGATGGAAGATCCCATTGTTGGAGTGCAACATTATTTGCTCCATTGTTTTGTTTTGTTACATTTGCACCCCGCGCTTTCCCACTCATGGCAGGCTCAATGCGGCTTACATACAGGTACTTATTTGTACCTGGGGCAATGGAGGGTTAAGTGACTTGCCCAGAGTCACAAGGAGCTGCCTGTGCCTGAAGTGGGAATCGAACTCAGTTCCTCAGGACCAGAGTCCACCACCCTAACCACTAGGCCACTCCTAGTAATGCTGCTTTGTAAAGGGATCCCATAGATTATAAGCCCTCTTCTGGGACCCCAGCCACATTCTCCCACCTCCAGACTGTTCCTGTGATAGAATAAACATTGTCACAAGAACAATTTAACAAAAATGTCCAAGTATATTAATCAACAATATTGAAAACGCTATCAGGCTTATTTTCAAAATAGAAGGGCGCCCATCTTTCGACACAAATCGGAAGATGGGCGTCCTTCTCACAGGGTCAGCCAAATCGGCATAATCGAAAGCCAATTTTGGGTGTCAACTGCTTTCCATCGCTGGGATGACCAAAGTTCGCGGGGTCAAGTCAGAAGCATAGCGAAGGCGGGACTGGGGCGTGCTTAACACATGGGTGTCCTCGGCCGATAATGGAAAAAAGAAGGGCGTCCCTGACGAACACTTGGACGACTTTACTTGGTCCTTTTTTTTATGACCAAGCCACAAAAATGTGCCCTAAATGACCAGATGACCACCGGAGGGAATCGGGGATGACCTCCCGTTACTCCCCCAGTGGTCACTTACCCCCTCCCACCCTAAAAAAAATGTTTTAAATATTTTTTCCAGCCTCTATGCCAGCTTCAAATATCATATCCAGCTCCATGACAGCAGTATGCAGGTCCCTAGAGCAGTTTTAGTGGGTACTGCAGTTCACTTCAGGCAGGCGGACCCAAGCCCATTCCCCCCTACCTGTTACACTTGTGGTGGTAAATGTGAGTCCTCCAAAACCCACCACAAACCCACTGTACCCACATGTAGGTGCACCCCTTCATCCCTAAGGGCTATGGTAGTGGTGTACAGTTGTGGGGGAGTGGGCTTGGGGGGTTGGGGGGGCTTAGCACAAAAGGTAAGGGAGCTATGCACCTGGGAGCTTTTTCTGAAGTCCACTGCTGTGCCCCCTAGGGTGCCCGGTTGGTGTCCTGGCATGTGAGGGGGCCAGTGCACTAGGAATGCTGGCTCCTTCCATGACCAAATGGCTTGGATTTGGTCGTTTTTGAGATGGGCGTCCTCTGTTTCCATTATCGCCGAAAATTGAGGACGACCATCTCTAAGGGCGACCATCTCTAAGGTCGACCTAAATGTTGAGATTTGGGCGTCCCAGACCGTATTATCGAAACAAAAGATGGGCGCCCATCTTGTTTCGATAATACTGGTTTCCTGCGAGGATGTCCTCAGGAAAACTTGGGCACCCCGTTTGATTATGCCCCTCCATGTGGCAAATGTCTTGCTAAAAGAATACTCTAAATATACATAAAAGAATATTACAAAAAATATAAAAAATTGATTGTAAGGATGTTTTTCAGACCGGTGAGGAGGTTCGCACTTCAGCTTTTCTGAACTGATTATAACAAGCCAAGCATCTGAGGTCTTTTCCTCCTTTTTTAAGGTGAAGTTAAATCAGTAAAATCAGTCAAGATTGCTATGCTATTATGTACATTTCAAGTATATTAATCAGCAATTTAGACAAGTACTGGAAGTGTCAATGTCTCTGGACTCCCGATTGGAAATATCCTCAAATCAATTCTCATATAATACTTTCTATGAGGAGACATGAAAATAAAGACTTTTTTTTCTTACCCCCAATAGAAGGTAAGGAATTCCTCAAAGCACTTATGCATAATATCACTTCTGTTTGGGATACACCGGGAACACTGTTTCCTCACTAACAAAACTGGACTTCTCAGAGGCTGAGATGGGATTTGCCTAGTAGGTCACACAAACCTCCTGAGGGGTATTCAGAAACCTCTCCTGCAGCTGGATACCATCAGTACTTGGGTCAAGTTTCATAATCTCCACAGTTTTCAATGAGCTCTCCCACATGACTTCTCTTACAGACTTTTTTTTAGGGGGGGGGGGGGTCTTCCAGCCTCTTCTTCAGTTAAGCCTAGCTGGCATAGGGCAACTCCTATTCCTGTTCAAAAGCGATCCAATCTTGCTGTGAGTCAATTCATTTTCCACTTCCTCACCAGTATGAGCCCCACTGGATTCCTTGAACATTTCTTCATTGCTGGCCCAGTTTCCAAAGTCCTCTGTCACGTAATAGTCCCAGTTGTTCTCAGGGGAATACATCAAGTCAATTACCATATAGGTATTCTGATAGTTGTAATCAACTTTAATAAACTGTATCAAAACTCTCTCATTGTGGGACAATAAAGGTAAGTCTTTTTTGCACCCTTTACATACTGGAATCTACTCAGCAACTGCAGAGGTACCTGCAACTCAGCCAGGTCATAGTACATAGAACTTGGGATTAAAGTTCGCTTCTTTCTCCAGTGTTGTGAATTCTTACTAGATGTCATAGTAAGATAGATGGAGCCCACATGGCTATCAGAACACAGTCATCCATCATAGGTTGATTTTGGGTCAACCTTAGGCATGAGGCACTCAGCTCTTGCATCACTGGCTAGGCACTGGCCTTGCTAACCAGGCTAGGAAAAATCTTTATAACTGGGTCAAGTTTTCTTCTTTTTCAGGCCTCAGGCTTCCACACCATGAGTCCATGAGGGTAGATGTGGGGGGGATATCTTATGACCTCCCTATGGTGGCCTAAGAATGCCAGTCTCATATTTCAACTAGTCATTTTCTCCCCCCTTCAGCTCATTTTCTGCGGATGGTTTATGCATCAACAGTTTCAGCAGTTGCTTTTGGCTTATCCAATAGGTGCTGTGGGAGAAGGTCCAGTGAGTAGATTAAACCAGCAGGATTCCTCTGTTCCCTCACTTACAATCAGTGTCTGCCATGATCCGGTCACAGGTCAATTTCCTTCCACACTAGATTGTGGCTCCTCTTTCTGCTGCACTGCCTCTGTGTCACTCAATGGTTCCTACTCTCTAGGGCCACTGCTGGGAATTTCTGAAGATGGATCATTCATTGAGAATCATGGGGACAACTGGTTGAGGTACCAATAAATGTACTCAGTTGTACTCCCACTGGTGGATTGGATAGTTGGCCATACAGATGGAGTCAGGTCTTCTGTCTTGTTCATAGCCAAGTTTGATACAAGCATGTTAAAGTGTCCTAAGCAAGTAGGCAAACTTTCAGCTTTGCCCACCAATTAATAGTCAAATCGTCCCAGAGATTTGATAATTATACTCAAAGATCATGATTATCCCAACATCACCTTCCCAGAACAATTCTGCACAAAATGGACATTATGGTGCTTATTTTAGAAGTATTAGTCATATGTTAGATATTCATAAACTATCACATAGATGTCCAAATTACATGGACATTCAAATCCTGATTTTACAAAGCCAGAATAGGAACGTCTAAAGCTAAAGAATGTGCATCTGGCAAGGGGGCATGACTTGACATGTTCTGGGTGGGACATGGACAGACTAAAAATATAGATATGTTCACTCCCAATTGAAGAAAAAGAAGAAATATTCATGTCCATAAAGGATAATGACAGGAGATAGACCAGCTACCTGGAATGTCCAGCGGACAGTGGAAGGGTCAGTAACTTTTTGCACTTACTCTGTATTCACTGCAAAACACAACATAGGGTAAGTGCAAAACCTGTGTGGTATATGCAGGGAGTGTGCCCAGCTTGTTCCCTGCATGTACTACAGAGAACATGTACAGCCTATAACCCCATATTCTGTGATGATGCTCCCCAAACCCATTCCCCCTCCCGGTCCACCTGGCAGATCCAAAGCAACATCCCACCCCCACCAACAGTCCTGATCTCCCTCCTGACCCACCTCTTATGTCCAATCCCGCTCCCAACCCCCCTTATGTCTGATTCTCCATTCCTTCCTCCCCTCTAAACACAACCTTGCCCTGGAACAAAGAGTCATGGCTCCCTTGTGCCTTAACCTTACCTACCTCCAAACCTCTCACCTAACTCACCAGAACCTACCTGCACAGTAGATATCTTGTTTCAGTGTCCCCAGGCACCATCGGCCCCTCTCCTCTGTTCCCCAAGAAAGTGCCCTGATCCAAGATAGTGCCTCTGCCTTCAAGAACTATTGAAGGCAGAGGTGCTACGTGGGGTCCAAAATGGCACTCTTTCCCTGGCGTATTTTGGATGGGTTTGAGTCTAAAACAGATATTCTTGCTACACATAGAGGGGCATTTTCGAAAGGGACGTCCAAGTTGCGATTTGGACGTCCTTGCAAAACGGCGAAATCCAGGGGCGGGGAAACCATCTTTTGTTTCAAAAATACCGTCAGGAATGTCCAAATCCTTAAATTGTGACATCCCTAGATTTGGTCGTCCCTAGCATGGACTTTTCTGACTTTCGGCAATTTTCGAAACCAAAGACGTCCATGTCAAAAACAACCAAATGCAAGCCAAATTGGTCATGGGAGGAGCCAGCACTTTTAGTGCACTGGACCCCCTCACATGCAAGGACACCAACCGGGCACCCTAGGGGGCACTGCCGTGGACTTCATAAATTGCTCCCAGGTACATAGCTCCATTACCTTGTGTGCTGAACCCCCCCCCCCAAAAAAAAACAAAAACCCACTACCCACAACTGTACACCACTACCATAGCCCTTAGGGATGAAGGGGTGCACCTATATGTGGGTACAGTGGGTTTTTGGTGGGTTTTGGAGGGCTTGCTGTTTCCTCCACAAATGTAACAGGTGGGTGGGATGGGCCTGGGTCCACCTGTCTGAAGTGCACTGCAGTACCCACTAAAACTGCTGCTGGGACCTGCATGCGCTGTCACAGACTTGAGTATGACATCTGAGGCTGGCATAGAGGCTGGCACGACATATTTTTAAAGATGTTTTTTGAGGGTAGGAGGGGGTTAGTGACCACTGGGGGAGTAACGGGAGGTCATCCCCGATTCTCTCCGGTGGTCATCTGGTCATTTCGGGCATCCTTTTGTGCCTTAGTCATAAGAAAAATAGGTCCGGGTGAAAACGTCCAAGTGTTTGTCAGGGACGTCCTTGTTTTTTTTGATTATGGGTCATGGACATCCAAGTGTTAGGCACGCCCAAGTCCCGCCTTCGCTATGCCTCCGACACGCCCCCTTGAACTTTGGCCGTCCTTGTGATGGAGTGCAGTTGGAGATGTCTTAAATCGTGTTTCGATTATACCAATTTGGACGTCCCTGGGAGAAGGACCCCATCTTCCGATTTATGTCGAAAGATGGACGTCCTTCTCTTTCGAAAATGAGCCCAATAGCAGCACATAGATATTCATTTCACCATGCACTGTAGAACAGTTTCTGCACTGGTAGATTCTGTTCTACAATTATAGAGGAACTTCAGATATCCTGACTTAGACATCTGATTTCCCATTTAAACATTCTTTTAAAATGCCTGTATGTACTTTGTTTTATATTCTATTATATAATGAAGACAATTTCCAAAAGCCATTTAGCCAGGTAATAAGCTATTTGAAAATTGTCCTCCCTTTCTGTAGGTAAAAGTACATGCTGATAATGGTTGTTTGAGTTTGAGCTTGACAAATGGGAAGGAATGCTGAGCAAGGCATCAACAGCTATTATGGATCTGGTCCTCATAAATATAGATAGCTATAGACACATGCACTGTGGAAAATCCACATGCTCCATATTATCAATGTCTTTAGGGCTCCACTTTGCTAGAAAACTATAAATGAAACAGGGGAAACTGCATTCACCTGATTTTAAGCTTGTGTTCAGAAGCGGACAAAGTAAGGCCTTCAGGTATGCTGGAATAGGCAAAGCTTCAAGCTCTTCTCCTTGTGGAATGTTGCAATTAAAGCTCTTTATGCTTGTTCTAAAGCATAAGGAGTCTGACATCATCCATCTCCTCACTGTTTACTTCTCTATCATGAGAAACTCTCCCTCCTCCTTGGGTGAAGCCTCTCATGCAATAGCGCCAAATATTTGCAAGTTTGGCTAGTCACCAACATGTCATGGCAGTCACATTTGTTCTACATTAAATATTAATTTGGCCGCATTTTGAAAAACATTGTTCCAGTGATTTCACTTCAAAAATATGATAATAACAAAACTATTTAAAACATCAAACAAGCTTCCACCAGGTCCCTCTTTGAGTGCCATTAACATAGTTGCTTACCAACCAAGGGATTCACCTCTTCAAAGAAAGGTCAGTAGGGCCCTCTGGTAGGAGGCCATCTCCACGCATATTTTGCAACTCTGCTCAGCTCTGTCTAAATTCTGCTCCAGGAGTGTCTATACATATACACACATAAAACTACATGCAATTTATCAGCAACACCTGCAATTATGTGTGCATACCCTTGGACAATTTTATAAGCACAATTTTCTGCATGTAAAATACTGCTTTACCCACAGAAAAAACTTGTAACATTTTCCCAAGTATACTGTAGCAAAGAAAGAACGATATCTGTCTTTGGGCAACATGTACTAAAATGGTCCTTTAAAACAGAGTGAGGGTAATTGAAAAGAGATTGTCCTAGCCCTTTTTAATATTATCCAATTAGAACTTGGACGGTATTAGAGGAATATAATACATTTTATGTTATGTTATTTTTGAAAAGAGAGGTGCTTATTTTTAGATTATTTTATCCATTTATTATTTATCTATTTGGATTTTACTCACACTTTTTCTGTAGTAGCCTACATGTAGTCCAGATAACAGTAAGCGTCTTCTTAGTATTGTAACTTGTGAAGTCATTTTATAAAAGTCCTTTCATGCACAGAAAAAGATTATAAAATTACCCACAGATTCCTGAATTCTATATATGGCACTTAAAATTGCATGCAGAAATTTGGGCTCATGCCCAATTTGTACATGCAATTTAATTGCATAACAACTATTGGTACCATCGTTGGGCGTTAACAATCAATTATTTGTGCTAATTGGCAACAATTTGGATTTACATGTTGGTGATTCGATCATTAGGCATATAGATATCTGGGTGGCTGGTGGGTGTGAGGATCGCCTGGTGACTTGCCTGCCTGGTGCGAAGGTGGCGGACTTCACGTATCACCTAGATACGATTTTAGATGGTGCTGGGGAGAAGCCGGCTGTCTTGGTACATGTGGGTACCAATGACATAGGAAAAAGTGGAAGAGAGGTTCTGGAAGCCAAATTTAGGCTCTTAGGTACAAAGCTCAAATCCAGAACCTCTAGGGTTGCATTTTCTGAAATGCTACCCATTCCACGCGCAGGGCCCAAGAGACAGGCAGAGGTCCGGAGTCCCAATGCGTGTATGAGATGATGGTGCAGGGAGGAGGGCTTTAGATTTGTTAGGAACTGGGCAACATTCTGGGGAAGGGGGAGCCTATTCCGAAAGGATAGGCTCCACCTTAACCAGGGTGGGACCAGGTTGCTGGCATCGGCATTTAAAAAGGAGATAGAGCAGCTTTTAAACTAGAAACTGGGGGAAGGCCGACAGTCACTCAAAAGCGCATGGTTCGGGATAAGGTATCTTTCAAAGATATCACCAAAACAGGAAAGATAGGGTATCCCGATAGTGAGGTTGCAAACGAGACCATAGTAGATCAGGAAGCGTATTTTCAAAGCACTTAGACTTAAAAAGTTCCATAGGCTACAATGGGACTTTGTAAGTCTAACTGCTTTGAAAATAAGCCCCCAGGTGTCCCTAAATAAAAATAAAAATCAGTCAAAAGATTGCAAATTAATACTGTCAAGTACTGAGCATGATGTAAATAGGAACAACAGACATAGTTTGAAATGTCTATATGCGAATGCCAGAAGCCTAAGAAATAAGATGGGAGAGTTAGAATATATTGCACTAAATGAAATCTCCGAGACCTGGTGGAAGGAGGATAACCAGTGGGACACTGTCATACCGGGGTACAAATTATATTGTAGTGATAGGGTGGATCAAGTTGGTGGAGGAGTAGCATTGTATGTTAAGGAAAGCCTTGAATCAAATAGATTGAAAATTCTGCAGGAAACAGAACACATCTTAGAATCCCTATGGATTGAAATTCCATGTGTAAAGGGGAAAAGGATAGTGATAGGAGTGTACTACCGTCCGCCGGGCCAGGAGGAACACACGGATGTAGAAATGTTATCAGAAATTAGGGAAGCAAACAAACTGGACAACTCGATAATAATGGGTGATTTCAATTACCCTGATATTGACTGGGTAAATGTAACATAGGGCATGCTAGGGAGGTAAAATTCCTTGACAAAATCAAGGACTGTTTTATGGAGCAGCTGGTACAGGAGGTAACGAGAGAAGGAAACATTTTAGACCTAGTCCTTAGTGGAGCGCATGATCTGGTACGGGAGGTAATGGTGCTGGGGCCGCTTGATAACAGTGATATAATATGATCAGATTTGATATTAGCTTTGAAGTAAGTATACTGTCAGGATTTTGATAGTGATTTTGATAGTGAGCCCTTGTGCTCCGACTGAGCACAGTGGAATGTGGAGATGCCACACTCGGTCGGGCAGCCGAACAACCCCGGGCTTCACCTGGGAGCGACCACTGTTCCCCAGGAGTTGAGCTCCCAGGTACAGGTGGCCACCAGGACTTCTGGATATGATTGGGGTCACACGACCACCGGCCGTGGCAGGCAAAAGCGGAAAGAGCAGAGAGGGATGAAACACTCCACAGGACCAGGCTGACAGTGAACAAGGAATGGACCAGGTCAATCCGAGGGTTTGGGCAGGCAGCAAACAGAGAATAGTCAGGGTCAAACCGAGGGTCTTGGCAGGCAGCAAACAGAGAATAGTCAGGGTCAATCTGAGGTTCTGGGCAGGCAGCAGAGAATAGTCAGGTTCAATCCGAGGGTCTAGGCAAGTAGAAAAGTCAGTCACTGGAACGCAAGTACGAGAGCACCAACCTCTACCAAGATAGAAGCTGAAGCAAAGATGGTGGCACCAGACAGCTCTTAAATAGGCCTCCAATCAGAGGATCCCGGTTTCAGCTGAGAGGCAACAGATCTCATAGGGCACGCCCTAAAGACGCTCAAGATGGCTGCCCTATGAGCTACCTAAGATGGCTGCCTCAGATGATCCTGCTAAGATGGCCGCCTCTCAGATGATCTTCCAAAGATCGTTGCTGCCCAGATGATCCTTCCAATATGGCCGCCATCAGAAGACCAAGGTAGGGTTGCAACATATACATATGAAATCAAATATGTTAGCATTTAACTTTAAAAAAGGAGACTATGATAAAATGAGAAGAATGGTGAAAAAAAGAGGAGCAGCTGCGAGGGTCAAAAATTTACATCAGGTGTGGATGCTGTTCAAAAACACCATCAAAAAGACCATCCTGGAAGCCCAGGCGAAATATATTTTGTCTATTAAAAAAGGAGGACGGAATGGTTAAAAAGTAAGGTGAAGAAAGCTATTAGAGCTAAAAGAAAATCCTTCAGAAAATGGAAGAAGGATCCGACTGAAAATAATAAGAAACAGCATAAGGAATGGCAAGTCAAATGCAAAGTGCTGATAAGGAAGGCAAAGAGGGACTTTGAAAAAAGATTGCGTTGGAGGCAAAAACACATAGTAAAATTTTTTTTTAGGTATATTAAAAGCAAGAAGCCGGCAATAGAATGAGTTGGACCGCTAGACGACCGAGGGGTAAAAGTAGGGTTACCATATGGCTCCAGAAAAAGGAGGACGGATTGAGCCAGCCGGGTTTTACTTCCATTGCTGGCTCAATTACTTCCATTGAAAGCAATTGCTTTCCATTGAAAGCAATGGAAGTAAAACCCGGCTGGCTCAATCCGTCCTCCTTTTTCTGGAGCCATATGGTAACCCTAGGTAAAAGGGCTGATCGGGGAAGAAGAAGCCATAGTGGAGAGATTAAATTAATTCTTTGCTTCAGTCTTCACTGAGGAAGATTTGGGAGAGATACCTGTGCCAGAAATGGTATGCAAAGCTGACGAGTCGGAGAAACTGAATGAAATCTCTATAAACCTAAAGGATGTAATGGGGCAATTTGACAAATTGAAGAGTAGCAAATCTCCTGGACCAGATGGTATTCATCCCAGAGTACTGATAGAACTGAAAAATGAACTTGCAGAACTATTGTTAGTAATATGTAAAATTGAGCGTGGTACCGGAAGATTGGAGGGTGGCCATTGTAACGCCAATTTTTTTAAAAAAATGTTCCAGGGGAGATCAGGGAAATTATAGACCAGGGAGTCTTACGTCGGTGCTGGGCAAAATGGTAGAGACTATTATAAAGAACAAAAATTATAGAGGATATTCAAAAGCATGGATTAATGAGACAAAGCCAACATGGATTTAGTGAAGGGAAATCTTGCCTCACTAATCTATTACATTTCTCTCAAGGGGTGAATAAACATATGGATAAAGGTAAACTGGTTGATATTGTGTATCTGGATTTTCAGAAGGCGTTTGACAAAGTACCTTATGAAAGACTCCAGAGGAAATTGGAGAGTCATGGGATAGGAGGTAGTGTTCTATTGTGGATTAAAAACTGGTTAAAGGATAGAAAACAGAGAGTAGGGTTAAATGGTCAGCATTCTCAATGGAGAAGAGTAGATAGTGTGGTCCCCAGGGGTCTGTGCTGGGACTACTGCTTGTTAACATATTTATAAATGACCTAGGGAAGGGAGTATCTAGTGACATAATTAAATTTGCTGACAATACAAAGTTATTCAAAGTTGTTAAATTGCAAGAGGATTGTGAAAAATTACAAGAGAACCTTACGAGACTGGGAGACTGGGCGTCCAAATGGCAGATGACGTTTAATGTGAGCAAGTGCAAAGTGAAGCATGTGGGAAAGAGAAACCCGAATTATAGCTACATAATGCAAGGTTCCACATTAGGAGTCACCGACCAAGAAAGGGATCTAGGCATTATAGTGGATGATAGGTTGAAACCGTCTGCTCTGTGTGCTGCGGCGGCTAAGAAAGCAAATACAATGTTAGGTATTACTAGGAAAGTAATGCAAAACAAAAATGAGGATGTAATAATGCTTTTGTATCACTCCATGGTGCAACCACACCTCGAATACTGTGTGCAGTTCTGGTCACCACATCTCAAAAAAGATATATTGTAATTAGAAAAGGTACAGAGAAGGGTCATGAAAATGATAAAGGGGATTTGACAATTTTCGTATGAGGAAAGCCTAAAGCAGCTAGGGCTCTTCAGCTTGGAGAAAAGACAGTTGAGGGGAGATATGATAGAGGTCTATAAAATAATGAGTGCAGTGGAATTAGTAGATTTAAATCACTTGTTTACTCTTTCCAAAAATACTAGGACTAGGGGATATGCAATGAAGCTACAAACTAGTATATTTAAAATGAATTGGAGAAAATATTTCTTCACTCAACATGTAATTAAACTCTGGAATTCATTGCCAGATACTGTAATAAAATCAGCTAACTTAGTGGGGTTCAAAAAAGGTTTTGATAGCTTCCTGAAAAAAAAAGTCCATAAGCCATTATTAAAATGGACTTGGGGAAAATCCACTGCTTATTTCTGGGATAGACAAAACAAACAATTGTGCCTGTGCTCTGTCGAGCATCAAAATATAACAAATGTTTAAACACACATGAATACAAGTGTATTGCTTCTTCAGCTTATTAAGAGTGGAGTAGTCTCATATGTAACACACGATAAAGATTATTTGATTTTTCACCCAATGACTGGGTGTATTATCTGTGTGTATTGTCTAATCATTGACAGAACCTCCACCACCCTTTGCTAATCTTATATATAAAGATATATTTCTGTTTGTCAATATGCTAACATCTAATTTTATGTAGCACTTAGCTTGAACAAGTTGGTGCTCTTAAAACCCCAACTTGTTCAAGCTAAGTGCTACATAAAATTAGATGTTAGCATATTGACAAACAGAAATATATCTTTATATATAAGATTAGCAAAGGGTGGTGGAGGTTCTGTCAATGATTAGACAATACACACAGATAATACACCCAGTCATTGGGTGAAAAATCAAATAATCTTTATCGTGTGTTACATATGAGACTACTCCACTCTTAATAAGCTGAAGAAGCAATACACTTGTATTCATGTGTGTTTAAACATTTTGTTATATTTCTGGGATAAGCAGTATAAGATGTATTGTACTGTTTTTGGATCTTGCTAGTTACTTGAAACCTGGATTGGCCATGGTTGGAAACAGGATGCTGGGCTTGATGAATCTTTGGTCTGTCCCAGTATGACAATACTTATGTACTTAACCATCTGCAGAGGATTTGGCTGCTTATTTTGCTGCTAAAGTAAATAATATACATCACTTATTTCAGACCTCATTAGAGTCAGATGAAGTTGTTAGCTTAACTATTGATTTATTTTATTTTTATTACATTTATACCCCACGCTTTCCCACTCATGGCAGGCTCAATGCGGCAGGCAATGGAGGATTAAGTGACTTGCCCAGAGTCACAAGGAGCTGCCTGTGCCGGGAATTGAACTCAGTTTGTCAGGACCAAAGTCCAGCACCCTAACCACTAGGCCACTCCTCCACTATCAGGAGGTTTCTATTGATATTCCTCTAGATAGACTTTGATCTACTTTTGAGACTGTGTCTTTGTCTTCTTTACATCCTTTAGTTAAAAGGCTATCTAGATCAGGATGTCTTTTAGATATTGTTCCTTCTTACTTGTTAAGAGATCCTCCTAATGAGTTGTTAGCATGGCTTGTATTATTTGTTAATAGTGTATTGATTATGGGTTGGTTTTCACAAAATATTGGAAATATTGCTCTTACACCTATTGTTATTTGGCTTGATGGGGATGTAACTTTTGTCTCAAATTTTAGATCTATAGTGAATATTCCATTTTTTGGCATAGTTAGTTGAGTTTGTTGTGGGTTCTCAATTATCTGCTTACATAGATGAACATAACATCTTACACAGATCTCAGTATGGTTTTTTATCTTTTCACAGTACTGAGACACTGCTATTATATTTAACATCTGAGGTTAGATGAGTATTGCTGCCTTTGATACTGTAAATCATAACTTACTAGTAAGAATGCTATCAGAATTTTGTTTCAGTGGTTTGGTATTTGACAGGTTTGAATCTTTTCTAAAGAATAGGCAGATCTTAGTTTTGTAGGATGCAAACTACTCATCACCCTGGGAATCTCCTTGTAACATACGTGGAGGGGCATAATAGAACGCAAACGCCTATCTCCATGGGGGTTTATCTTCGAGAACAGGTCTGTGAAGGGGCGGACCGAACCGTATTTTCGAAAAAAATGGACGTTTTTGAGCTGGGCATTTGTTTTTTTTAGCGATAATGGAAACTAAAAAAGGCCAGCTCAAAAACGTCCTAATCCGAGCCATTTGGTCATGGGAGGGGCCACGATTCATAGTACACTTGCTCCCCCTGACATGCCAGGACACCAACTGGGCACCCTAGAGGTCAGTGCGGTAGACTTCAGACAACGCTCCCACATGCATAGATCCCTTACCACGGGTGCTGAGCACCCAACCCCCCTCCCCCAAAACCCACTACCCACAAATGTACAACACTACCATAGCTCTTAGGGGTGAAGGGGGCACCTACATGTTGCTACAGTGGGTTTTGGAGGCCTCCCATTTACCAGCACAAGTGTTACAGGTAGGGGGGATGGGCCTGGGTCCACCTGGCTGAAGTGCACTGCGGTACCCACTAAAAGTGCTCCAGGGACCTGCATACACGCAGGCCTCTAGGACTTGTTGCTGCTGTATAACATTGGCACACCAGTTGACACCTGAAGACTAATCTCTCCGAAAACATCCTTTATTGGAATAACCGCATTTACTCACAGTTAACTGCAGATCAGAGGTTGTGCCCCACTGGCAACGAGTCTCCCTGGTACTGAGATTAGCAGAATGCTGTACAATGCCCTCTTTCAGCCACATTCAAGTTCTCTAACATGGCTAACACAGGAAAGGGAACTAAAACTGGCTTACAAAAATGGCCACTACCGCATGGACTACAACAGGAAACACAACAGGGCACACTCTGACCCAGTAGGCAGGGGGGAAAGCACCATGGGAGAAAAGCCTACCAACTACCAACATCGTGAGACTGTCTGTAACATAAGCTAATGAAATCACGGAGCCCAATACCCTACACCCACCACAATGCAATGCTGATGTGACCCTGTACTGCACCCGAGAGCCACATCTGACCCAGGGAAAGGCTGTGACAGGATCGAATACATTCTGCTGTCATGGAGGTGGGTATGGCATTTGAGGCTGGCATACAGGCTGGAAAAAAATTTTTTTAAGTGGGTTTTTTTTGGTGGGAGGGGGTTAGTGACCACTGGGGGAGTCCGGGGAATTCATCCCCGATTCCCTCCAGTGGTCATCTGGGCAGTTGGAGCACTTTTTTGGGACTTGTTCGTGAGAAAAAAGGGTCCAAAAAAAGTGACCCAAAATCGCGGTCAAAACGCCTTTTTTTCGATTATCAGCTAAAGACGCCCATCTCTCCTCAGCTGATAACCACGCCCCAGTCCCGCCTCCAACACGCCCCATCAACTTTATTCATTTCCGCAACGGAGTGCAGTTGGAAACGCCCAAAATCGGCTTTTGATTATACCGATTTGGGCGCCTTTGCGAGAAAAACGCCCATCTCCCGATTTGGGTCGAAATATAGGCGTTTTTCTTTTTCGATTATAAGCTGGATAGTAACATAGTAGATGACGGCAGAAAAAGACCTGATCTAGTCTGCCCAACAAGATAAATTCATATGTGCTACTTCTTGTGTATACCTTACCTTGATTTGTATCTGCCATTTTCAGGACACAGACCGTAGAAGTCTTGCCCAGAACTAGCCCCATTTTCAGGACACAGACCGTAGAAGTCTTGCCCAGAACTAGCCCCACCACCCAAACACCAGCCCCGCCTCCCAATCTTGGCTAAGCTTCTAAGGATCCATTCCTTCTGCACAGGATTCCTTTATGTTTATCCCACGCATGCTTCAATTCCGTTACCGTTTTCATCTCCACCACCTCCCACGGGAGGGCATTCCAAGTATCTACCACTCTCTCCGTGAAAAAATACTTCCTGACATTTTTCTTGAGTCTGCCCCCCTTCACTCTCATATCATGTCCTTTCGTTCTACCGCCCTCCCATCTCCGGAAAAGGTTCGTTTGCGGATTAATACCTTTCAAATATTTGAACGTCTGTATCATATCACCCCTGTTTCTCCTTTCCTTCAGGGTATACATGTTCAGGTCCGCAAGTCTCTCCTCATACATCTTGTAACGCAAATCCCATACCCTGTGGGGTTCCTCAAAGTTCCCCAATTTCTCCACTTTTATACAATTTATATATGAGTTACCTTGCTAAACGTCTATTAAAATCTGATGAGATTATACTCTCCTATGCAGACATTATCTTTCTGCTCTTTCCTGTTAACCATGCAGTGGATTTTGTTTCATCAAAAATGAGTGGTTGTATACAAAAGATAAAAGGATTGCCTTCTAGGGCTAAATTAACGTTAAATGCAGATAAAACCAAGATTTTATGGTTCTCGATGGATTTAACTAAAATCCCTCAAACAATTGTTGACAAAGATGGCTTTCTGTTTAAAGTTGAAGGGACTTCTAGAATCTTGGGAATGATCCTAGACTCTTTCCTGATGACAGAACAACATATTAATAATCTAATTAGAAAAGCTTATTTTAAATTAAAGCAACTACGCTTACTAAAATCATATCTTTTAGAAGATTATTTTAGAATTATTATACTATTAATAATTTTGTCATTACTGGATTATGGTAATTCATTATATCTGTGTCTTTCATCTAAGCAACTTTCTAGGATCAGGTGATAAAAAATTCAGCCACTAGATTAATATTTCAAAAAACTCAGCTAGATCATGTAAGTCCGGTATTAGAATCACTGCATTGGTTACCTGTAAAGTTTTGGGTTGCATATAAGGTGCTTTGCTTAGTTTTCAAATTTTTGAATGGTTTGTGTCCGGAAAGCGGGTTTCAGTTGGTAAATGTGTTAAATTCAAACAGGATTACTAGATGCTGTAATTATTTACTACTTGAATTTCCACCAATTAAGAACATTTGGTTTAAGGTTGCATTTGACTGATCTTTTTTCTTTTTAGCTGTTCGCTACTGGAATAATCTCCCATGTGAAATGCATTCAATGAGGAATTATTTTATGTTTCGAAAAACTGAAAACATAACTGTTTTCTAGGCCTATGGGGTTTTAAACTATAGTACTTAATAATCTGTTTCTCTTTCTGATTTTATGTAATTCCTGATACTCTATCATCAGTTCTATTTTCACTGTAATTTGATTGTAACTCAACTTGAATCCATATTTGGAGAGTTGGCAGGAGATAAATCCCTGATAACATAACATAACAGATGTGTCATACCTAACAATACATTGCTGAGTTCTTTCAATGAAAAGCTTGGATCTCAGCCTGCTGCTGTAGCCTAATGGTTAGCACAGCAGCATCAGAAGCTACAGAACTGGATTGAAGTCCCACTGTAGCAGCTGTACCAATTTCTATCAGTAAATATTTTTCTTATACCACAGACCCATCCCATAGAGTAAACATTGATGATCCCTCTGTGGGAGCTGTTCTGTGAGATCCTCATTGATCAGTACAGATGCTTGACACATTATGCTGTGCAGTGGAGGTGGTAGCCTGGTGGTTAGAATCGTGGCTTTAATATTCAGGGATGGCTGGTTCAAATCCCCCTCCTGTCATCTTGAACTATTCACTTCACCATCCATTGCCATAGGTACAAAATTAGTGCATAAACAATGCTTTTTGTACTGGGATCATAGCTGATAAATGCAATCAGGAGTCTTATTCTGTACTTACCTCCATAGGGAACAATGCCCTCACATTATAGGAAGTGGTCAACCTCTGTCAGGGATGAAGAAGAGCCTTTTTGGCTTTTCTAGTATTAACCTGGCTAACAGGAGAGTGTCAGCTACAGAGAAGTCTAACTGCCTTCAGGTGGATGCCATTTTTTCTACTGTTCCTGCACAGATGAGGAAATATCTGCATGGAAAATCTGCATTGATTGATCAGCATGTATTTTTTGGCACAGAAATTGGTGCTAGGCACTATTCTATAAAAGGTGCTCAAGTTGGAGCACCATTTATAGAATACTGCTTAGCGTGAAATGTTTTCATCACCGTATCTAGAATTTGGCCCTGAAAAGGTAATTCTATAAATGGGCACTTACTTCTAAGCACCAAGAACATGCCAATTTGGAGCTTATTCTATAAAGAAAAGTAGACATCTACTTTTCTTCATAGAATACTAGTGTAATAGATCAAATACATGCCTATATTTTAGGCATGAGCACATACAGCAGCCATAGAGCTGGTGAAAATGCTAGTGCCTAGATTGTGAAGGTACAGGCATAAATTATAGTGTTTTACAATCTATGCATGTAAATGTGCGTTCTACCCATGCTCCATCCAAACTCCACTCATGTAAGCACCCACCTGCTGTCAAGGCCCTACCATGACTCTGGAGTCAGCCAGGACTGTGCTGCTGGTGCACAGTGGGAGGAGCCATCCATTGCACTGCGGGACCTGTAACGCCGTGCACCAGCGCACTCTTGATGACCTCAGATGCCGATGCAGGGTATTTAATCCCATCGGGCTCTAGCCTAGAGGCTTTTGCATGTTAGCCAAACTTGTTGCATTTCTGCTTCCTGTGGGTCCTGAGATGCCATTCCTTCTCTCTGCTTGACTGTTGCCATTCCACTGACCTTGCTGTGTGAGTGAGTTCTAGCAAGCAGCTGACCTTGCTGTGTGATTGAGTTCCACTCTGTGTCTGTGTGAGTGAGTTCCAGCAGTACTTCCAGCTTCTATGTGTGAGTGGGTTCCTGAAAAGCCACCAGCTTCTATATGTGAGTGGGTTTCTGAAAGCCGCTAGCTTCTGTGTGTGAGTGAGTTCCTAAGCCTCTGTGGCCATACTTGTTCCAGCCTACTCTAGGCCCTGTCCTGTTTCGGACCCTGTTTGAGGCATGTTACATCTTCTGCCTATAGGATTCAGTCAATCGTAGACTTTCAGTATCAACCAAGGGCTCACTACCCTGCAACATAACACCTGCAAAGTACACACCATTAAATGTTGGTGCCTACTTTCAGAATAGTGAATAACCAGAAAATGGTCATTTACCCCCGGATTCTATATAGCGTGACTTAAGTTTCATGCGCAAATCTGGTCATATTCTAGACTTATGTGTGCAACTTAGTTAAGAAGTCCATCAGTGCCAATAATGGGCAATTAACAAGCAATTATTGACACTAATTGGCATTAATTAGAATTTATGCGCACAACTGTCTAAGTGTATTCTGTAACATGATATGTATAAATTTTAAGTCGCATAGTTGAAAAGAGGGCATGGCCATGGGCGGGTCATGGGAATTCCTAAAATCTATGCACATTGTTATAGAATGCACTCGGTCTGCGCCTAATATAGGCATCGGCATTTACACTTGGAATAACTGCCTGCAACTAAATGTATTTAGTTAGTTAGTTAGTTAGTTAGTTAGTTAATTAATTCGTTAGTTATAGCACTTATACTCCACATTATCCCAAACAAGTTTGGGTTCCAATTTGGCTTACATCAAATTTTAAAGCAAAGTACAGTAAGGATTAAACAAAAGTAAAAGACAATAAGAGGTATAACATCTGAAAACATTCTTCTTCAAGAAGGCCTACAATGAGAACCTATAGCCCACTAAGTCACCTCACTAACTCACTCAATTATGAAAGCCTACCATCCTTAACTACCCTAATCACTCTCTTCCTTCTTCCCTATTCCCTTCCTTGATCGCTACACATCACTAACTGTATCTGATATCCTGATATGACAATGTTAACGAATCTATGTAAGCCACATTGAGCCTGCAAATAGGTTTGGGGAATGTGGGATACAAATGCAATAAATATAAATATAAAATCATAGCAGCAGAATGACTCATTTGAAAATAACAAATTAGCTAAGAGATTTACAATGATCAACAGTGGCAAGGAATTCACTAAAAAAAATGCATTCAACAATACCTATTAGGAAAGGAATGGAAAACAAAAATGAGGACGTTTTAATGCCTTTGTATCACTCCATGGTAAGACCGCACCTCAAATATTGTGTTCAATTCTGGTTGCCGCATCTCAAAAAAGATATAGTAGAATTAGAAAAGGTACAGAAAAGGACAACGAAAATGATAAAGGGGATGGGACAACTTCCCTATGAGGAAAGGCTGAAGCGGTTAGGTCTCTTCAGCTTGGAGAAAAGACGGCTGAGGGGAGATATGATAGAGGTCTATAAAATAATGAGTGGACTGGAATGGGTGAACTTAAATCACTTGTTTACTCTTTCCAAAAATACAAGGACTAGGGGATATGCAATGAAGCTACAAACTAGTATATTTAAAATGAATTGGAGAAAATATTTCTTCACTCAACATGCAATTATACTCTGGAATTCGTTGCCAGAGAATTTGGTAAAGGCAGTTAGCTTAGCGGGGTTTAAAAAAGGTTTGGATGGCTTCCTAAAGGAAAAGTCCATAGACCGTTATTAAAATAGACTTGGGGAAAATCCACTTCTTATTTCTAGGATAAGCAGCATAAATTGTATTGTACTTTTTTGGGATCTTGCCAGGTAAATGTGATCTGGATTGGCCACTGTTGGAAACAGGATGGTGAGCTTGATGGACCTTCGGTCTGGCCCAGTATGGCAATACCTATGTACTTAGGAAATTAAAGATTTGCCTAATTGACTTTGAGAGGTAATTCTACTGCTTACTAGCTTGGTATGAGAAGCTGGCATCATGAATTGATTTGATTTAGTCATGATGTGTGGGGGCGCTCAGCGTATTCTATAAACTGCATGGAAATTTAGGCATATTCTAAAAAGTATGCCTATGACCATAGCCCCAATGAGAGTGTATGGGAAAGTTGCTTAGTTCATTTGGCTATGTCATTTGTTGTAATTTAACTGACCATTTACTCCATATTTACATGCCTTGCGTTGGTTGCTGATAAGTGGATGGATAGAATTTAAGTGATGTTGTTTAAAACCACACATGAGGAAGCTTCAGCTTATTTGCAGCTAATGCAACATTTTTAACTGCCACTACATACTTTGTGCTTGATTAATGAAGGACTTGTAATTGTATCTTCTAGGAAATCTTCTGGGGAAATGGCCACTCATTCCTGTGCTCTCTCTATAGCAGGTTCATGTTAATGGAAGAGTTTTCTGCAGATATGTGTTTAGAATATGAATTTCTAGGATTGTTTAAAGCGAAAACTTTTATTTTTAAAGAGTTGGTTCAATTACTTGATCAGATTTTGTTTATGTACTATATTGTATACATCATTCTGATTTTATATGCATTTATTGTTTTTATGTATTTTTACATTAAGTTTCTTTCTGAGCCACATAGAAGTATGAAATGAGCAGCCTATGATTTTTAAATGGAAAAAATGATTTTATTTTCTGCTGTACTGGAGCAGCTTCTTACAAGGTATGGGGAATGATTTAAAAGCATTATGAGGTCTTTTTCTCAAAGGTTTTAAGTAGCTACAGTGTGTTGCAAAAGTCTTCATACCCTTGTATATTTTTCATACCCTGCTGTCTAGAAAATATAGTTCAAAATGCATTAAAGTGGGTTTTTGTTTCACTGATCCAAATAATATACTCCACACTTTCAACTACTACTACTACTATTTAGCATTTCTATAGCGTTACAAGGCATACGCAGCGCTGTACAAACATAGAAGAAAGACAGTCCCTGCTCAAAGAGCTTACAATCTAATAGACAAAAAATAAATAAAGTAAGCAAATCAAATCAATTAATGTGAACGGGAAGGAAGAGAGGAGGGTAGGTGGAGGCGAGTGGTTACAAGTGGTTACGAGTCAAAAGCAATGTTAAAGAGGTGGGCTTTCAGTCTAGATTTAAATGTGGCCAAGGATGGGGCAAGACGTAGGGGCTCAGGAAGTTTATTCCAGACGTAGGGTGCAGCGAGACAGAAGGCGCGAAGTCTGGAGTTGGCAGTAGTGGAGAAGGGAACAGATAAGAAGGATTTATCCATGGAGCGGAGTGCACGGGAAGGGGTGTAGGGAAGGACGAGTGTGGAGAGATACTGGGGAGCAGCAGAGTGAGTACATTTATAGGTTAGTAGAAGAAGTTTGAACAGGATGTGAAAACGGATAGGGAGCCAGTGAAGGGTCTTGAGGAGAGGGGTAGTATGAGTAAAGCGACCCTGGCAGAAGATGAGACGGGCAGCAGAGTTTTGAACCGACTGGAGAGGGGAGAGGTGACTAAGTGGGAGGCCAGCAAGAAGCAGATTGCAGTAGTCTAAACGAGAGGTGACAAGGGTGTGGATGAGGGTTTTGGTAGAGTGCTCGGAAAGAAAGGGGCGGATTTTACGGATTTTGTAAAGAAAGAAACAACAGGTCTTGGCAATCTGCTGGATATGAGCAGAGAAGGAGAGAGAAGAGTCAAAGATGACCCCAAGGTTTCGAGCTGAGGAGACAGGGAGAATGAGAGAGCCATCAACAGAAATAGAAAACGGGGGGAGCGGGGAGGTGGGTTTGGGGGGAAAAATGAGAAGCTCGGTTTTGGTCATATTTAATTTCAGGTGGCGTTGAGACATCCAGACAGCAATGTCAGACAAGCACGCTGAAACTTTAGTTTGGATGCAAGGTGAGATATCAGGGGTAGAAAGGTAGATTTGGGAGTCATCAGCATAGAGATGGTAGGAAAAGCCATGGGATGAGATTAATGAACCAAGGGAAGAAGTGTAGATAGAAAAGAGGAGGGGACCAAGAACAGAACCCTGAGGTACGCCGACAGGCAGAGGGATAGAAGTAGAAGAGGATCCACCAGAGTGAACACTAAAGGTGCGGAGGGAGAGGTAGGAAGAGAACCAGGAAAGGACAGAGCCCTGGAATCCAAGTGAGGACAGGGTATCGAAGAGTATGCTGTGATCGACAGTGTCAAAAGCATCGGAAAGATCAAGAAGAATGAGGATGGAATAGAGACCTCTGGATTTAGCCAGTAATAGGTCATTGGAGACTTTAGTAAGCGCAGTTTCGGTTGAGTGAAGAGGGCAAAAACCAGATTGTAGTGGTTCAAGAATAGCATGTGAGGACAGAAAATTAAGGCAGTGGCGGTGAACAGCACGCTCAAGTAATTTGGAGAGAAAAGGAAGGAGGGAGATGGGTCGGTAATTAGAGGGACAAATAGAGTCGAGTGAAGGCTTCTTAAGGAGAGGTGTGACCACAGCATTTTTAAGGCAGCAGGGACAGTCGCAGTGGAAAGTGAGAGGTTGAGAATGTGACAGATAAAAGGAATAAGAGCAGGAGAGATGGCATTAAGAAGGTTGGTGGGAATGGGATCAGAGGAACAGGTGGTACATTTTGAGGAAGAGAGGAGAAGTGTAGTTTCCTCAATAGTAACTTCAGGAAAGGAGGAAAGGGAATGAGGGGAAGGAGAGAGAAGGGAATGGACTAGTGGAGGGAGAGGTGGTGAGGTAGAGAAAGCAAGGTTTATCTTTTGAACCTTGTTGTGAAAGAATTCAGCAAGGGTCTGAGGAGATAATGACGGGGGAGTTGGGGGAGGGGGCACCTTGAGGAGAGAGTTCAATGTGGTGAAGAGAAGTCGAGGATTAGAGCCAAGAGAGTTGGTCAGTTGGATATAATAATCCTGTTTGGCACGTAAAAGAGCAGATTGGAAGGAGGTTAGCATGAACTTAAAGTGTAAGAAATCAGCAAGGGCCCGAGATTTCCACCAGAGGCATTCGGCGGAGCGGGTACAGGAACGTAGGTAGCAGATATTAGAAGTCAGCCAAGGTTGGGGTTTTGTACGCCTTACAGGGCGGGTCATCAAAGGTGCAAGAGTGTCTAAGGCAGAGGATAGAGTATTGTTGTAAGAAGAAACAGCCTCGTTGACAGACGTGGATGGTGCCACAGTAGAGAGGAGGTTTGAAACATGGGAGGATAGAGATGAAGGGTCAATATCGTGAAGATTCCTAGATAAATTAGATAAGATAGGACGGGACTGGGAGGGAGGAGAATTAAGTGTGAAAGTTATAAGATGGTGATCAGAGGAGGGAAGATCAGAGGCAAGGAAACTAGAGGGTGAACAGTTGGAGGAGAAGATGAGATCAAGACAGTGACCATTTTGATGAGTGGGGGAGGTGGAGCATAGTTGGAGATTAAAGGAGGACGTTAAAGCGAGTAACTTGGAAATATAAGAGTTGGAAGGATCATTAGCAGGAATATTAAAGTCACCAAGGATGAGAGAGGGGGAGGAAGGATCATGGAAGAAGGCAAGCCAGGCGTCAAAGTCACTGAGAAAGGATGAAAGGGACTTATCAGGGGGACGATAAATGACCGCTATTTGAAGAGGCAGAGGAGAGAAAAGGCGGATAGAGTGGACTTCAAAGGAGGAAAAACAGTGAGATTGAGGTGGAAGAAGGGGTTGAAATCTGGAGGAGGGAGAGAGAAGTAGTCCAACACCGCCCCCACGGCCAGCAGGGCGAGGAGTATGTGAAAATAGATAACCGCCAGTGAGATGAAAGAACTCCATCTCACTTCCCTCTCTCTCGCCCTTCCTATGGTCCAGTTACAAAAAAAGTGACAGTCACTGTTGCATTCCACTTCCCTAGCTTCCAATGCTCTCTTTAAAAAAAAACAACAAAAAAACAAGAAATAAACTGATGCCCACTGCCTCATCTTGCTTCCTGTCTCCTGTTACCCAAAAAGAAAACTATCCATGGACTTCAGTCAACCTTCTCTCTCATTCATTACTGTCAGAATTAAAATTTGCCACAAGATTCCAGGTTTGTGTGTCATAGAGGGCTTGCCGGGAGATCCTCGGCACCTTCTTCTTGTCTTTTTTTTTTTTGTCTCAAGCATGTTCATTTGCCATTTATTCTTCCTGCTACCCCCTTCAGCCCCTAGCTACCATGCTATATATCTGGACAAATAGTTCCAAATTCTCTCGTACATTTGGTTGCTACTAACTTCACCAGCAGGTCACTCCCAGATCAACCACCATCTCAGCAAAGAGATATCTTTTCATGTTTCTTCTATACACCACTCCCTGCCAGTGGCGTAGCCAGACTGCCAATTTTGGATGGGCCTGAACCCAAAGTGGGTGGGCACAAAATTTACTCTCTACCCCCCTCCCCCAGCAAAATTTAGTCACGCTAATCAGATGCATTTGTCACACAGGGTAAAGTGCTGCTTTTCAGTGCATCAGATTTCAGAAAATTTATTTAATAGCCTAACACCCTTTTCAGTGAGCTTTCAGAGGCCAAAACCTCCTGCCTCAGGTCAGTATAATGCTGTTACGGTATCCTCACCTGACCTATGGAAGGAAGTATTGGTCTCTGAAACTTCATTAACACAGGTACCATATTACTTTATCCTAAATTAAAAATAAAATTATTTTCTTTACCTTTCTTGTATGGCCATTTACTTTTTCTCATTGTGTCGCTCCCAGTCTCTAGATTCTGCTTTCCTTCGTATTCGCTTAACTCTTCTGCCAGGTTTTCCTGGCCATTTGTCATTTTTCTCTCCTTTTTCTTTGCTTTCTTCAATATTTTTCTGCCTCTCTCTCTCTCTGTCCTGATTTAATTCATTCTTACTATCCATTCTTTAATTTCTTTCATCTACTTATGGCTTTTCATCTTTTTTCTCACCCTTGTTCTCCCCATGCCCCTTCCTCTTATTCTCCAGTCTTTCACTACTCCCCTTTTCCATCCAGCAGCTCTCCTCTTTCTCTCCCCATCCTTCCAATCTCCCCTCTCTCTCCCCATCCTTCCAGTAGTTTCCCCTTTCTTTCTGCATCCTTCCGTCCAGTGTCACCTCTTTCTCTCTACCATCCAGCGTCTTCCCTCTTTCTCTCCCCATCCTTCCATCCATCTACCCTCTCTCCTGATCCTTCCATCTAATGTCTCTCTCTCCCTCTTTCTAACCAGTGTCTCTGTATCTCTGTACCCTTTTCTGTTCAGTGTCCCTTCTCTCTCCACATCCTTCCAGTCTCTCCCCTTTCTCTCTGCATCCTTTCATCCATCTCCCCTCTTTCTCTCCCCATCCTTCCATCCAGAGTCTCTCTCCCCATCCTTCCGTTTTCCCTCTTTTCTCCCCATCCTTCCATCTGTTTTCCCTCTTTCTCCCCATCCTTCCATGTTTTCCCTCATTCTCTGCCATCCTTCCATCTGTTTTCCCTCTTTTCTCCCCATCCTTCCATCTGTTTTCCCTCTTTTCTCCCCATCCTTCCATCTATTTTCCCTCTTTCTCCCCATCCTTCCATGTTTTCCTTCTTTCTCCCCATCCTTCCATGTTTTCCCTCTTTCTCCCCATCCTTCCATGTTTTCCCTCTTTTCTCTTTTCCTCGAGGCCCGCCCTGCATGCCAGCGCCAGCCCCAGCTCCCATTGCCGGCCACTGCTGCTTTTCCTGTTGAGCAGCAGGGCCGACACTACAAAAAGAAGAAGCGCTAACGCTAAGGACAAAAAATCTTTAAAAAAAAAAGCGCGGCACCGGCAGGCACTCTCTAGGCAGCCTTGAGGCATTGGCTGCTGGCTCGCAGGCTCCTCCCATCTCTTACGTTACTGCCCCTGATGTAGGAGACGGGAGGAGCCTGCGAGCCAGCAGCCAATGCCTCAAGGCTGCCTAGACAGTGCCTGCCGGTGCCGCGCTTTTTTTTTAAACATTTTTTGTCCTTAGCGTTAGCGCTTCTTCTTTTTGTAGCGCCGGCCCTGCTGCTCAACAGGAAAAGCAGCAGTGGCCGGCAATGGGAGCTGGGGCTGGCGCTGGGCGGGCCTGGGCTGAAATTGGGTGGGCCTGGGCCCAGCCAGGCCCACCCGTAGCTACGCCCCTGCTCCCTGCAAATTCGTATCATGACATCCCACTCATAAATTTCATTAGCAATCTTTTTACTCTGCTTTCATGTTAAATAAAAGATTCTGAAAATTATGTCTACCTTGTTGAATCATGTTTCATTCTGAATGTTTCTTGGTTGGTTTATTTTGTTGAATTGTTATATCATGGTGTGTTATTCCTAGAAATATTTTAACTACTTTAAATAATTACCCTAGAACTGGTTTCCTAGGTGTATTTTGTACACATCAGAGTGTCTGTTGTCAGGCTTTTGCCCATTTGTCTTTCTGGCCATTGATCTATATGTATTGATCTGTGTGTTAAGTGCAAAACCTCTGCAGTAATTTGGGGAAAATGATCGGCATCTGGGGGGAAGTCAGTTAACACACATTAATATGGCAACAGATAATGCATATCCAATTGCACATTGGAAGGTGTAGCTTACAGTTCCATCTTATCTGCCATTTCTTTTTGATTTTGTTAATGCATTAACCTCCCTGATTCTGGAAAGGCCACCAAAAATTGCAAGTGCAAATTTAGGTGTGTTACTGATTAGCACGCACTATTGTTGGCACTAATTTGATTTAATTGGGTGTTACACACATAGGGGTCCTTTACCAAGCTGTGGGAAAAATGGCCCTGCGCTAGCGGCATGGGCCGTTTTTCCCACGCACCAAGGCCCTTTTCCTCGGAGTGGGTGAAAAGCCCCCAGACAAACATGGCCATGCGGTAAAAGGGAACTCTTATTGCATAACCATGCAGCGGGGATCCCTTATCACCACCCATTGTGGTAATAAGGGCTCCCGTGGTAACCCGGCGGTAACCAGGCAGCACGCGGTGATGCCCGATTACCACTGCGCAAGCCATTTCCAGGGGTTTTCTTTTTCCCCTAGAAATGGTATGCGCTTGGGGCAGAACTACCGCCAGTGGCCATGTTGGGCCAGCAGTAGTCCTGATTTAGCAATCGGTTGGGCTTACCGATGCTTTGTAAAAGACCCCCATAGCATTAGGCATGAGATCTGCGCCTAAACTTTACACGTGGCTTGAAAAGGGTGTTTCAGGGCAGAATGGGGGCCTGGCTTTGAGTTATGCACAAAATTACAGAATAATGTTGCTCCACATGAAAATTTAGGTGCAGGCATTTGCACCACGTTTTCTATATAGATATGTATGAGGCCCCTCACATATGGAAAATGTATCCTCTTCGGCATGTAGCCACCTTCCCACCCCTATCCCCACCCCCACCCCTGTCCATACATACAGTTTTTTTGTTAAACTTTCCCTCTGCCCCTGCTATTGTCATGCTTCTCCTCCCCCCCTGCTCAGCATCCACTCCTCTTCCCACCCCCTGCCCCCTGGCATCCGTTCCTCTCTCTTCTTCCTCCTCACCCCTCAGCATCTGCTCCTCTTTACTTCCCTGATCTACCTCTAATCCGTCACCAGCAGTGATTACAGTAAGCAGCCTGTGCCAACCCTGCTGGCATCCCTCTACCACGTCCCCGCTAGTGAAGAAACCAGAAATTATGTCATTGAGGGAGGGACATGGTAGAGGGAAGCCTGCAAGACTGGCGCAGGTTGATTACAGGAATCACTACCGGTGATAGCTCAGGGGCAGGGTTGGGGAATTTAGAGAGAAATGGGCAGCTGCCATGAGGGTGAGAAAGAGAGCCATGAGGTGCCGCCAGTGAGGTGCTTTGGGGTCCACTAGACTGGATAGGCCCAAGGCAAGAATATGTGGGCCTATGCCCACCCAGGCCCACTCATAGCTATGCCACTGGAGTATGTCTGTATTTCAGAGTAGATCTCTAGGCACGCTATATAGAATCCGGCAGTAAGTGCATACCGTAAGCTGTGTTATAGCCTGTAAAATAACCCCAGATAAAAGCTAAAGTTATTGTACTGCCTGGGAGCATTGACGCCTCCAAGCAACAGCCTGATGCTCCCAGGCTGCATGTGAAAAGGGCCCAACACCCTTAAGAAATAATAGTGTCCAAAGCATCCCCAAAGCCAAAACCCTCTCTAGTGCCCCTCCAAATCAAGGTCTCCCCATAGTATCTTTCAATCAGCCCCCCTCATCTCAAAGGGCCACCCTAGCAGCAAACCCCCTACCCGGAAGATCCCCTCCCTGACCAGAAGACCTCCCATCCCTCCCACTAGGCCTACCTTAGTAAAATCCTTGGTCCCTAGTGGTCCAGGCAGGAGCAATCCCCTACTACTCTTGTCCTTGTTGGTGCCATCATCCAAAATGGTGCTGGCATTGCCTAGTCTCTCAGTTCTACCACTAGGAATCATATTTCGGTATAAGGGAAGCATTATGCTCTTATGCAGAAACATGATCACTAGTGGTAGTATGAATACCCAGCAGTATGATTTCCACTAGATCTGTCCCTCTCTAAGCTAGGATGGGTGGACTAAAGAATCACCCAAAGTCTGTGGACATGTTCTACCAAAAGAAAAAAAGTCACCTGAATACTTCAGCTAGGAATAATGGAATAGGACTCTATTTCTATTTTGTTGTTTTTTTGGAACTGGGGCTATGATTAAGAGGGGAAGCTGAGGGCATTCGTATTGTGCCACTGCAGGTGAAATTCTTGGACTGGCGCAATACAAACGAAAGCAAAAGCATTTAAAAAGGGATGTAAGCCCACAGCTACCATTTCTCCATACTTTCCTGAGAGGACATTGGAGGCAGGTTTAGTTCTTCTTCTTCAATACTTCATTAATTCTTGTTATTATAAATTATTACATACATGGCTAATAAATTTTACAATTTTCAAAGTCTAGAATAGATTTATAATAACAAGATTATGGGGCCCTTTTACTAATCTACAATAAGAGTAAAAGTACACTTAACACAGGAAAAATGGCTTAACATAGGATATACTAAAGCATTCTGTGTTAGCTTTGCCATCTGCGTACTATGGGGATGTGTTTTTTGGGAGGAGGCGTGTCAAGAGTGGACAATGGGCATGGAAGCGCTTATTTTTTTTTACATGGCCATGTGCTAATGTTAACATTAGTGTACGGCCAGAAATTCAACAAATGTAAAAATGCCTTTTTATGGACTGCACTAGAAATAGTCTTACCCCCAAATTCTATCACCCCTGTTTAATAAGCCGTGCAACAATGCAAATGGACTGTGTTGGCATTAGCACACCGGCAGCCACTAGCGTGGCTTAGTAAATAGGGAGTATATATAGTGCCTTAAGTTCTGCATACTAATTTGGCCACATGGCCAAACTGCGCACACAACTTAATTGATTAACAAGCCAATCAGTACCGATAATTGGTACTTAACCAATTAGCAACACTAATTGGCTTTAATTACAATTTACACGCACAACTTTTCAGACGTATTCTATAGTGCAGTGCACATAAATTCTCATGCATGCAGTCGAAAAGGGGGCATAGCTATGGGCGTGGAATGGGCGGGTTGTGGGCATTTCAAAAAACTATGCACACTATTATGTAATACACCCAATCTGGGCCTAACTAAGGCACAGGTATTTAGGCCTGGTTTTAGGTGGCCTAAATGGGTGTGCCTAAATTTTAGTCTCAAGAATGGTACATGAGCATATTCTATAAACTATATCGAACTTTAGGCGTAATGTATTGAATCACGCTAACCGCATGGTTTTTCGGCACCGATTTTTAAGATGCCATTTATAGAATTTGGTCCTTAGTGCATGGGAAAGTCCTGTATTAGGATGTGTTAAGCTCATTTACTAGTGCAGTTTAGTAAAAGAGCTCCTATGTTACCAATATTTTGTAAATTAAAGTTATGGCAAGGTGGAACCACACTCTAGAGTTGTACCAACTTTTGGACTTATATTTTTCCAATCCGTAGAGCCACCAGAGGTCCATCACCTATTGGCCTAAGCCCCTTTGGCCATTAAGAATCCACTGTGGATGGAAAAGTATAAATGGCCCTGTAACAACTTAATTTTCAATTTCTATTTAGACAGGTACCTTGTATTTAAAAATTGACTTCTCACGTGTGGGCTTAAAAATATGGCTGTAACTTTGCCCTTAGAAACCTTTTTAACAAATGTACTCCCTTAAGTCAAGAAATCTAGCCATGAGCATGAGTTCAGAAGTTAAAATTCAGTAAAGTAAAGCTAACTAAAGTATTAGACTCTAAAGTTCTGTCTTAAAATTTGAGCATCCCGCTCCTGATAAATGGCATTCCCACCTTTCTATAGTAAAAAGACATTAATGTACTCTGAATTAAAGTCCCCATTTGGTAAAGTGATGAGACTTCAGATGGACCCTGATGGCCCTGATTTTCTTCTAAATGACCCTTACAGTAACTTAATCAATGCCACTAGTTTATTTTCTGTCATCAAGATTGTGACCTTCTTGATTGTGGTAATAGATGTCACCAGTCAATCTGTCATAAAAACTGCAGGCTGTCACATGAAGGAAAGACTTACATTTTTCTTTTCTTTATCCTAACAAAAACTAGAGTTAAAATGCTTTTTAACCAGCTGTAATGAGTCCAGCTGCAAACAACCATAATACTGCAGTATTTTATCATAATTATTTAATTATACATTATGACTATAGATTTCTAAATAAACAGAAATCTGTCTTCTTTTGATATAAAACAGAAAAGTACTAATCAAATGAAGGTCTGATTGTTTTCAAAGTATTGGAAAGAGTAATCCGAATCATACTTACCTGATGCTAGGGTCCACCTTGGGGGTCAGCACTCAAGAAAAAGATCTAGATGTCGTTGTAGCTAATAAACTGAAATCTTCTGCTCAATGTGTGGCAGCGGCCAAAAAAGCAAATAGAATGCTAGGAATTATTAGGAAAGGAATGGTGAATAAGACTGAAAATACTATAATGCCTTTATATGGCTCCATGGTGCGTCCGCACCTTGAGTATTGTGTTCAGTTCCGGTCGCCGTTTCTCAAAAAAGATATAGCAGAATTAGAAAAGGTTCAAAGAAGAGCGACCAAAATGATAAAAGGGATGGAACTCCTCTCGTATGAGGAAACGTTAAAGAGGTTATGGCTCTTCAGCTTGGAAAAGAGACAGATGAGGGGAGATATGATTAAGGTCTACAAAATCCTGAGTGATGTAGAACGAGTAAAAGTAAATCTACTTGTTCTACATCACTCAGGATTTTGTCCCCTAGTCTTTGTACTTTTGGAACGAGTAAAAAATCGAAGTAAATTGATTTTTTTACGTGTTCCAAAAGTACAAAGACTAGGGGACATTCACGGAAGTTACATGGAAATATTTTTTAAATCAAATAGGAGGAAATATTTTTTCACTCAACAAATAGTTAAGCTCTGGAACTCTTTGCCAGAGGATGTGGTAACAGCAGTTAACGTATCTGGGTTTAAAAAAGGTTTGGACAAATTCCTGGAAGAAAAGTCCATAGTCTGCTATTGAGACAGTCATGGGAAGCAACTGCTTGCCCTGGGATTTGTAGTATGGAGTGTTGCCACGATTTGGGTTTCTGCCAGGTACTTGTGACCTGGCTTGGCCACTGTTTGGAAAACAGGATACTGGGCTAGATGGAATATTCGTCTTATTCAGTATGGCTGCTCTTATGTTCTTATATATTTTTTTCTTTTAATTGTATTGGCTTTTTATACTTATTCGCAATATTTTGTTCAGAAGCAGCATTTAGAAAAAGCATCATAAGAAGACATTTTTAGTTTAGGAATAACTATAGACTGTTACTACTTTAAATAGTGTATAGCTCCAATTAATGACCAAAACTATTTCCCCTCACCCACTGATTAAGCAAAAAAAGACAAAGGGCTGTCAAGCTGGAGTCAATTTCATCTTTCAATATATTGTATAAGATGTGCATTATTTTGAACTGTCAAAAGCTAACAATAACCCAGGACACAGAACACAAAGAGCAGTGGGATTTGGAGAGGTAAAAGCCCAGTGCACACTGACTCGGTGCACTCCATTAGTCCAAGGAAACCCAGGGCATTTTGAATGTGGCAGATGTGCCCTCACTAGCAAGGTTTCAGACAAATGCAATCAAATCTATTTTAATCATCTATGAAATGCAAATGTGTTCCACTTGCACACTCCTAAGATTCATTGTCTGGCTCGTTGAAGCACACCATAATGGCAATTAAACATTGTAGCTAACTTAATAGGTGCTCTGATTGCCAATGTGAAATTATCTCTGTTAGCAATTTTTCTGCATATTGTATTGTAGATTTTTATTTTAGCCTGTCCTTTCCTTTTTTCTCTCTGTCATTTTCAACAATGACCAATATGGGAGTAATGTTAGAAAGCATGTTCACCTGTAAAGTATGTTATACATACAGAAAAGGCTCTTATAAAATTGTGCATGATTATACACATATAAAAATAATCATGCCAAAATGTACTGTTATGCAGATCACACTAAGGAGTCCCTTTACTAAGGTGCATTAACAGATTTAGCATATGCTAAATTATAAGGCACCCAGAGGAGTATAATGGGTGTCTTATCATTTACAGCATGCTTACTCGTTAGTGCATGCTAAATCCTTTAGCTCACCTTAGTAAAAAGACCCCTAAGGCATTCCCAGGGGCATAGTTGGGTAGAATTGGCACAGAGTTGCAATGAACGTCTGTATTTTATAAAATATACATGTGCATACATAGAATATACACATAGGGGGAGGTTCTATATATGGCGCCAAAACAATTGGTGCTGAAATCAGTGCCAAGTGTATTTTATAATCGGTGCCTAAATGTAGGCACCGATTATAGAGTATGCTTAGTTGATATTTCAGTGCCTAAAACTGTGCACAACTATTTACACCAACGAAGATATGGTGTAAATCCTAGCATTGGGTTATATTCTGGAACTACGCACATAACTTTTGGAACGCCCATGAAATGCCCATTTCCCTTCCTATAAGTATTGCCATACTGGGACAGACTGAAGGTTCATCAAGCCCAGCATCCAAAAGTGGCCAATCCAGGTCACAAGTACCTGGCAAGATCCCAAAACAGTACAATACATTTTATGCTGCTTATTTATCCTAGAAATAAGCAGTGAATTTTCCCCCTAGTCCATTTAATAATGGCTTATGGACTTTTCTTTTAGGAAGCTATCCAAATCTTTTTCAAACCCCACTAAGCTAATTGCTTTTAGTACATTCTCTGGCAACGAATTCCAGAGTTTAATTACACATTGAGAAAAGAAATATTTTCTCTGATTTGCTTTAAATATACAGTGGTGGAAATAAGTATTTGATCCCTTGCTGATTTTGTAAGTTTGCCCACTGACAAAGACATGAGCAGCCCATAATTGAAGGGTAGGTTATTGGTAACAGTGAGAGATAGCACATCACAAATTAAATCCGGAAAATCACATTGTGGAAAGTATATGAATTTATTTGCATTCTGCAGAGGGAAATAAGTATTTAATCCCTCTGGCAAACAAGACCTAATACTTGGTGGCAAAACCCTTGTTGGCAAGCACAGCGGTCAGACGTCTTCTGTAGTTGATGATGAGGTTTGCACACATGTCAGGAGGAATTTTGGTCCACTCCTCTTTGCAGATCATCTCTAAATCATTAAGAGTTCTGGGCTGTCGCTTGGCAACTCGCAGCTTCAGCTCCCTCCATAAGTTTTCAATGGGATTAAGGTCTGGTGACTGGCTAGGCCACTCCATGACCCTAATGTGCTTCTTCCTGAGCCACTCCTTTGTTGCCTTGGCTGTATGTTTTGGGTCATTGTCGTGCTGGAAGACCCAGCCACGACCCATTTTTAAGGCCCTGGCGGAGGGAAGGAGGTTGTCACTCAGAATTGTACGGTACATGGCCCCATCCATTCTCCCATTGATGCGGTGAAGTAGTCCTGTGCCCTTAGCAGAGAAACACCCCCAAAACATAACATTTCCACCTCCATGCTTGACAGTGGGGATGGTGTTCTTTGGGTCATAGGCAGCATTTCTCTTCCTCCAAACACGGCGAGTTGAGTTCATGCCAAAGAGCTCAATTTTTGTCTCATCTGACCACAGCACCTTCTCCCAATCACTCTCGGCATCATCCAGGTGTTCACTGGCAAACTTCAGACGGGCCGTCACATGTGCCTTCCGGAGCAGGGGGACCTTGCGGGCACTGCAGGATTGCAATCCGTTATGTCGTAATGTGTTACCAATGGTTTTCGTGGTGACAGTGGTCCCAGCTGCCTTGAGATCATTGACAAGTTCCCCCCTTGTAGTTGTAGGCTGATTTCTAACCTTCCTCATGATCAAGGATACCCCACGAGGTGAGATTTTGCGTGGAGCCCCAGATCTTTGTCGATTGACAGTCATTTTGTACTTCTTCCATTTTCTTACTATGGCACCAACAGTTGTCTCCTTCTCGCCCAGCGTCTTACTGATGGTTTTGTAGCCCATTCCAGCCTTGTGCAGGTGTATGATCTTGTCCCTGACATCCTTAGACAGCTCCTTGCTCTTGGCCATTTTGTAGAGGTTAGAGTCTGACTGATTCACTGAGTCTGTGGACAGGTGTCTTTCATACAGGTGACCATTGCCGACAGCTGTCTGTCATGCAGGTAACGAGTTGATTTGGAGCATCTACCTGGTCTGTAGGGGCCAGATCTCTTACTGGTTGGTGGGGGATCAAATACTTATTTCCCTCTGCAGAATGCAAATAAATTCATATACTTTCCACAATGTGATTTTCCGGATTTAATTTGTGATGTGCTATCTCTCACTGTTACCAATAACCTACCCTTCAATTATGGGCTGCTCATGTCTTTGTCAGTGGGCAAACTTACAAAATCAGCAAGGGATCAAATACTTATTTCCACCACTGTACTTAGTAGCTTCATTGTGTGCCCCCCTAGTCCTAGGATTTTTGGAAAGAGTAAACAAGCGATTCACTTCTACCCATTCCATTCCACTCATTATTTTATAGACCTCTATCATATCTCCCCTCAGCCATCTCTTCTCCAAGCTGAAAAGCTCTAACTGCTTTAGCCTTTCCTCATAGGGAAGTCGTCCCATCCCCTTTATCATCTTCGTCGCCCTTCTCTGTACCTTTTCTACTTCCACTATATCATTTTTTAAATGCGGTAACCAGAATTGTAGGATATGCTTAGCGAGTTGTGCACATAAATTCTAATTAGTGCAAATTAGTGCTCATTATTGCTTGTTAAGTGCTGTTATCAGCACTCATTAGCTTCTTCGGCTTCTTAAGTTACGTGCATTGTTATAGAATCCGCTTGGGTTTTGGTGCAGATGTATAGGTGTGCTATATAGAACCTGGGGGGATAGTTTTACATCGACTTTGGAGCAGGTACAAATCTGTATGTGAGAATTTATTTATACTCTGATAGGGCTGGTTCTAGGTAGGGATGTCCATTCATTTGAAATAATAGGGGAAATGTCAACAATATGGATTTAGTTAAACATGACAGAAAAAAAAACCTAATACAGTGTCATTAGATTTCAGGGGGGGGGGGTCTATTATCCTATGTAATAATTCTCACCTCCAAAGTTCTGTCTTGCCTGGGACCGTGGCTCCTTCCGAGTTGGTCTGCTAGGCTCCGTAGATCAGGCTGACATCACCGTAGCCATTATGATGTCAACTTCAGAACCCGGGAAAAAAAAACATGCCTCACAGCTGAACCATGTCCAGAGGAGGGTCGCTGGACATGGGTGGCTGCAGGGGGGGCAGGGGAGAGAGGAGGGTCGCTGGACATGGGTGGCTGCAGGGGGGGCAGGGGGTTGCTGGACATGGGTGGCTGGAGGGGGGCAGGGGAGAGGGGAGGGTCGCTGGGCATGGGTGGCTGAAGGGGGCAGGGGAGAGAGGAGGGTCGCTGGACATGGGTGGCTGCAGGGGGGGCAGGGGAGAGAGGAGGGTCGCTGGACATGGGTGACAGGAGGGAGGGCAGGGGAGAGAGGAGGTTCGCTGGACATGGGTGGCTGCAGTGGGTGCAGGGGGAGAGGAGGGTCGCTGGACATGGGTGGCTGCAGGGGAGCCGAAGAAAACCTTGCTAGTGCCCGTTTCATTTGTGTCAGAAACGGGCCTTTTTTACTAGTTGTTAATAATTGTCAGGTATAAATGTAACCTGGGATTTGTTTCACCTATTGTTTCACCTATTGTAGGCAGTGCCAGGACCAGAATCCTCTGGGAAGCTGATAAGCAGCTCCATTCCTTCCTCACACTATCCCCTATAAGACAAGCAACTCTAAGATACAGGAGCCCTTTTATTAAAGGGTGCTAAGCCCTTAATACATGGTTAGTGCATGAGAATAGGTTACTACACAAACACTTTGTAGTGTTTGCAGGACTGTGCCTGTTTGCATGTGCTAAACCACACAGTAAGAATTTTTGAAAAATAGTTTTGGGAGGGCACATGGCATGGGTGGAGAGTGGGCAGGAAAGCTTTAACCAGTTAGCACATTAGAATTTGAGTGCACGAACTGGTTAACGCAAGGTTAATGCAGGAGCACTTAGCACATCCTAAATAGGAGACGGTTAGTGCTCCTGCATTAAAGGCTTCTTTTATAAAGCTGTGCTAGCGATTCTTGTGTGGTAAATGAAAGGAAGCCCTTTCAAGTCCTATGGGCTTTCTCTCATTTGTTGCACGGGAATAGCTAGCAAGGCTTTGTAAAAGAAGCTCTAAGTTTTTGCTGGTCTTACATGCTAATGGCAATACTAGTGCAAGACCTGCAAAAAACAAAAAGGAAGCACTCAATTTGCATTTAGAATGCAGGAAGTTTCCGCTTTGAGCTGTATCAATTGCAAATTGTAGCACATTTTTGTAAAAGGGCCCATTAAAGCAGTGGCGTAGGAAGGGCGGGGCGGTGGGGCGGTCCGCCCCAGGTGCACGCTGCTGGAGGGTGCAGAGACCAGCCGCGCACCTGTCGGCACCGCTGGTTCCCTGCTCCCTCTGCCCCATAACAGGTTACTTCCTGTTCCGGGGCAGAGGGAGCAGGGAGCCAGCGGAGCCGACAGGCGCATGGTTGCTCTCTGCACCCTCCAGCAGCCAAGAATGCACCCGGGGGGGGGGCTTGATACGCGGGGAGGGGGTGTCATTGCGCCAGGGGGGGGGGGTTGTCATGCTGCACCCTGGGGGGATGGACGTCACTGCACCCGGGAGGGGGTGTGCGCAGTGGCGATCCGCCCCGGGTGGCAGCCGACCAAGGATCGCCACTGCATTAAAGTTATTTCAGGTAAAATGCAATGTGGTAAAGCCAATTAAGCACTAACAATTAATTATTGGAGTTAACAAGCATTTAATAGGCAGGAATTAGTAGTTACACATGGATCTGCCCTACTTTTCTATTCTATAACATGCATGCCTAAATTTCATAGTGTACAACTTCAAAGGGGGTGTGGCCATGGCAAGAGCATGAGCGGGTCAGGGGCATTCCCAGAAATTAAATGCGATGTTATAGAATACCTTCATTTGTATGCCTGCCATGAGTTGGGTGCCAGCATTTACTCCAGCCTATGGCAGGCATTAATGCTCATGCCCAAACTTAGGAGTGAAATGTGTGCTAAGGTAGTATTCTATAAAGAACACGTCACACAGAGCACCCTGTACAGAATACTAGTTTAGTGTGGATCATCATTTATTGAATCTAGCCCTATATCCTTAGCCCCTCAGCTCAGGGAAAGTCAAAATTCCTTAATCTCCTTAATTGTACTACAAGAATAGCACGAATCTCTTTAATCATACTAAAAGGGTAGCAAAATTGTATTCACTTACAATTTTGATTTTATCTGCAACAAGATTCATTGAGTTTGAAGTCAGAAGCAGTTATTTTGAAGCAGGAACTCTGCAGCTTTAGATGCTAAAATTTCTCCTTCATCCCTGTGGATGTTCCTGGACCACCATGATGCCTTGCTAGAAGAAATAGACATATAGAGGGGCATAATCGAACGCGAACGCCCATCTCCATGGGCGTCTATGTCCGAAAACAGGTATGTGAAGAGGAGGGACAGACCGTATTATCGTTTCGAAAATACGGTTTGGATGGACCAAATGCCATGGATTTGGTCCCTTCTGAGATGGGTGGGGGTTTTTTTAGCGATAATGGAAACTAAAAACGCTCAGCTCAGAAACGTCCCAATCCAAGCCATTTGGTCGTGGGAGGGACAAATGTACAACACTACCATAGCTCTTAGGGGTGAAGGGGGCAACTACATGTGGGTACAGTGGGTTTTAGAGGCCTCCCATTTACCATCACAAGTGTTATGGGTGGGAGGGGGGATGGGCCTGGGTCTGCCTGCCTGAACTGCACTGCAGTACCCACTAAAAGTGCTCCAGGGACAGGACTTGTTGCTGGTGTATAACCTTGGCACAGAAGTTCACACCTGAAAACTAATCTCGCTGAAAACATCCTTTATTTGAATAAGCACCTTTACTCACAGTTAACTGCAGATCAGAGGTTGTGCCCCACTGGCAACGAGTCTCGCTGGTACTGAGATTAGAAGTAGGTCCGAGCTGGCAGAATGGTGTACAATGCCTTCTTTCAGCAACATTCAAGGTAAGAACTAAGTGCTGTAACGTGGCTAACACATGAAAGGGATCTAAAAGTGTCTTACACAAATGGCCACTACCTCATGGACTACCGGAAACAAAACAGGGCACACTCTGACCCAGTAAGCAGAGGGAAAAGCACCATGGGAGTAGAGCCTACCAACTACCAACATCGTGAGCATTTAACACAAGCTAGTGGAATGACGGAGCCCAATACCCTACACCCACCACAATGCATTGCTGATGTGACTCTGCAGTGCCCTTAACAGAAAAGGTGTCACACTCACCCGAGACCCACATCAGAACCAGGGAAAGGCTGTCAGAGGATAGAACACATTCTGCTGTCATGGAGGTGGGTATGGCAGTTGAGGCTGGCATACAGGCTGGGAAAAAAAGGTTTGTAAAGTGGGGGTTTTTTTGGTGGGAGGAGGTTAGTGACCACTGGGGGAGTCAGGGGAGGTCATCCCCGATTCCCTACGGTGGTCATCTGGTCATTTGGGGCACGTTTTGGGGACTTGGACCTGAAAAAAGGGTCCAAATAAAGCGGACCAAATTCTCGTCAAAAACGCTCTTCTTGTTTCGATTATCAGCTAAAGACACCCATCTCTCCTCGGCTGATAACCACGCCCCAGTCCCACCTTCGCCATGCCTCCGACACGCCCCCGTGATCTTTGTTTGTCTCCGTGACAGACTGCAGTTGAGGACGCCCAAAATCGGGTTTCGATTATACCGATTTGGGTGCCCACGGGAAACGGACGCCCATCTCCCGATTTGGGTCGAAATATGGGCGTCTTTAACTTTCGATTATGAAGTGGATAATCTCTCTTTCTCTTTCTCTCTTCTCTCTCTCTCTCTCGTGGCTACTGTCACCTATGTACTCCTGGGTTACTCATTGTCTATAGGATTGCCACCTAGTGTAGAACAGCATTCAGTTGGTAGACTTTCTTGGTTATAAAGCTAAGGCTTAAGCATACATTTTCTCCCCTTACAATTAAGGCTAGAGTCAAAAGTGAGTCAAGGTTTTATAGTCAGAGGATTATCTTTCTACAACTAGTTATCTCCCTCTGATCATAATATTCCACTCCTTTCTGGAAGAGGCCAGAATATAAATGTCAGGTATTTCTCTGCCTGCCTGTCTACCACTGAAGTCAAACAAGAGATTAAATTCTATTGGTTAAGGTAGTGGCACTAAGAATCCAATCAGATATTCTGTACTGCTAGATTACCAGCTGCCATACACAAGCTAACCTTGAACCAGTGACCATTGGGTTGGGCGTTCCAATGCTGACATTGTTAGTATTCTATAACGGAATTTTGGTGCCAAGATGCAGTTAAAAAATTAACACTAAGAGGGGCATAATCGAACAGAAACGCCTATCTCCATGGGCGTTTATCTCCAAGAACGGGTCCGTGAAGGGGCGGGCCGAACCGTATTTTCAAAAAAATGGACGTTTTTGAGTTGGGCGTTTGTTTTTTTTAGCGATAATGGAAACTAAAAACGCCCAGCTCAAAAACGTCCTAATCTGAGCCATTTGGTCGTGGGAGGGGCCAGGATTCATAGTACACTCGCCCCCTGATATGCCAGGACACCAACTGGACACCCTAGGTCAGTGCGGTGGACTTCAGAAAAAGCTCCCACATGCATAGCTCCCTTACCACGGGTGCTGAGCTCCCAACTCCCCTCCCCCAAAACCCACTACCCACAAATGTACAACACTACCATAGCTCTTAGGGGTGAAGGGGGCACCTACATGTGGGTACAGTGGGTTTTGGAGGCCTCCCATTTACCAGCATAAGTGTTACAGGTGGGGGGGATGGGCCTTGGTCCACCTGGCTGAAGTGCACTGCGGAACCCACTAAAAGTGCTCCAGGGACCTGCATACACGCAGGCCTCTAGGACTTGTTGCTGCTGTATAACATTGGCACACCAGTTGACACCTGAAGACTAATCTCTCCGAAATGTCCTTTATTGGAATAACCGCGTTTACTCACAGTTAACTGCAGATCAGAGGTTGTGCCCCACCACTGGCAATGAGTCTCCCTGGTACTGAGATTAGCAGGTCAGAGCTGGCAGAATGTTGTACAATGCCCTCTTTCAGCCTCATTCAAGGTAAGAACTAAGTTCTCTAACGTCGCTAACACATGGAAGGGATCTAAAACTGGCTTACAAAAATAGCGACTACCTCATGGACTACCGGAAACAGAACAGGGCACACTCTGACCCAGTAGGCAGGGGGAAAAGCACCATAGGAGAAGAGCCTACCAACTACCAACATCGTGAGACTGTAACAGAATCTAATGAAATCACGGAGCCCAATACCCTACACCCACCACAATGCAATGCTGATGTGACCCTGTAGTGCACCCGAGAGCCACATCTGACCCAGGGAAAGGCTGTGACAGGATCGAACATATTCTGCTGTCATGGAGGTGGGTACGGCATTTGATGCTGGCATAGAGCCTGGGAAAAAAGTTTTTAAAGTGGATTTTTTTTGGTGGGGGGGGGGGGTTAGTGACCACTGGGGGAGTCCGGGGAGGTCATCCTCGATTCCCTCCAGTGGTCATCTGGGCAGTTCGGGCACTTTTTTGGGACTTGTTCGTGAAAAAAAAAGGGTCCAAAAAAAGTGACCCAAAATCACGGTCAAAACGCCTTTTTTTTCGATTATCAGCTAAAGACGCCCATCTCTCCTCAGCTGATAACCACACCCCAGTCCCGCCTCCACCACGCCTCCAACACGCCCCATCAACTTTATTCAATTCCGCAACGGAGTGCAGTTGGAAACGCCCAAAATCGGCTTTCGATTATACTGATTTGGGCGCCTTTGCGAGAAAAACGCCCATCTCCTGATTTGGGTCGAAATATAGGCATTTTTCTCTTTTGAAAATAAGCTGGTAAGTGTGTGGCATTGGGGTGCCTAAATTGAGGTGGCAATTTATAGAATTGCCCCATATATCAACAATATCCCCCAGTAAATATGAGGGAAGAATCTGCTACCGCTTCAGTGTACACCTTCTAGTTCTGGATGTCTATTTTATAAAGGCACACAGACACTTTTGTTTCCATTATAAACTAAGAGAAAAGAAGTTGGAAGTTAGTTCCTGCAATTAAAAATTGCAATCCATAATCAAGAAGAAAACAAAAATAACTCCGACACTAGAAACAGAATTATATAAAAATATAAATTGTTTGAAATGTGCAATAAATATACCGGAGGGTATCAGTATACTTAAAATCTAGGCAATGGACATAATATGAAAAGAAAGGGGGAATAGGATTAGATATACCCCCTTTCTGTGGTTACAATCAAAGCTGTTTACATATTATATACAGGGACTTATTTTGTAAATGGTGCAATGGAGGATTAAGTGACTTGCTCAGAGTCACAAGGTGCTGCAACGGGAAATGAACCTGGTTCCTCTGGTTCTCAGGCTGCTGCATTAACCATTAGGCAAAACAGAGCCTCTTTCAGTCCAAATCCTTTAACAACTTTAAAATTATCTATCCTTTATTTGTGTAACCCACATTTGCTCTCAGCATTCACCAATCAAAAAGTGTCCATCTGTTGTGTATGTACCTCAGGTCTAAAAATATAGTCCTTGCAACAAATCAAGCAATATGTCCTCACATATGTATTTTTTACTTCATTCAAAGAAAATCGGTCCCAATAAAAATTAATAAAATTCACTTGTAACTTATCTGTATTTTATAGGAACAAAGTTGTCCACGTGTCCACTATTGATAATGAAGTGTTCACAGATTAACCCATACAATACAGCCAGACACCATATATCAGGGACCCACAGATGCATCAACATGTTCAAAACACCTGCTTTGGGAGCAGATAAAGTTGCTCTAAAAATGCAAAAATCAAAACAAGAACCATTAAAGTATATGCAAAAACATACCCAAGTCCTCTGTGAATTTCTCATTAGACAATAACATTTGGCAGTTTGATTGTGGGGTTGTCAGACCATAGGTTCTAGGAGAGAGATGGACCATAATATGTATTTTTTTTTCCGAGCCACGCTCTGGATCTCAAACCCAGGGCTACAGACAACCACAGTAACTAATTTAGTGAACACACCCTTGGACTTTACCTCAGGGACACCAGCATCTGTGATTATTCACATACACAATTATCAGAAGTTCAATTATCAGTTCTTCAACTGGTTTATCGTTTGTACCCACAATTTTTAATGACCCATTTCAGACTCAGGGACATCTTCAACACATTTTTCATAATTTGCTGTTAAGGTTAATTTTTGGAGATCAATTTCTTGCAATTAACCACAGGTCTGTACTGAGGAACCCTTCTACTTGCTTACCTCCAGGTCCATTAGACAATGTGATTGACATTTTTCAGTGGCTAGCACAGAGGGATTTGCATTGGATAAACCCATATCAGAGTTCAAGAGTTTTACATTTACTGTATCTCAGATTGAACATTTGGCACTGAAATATTTACAAAACAACACAAATATATTAGTAAAGGCAACTGATAGTGAGCACAATAGTGGTCATGGACACTGCTTTTTATGTGTGAGAAATTGAAAGACAACTATCTAATGATACATTTTATACAAAATTGGCACACACAGCTCATTGCTTATACTAAGAAGGAAGTTGAAACGGTGTTGTATCATGGGTTAATTCTATGAGATTTTCAACATCTATATGTAGAATTTCCGTTACAAATGTTATTCATATCTTACCTAGAATACACAAGAATTTGCAGCTCTCACTAGGCCAACCAATTATTTCTTCAAAGAATTCATTACTGGAACCACTCTATATGTATGTGGATCAATTTTTGAGACTTTTTGTACTTCAGCTATTATTCTATGTCAGAGATTTCATAGATGTTATGGTCCAGTTGGTGTAATATACTGAACCATTTGATTCAATCATCTTAGTCACACCAGGATTATGGTGCTGTACACTAACAGACAGATTCTATGAATGGCGGTTAAGAATGGGCACTATCCACCTTATAATTGAAAGAGAAAAACGCCTAGATTTCGACCCAAATCGGGAGATAGCCGTTTATCTCACAAAAACGAATGACGTTTTCAACTGCACTCCATCGCAGAAGCGTACAAAGTTGACGGGGCGTGTCGGAGGTGTGGCGAGGCGTCGCGAAGGTGGAACTGGGCCGTGGTTATCGGCCGAGGAGAGATGGGCGCCTTTCGCCGATAATGGACAAAAAGTGTGCATTTGTAGCTAGAATTTAGGGCACTTTTCCTGGACCCTGTTTTTTCACGAATAAGGCCCCAAAAAGTGCCCTAAATGACCAGATTACCACCAGAGGGAATCGGGGATGACCTCCCCTGACTCCCCCAGTGGTCACTAACCCCCTCCCACCACAAAAAAAAGATGTTTCACAACTTTTTATTTTCACCCTCAAATGTCATACCCACCTCCCTGGCAGCAGTATGCAGGTCCCTGGAGCAGTTGTTAGGGGGTGCAGTGGACTTCAGGCAGGTGGACCCAGGCCCACCCCCCCCCTACCTGTTACAATTGTGCTGCTTAATGCTTAGTCATCCAACCCCCCCAAACCCACTGTACCCACATGTAGGTGCCCCCCTTCACCCCTTAGGGCTATAGTAATGGTGTAGACTTGTGGGCAGTGGGTTTTGAGGGGGATTTGGGGGGCTCAACACACAAGGGAAGGGTGCTATGCACCTGGGAGCTCTTTTACCTTTTTTTTTTTTTTTTTGTAAAAGTGCCTCCTAGGGTGCCCGGTTGGTGTCCTGGCATGTGAGGGGGACCAGTGCACTACGACTCCTGGCCCCTCCCACGAACAAATGCCTTGGATTTATTCGTTTTTGAGCTGGGCGCTTTCATTTTCCATTATCACTGAAAAACAAAAACGCCCAGCTCACAAATTGTTGAATAAAACATGGACGTCTATTTCTTTTCGAAAATACGGTTTGGTCCGCCCCTTCACGGACCCGTTCTCGGAGATAAACGCCCATGGAGATAGATGTTTTCATTCAATTATGCCCGTCTATTGGTACTAAGCACGATTCTATAGTGTTTGAAGGGCTCTCCATACACTATAAGCAGGTAAGGGTGAGATGTGTACCTGGGACCTTTTATGTGAAGTCCACTGCAGTGCCTCCTAGGGTGCTGCACTGCTCTGCTGGGACGTCTGTGTGGCCAGTCTACTAAGAATGTTGGTCCCCCACACATCCTAATGACTTGTTTTTATGCATTTTTCCCTTGGACTTTTTCAAAAATTGGTACAAAAGAAAAACACACTAAGCACAAAGGCCCCAATATTCAGACTGCAGGAGATAGCTGGGCTAAACCCAGATATTCAATGCCGGTCTGTTTCCGGTGACCAGCATTCCCAAAGCAACGATAGACACGGAAAGATATCAGTAACCCAGAGAAGGAAAGACAGGTGTCATTGTTCTGCAGCAAGCGTCAAATTCTGCAATAAATAACAAATTCATTGACTAAAGTCAGTACAGAACAGCTGGATTAAACAGAGAACCAGATAATCAAAGCCATTTTGTCCAAATAACGGCAGGCATTATGGAGGAAATTCTATATGCGGCACCAAAAAAAATCAGTACTGAAATCAGTGCCGACTAAGTGTATTCTATAAATCGGTTGATATACAAAATAACTACCTGTATATAATATGTAAACTGCTTTGACTGTAAACACAGAAAGGTGGTATATCTAATCCTGTTCTCCCTTTCTTTTCATAATATATCCATTGCCTAGATTTGAAGTATACTGATATCTCTGGTATATTTATTGCACATTTCAAACAATTTCTATTTTTATTTCATTCTGTTGTCTTGATATCTCAGCACCTACAACTACGCGCATCAATTTACACCAATGAAAATGTGGCGTAAATCCCAGCGCATAGATTTACACACACTGGGTCATATTCTATACCATGCGCATACATTTTGGTAAACCTACAAAATGCCCATTTCCCCTTTTTGCTTAAGTACGTTAGAACTTTAGCACACTTCATTACAGAATATGCTTAGCAAGTTGTGCGTGTAAATTCTAATCAGTGCCAATTAGTGCTCATTATTGCTTGTTAAGAGCTGTTATCAATGTTGATTAACTTGTTAAGCCAATTAAGTTCCATGTATTGTTATCCAAACAGTGTTGCTGAATATCTTTACAGAGTACTTCAACATTATTCAGATAGGGGCCCTTTTACAAAGGTGCGCTGAAAAATGGCCTGCGATAGTGTAGACACGTGTTTTGGGCGCACGCAGAATCATTTTTCAGTGCACCTGTAAAAAAAATGCCTTTTTTAAAATTTTTGCTGAAAATGGACATGAGGCACAATGAAAATTGCTGTGCTTCCATTTTGGGTCTGAGACTTTACCGTCAGCCAGTGACCTAGCAGTAAGGTCTCACGCGGTAACCAGGCGGTAATGGTCTATGCGCATAAAATATTTGCTGGCATGTGTAGCACATGTGCATCAAAAATGAAATTACCACAAGGGTCATGTGGTAGCCGGGCGGTAACTCAAAATTGATGCACATCGGGCACCTACGCAGCTTAGTAAAAGGACCTCATAATGCCAGAAAGAAGCAAGGGTGGAACTGGAAGTCATCCAGCAACAGTGCTAATCATACTGCTAACCAGATAACTACCTGGATAAAGACAGAACAGAAAAATTGCTGTCCTAACTTTATCCAAATAGCTATCCAGATGGAATTTTGAATATTTTTGCTATCCAGCTAGTGCTGTCTCTCACCGATTTTCCAAGATCCAGGTAGCCACAGTGAGTACCATAACATAACATAACATAAAAATGTATATTCCGCTAACACCAACATAGTTCTATGCAGATTACAATGAAGAAAGCTGGAAAATCTATAGGAATTACAAAACAAATAAAAAAGGTAGTTATACAATCTCTATAAAACAAACTCATGAAAAAAAAAAAGTTTTCACAGATTTACAAAAAATATAATCATTAAAAATGAACTGTAAATCTCTTGGTAGATCCTTCCAAATTTTTACTGGTTGATGGTCAAAAGAACTAATAAATAATAAAATTGATTTTTTTTTTCCTTTTAGGCACTGGAAGGGAAAAAATGGAATTGTTGGAGTTTCTACAATCCCTAATGGGTTTAACAAAGTGAAAAGGATTATACATATATGATGGTGAAGTACCATATAAAACTTTATGGACAATGCAATGAAATTTAAAAATGATCCACCTCTCTATGGGTAGCCAGTGCAGTTTCTGATAATAAGGTGTGATTCTAACAAATTTAGGCAATTTAAAAAAATTACATTACATTACATGACGCTTTTATCCCACACATTCTATCGAAGTTCAGTGTGGCTCACAAAAAGAAGAAACTGGAACATCCCCAGGAATTATACAAATTAATAACAAGACCATATACATTATATAAACACACCCACTACATATTTAAAAATGATCTGAATAAGAACATTTTCAGTAACTTTCGAAAAGCCATATAGATTGCCTTCTAATATTGATTGGTAAATCATTTCATTGGCTAGCTGCTGAACATGCAAATGTATTAACAAAAACCTATGTATAAACCATCTTTTTTGGGTCGGGATACTGTCGAATTAAAAAAACACCTGACATCCCTAGGTGATAATCTAAATAAACTAACAAGCATTTTATACAGTTTGTAATTTTCTTAGCACATTTTTGGGGCACACTAGATAGATTAAATTACAATAGTCTACCTGACACAGTAAAAGAGTTTGCGAAAGTAATCTGATATATGTCAAAGTATTTACAAATAAGATGCAGTTTGCACATTAATAAGAATGTTTTCTTGATCAACATATTAATTTGGAGTTCTAAAGATAGCGTCTTGTTCAATCTAACTGCAGTGGCCAGTGTTTACATACAAACAATGCTGATCAGGGTGGCTGGATATTGAACCAACAGCTCCTAACCCTCAAAAAGCTTACAATTTTAGCAGGAGCACTCAGAGAAGGGTTAAGTGTAGCATAAGGGTGTATGATGACCATTCAAGTTGAAGAGTTTGTACTCTAACCATTGAGTTACCCTATACCTAGCAAAGTACACACAGAAAGTCAATTCATTTGAATATCACAGCAACAGATCCTTGATTCAATGCCAGCTCTTTTTCATGAATGGAGTTACACACAAAATAAAAAGGAACTAGAAAGGAAGCTTTTCTGTTCTCCCTTCTGTGTCCTGTCAGGAGGACCAACCTACTGTCATCTGATAAAGCAGTTATCAGTTCCAAAAGAAGACAATCTTCATTTCAAAGGCAAAACATTAAAAAAAGAGCTTTACTTGGGGGAGTAACCCAATATTGTACGTTCTCGTTAAATCAAGCTTTGGAGAAATAAAGCCGCCTGAATACAGTCAGGGCTTTTTTTTTTTAGAGCTGACTTTTGCCTTAGTGCTTTCAAGTGCTCTGTTCAAACCACTGATAACTTTGAGGTTTTTGCGAGAAAGGAGTTTATTCATGATTAATTCTAAAATAACAAGGACAAATGTCTCCTTCTTTTAAGCAGATCCTAGGAAACTAATTGAAAGACTGTGGGCAGAACATAAAACTCAGTATGGCTTATACCTTCAACTATTAATTACACGACTTTCAGCAGCACCCAGCTATAGGTTTGGCAGCAGACAATTACAGTATTTCTTTACAACAAATCCCTCATTTGAATGAATAACATAAAATTCACTCATGTCACAGTCTTTTGTCTTCACTTTTCACTGCTGGATTTACATAAATGTAACAGTGTGTGTATAAAACAGAAGGGGGAGGATAGAGCATTCTTTACATCTTTTCATGTTTTGATTATTGAGAACAAAAGCATTCCCTGTATGTCCTCTAAAAGCTGCCTTCATTGTGTACAGACATACACCTGCAGATAAATTGCAGTGTCTCACTTAGAAAGCAGCATGCTCTTGACATAATACTGAATAAGTGCACTTTATGCTACCCTCTTTTGAGGGGTGTTGGGGCAAAGGATGGAGGTGTTCACAGCATAAACAGAGAAAAGAGTTCTATATTCTCCAAGATATGAATTCTATTCAAGAAAAACCTTGTGTTGAAAGGCACCTAAATTTATTAAAGACTGCAAAAAATGGGGCTTACTCAAGCTTTCCTTGTTATTTTCTTTAATGTAAAAACACAGTACAGTCTCGATTATCCAACAGACCCCTCCAGTGACATCATTGTGTCTCTTTCTGTTTTCTGGCATAGTACAGAGGGAAGTTTGGCACATGAGACAATTTGTTTCAGACCCAGGACCCTGCTTTTACAGCAAAACAGCACTGTTGTGACCTGGGACCCTGCTTTTACAGCTTTTGTTTATGCATTGTTTAAGGGGTTACTCGTTCCAAAAGTACAAAGACTAGGGGACACTCGAGGAAGTTACATGGAAATACTTTTAAAACAAATAGGAGGAAATATTTTTTCACTCAACAAATAGTTAAGTTCTGGAACTCTTTGCTGGAGGATGTGGTAACAGCAGTTAGTGTATCTGGAATTAAAAAAGATTTGAACAAATTCCTGGAGGAAAAGTCCATAGTGTGCTATTGAGACAGACATGGGAAGCAAATGCTTGCCCTAGAATTTGTAGTATGGAGTGTTGCCATGATTTGGGTTTCTGCCAGGTATTTGTGTCCTGGCTTGGCCACTGTTTGGAAAACTGGGTTCTGGGCTAGATAGACCATTAGTCTGCCCCAGTATGGTTACTCTTATGTTCTTCTGTATCATTGTTTCCATATTATCTGACTTTTCACTTAACAGACAATGGGTTGGTGCCATTTACGTCAGATAAACGAGTCTTTACTGTAACACGACCCTAACTTTACTAGGGCAAGTCTATAACTTGGTGCCCCAAATTAGGTGCCTCAATGACAATCACTGAGCGCTAATTCTATAGCAGAATCTTGGCGCAAAGATTCCATTCTAGAATGTTAGCATAAGTCAGCATCCACATGCCTACATTTAGGCAAGCCCACTTATGCCAGGTATAGGACTGTTGTAAGTTGTGCCTAAGTGTGCCATGCACTGTGCACAACGGAGCTTTCTATATGGTGCACGTATAAATAGAAAGCACACCCATGTGTATGCCCACCATTATCCCTTATAGAATAGGTCTTAGTGAACGTGCACATGTGTCAGATAAGGTGCCACTTATGTGTACAAGAAGTGTGTAACTGCACATTCTTTAAATGGCTATGTATCTGCTTCTAATAGAAAACCTTCTTAATTTGTATCATTCACTACTAAGCTCCTCCCTTTTTTTGTACTCTTTAAGGGGTCCTTCTACCAAGCAGTGCTAAAAAATGGCCCGCAATAGTGTTGGCATATGAAATTGCTGCGTGCTGAGGTCACTTTTTACCGTGGCAAGAAAAAAGCATTTTTTTGTTTTGAAGTCATTAATGGCCATGCACTAATATCAAAATTAGTGTGTGGCCATTTACTGCCTGAGCCCTTAGCGCTACCTATTTAGGAGGTGTTAAGGGCTCACGCGCTAACCCGCCGATAAACATGTAGCGCGCAGTAACGTGCCCATGCTGCCCGGTTACCGCCAAGAACGCCTACTCCCCGCCCCCGAGCTAGAAAATAAAAATTATTTTCCAGCACGGGAAATGGCACGTGGCAAACTCAGAACTACCACCAGGTGCCTGGGTGTGTCCAGCAGTAGTGCTGTTTTGCTGCACACTACCCACACAGTAGCTCTACTGCTGCATGATAAAAGGACCCCTAAATTGGGATAAATTTCTATACAAGATTTTGGGGGGGGTTTTTTACCTAAGATTTATATCTTGAGAATTCAGCCATATGGGTCCACTGTTTGCCAATCATGAATGTACTTTTCTTCCTTTATACCCAGATAGCTAGATAATGTAGTAGTTCATGGTAAAACCCCTTTTCCAGATACAAATTTTTTTAAATCCTCCACACTGACATTTTTAACCAATGTGATACTAGAGGTGCCATTTATTTAAAGATGTGTATTGCCAAATTACATTGCATTACTCAACTTGATGTGTAGTCTTGCCTATATATAATTTTTGGCATTGATAAATAGCACACAGGTCTCTGCTTTTAGCATAAATTACCATTGTTTTTATTGGCAGGTAAAATACAGATGCAAGTGAACATATTCTTCTATTTCTAAAGAGTGTTCACATTTTACAGAGTGACAACATTTTTTTTAACTGTTGGGAATGGGTAGGGGTGAAAAAAGAAGGGATGGAAGGACAAAGATAGGAGGTGGCTGGGGGTACAGAGGAGACTGAGTGAGAAAAAAAGTGACTTTTGGGGGGTCAGCTGTGGGGAAGGAACAGGTGGGGGAAAGGAATGGTGTGGTGAACAAAGGGAGAGGTAGAGAGGGAGAATAAAAAATTTATTTTACTGTGTGTGTGGGGGGGGGGGGGGGGTTCTGAAGGGGGATGAGAGGTGATATACAGGGCCTACTCCGAGCCCCTCTTGCTGTTTCTCTTGGGATGGGAGCATCCCAGATTCAGAAAAACAAAATGGCCTTGACAGTCCCAACCTATCACCTCCCACTGAGATATGATGTGATGGAGCAGCTGAAAATCTCTTGCTGTGCTCTCTGGGGTGAGAGGTGATAGGTTGGGACTGCTGAGTCCTTCTTCCTGTTTTCTCTGGGGATGAGGTGATATGCTGGGGTCGTCGAGCCCCTCTTGCTGTTTCTCTTGGGGTGGGAGCATCCCAGCTTCAGAAAAGAAGAGGGGCTTAGCAGTCCCAACCTATTTATTTATTTATTTGGATTTTGCACACACCGTTTTTAGTAGTAGCTGAAGGTGAGTTTCATTTGGGTGCACTGGGTTTTTCTCTGTCCCTGGAGGACTCCCAATCTAATTTTGTACCAGAGGCAATGGAGGATTAAGTGACTTGCCCAAGATCATAGGGAGCAGCAGTGGGATTTGAACTGGCCAGCTCTGAATGTCAAGACTGGTGCTCTAATAACTGGGCTACTCCTCCACTCCTATTGAAGGATAATGTGATGGAGCTGCTGAGCCCCCCCCCCCCCCCCCTTGCTGTTTCTCTTGAGGGGTGAGAAGCAAGATATTGTTGCAGCCAAGCTCCTCTTTTTGTTTCTCTGTAGGTGTTGTATGTTGGGGCTATGCCATTCTTGTTGTTTGTTTCTTTTTGTTTACTATCTTCCCTGTCCTCTCGCCCTCACTGTTCTTTTGTGGTTACCTTGGCTAGAATTACTTCAAGAAAAATTGTGTGGAGTCAGGAGGTGTTATGTCCTGGGTAATGGTGACTGCTTAAGCTTTTTCTTTGGAACAGATAGCTGTGGACCATTGCCTCCAACAGCGCTATCCACTTGGAGATGTGGGAGCACAGCTGCCAACTGAGTTTCCACCCACTGCAGAGCAGAGAGCAGCAGATCACCACCACCACCACCTCCTCCACTCTGAATCGACATGGGAGCAGAGCAGATAGCCTGTTTCCAGCACCATTTCAATCCCCAGTGCAGACATAGGAGTTGAAAGCAGCAGTTCGCCACCACCTCCTCTACTCACTGAATAGATGTGGGACCAGAGCAGACAGCACGCTTTCTCCAGCACCATTTCCATCCCCAGTGCAGAGGCAGGAGTTGAAAGCAGCAGTTCATCACCCCTCCTCCACTCACTGAATAGTTGCAGGAGCAGAGGAGACAGCAGCCTTTATCCAGCATTTCCTTCACTCACTGAATAGATGTGGGAGCAGATTAGATTTCAGCACCACCCTGCTCCATAACTAGGAAGAAGGGGTCATCTTGTTGACTTGACCACTCCTCTGACTTCAATAGAATTTAGGCACTGCACTTCAGGATGCAAGCTGCAGTTACTCCACAGAACATTCAGATGTCAGCAGCAGTGATAGAGATAAAGATATTGTACAATATTTAATTAGAGTTCCTTTCTATAGATTAAAATTTTGACGAAAAGCAAAGCACTATTTCCAAAGCAAGAAGCATCCATATCTTCCAAAATTAATGAAGGATGGAAAATAGTTTGTCTGCCACTTCCAGAGAAGTAGGTATGATACAACAGAGTGGTTAACAGCAAGTGTTACTCTGAATAAACTCTTTTGCTGGCTATGTCTGCTTTTCAATATTGATAAAGGAACATTGAACTATAATGGAGTTTCTCAGTTGAATAGTTTGACAAAAAGCATGCCAAAAACATAAATGCTCTCAGGTACAGTTATGAGGTACTTTACATCTCAAAATGTTTGGCCAAACTCATACTGATCTCAAACTGGATGAACAGCATAGACTTGGAATTCTGAACCACAATGAGATGGTCAGAAAAAAACAGATGTTTTGAAGAGATTAATTAATGTGATTTGTTTTCTCAGTCAACAAGAACTAGTATTTCAAGGTCATGATGAGCCTGTACAGTCATTCAACAGAGAAAATGATGTGCAACTGCTACAGTTTTTGTCGAGTTATGACTCAGTTTTGTGTCAGCACTTGGAAACTGTTACAGTTTTCTCAGGAACGTCAAACCATATTCAGAATGACATAACTTCTTCAGTTGCTGCAGTGATTGATTCTTCAGTTAAAGAAGAATTTTTTTATGTTTACAGCCCACATTATCCAAAAGACATTAATTGGTTCAATGTGACTTACAATAGTGAAAGATTGATAACAATTATATAATGGAATATGAATAAAAGTTGTACATCATATGAAGAAGATAAGCAACTTACTTAAGTTTAATTAGTAAAATGAGCATAACAGTAGTCACTAAAGGTAGACATATTAACATATGGACAATTATAAAGACCGATACTTTTAATTTGTTTAATCTTTATGTATTGACCATTAACATAGGAACTTAGTGAAGAACAAAGCCTTTAAAAGTTTGCAGAAGATTAAGTAATTACTAATTTGATTTCAATTGGAACAGAATTCCACCAGTTGGTACCATAGGAGGTCTTTTACTTAGGCATGCTGGTGTTTTCAACGCGCACTAAAAATAGGCACACACTTAACACTAAAGACGCCCATAGGAATGCATGGACGTCTTTAGTGTTTAACACGTGCCTATTATTAGCGTGCGCTAAAAACGCCAGCATGCCTAAGTAGAAGACCCCCTAAATAAGATAAATCTCTACATAGAGTGGATTTTATATTACTGTAATTGGGGTAATGTAGTGTGACATTTGTTGCTGTCTTGACCAATGAATCTTCTGATGTAGCAAATCTTTCTTGACTTTCTATATCTGTGAGATAAACTACAGATGATTGTGGACCAAAGGAGAGATTTTGGGGGTTCATCAAAGTGACAGATAAAATGCACGTGGAATTTCAACACATATCCTCCAAACTCTTAAGGAATTCAAGTGTTTGGAACAGCTTGTTGCACAAGCATTTGACGGTGCTCTAGTAATGGCTTCAAATTTGTGTGGAGTGCAATCCATGATTGAAAAAGAAGCACATATCTTAAATTTAGAACTGAGTCAAAGTGTTGGATATAGTCAACAGTGCAAAATTTTCTTTTCTACTCTGAGTGGAATAGTTGCATTTTTCACAAAATCAAATAAGAGAACTCAATTACTAGATGATCTCATAAAAGTAAGAATTCCTACAGTGGCTACTACACAATGAAATTGTAGTTCACAGATTGTCAACATTGTGAAAGAGAACAAAACAGGATGAGTTGAGCTATTTCAACATATAATTAATAATGCTCAAGAACGGGATGGTGAAACAGTATCTGCAGGAAAGAGAAAACCACCCCCTAGTAAAAAAAAAGGTAAAATGAAAACACAACCAAAAAGAAGGGGGTGGGTCAGTAGTTCCAACAAAGGATATTTATTAAAAGATACCAAGGCTTGGATTTAGTTCTTTTAAACTTGGTGTCCTATTACCGTACCATTTGTTTAGTCATCGACGAGGCTTGACTTGTGCTTTGCTTGCACCTCACTTTGGTGTTTTTTGATGCAGTATTATTTGTTTACTTGACATTTTGTTTAGCATTTTTGGACTTACAACATTCATCACAATTGTTTTTACTCTTGATTCAGGTGCATTATGGCACATAACACAGACTGTTGAGTCTTTATCATTTTACTGTATCTTTTAATAAATATCCTTCATTGGAACCACTGGTCCATCCTCTTCGTTTTGGTTGTGGTTTGAAACAGTATCTGCTTCATCAGGTTTTCTTCATAGACTCAATGATTTGCTGTTGACAATTTTCAATTTTTGCTGTAGTTTTTCCTCGCACAGATATCATATTTTCTATTTTACAAGCAAAATGATTTGGTATTTCATTTTTTTTTTTTTGTACCCCGCACTTTTTCCCACTCATGGCAGGCAATGGAGGGTTAAGTGACTTGCCCAAAGTCACAAGGAGCTGCCTGGGCCGGGAATCGAACTCAGTTCCTCAGGACCAAAGTCTACCACCCTAACCACTAGGCCACTCCTCCACTCAACAACAAAAGGTAAAATAATTACAATTCTTAATTGGTCAGAGAGAAAAGTTTTATGAAATATATGAAAGCTTGTATGGGCCCTCCAAAGAAACAAAGTTGTGGAGAAAGTTTTGAAGCTGATACCCAGTACAAACGCCTGTTCTGTGGAAATAATTGATTGCTTGTTACTCCAAATGAGAGAGAGGTTTTCTGACATGGTTAAGCTGAAATTTGTAGCTCTTCTAGAGCCTTCTAAATTTATAACACATGCTAAAGCTTTTCCACAGGATGCATTCCCCTGTTTGAAGAAAACATACAGGTGTAATTTTGACTTTGTCAAGCTTAAAAATGAGATGACAGTGATCTATTCATGTAAAGAGTTCCAAGGGAAATATTCACACGAAATCCATAAAGTGCTCAGAGATATTGGGTTAAGTTCAGTTGACTTCAGTGAAATTTACAAACTGGTCACATTGATTCTTATAATTTCAAGCACTATAGCTACAGTAGAAAGATCTTTCTCTGCTTTAAAAAGAATTAAAACTACCGCGGGAATACAACAGGGCAGGAGAGACTTTCATCTCTAGCAAAACCATCAAATTGAAAAAGAGCTACTCCTAACTTTTAAGTCAAATACAAAATTCTATGATGATATCTCTGAATATTTTATAAAAAAGGAGAGGAGAATGGAGTTTCAGTTTAAATGAGCTTTTCCAGAAAGCTCTTAGCTCTACGCACATTTCAGCCCAATCCATCGCTGACTGAAAGCTTGTTAATTTATACCCCTTATTCTATATTTGATTGTGTGAAACTGAATACTGATAAGGTCTTACAGTGGGCAGGGGTGCAATGACACCTGTTTTTGGTCCCTCTTTTCAGATTCTTAGATGCTATGAAGAAGGACTTGGGAATGTCTGGGTACCTTTTTCCACATAGTAAACTGAGAGATTATGTGCTCTGACTATACTGGACCCCCCCCCCCCCCCCCAAAAAAAAAAAGAGATGCACTTGGCCACCTCAGATAATATAGAAGGTTATTGCTACCGAGGGTATGGGAAGTTGGGCAGCTATGAACATCTTTGGTGTGGAATACAATAAATGGGTAGACAGGGATTTCTTCTCCTTGTCTACTGGGATTTTTTCCTGAGGGATTAGAAAAGGACATGAGAGGTTCCCCGATTATGACCTTGCTCCTTGCTGTAAGACTGACTGTAGTCCAAGCTTGGAAGTAAGTTCAGGGCCCTACCTTTCAATCCTGGAAATTAATTCACAGGTATGAGAAGATAACAGCAACCCTTCAAGGGTGGAAACAAAATTATGAACAAAAATGGGATTGTGTGGATGGAGACCTCATACGTTAATGGGGCATGTCAGTAAGTGAAGCTTGCTAATTGTATTGTTATCTGAATGCTTGTGTTTCATAAGGGTCTAACAGGCAGATGATCAAAAGTAAATGCCGGAGCTAGAGGCTGTTAGCACCATACTAGCGCTGGCGTTTGCTACCGCCCCATGAACAGAGCCCTCGAGCGCGTGAAACAACGCGCTCGAGGGCTCTTAGCGCAAGTAGCATGCAAATGCATGCTAAACAGGGCTCTTAGTGCAAGTAGCCTGCAAATGCATGCTAATCAGCACTTAACGCATTCATCCCCAATGATCAGCATCCAGCGCGCCAAAGATTGGGTCGCTGGCCGCAACAAACCCTATGCCAGCTCCAAGCTGGCGTTAGGGTTTGCAGATCATTGGGGAGGAAAGGTGAGCCCTGTCCAGCATGCATTTGCCTGCTGGCAGGCCCCCATTCCACCCTACAGCAAACCTGCCAGCGAGGGCAGTTGAGAAGGTCCAAAATTTGGACGTTTCTGCAATGGGCAGCCAAGGATGTCCAAAATTGGATATTTCTATGAGAAAGACGTCTTTCTCATAGAAACATCCAATTTTGGAGGTCCTTAACTGTCCATTGTAGAAACGTCCAAATTTTGGATGTCCTCAACTGCCCCGTCGCTATACCTTCGATACCCCCTTGAAATTTGGCCGTCCCTGCAACAGGGCAGTTGAGGACATCCATCTTCCGATTTAAAGATGGGTGTCTTTCTCTTTTCATTAGTCTCAGCCCAGACCTGTCAAACAAGTGCAGGAGGATTGTGCTGAGCGCATACTCAGGCACAATTCTCCCGCACTTCTACCCCATAATCAGAGATAATTGCGCTGCTTAAATTTGCATGCATTATCTCTGATCATAAGTCTAATAGCGCCCCGCGCTGTTCCAGTGCTATTTTAGAGCGCTGTTTGGAACAGCGTGGGGCTTTTGATCATCTGCCTGTTAGAGCATGTTGTTTTATTCCAAAGGGTATGGTTACAGGTTAGCTGCATGAGGTACTGGATTTTATATTAGATTAGATTATTATAATGGTTTTGTGGGATTCTGTAGGGGTTGGTTGGATGGATGGGTATATAAAGGGGGTTACCTTTTTTCTGATTAGTTTTTATTTAATTTAGGTTATCTTGATTAGTTTGACTTTTCGTTTAATGTGCCTGGTGTGTTATAGGATTTTCTCTTTTGATTTTTATTCGGGTTATAGAGATTAAAAAATAAAACAACATTCTGGATTTGGCAGACACACTTTCTAATGTATTTTATATCTTGTACTTTCTGGAATGTTCAATAAAGAATGAATAATTTAAAAAAAATATGAGCCATGCTAACTGGTTAGTGTGTCCATAATGTGGGAACCTCTAGCAGTTCCTAAATAGGAGGCGATAAGTGCTCCTGCGATAATTTTTTTCAATGGCCATGCAATGATGCTAACATTAGTGCATGGTAAACTAAAAATAACTTATAATAATCCCTATCCCCTGGTAAGACAATATCAAATCTCAACAAAACTATGGAAAATATAGTCACCAACATAATATGTAAAAATGGATATGCCCTCAGATGAGTGACTCACCCATGCCATGGTCTTCAAAGTTATAACCATTAAGGGGATGAATTTTTTTTTTTTTTTTTTTTTTTTTTTAATTCTTTATTTATATTTTCAATATATCATTTACAAGTATAACCTTGCGAACATAAAACAGGTAAATAATAATAAATGCTATTAATGTTCTCATCCTGCATTATTTAACCCAAAAAAAAATAAAATTAACAAGAAAACATTTGTCTTATACAGGAAAAAGAACATTGAAGTTAAATTAGTCAATTAGGAAATTCAATTAACCTTTCTTAGACCTCAATACATGGGGGGAGTGATAGAATTAAAGAAGTTATCATAACAAATGACTTTAAACAAAGGTAAAAGCTGCCAATTCTCCAAGTTACTTTTACATATTCCCACATATTACTTAAGTTGTTTCATTTCTAAAAACGATTTCAGTTGTTCCGGGGAAAAGAAATTATATTTAGTTTGACCTAATTTGACTACACATTTAGCTGGATATGCCAAAAAGAAAGATCCCCCAATGTCCATCGTCTTTTGTTTCAAAGCAAGAAATGCCTTTCTTTTCTGTTGTGTTTGTTTTGTCACATCTGGGTACATCCAGACCTTAGACCCACAAAATTGAGCTTTGGAATTCCGAAAATATAATCTTAAGATATTGTTGTAGTCTTGCTCAAAAACCAAAGAAATTATTAATGTAGCTCTGTCCAATACTATTTCCATAGATTGTTCCAAAATTTCAGAGATATTTTGTAAATCAGGCATATTCTGTTGAACACCTTGTAATTCCCCCTTTGGTTTAGGAATGAAATAAATCTTATTTATTGGAGGAATAGATTCTGGGGGGATTTTTAATATCTCAGTCAAATATCTACGTAATGTGTCAATCGGGGAGGGGGGGGGGGGATGAATTTTTAAAGTATCTTTCATAGGGCAAACTCCAACAAAATGTGCTTAACAATTAGTGCTCAACTGTGCCTTTCACATTCAATGAGTCCAATGGGTGATCTTTATTTTTATTCAATCCTTCTCCAAGAAACATAACATCCCTGCTGTGTGGGTACTTGCAAGATTCCAGCATGGCGTGACCAATGATGACTCCTGGCAAGATAAAGCATATCCCTTCTGCTTTGGTTTCACTGTCCAATTCTTCCTCCAGTGTTACTTTAGGGTCCATTCCCATGGTGATTGTGGCCTGTTTTTTGCTTCAGCATCTTCTTCGGAGACCTTCCAGTTCCAGAGCTTAACCATTCGTTGAGTGAAAAAAATATTTTTTCCTATTTATTTAAAAGTATTTCCATATAACTTCATTGAGTGTCCCCTAGTCATTGCATATTTTGGAAAACTAAAAAAATCTATTCCCTTTTACATGTTCTACACTACTCAGGATTTTGGAGACCTCAATCGTATTGTATCTCCCCTCAGCTTTCTCTTTTCCAAGCAGAAGAGACAAAAGCCTCTTTGCTTTTCCTGAAATGGGAGCAATTCCATCTCCTTTATCATTTCAGTCACTCTTCTTTGAACCTTTTCTAATTCCGCTATATCTTTTTTGAGATATGGTGACCAGAATAGAAAGCAACACTTAAGGTGAAGTTGCACCATAGAGTGATACAGAGACATTATAGTATTTTTGGTCTTATTTGCCATCTCTTTCCTAATAATTCCTAGCATCTTGTTTGCTTTTTTGGCCGCTGCCATACAGTGGGCAGAAGATTTCAGCATATTGTCTACAATGACACCTAGATCTTTTCCTTGAATACTGACTCCTAAGGTGGACCCTAGCATCAGGTAACTATGATTTAGATTATTCTTCCCAATGTGTATCACTTTGCATTTGTTCACATTTTAAACTGTTAGTCACACATTAGTGCCTACCACAGCTTAGTAAAAGGGCACCTTAATTATTGGGTATTGTATATTCTTAAATAAACATTTTTTGGTACATAGTAGATATGAAGGAGGGGTCGAGTATAAGTTTTCTGGTTTTCTGCAGTAGTCCAAAAAGTAAATTTTTGTAACAAAGTAAAAAAAAAATTATAGCAACCTTTCCAATTCTGTGAAACACTGCATAAAGACAATTGTTTATTCATATATATATTTAGAAGCATAGAAAATGAAGGCAGATAAAAACAAAATGGCCTACCCAGTCTAGCCATCCATGCCATCTACTATCCATTCCTCCAGCTTAGAAATCCTATGTGCTTGTCCCATGCTTTCCTGAATTCAGATACAGTCTTCATCTCTACCACTTCAATTGGAGGCCATTCCACACATAACAACTCTTTCCATAAAGAAGTATTTCTTTAGATAATTTCTGAGTCTATTCCTTTTCACCTTCATCCTATGCTCCCTGGTTCAAGTGCTTCTTTTCATTTGAATGTAACAAGCCTTCTGTGCATTTATGCTGCAGAGATTTTTAAATGTCTCTTTGATATCGCCCATTTCCCACCTTTCTTCTGCCCCATACACTTTTCCCATGATTCTATAACAGTCGCCAAAAATTATGCATACAGATTTGGGCATGCTTAATGTAATTGCATAAGCCAATTAGCACCAATAATTGACTTTTTAACAAGCAATTTGCACTAATTGAAATCAATTAGCATTTATACATGTAAATTTAGACATGTGATCCATGTCTAAATTTTTACGAATGTCCTGGAAAAGGGGGCATGGAAATGGGAGGGTTATGGGTGTTTCATGGCAGAGCATGGGTGTATATTTGAGTTACATATACAATTATAGAATAAGGAGGGTTCTGTGCATAACTTTAGGAGGGAAAATCAAATTCCAAAGACCAATTACAATTCCTAAGTTTGGGGACCACACTTCACTTCATACACAAAGTATACCATCCCAAGCACTATATGTTTATGATTGAGTGCACATTTAACACTAAACTTTAGATATTAAACATACTCTGTAATCACTTTAAATTATTGTTTGTTTTTTGGGGGTTAATTTTTTTTTTAGGGGGATCATCAGAATCTCGTGCAACAGCCACTGCTAAAAACTTTCAGGAAGCAGTGTAGTGCAAATCATCATCGATCCACCACATTTTCTTTTGGTTTTTCTTTTTTTGCTTGTTTTTGATTAACTGAGAGGATTGTTGGCTTCACTATGCTTGAATCTCTTCCCTGATGAAGAGCTCGAAATCTGGCCATGTTGGTGGAGGTTCCTCCCTTTTTTGATAGCTGCTGCCAGTTAAGTCAATTATAGCTGTTGCTATAATTTATCACTAAATTTGCAGGATTTCTGAACAAAATGACTCAAATTTTATTGCATTCCATTAGGTTTTGAAACAAGCAAAAAAGAAAAACAAAAGAAAAATTTGGTGGATCGATGACAATTTGCACTACTGCTTCCTGAAAGTTTTTAGCAGTGGCTCTTGTAGGAGATTCTGATGATCCCCCTCAAAAAAATTAACCCAAAATAAAACCCAAAAAATAATTTAAAGTGATTACAGAGTATGTTTAATATCTAATGTTTAGTGTTAAATGTACACTTAATCATAAAATTAGGAGGGGGCATTTGCACTATGTTTTCATTAGTACAAGAATCACCTAAATTTACATGTGACCCCTACGATTAAGCACTGTTTTGTAAACCACATCTAACTTTAGGCATGGCTTCTAGAATAATGCTTAAGTGAGTTTTTTTCCACGCTAATTTTTTAGGCACGATTTATAGAATTTACCTCTTTATGGCAAAAAACACTTACCATTTTAGTAGCCACCCTGTAGACTGACGCCATCCTGTTTATTCTAGTCTCCAGAATCGGATCAATACTCTAAATGAGTCTTTCCAGAGACTTATGCAGAGGCCTATAACCTCCTTTTCTTGCTGGCCATTTCTATCCCAGTGCACCCATTGCCTTTTTAACCTGATTGGCCACCTTAAGGTTATTAGATACAATTACCCCCAAGTCCTACTCTTTCTTGTGGCCAGAAGGTCTTCACCCCCTATACTGTACTATTGGCTCAGATGTTTGTAGCCGAAATGCATAATATTGCATTTTTTAGCACTAAAGGTTTCTGAGAAGTTCTGAGAGAAGAGGACATTTCTCTGGGTAAATGAATATTTTTTACTCTGTGCTTTGATGATTTAAAATTTGGGGTTTAAAAGAGATATTGTAGGTTTACTGGTAAAGACAGCTAGAATTTTAAAAAGGAAACTTTATTAACTAGTTTCCATACCCTTTTCCCAATAGTTTTAAAACTTTAACTTTCTGCCACAGCCCATAGCATAAACATATAGCCTTTAGAAGGCACAACAGGGCCTAATTCAGTACTTTGTTCAGTTCTGGGGCATCTTCATAGCTTCTACTCCTTTGCTCCTTTTTTTTTGCTTATTCTTTGAATTTGCCAAACAACCGAGGGAGTAACTGATTCCTGAAAAGATTTGTGCTGTTTGCCATCAAAGCAATACCGCTGTACTGGTATAAGCCCATCGGCCAACAAAACAGTCCTGGAGAACTTTGATGATACAGGACTTTTGCATGGAGTGCCTTGGGATTCAGGACACTATCAAAGGAAAGGAGCCCTAATTTCAGGCCATGTGGTACCTGGGAGACCATGACCCCAAAGGCCAGAAGCCTTCTATTGAAAATGTGAATTTGTTTTACTAGGAAAACTGAAAGTTCTCAATGTGGAGTCTGCTGTATCAGGGAGGGATGGAGTAGTTTTGGGAGGGAAGGTTGAAAGGGGAAGGGTGGGTGGTTCATGGGAGGGGTGAATTACCCATAGGATACTTGAACATCCAGGTTGTTAGCCTTATTTAAAGCTGATAAAATCATATATGTTCATGTCTGTTTTTGACAGTTGTTGCTATCTTTTCAGTTCAATAAAATGAATTTTATACATAACTCCTAGGTTACAAAAGTTGTCAGCAATAGGAATTGACTAATCATCAATCTGACAATGTGAAGTAAAATCAACAACTAGAAAACTGGACAGAAATAAAATCTGTGTTTTTGTCATGTTAAGTTTTAAATGATTACCCTGCACCCATCGATTGATGGAATTGAGACAAAGGACCAATACATCTAGTGTATCAGCAACTGATTTATCAATTTCCTGTAATAGCTGTATACCATCAGCATAGAGTCTAAAGTTTAAATTAGGACAGTTTAACAATCTGCAAAGAGTAAAAGAAATATATTAAAGAGCATAGCTGAAAAAGAAGAATCTTGTGGTTCACCTGCACTTTGGTCATAGCTTTCAATTGATTTATAAGAATCATATGGAGGGACATAATCGAATGGGGCACCCAAGTTTTCATGAGGGCGTCCTCGCACTACGGCCCCCGCAAAGGGGCAGGGAAACCCGTATTATCGAAACAAAGATGGGTATCCATCTTTTGTTTCGATAATACGGTTGGGGACACCCAAATCTCAACATTTAGGTCGACCTTAGAGATGGTCGACCTAAATGTTGAGATGGTCGACCTTGGAGATGGTCATCCCCGGTTTTCGGCCATAATGGAAACTGAGGACGCCCATCTGAAAAATGACCAAATCCAAGCCATTTGGTCATGGGAGGAGCCAGAATTCATAGCGCACTGGTCCCCCTGACATGCCAGGACACCAACCGGGCACCCTAGGGGGCACTGCAGTGGACTTCAGAAATTGCTCCCAGGTGCATAGCTCCCTTACCTTGGGTGCTGAGCCCCCCAAAACCCACTCCCCACAACTGTACATCACTACCATAGCCCTAAGGGGTGAAGGGGGCACCTACATGTGGGTACAGTGGGTTTCTGGTGGGTTTTGGAGGGCTCACATTTACCACCACAAGTGTAACAGGTAGGGGGGATGGGCCTGGGTCCGCCTGGCTGAAGAGCACTGCACCCACTAAAACTGCTCCAGGGAACTGCATACTGCTGTGATGGAGCTGGGTAGGACATTTGTGGCTGGCATAGAGGCTGGAAAAAATATTTAAAATGTTTTTTTGAGGGTGGGAGGGGGTTAGTGACCACTGGAGGAGTAAGGGGAGGTCATGCCTGATTCCCTCCAGTGGTCATCTGCTCAGTTCAGGCACCTTTTTGAGGCTTGGTTGCAAGGAAAAATGGACCAAGTAAAGTCAGTCAAGTGCTCGTCAGGGTCGCCCTTTTTTTCCATTATCGGCCAAGAACTCCCATCTCTTAATCACGCCCCAGTCCCGCCTTCACTACGGTGCCGACACACCCGGTCATCCCCGTGATGGGAAGCAGTTGAGGACGCCCAAAATTGGCTTTCGATTATTCCGATTTGAGCGACCCTGAGAGAAGGATGCCCCTCTCCCGATTTGTGTCTGAAGATGGGCGTCCTTCTCTTTCGAAAATAAGCCTGATGATCTATCATTTTGAATGCTGAAGAACTATATAGAGGGGCATAATTGAACGAAAACGCCTATCTCCATGGGCGTTTATCTCCGAGAACGGGTCCGTGAAGGGGTGGACCGAACCGTATTTTGGGAAAAAATAGACGCCCATGTTTTATTCAACAATGTGTGAGCTGGGCGTTTTTGTTTTTCAGCGATAATGGAAAATGAAAGCGCCCAGCTCAAAAACGAATAAATCCAAGACATTTATTCGTGGGAGGGGCCAGGATTCGTAGTGCACTGGTCCCCTCACATGCCAGGACATCAACCGGGCACCCTAGGGGGCACTTTTACAAAACCAAAAAAACAGGTAAAAGAGCTCCCAGGTGCATAGCACCCTTCCCTTGTGTGTTGAGCCCCCCAAAATCCCCCTCAAAACCCACTGCCCACAAGTCTACACCATTACTATAGCCCTAAGGGGTGAAGGGGGGCACCTACAAGTGGGTACAGTGGGTTTGGGGGGGGGTTGGACGACTAATAAGCATTAAGCAGCATAATTGTAACAGGTAGGGGGGATGGGCCTGGGTCCACCTGCCTGAAGTCCACTGCACCCCCTAACAACTCCTCCAGTGACCTGCATACTGCTGCCAGGGAGCTGGGTATGACATTTGAGGGTGAAAATAAAAAGTTGTGAAACATCATTTTTTTGTGGTGGGAGGGGGTTAGTGACCACTGGGGGAGTCATGGGAGGTCATCCCCGATTCCCTCCAGTGGTCATCTGGTCATTTAGGGCACTTTTTGGGGCCTTATTCGTGAAAAAACAGGGTCCAGGAAAAGTGTCCTAAATTCTAGCTAAAAACGCATACTTTTTTCCCATTATCGGTGAAATGCGCCCATCTTTGTTCGGCAGATAACCACGCCCCAGTTCCGCCTTCGCCACACCTCTGACACGCCCCCATCAACTTTGTCCGCATCCGCGACGGAGTGCAGTTGAAAACGTCCAAAAATCGGCTTTCGATTATACCGCTTTATTCGTTTTTGTGAGATAAACGTCCATCTCCCGATTTAGGTCGGAACTTGGGCGTTTTTCTCGTTCGATTATAAGCAGGATAGACTCACTAGAAAATAATTTTTCTGTATCAAAACCCTCCTCGACAGAGTCTGATAGTGAAAATAGCAAAGTTTCTGTACCATGCAAAGATCTAAAACCAAACTGATTAATGTCCATGATATTATGATGTTCCAGAAATTCTACTAACTGCTCATATACCAATTTTTCAATAATTTTTCAAAGCGATGGTAAGGAGGAGTTAGGCCTGTAATTAATGACTACATTCGGATCTATGGAAGGTTTCTTCAACAAAGGTTTTTACCACAGCTTTCTTCGAAGATTCAGGTAATTTTCCTTCTTGATAATACCTGTAAAACCCTCAGTAGTCAGTCCTTTCATAGCTTTAATAATAGATGGATGGCATGTATCAAAAAGACAGACTCCACCCTGTCATCAATTCATTTCCCTTCTTATTCCTTCCTCCTCTCCAATCTACCATCCCTCTGAATTCTTCTTTAGTCTTTCCTCACTCATATGTCTCTTCTCCTTTATGTATCTGTAATCATTTGTGTAGGCAAATAATTACAGAATAGTGCTTACCAGAAAATGGTCAATTATATGCATTTATGTTTGTAAATGATAGTAATGCCTGTATTTATGTATATTCTTTTTGCCCTATTCTAGGTGGCTCCTTATAGATTTACTCCTCTGAACAGATGTAAATTTGTGTGAGAGGATTTATGTGCTATCAGGAAGCCTGTATCTATAAAGGCATTTAGGCACCTACTATAAAACAGGCATAAAATACTCTAAGCACTTTCTTGAAACTTTTTTAGACACTCTGTTATGAAATTATCCCCCACATGATTATTAGGTTGAGACTTCAGTGGTGTTTTTATTTGAAGCCTTCTAGTTTCTTAGAAAATAAGTGTTGCACATAATTTGGCAAATACTCAGTCCTAGACTCCTGACACAGGTGGGTTGTACCAAAACATGGCCATGTTTGGTTGATGTGATAGCCAAGATATTGGATACTAAAATAAAACTTTTACATCCAAGGTGGACTCAAGTTCTTTGATCTCCTCCTGGTCATCATGACTTCTATGTGGTTTTCTAAAAGCATCCTTCTCCATATAACACTTCCAATAAGTATCAGAAGGCTAGAAAAGCATCTTTATATTTTTGTAGGTGTCAGGTTGTTGTTCTTAAATGCTGTCAAGTCAGTGTTGACTCATGACAGACCTGTAGATAGTTGCCTTGAACTGGGTTTGATCATAATAAAGGTCAGGCAGTTAATCGTTGAGAGAGTGGTATCCATAGTTGTTGTTATTGTGTCAATCTAATGCATTGCTGATATACCTTTTTTGTGGTTACCTTCATTTGCCAAGCATGTCTTTCTTTAAAGATCTTTCTCTTCATATAATGTGTCTCGTCATTTGAGCTTCCAATGAAAGCTTAGTTTTGATCTCCTTCAATACCAATTGATTGGGTTTTCTTGGTAGTTCACGGTATACACAGTATTCTTCTCCAGCATCACAATTTGAAGACATCAGTTTTCTTCCTGCCTTGTTTTTTCACTGTCCAAATTTCATATTCATATGACATTATTGAAAATACCAGGCTTGCACAAGTCAAATCTTTGTATGCAGCTGTTCTACAATACATCATTGGATTTCTTGACTATTGTTCTCTAAACTTCCTATTATTTCTCCATCAAAGAATATCAATAGAAATCAAACAAAATAAAACATGGAAAAGAAAACAAGATAATACCTTTTTTTATTGGACATAACTTAATACATTTCTTGATTAGCTTTTGAAGGTTGCCCTTCTTCGTCAGATCGGAAATAAGGGCAACCTTCGAAAGCTAATCAAGAAATGTATTAAGTTATGTCCAATAAAAAAGGTATTATCTTATTTTCTTTTCCATGTTTTATTTTGTTTGATTTCTATTGATAACCTTAAGAGTGGACTAACACGGCTACCACACCTCTCCATCAAAGAAAAAATTATTTATTTCTGATAAAATAGACTACAGTTTTTATCTTGTCTTTCTTTCTAATCTGCACAAATTGAAGGCCTCATAGGAGTTTGTCAAAACCTTGACTAATCTTCACTGAGAAATTCTCTTAGTTCCACCTTCCAAAATATCTGAAATATTTGTTTATACTGTTTGTCTTCAAAATAGAGTCTAAAGTAGTAGAACTGAGTTTTTCCCATCCCTCTCCATGATGGAGCAGAGACTTCAATGAAAGAAAAACCCTTAACAAAAGAATTCTTGTTTCTGACTGTAAAATATCACAGCAGTGAATATTGGAATAAAGGTCAGTTGAAAGTCTAGCATTTCATTCATAATCTCTTGCAACCCAACTGACTGCACAAATAACCCTGAGGCACCATGTCCTCTTACAGAACCACTATTGAAGCCACTATCCCTACCCACAGTGGCTCCAGTTCTGGATTGCCACAGAAAACAAAGTAGTTCATTAGTCAAGTTTCATTCATTTTATGCAATACCTTCATACCTGAAAACTATGGGGGCAATAATGAGTATGGTTGCAGTACTGCAAATCCCCACAAGCAGTTTTAATCTATGGGGGTTGCAGCAATGGCAAAACTAAAGCATGTGTGTGTTTTTCCTTTCCTATTGCCCCCTGAAAAATTACTTACAGGGAACTGTACCCACATTTGGTTAACTTTTCTGTCTGAAAGAACCTCCAGAAGACCACAGTACTGTGGGAGCAGTGGCATACCAAAGGGGGGGGCGGTGGGGGCGGTCCACCCCGGGTGCACGCCACTGGGGGGGGGGGGTGCCGCGTGCCGGTCAGCATCGTTCGTTTCCATGCTCCCTCTGCCCCGGAACAGGAAGTAACCTGTTCCGGAGCAGAGGGAGCATGGAGACGAATGACGCTGACCGGCGCACGGCACCCCCCCAGCGGCGTGCACCTGGGGGGTTCTTTCGCTGGGGTGGGGGGTGTCCCTTTGCCAGGGGGGGTCACGCTGCACGGGGGGTGCTGCACCCGGGGGGGGCGGGGTGCATCGGCGATCCACCCCGGGTGTCAGTGCCCCTCGGAAAACCACTGTGTGGGAGGGAGATAAAAATTATCAAGTTGCATCTGTGGTATTAACATAAATATGGAACTATAATTACATTAGAAACTACTGTTTGGAGCCTAGGAATCTTGCTTGACTCATCTTTAAGTGATAAGCCTCAAGTTTGCTTTCTTTCTTCAATTTCATTCGCAAAGCTACATTTCTTCCATCAGAACCGGTCTTTCTTCTTGCAGAAATTGATTCATGCTCTAAAGTTTTCTCTTTCGGATTATTGCAATGTTCTCTATTTAGAATCATCACAAAACTCACTATCACATTTACAATTAATTCAAAATACCACTGCTAGAGTAATTTTGTTCAAATCAAAGTTCAATAGAATTATTCCATTATTGGTATCTGTACACTGATTACCAGTGAAGGCTCATATTGTATTTAAAGTGTTATGTTTTGTACACAAAATCTTGAATGGAATGAGTCCAATCTACTTGTCTAATTTACTTAGTTTTCATTCTAAAAATAAACTGGATAGACAGTTGCATTGTAACAAATTTATTTGTCATTACTTTCAAGAATTCGATTGTCATCTTCTTTTAAGAAATTGTTTGCACCTGTAGCCCCACATTTTTGGAATTCTCTCTCTATAGAAATGAAGTTATAATGACATTATGGACTGAATTATGTATAAGGTGCTATTCTATAAATGGCGATCAGAGTTGAGCGCCATTTATAGGATTGTATTTGGTGCTGGGATCTGAACCCAATTTTGGGCATGAGGGTTTACAACATCTGAATCATGATATAAATTCCCACACCTAAATTAGGCATGGATCTCCCTTATTCAGTAAAACTCCCTGCAGATTCCAGGAATGCCCCTGATCTGCCTATGCCCCTCCCATGGCTTCATTCCCTTTTTGGATCCGCACATAAAATTTACAAGCAGATCCTGGCACTTAAAGATGTGTATGTTAATTTAAATTGATGCCAATTAGTGCTGATACTTGATTATTAGCATCCAATTATCAATGTTAATGACTTGTTAATGCTCAATTTTGAGCTCCATATATAGAATTAGGGTGTATATGCATTTTTGTAAATTACATAAAATGTGGCCTTTTAGAAAGTATGCTCTGTGATTTTAATTTTTCCTGATTGTTAACCATTGTTTATATACTTGCAGGCTTAATGCATTTTTTTGAAAAAACCATCTAGAGCCGCTGCTACAATATAAAAATTGTATATTATTATTATTATTATTATTATTATTATTCCCTGTTTTCTCCTTGCCTCCAGGAATGCCTTTTACCAGTGTGAGCAAGATTATATGCATTGTAAAATAATGGAGATAATTTTGAATGCAGTGAGGGTAGGCAATAATTAAAGCCCCCATTTCCACTGGTAAAATATTGCTTAACCCACAGAAATGCCTTTGATTATTGCCCTGCACTATGTTTTTTTTTTTAAATATCCTCATCTCATATTAGTTTCCTTAGAATGAACTAACACGTATTTTGTCAAAAGGCTTCTGTCTTACTTTTAAAAACATATACACCTACAAATTTGATTTAAAAATAGGCAAAAAGTAAAAAATGAATCTGCTCTGATCTTTATAAAAATAAAAGGAGAAGGCTGAAAAGCCCACTGTTATGACATACTTCTGTTAGCACACAGGAATGCTAGCCCTAGTGACCGCAGACCAGCTCCTGCTGCTTCCCACCCTTAACAGAAATTTCTGTTGGATTTACAAGAGATTTGCTATTAAATGGGCTAAATTTGAATTCCACTCAACAGTTAATTAAAAAGAGCGGGGGGAAGGGGGTTCCAGTTTTTTGAGACAGTGTCTGATTTTATTAAACATTTTAATTGGTGAATATTGCAATTTTTAAACACTAAGGAAAAATATGCTAATTTCTATCCCTGGATGCTGAATATGGCTTAAATGCTGGCTAGTTAATGTCTGTCAAAGAGAACACATGGCAGCTCAGCATCTGCTGACAAAATGAACATTTCTGTTTCATTAGGACTTAAGGCTGGGTTTCACCATCTGCCTTTTCCTAGCCTGGAAAGGAACCTTAGGGAGGAGGGCGGGGGGGTGGGGGGAGTAGGGGTTCTGTAGCTGGGCATGCAAATCAGGTTTTCTTTTGCTGTTAACATGTAAAACACATTCTTTGATGCTGCTGACATAGACAAGTCCTCACTAAAGAGGGATCAAAGAATTAAGGCAATACCTCCAGATAAATAAAACTGTAGTGAAATCAGGTAAGAAAGCAGCACACAGTGTTACCTTCTGATGGCTTTAAAACCATACATACACTATTTCTCTAGCTTGATCATGAGAGATGGGTGCAAGGAAGGATTTCGTCCTTTTGTTTTACAGTGTTGCACTCACAGAGTTTATAGAAAGTCTATCTGGCTGTCAATGATTTTAACTGTTGCTTAAAGTAGCAATTATGTATTCATTTGCTTATTTATGTATTTATCGTGGTTATTATTATTTTCATTTATAGAGGCTTATCCTCAAAATGATTAGCAGTGCTATCAGAAATAAAAATGGATAAATCCAACAGTAATGATAGAATAGGGTTAATATTTCCCCTGATTTGGGTGCTAATGTTCTTTTCTTTCTCACAACCCCCTGAAAGCATCATGCAGATGAATGGAGAAAATGCTGCTAATGATCCAGGTCCTACAGGGAAAATTTTAACCTTTCCAGTTTTATGAACTTCTGTGTCAAAATACTGTGGTACTTACGGTGTTCATTTGACAACAGCACTACTGATACCAAAATGTACCATGACAGTTGTTTACAAATCCCCGCCACCACATACTATTATTATTATTATTATTAGCATTTGTATAGCGCTACCAGACGCACGCAGTGCTGAACACCTGATACAAAGAGACAGTCCCTGCTCAAAAGAGCTTACAATCTAAATAAAACAGACAGACAAGACAGTTACGGGTGAGGGAAGTAATGGGTGAGAAGGAAGGAAGGAAGGGACAAGGGGAGGGCAATTGGGTAGTGGCTAGGAGCTAAAAAGCAGCAGTGAAAAGGTGGGTTTTCAGCATAGATTTGAAAACATACCTTATGTAAAGTCTCTTCTCAGATCCATGTCACTTGGCATCTCTGATGTCAGATTTAGACATGGAAAGCACAGGGAAAAGGACAAATTCTAGCTCAGATTTTCAAAATAGGAAATGTGGTTTGGTCTAAAGGTAAGCAAATACATATTGGCCCTAAGCAAATATATATTGGCCCTATTTTTAGAAGTCCTATTAATGATTCTCATGTGTAAAATATTGGCATATAAAAGTATACCTTGAATAATCATAGAACATCAAATTTTGGAAAGCCTACATGTATATGGCAAGGGGTCGTGGTTTGGGCATGTCCTGGATGGGTCTAGGGTGGCACCAGATTCTACACGTGTATTCCCCATTCCAGAACAGGAATCTACCTCTATGATTATAAAGATGAATGCTGGGATTTACAACAGCCCCCAGGTATACATAGATTTTATAAAATTGCTTATTTTTGGCAGTACATTATAGGAGGTATTAAGGGAAGTCTCCAAACCTAACCTCCCAGTGAATTTTGCCCCCTCAAAATTCATTGCGCAGAAAGATTGTGGCCTGTGAATTTTAGGGGCATTTAGAAGTGTAGGTTTCCAAAATGGCAGACAGACATGGCAACGTGTCGGCACTCACAGTCTATGTTCTGACATGCCTTTGTATACTTATAAGAACAGCCACTTAGATGTGCAAATTGTCAAGTTGCCTCTCTTGGGGGCCCTTTTACAAAGCAGCAGTAAGTCCAACTCAGCCGCAGCTTTGTGAAAGGACCCCTTGATGTTTTAGATGTTAACAAATGTAGAATGATTGCTCTTGCTGCACATAATTGGTGCGCACACAGCATTTCTGTCTGTATTGTGGGGATTAATACCCCAACTATTTAAATTGAAATTGAAATGTATTATTTCTAACCCACCCTTATCCAGGGCAGGATACAAAAGAAACATACATAATTAAGAAAAACAAAACATACATATAAAATACAAAGAAAATAACACTACACAGTTCAACAATGAGTTCAGTACTTGTCCAGCATTTTATCTCTCAAATGGAATCATGATAAGCTTGATATAACAAACAAATCCTACAATCCTTTCTTAAAGCTGGACAGGGAAGTTTCACTTTTAAGCTATAGGGACAGTCTGTTCCATTCAATTGGTCCACACACAGAGAAAGTACCAGACCATGCCATTTCTGATTGGAAATGTTGAAATGCAGGAACAACCCATTCACAAATGCTAAGATCTTAGAGATTGGGACAGCAAATAGCATTTTACAGCATGATGCAAATAATAAGTAGAATCTTGATTTAAATGCACTTACCCCCCTGTTTACTAAGCCGCTCAATGAGTGTCCCCTAGGTAAACAAAGAAAGAGAACAAGAATGGGAACATTCAAAACTGCCTTGAAATTATGGGAAGAGAGACAATAGTGGAGGCTAAGTCCAGTGAGAACTTAGTTCCCTTTGATTTACACTGCTACAGAGGTAAAAAGAGAAGAAACTGAGCTTGGCAGTCCCCTACTTTGGGAAAACAAGCATCTGTTTCATGTGTGAGAAATATAGAAAATAAATGGGGAATGTAGCAGTTCCCTACCCCTTTTGGTCTTACAGCTGGTTCACAGACATGTCCACCAATCCTTCCTGATATGTCATTTGACCAGTACCTCAAAGCCTTTGTTCATACTACTGGACCTTCTGTCACTGAGCTTCTGAAGGATTGATATGGCTCTAGTTGGAACTCTGTAGTGATCAATAACTAGATAAGAATATTTATTAGTACATTTGGATACTACTTGCTTCACAGAGACTGCCCCATTAAAATTATGAAGTCCTCAGTGATTTCCAATGGCCTCCTAAAATAGTTTTGCCCAAGTGGGAGTTTCAAAGGAGGTCTTGATGAATTTGGGGGCCCTGCTCCCAGACATGCACATGAAGATTAAAACCCTCTTAATTTCCATCCACCATCCCAAGAGTGACAGTCTAATGGTTTCGCAAAATTTTGAAGCAAATGGTTAAGAAATCTGTGGTCTAGAATGGAAAAGACTAGGATACCCTTCCTGTCGTTCTACTGTTTTCAATATGTACACTGTCTGACACCTATTTGAATTCTCATGCAGGGAGCCTAAGTACACTGTCAACATTTCCCCACAGACAAGGAAGGATGAAAAGTTCAAGGTTTGTTTTATTCCAAGGGAAGAACATGATTAATTGTTTTTATCTCTTTTTATTAACTTGCTACAACAGACAAAACAGACCTGACAAGTCACTTATAATCAGAGAGGCAGGTCTTGGTCTGTTAAAATCAATGAGCAGGTCCTAGTATTACTTTTATTTTCAGTTCCAAAAACTTTATTAGGTTTTCATTAAATATACAATATCAAAGTGAAACCTACTAGCCAGCAGGCAAGCAGTATATTTAATCATGAAGTAGATGAATCTGGTAACTTATAGAGTGTTGTTATATACCGTCAAGTCAATGTTGACTCATGGTGATCCTTTGAATAGTTGCCCTGAGTTGTGTTTGGTCTTCAGTCAGGCAGTTAATTTTTGATAGAGGGGCAGAAATTCCAACTTCTACACATTGATTTTATTAGGTTAATCTTACTAATTTGAAAAAATAAACTGTCAAAGGTTGGTCTGGTGTAACAAAAATGTAGGTGACACCTTATTTTATTGATTTAATATTTTATATTCCACCTTTATTAAAAGTTTTACATTAAAGCAATTTACAGACCACATTAGAAATGAGTGACAGTACATAAAACCAAAATGTATCACAACACAAAAACTGACACAAAAGGGAGGGATGAGAGGTTGAATGACAGAACATCATTTTCAATAACTGCAAACAAAAGGGGGATAGAACAGTAACTTAGTAGTGTAAAGGGCCCTTTTACTAAGCCACGTAAGTTTCTACGCGCGCCCAATGCATGCCAAAATGGAGTTACCGCCAGACTATTGCATGGCTCTTGCGGTAATTTCATTTTTGGCACGCGTCCAATACGCACGTCTGAAAAATATTTTTTGGGCACACATAACGGAAGCGCACCAAGTGGCATTTGACGCACGTAGGTCATTACCACCTGGATTCTTTACCGCTATGTCAATGGCTGACGGTAAGGTCTCAGACTCAAAATGGATGTGCAGCAATTTTGATTTTGATGTACGTCCATTTTTGGCAAAACAAAAAGGCCTTTTTACAGGCGCGCTGAAAAATGGATCGGCATGCGCCCAAAACCCACGCCTACACTACCGCAAACCATTTTTCAGCGCGCCTTAGGAAAAGGTCTCCTAAGAGAAGTAATACAAACAGGTTAAGAGTCTGGATAGGACTGTTCAAACAGCGAGCAACTGAAATTGGTATCACCAGCTAGTTCCCCTGGTTCACTCTTAATGCCCTAGATGGGCAGCACTATTGTATTTAGTCAATAACACGACAAGCTGGCTGATTGGAGCACAGTAGCTTAAATATCACCACTAATGTTTTAAATATATATATATGTAGAGAAGGCTGAGGTTCTGCCCATGCAGCAATTCCAGAACCTTCAAAATAAAAACAGTTTCAACCTTTCAAAAACCCCTCCCATCTGAGTCAGGCAGGAAGATACAGTCCTTGTTCTAGAGGTTGCAGGAATTTCCTTTGGATGGAAAACAGGGTTATTATAAATACCCAGCTCAGGAGAGGTTCGTTGTCTTTGGCTCAGCGTCCCTGCCAGAGCACCATCTATGCAAGGGGATCAAGGTATGGCAGAATCTCTGGCCATTCCCCTAACATCAATGCACTAAGAACTATAAATTAGAAAGGAGAAATTGGGAAAGAAGCTAAAGACTGGTATAAAGGAGAACTATAAAGAGCGGAACTAGTACTGTTTCTATTTGCTTACTTTCCTATTAAATACAAATAGTTTAAGTAGTTGCTGGAGAGTTGTCCCAGTTAACTGACTATCCAGGTTGCAGTAAACTCATCACATTTGAAGCAACCTTACTATATGGACTACTTTATTGCTTGAGAGAAATATGTGGAGTGTGTCAGCCAGCCTTGGCTCTGACCTTGAACCAGTCCAAACAAGAGTACATTTGTGTAGATACCCAAACCAAGAGTTAAATATAAATAAAGAAATATTGTATTGTATTTGTATTATTTTTATGCTATACATCATCTTGCTCTGTTTTTGATAGGGCTAAATCAAACTAACTAAATAAAATACTTAGTTTAAATTGTACATGCTTGTCTACTGCCAGCCAGTGTAAACAGATCCAAGTTGGATGGGCACTTTCCTTCCTTCCTTCCTTCTCTCTCTCTCTCTCTCTCTCTCTCGTAATTAACCTTACTGCCATATTCAGGATTACATAAGAACATAAGAATAGCTATAGTAGGTCAGACCAATGGTCCATCCAGCCCAGTATCCTGCTTCCAACAGTGGCCAATCCAGGCACAAGTACCTGGCAGAAACCCAATTAGTAGCAACATTACATGCTACCAATCCCAGGGCAAGCAGTGGCTCCCCCCATGTCCATCTCAATAACAGGAACTTGTCCAAACCTTTTTTTAAACCCAGATACACTAATCGATATTACCACATCCTCCAGCAATGAGTTCCAGAGCTTAACTATTCTTTGAGTGAAAACATATTTCCTCCTATTTGTTTTAAACGTATTGCCATCCATTTGACTGTTCTATCGCAAACTATTTTTTCCTTCAGAGCCTCCTTCTTTTATAAACATCTGTAAACTTCTTCCCAGCCAAATTCATTGATGGTGCTCAAAACTATATGGGAAGTTGAAACTAGAATTATGATTCCAGAGGAAGAATGGGAGCTGCTATGGACTCAGCTAGTTCATTACTCTGCTTCAACTGCTTTAACTGGATCCCTATTCTTTGTGAGTCATAGAGTGCTCTGGACACCAGTGAAATTAAAGACAATGAAGCTGATTGATTCACACTCTTGTTCTTCAGTGTTAGGTACATTGGACCATATGCTATTTTTTTCTACTCCGCTACATCAGTTTTGGCAAAACATTTGGACAAAAATTGGCAATACTTTTTGATTCCAAGTCATCTTCTCTTATCATCATATTCTTTTTGCATTCTCCTCTGCTCAGCCATTTATACAGGAGAAGGATAGGTCTTTATACAACATTATGATTGCCATGGCAATTCATCTTATTCTAAGTAATTGGAAACAGGCTGGTAATCTTACTGAGCATTTCTGGAGGAATCATGTGTGCTTGTTTATAAATATGAGGCCACTATTGCTGAATGTTATGGGTGAATCAGATTATTTTTGGACAGATGGTCAACATTAAGGGAATTTTTATCTTGTAATGCTTAGAGTTTTGTTGTTCTCTTCCTATAGGGTGGCTGGGGAAGGGGGAGTCTTCTCTCACTGACCTGCATTGTTTTGTATGTTCTCTATACTATTGTTGTTTGTTGTTTTATGTTTAAACAGTTTAGTAAAATTTGTAAACTTTGATAAAAAAAATATTTCCATGTAATTTCACTAAGCGGCCCTTTTACAGAGTGGCGTAAGCCCAATGAGGGCTTACCGCTCACTCTTCTGGGACTAACGTCAGCCCAACATGGCCACCAGCAGTAGTCCCACCCCAAGCACGTGCCATTTCAGAGGGAAAAAGAAACCCCCCCAGAAATAGCTTGCGTGGCACTAACCCAGCGATAATCAGGCATCGATGCCCAGTTATTGCTGGGTTAGTGTGGGAGCCCTAATTGCCACCTCAATGGGTGGTGATAAGGGCTCCCCACCGCATGGCCATGTGGTAAGAGTTATCTTACCACATGGCCATTTTTGAGAAGGGTCTTTTACTAGCTGTGGAAAAAATGGCCCTGGTGCACAGGAAAAATGGTCCCCACTGCAAGCACAGGACCCTTTTTCCTGCAGCTTGGTAAAAGGGCACCTAAGTGTCCCCTGGTCTTTGTACTTTCTGAAAGAATGAAAATTGATTCACTTTTACCCGCTGTACTCCACTCAGGATTTTGTAGATTTCAATCATATCTACCCTCAGCAGTCTCTTTTCCATTTGGATACCAAGTCTTCTAGTTTCTTAAGGTCACCCTGCAATCTTTCACAATCTGCATTTGTTTTGACAACTTTGAATAGTTTTGTGTCAAATGCAAATGTAACCACTTCACTCATCATTCCAATTTCTAGATCATTTATAAATATGTTAATTAGCACCGGTCCCAGTACAAATCCTTGTGGTACTCCACTATTCATCCTCTTCCATTGAGAAAAATGGTCATTTAACTCTACCATCTATTTTCTGTCCAATAACCAATTCTTAATCCACAGAAGGACATTGGCTCCTATCTCATGACTTTTTAATTTCTCAGGAGTCTATCATAAGGAACTTGTCAAAAGATTTCTGAAAATCTAGATACACTACATCAATTGGCTCACCTTTATCTACATGTTTAATCATGTCTTCAAAGAAATGAACCAAATTGGTGAGGTAAGACTTCCCTTGGCTGAACCCATGCTTACACTGTCCCACTAAACCATGTCTGTGTGTTCAATAATTTTATTTTTTACTAGTAAAAAAGGCCCATTTCTGACACAAATGAAACGGGCGCTAGCAAGGTTTTCCTCGGAGTGTGTATGTTTGAGAGAGTGTGTGTGATAGTGACTGTGTGAGAGAGAGAGAGAGAGTGAATGTGCGAGTGTGTGTGTGTGTGTGACAGAGAGAGAGTGAGACTGGGTGTGAGTGTGTCTGTGAGAGAAAGACTGTGTGTGTGAGAATGACAGTGTGTGCCATGGGCCCCTCTCCTTCCCTCCCTCCCTTCCTCCCAGTTCCAGGGTCTTCCCTCCCTCCCTCCCTCCGAGTTCCAGGGTCATCTGTTCCCTCCCTCCGAGTTCCAGGGTTGTCCGTTCCCTCCCTCCCTCCCTCCCTCTGAGTTCCAGGGCCATCCCCTACCTCCCTCCCTCCCTCCCTCCAAGTTCCAGGGTTGTCCTCTCCCTCCCTCTGAGTTCCAGGCTCATTCCCTCCCTCTGAGTTCCAGGGTCGTCCCCTCCCTCCAAGTTCCAGGGGACCGAGTTTCAGGTTCCCCCCTCCCTCCCTCCCTCTGAGGTTCAGTGTCCCTCCCTCCCTCCGAGTTTCAGGGTCCCCCCTCCCTCCCTCCCAGTTCCAGGGTCATCGTCTCTCCCTTCCTCCCTCCCTCCCTTGCAGTTCCAGCACCCCTCCCTCCGAATTTTAGAAGTCATCTTCACTTACCAAGTCCGGGTTACGGCGGCCATCAGCAGTGGTAAAAGGTGTGCAGGCCTGGCCCTTCTCTCTCTCTCTCAGCTCTAGTCCCGCCCTCATTTCCTGTTTCTGCAAGGGCGGGACCAGACCTGAGAGAGAGAGAAGGGCCGAGCCTGCACGCCTTTTACCGCTGCTGCCGGCCGCAGTAAACCTGACTTGGTAAGTGAAGATGACTTTTAAAATTTGGAGGGAGGGGGGCCTGGAACAGGAAGGGAGGGAGGGAGGATTGGAGGGACGATGACACCCTCATGCGTGTGACGTCGCGTTCCATGGCCTGGCAACTCTGCAGCGTTCCCTTCCAGTGATTGGTCACTGCTGTTTGTGACAAACCCAGAAGTACGTGACGTCAATTCAGGAGATGGATACAGCAGGAGCACGAATGCTTCAAAGCTTCACTTTCATGGAGTCAGCTTCAGAATGTTGGAGGTGCTTTTTATTATATAGGATAATAGTTGCCTCTATTTTGCTTGGCACTGAAGTCAGGCTTACCAAATTGATATAGCCTTTTAAATTGTTTGAAGTGTACACAGACATAGTAAAACATTACAGTAATTCAGCATGCTGATGATAAATGCTTGCATTAAAGACTATAGCTAGCCTAAGTTTTAATAGGCTCCTAGCACTTCCAAGACTATGTGTAAGTAAAATGATCTTTCCTGATTCAATATTACCCTAAGTAATCCTAGTCAGTATTTAATCTAAATCTGGATATCCTCCATTTTTGGTTTGACTCACCACCAAACAATTATTTTTCAGTCATCTAGCTACTTCATCCAAGCAATCATTAAGGTTTTAAATATTCTGATCCCTGACATAATCCCAGTGGCATTATCAACTGAATATCAAAAGTATATGCAAAGAATTTTACATCAAACAGCTCCTCTCCCCATGCCTCATGGCACTGTTCTTCATTCCATTGTTTATTTATTTATAGATTTTATCCTGTTATCCTAGAAGCTGGAACTGGTCAATAATAGATCTTCAGTAATAGCCTGGAGAACAGTACAGATGACTGTTTAGGCTGCATTCTAATTTTCTTTCAAAAATGGACCCTAAGTCCTTTCATGTGATCTTTCTGGAACAGTGACAGAAAGTAGGCACTTCCATCAAATTCTCCTGAGCAACCTTGTCTATGGTGACACTTGGATACTCCTTCATGCATCCTTCAAATGGCCTCCTTTTCCCTCAGAACTCTGATCTTGAATGAACCCTCTTGATGTTTCATTGTCCCACTGCCAGAGAATTTGGAGTCTTCATGACAATGTTTTGCCACTCTTCCTGGTGCATTTGGGGTCTTGGTGTGAATGTTGGTGTCAATTTACCTCTCTCCCCATGCCTTGGGGTTTTCATTCCACTGTTTGGGCTGCTTTGTCCTTCCTACATTGTCTACAGAGTCCTCATGCCACTGTTAGTGTCTTTTGTCTCTCTTTTGGTATCATGGAGTTTTCACGCCACCCTTGATGCTTTGGAATAGTGTAGCCTTTTAGATGAATGCCTGTCAGCAAGTTTTAAGCAAATTTCAATAAAAATATGTGGAAAATCTCACTATAAGTGTGTAAATTTCTTGCCCCCAAAACTTTAATTAATCCAAATTAAGCAAAGTTTTGGAATCCAAAATGAAATGTGAGGCTGCTTGATCAGAACACAAACTGATCTGAAAACTGTTACTGTGCCATTACTAGGAGACTTCAACAAAATGAAGCTTAATCCACATCAATGGAATCAACCACTGCCCATCAGTAATGGATTTTGAATGGATACCAAGCTTAATAAATGAGAGGAAAAGGCGTCAGAAAGTCTGTGGTAATTAGCACCCTACAGAAAGGTCTGTGGTACACAATTTCATACAACACCCTACAGACCTTTACTCTATCTTTGGCCAGACAAACCTCTCTTTATAATCAATGCTAATTTTTATAAAACATTTAAATAAAAATATCCATCAACTCAATGTCATAGCACACTTATTTTTTTAATATTTCCTGACGGGGACCTATTTCACCATCAGAATTCATTATGGGCACAATGCTAAAACATCTGAAAAGCACAAAAAAAAACCAATAAAGGACCCTTTTACTAAACCGCAAAGGCACCTGTGCATGCCCAACATGCGTCAATTTGGAATTACCGCCCAGCTACCACATGGTCCAGGTGGTAATTTCATTTTTTATGTGCATCCATTATACACACCGGAAAATAATTTTTATTTGCTGGCACGCGGCACTAAGTGGTAAAAGGAATTCTACGTGTGTAGACCATTACTGCCCAGTTAATGCGTGAGACCTTACCGCTAAGTCTATAGGTTGTGGTAAGATCTTAGACCCAAAATGGATGCACACCAATTTTTCATTTTGGCCACATGTCCATTTTTGGCTAAAATTTTTAAAAGGCATTTTTTTTTTACAGATGCGCTGAAAAATGGATCTGCGCACATTCAAACATGCACCTACATTAGTGCAGGCCTTTTTTCAGCGACCTTAGTAAAAGGACCCCTTAGTCATCTCTTAAACATTGCTCAATATCTCACTACAACTACTCAAAGAGCATACCTTAAGCTACCATCAGCTTCCTATTTACTGACATCATGACACAAAATGGTATCCAAATATATGACGCTATCAACTTAACCAGTCAAAACATTCTAATGTTAAAGATACCTCAGTCGAAAAGCAATTAAAGGGAAAACATCAAAATGACAAACAAAACCATCACAAACTAACTAAATTACCCCAAGGGCAATACAACAGGCAATAATTGGAAGAACAGAGAATAATGAAAGGAAAACTGCCCATTCTACAGCGGAATTCAAACCGCCCGGTTCCAAAGATTTTAATCTATGAATCCAGTGTTGCTCGCATTGCAATAACTTTCGTCCCCATCATATCCGTTCAATCATGCAACACTTCAGTTGGTCAAAAGAATGGTTACATCACACACAATGTGTTACCAGGGGTGCACTCATACGTTGATGTAAAATACAAGAACAGTGCTCATTCGTACAAACTAAAAGAAGCATTTTAAAGATATCATGGGGTTAATAGTCAGTCACACAATTGCCATATAAAGATAAGTGGACAAGGCCAATGCAAAGGTACTGGACACCGTAGGAGAACCTTCAGCCTTATGCCCCCCTCCCCAATTAGATAGATAGATGCAGCGCTGTACACTGGACATAAAGAGACAATCCCTGCTCAACAGAGCTTTCAATCTAATTAGGACAGACAAACAGGACAAATAAGAGATAAGGACTTACTAAGGTGGTAATGATAAAATATGGGTACTGAATGGGATTTGAATTAGAGACTTAAGTATATTTATTGTTAAATAACTTCTGTTTTTTAAAAGAGAAAGAATGTAATTAGATGTATTATTTCTAACTAATATTGAACAATAAGTATGTTTTTCAATGAAATGATTTGACTATACACCGTATTGGCCTTGAAGAAGCCAACCAGATGATCAATGTGGAATAATGAATTAGACGAGTAATATCTGGGGATAATCAGGTTAATACAACGGTTTTTTTCTCTGTTTACTGTTTAATTGATCTCCTTATCTTGTTTCACTCTCCCTATTTAGTGGTCTAAGGAAGAGAATAGAATTACCTGACTGAAATAATTCCTACATATTATTTTCTCTGCATTTCCAGCAAGTTGTTTTATCGCTTGTAAAAATTTAAATGGTTATAAATTAAAAAAAAAAATATGGGTACTGAACAAGTGAGTAAGTGTTAGGAGTTAAAAGCAGCATGAAAAGGTGGGCTTTTAGCTTAGATTTGAAGATAGCCAGAGATGGAGCTTGATGTACCAGCTCAGGAAGTCTATTCCAGGCATATGGTGCAGCATGATAAAAGGAACAGAGTCTGGAGTTAGCAGTGGAGAAGAAGGGTGCAGATAAGAGAGATTTACCTAGTGAACAGAGTTCCCGGGGAGGAGTGTAGGGAGAGATAAGAGTAGAGAGGTACTGAGGAGCTGCAGAGTGAATGCACTTGTAAGTCAATAAGAGGAGTTTGAACTGTATGTGGAAACAGATAGGGAGCCAGTAAAGTGACTTGAGGAGAGGGCTAATATGAGCATTGCGACACTGGTGGAATATAAGTCATGCAGCAGAAGTTTGAACAGATTGAACAGGAGAGAGATGGCTAAGTGGGAGACCTGTTAGAAGCAAGATGCAATAGTCTAAGTGAGAGATGATAAGACTGCGGATAAGGGTTCTGGTAGTGTGCTAAGAGAGGAAAGGCCAAATTTTAGTGATATTATATAGAAAGAAATGACAGGTTTTAGCAGCCTGCTGAATATGTGCAGAGAAGGAGAGGGAGGAGTCGAAGATGATCCCAAGGTTACGAGCTGATGAGACAGGGTGGATGAGAGTGTTATCCATAGAAATAGAGAATGAGGGAAGAGCAGAGGTTTGTTTAGGAGGAAAGATAAGAAGCTCAGTCTTGGTCATGTTTAGTTTCAGATGGCGGTGATACATTCAGGCAGCAATGTCAGAGAGGCAGGCTGATACTCTTGCCCAGTTAAACCCCGCTGAGCGACCCAGCATATGATATTCAGTGGCACTTAATTGATTAATGTAGTTGAATATTGCTACTAACCAACCATCTCCTAACCAGTTAGGTTTGGGACGGGCTGGGGTGGAGTATGAGCATAGTGCCTACTTACCTGGTTAGTGGTGATTTTCAGTTCACTAACCAGCTAATTAACCACATAAAGTTAGGACAGCAAATCGCTGCCCTAACTTTATACACTGAAGTTAACTGGGCACTTGTCAGAATATTGGCTGGTCCCGGTTAACTTCCAGGTGACTGCCGAGACCCGAATATTCAATTTCTACTCACACACAATTAATGACATCAACACAATACTACTCACTTTAGCCAACTGGATTTTTGTGAAAATTTTAAATTAAATCCTGAAAAAACAAACGTTTTATTATTCCCTTGAACTACTTACCCTAGCCCCAATCCTCCAGTCTCCATTCTGGGATTCCCAGTGCACTTTGAAACAACTCTTAGAATCCTAGGTGTCTTTTCAACTCTAATTTTCCTTACCACTCTTACATCTCCAACATAGTATAGCACTCATTTTACACACTTAAAATGATTTTTTTCAGTGCATCATTTATTTACAAAAGAAGCACTCCAGATCTACATCCATTCATTAGTTATTTTTAACTTAGATTACTGCAGTAGCCTCCTCCATGGAACAAAACTCTCGGAAATCATACACCTTCAATTAGTGTAGAACATGACAATAAAACTCCTAACTGGAGCAAAAAAATATGACCATGTTACCCCACTCCTTCAAGAGGAATGGTAGTTACCTATTACCCACTGGATCACATTCAAAATTCTTGTTTCAGTTCATAAAAGACATTCTACAAGTATCCCACTCTACCTCTCTCAATACTTTAATCCCTTATGCCCCTTCTAGAACACTGAGATCTTCTCAGTCTAACTCACTGATTAGCCCCTCATTCCGTCAAAATTTGCTTCAATTCAATGCAATCCAGGGCTTCTAGAATCACTGGAGCAAATTTATGGAATGTCCTTCCTCTTCAACTCAGTCTAAAAATATCCCTTCTAACATTTTGTTCTTCTCATAAAACTTTCCTCTTTTGTGATGCTTTTGGTCCCTAGTTTTTAATTGCTGCTTCCCCTTTTGCCGCTGGGACTTATGGGCACTGAGCGAACGATTACCTGCATACTGCTTCTTATTTCTTTCATCATGCTCTCTATTACTGTATTATCAAATATGGAGTTCCCTTTCTTTTTGTTTCCTTATCTCTTTCCACTCTTTACAATCAATTAATGACTTTTGGGGGGGGGGGTCTTTTACTAAGATGCGCTGGAATTTTTAGTGCGTGCTAAAAAATAGGTGTGTACTAAACACTAGAGATGCCAATATATTCCGCATGCCTATTTTTAGCGCGTGTTAAAAATCGCCAGCGCACCTAAGTAAAAGACCTGCTTAGTTAATTTTATGGCATGTAAACCACCCTGAAATATATTTTCTCTAGGGTGGTATTTCAAATTTTAATAAACCTGAACCTGAGATCAATATCAACAGCTGACTTATCAAGCTTCCCCATTACACTCAAATTTAGTCACAGTGGGAGTTCTGACTGTATTTTTCTTTATGTTTTTATAAGGCAGCCCAGTGTAATTGTGTTTCAGCATTAGAGAACTGGTTTCCAAAGCAAATGTCAGATATTTGCCCATTCTTTAATCCTGCACCATGCATAGAATGGGTACATTGTAAAAGAAAGAACGCTGAATGAGCACTTTGATTCCAAATACTCTGATTAACTAGAACGCAAGTAATTAATTCCCTGGAAAATCTGCTCCACCAGCGTAATTGTTTGAAATCCCTGCTCTGTCTGCTTCTTTTAAAGTTGTGATTATAAAACCCATAATAACAGCTTTTAACTTATAATAGCAATAATCCCTGATGTAGTGAGCACCTACAGTTAATTAATGCCATACTTCGGTTAAAGGCTCTTGACTTCATTTTAAGCATTTAACTTTTCTGGGCAGGACATTATTTCTTTTAGCCATAAACCTTTGAACTCAGAAAAGGGGGCACCATTCACCAGTATTCGAAAATCACCTTTAAATCAGTGTTAATAGCTACATTCCCCAGCATCCTGTCTGCCTACTTTTTCTGTTTCTTTGGTCTTGTAGCTCAGTCAGAATCAGTCTTACTGTGCTGCTCTACCATGAACCATCACTGATGACTAACCAGGATTTATTTCTCATGTTTGTATATTGGGTAAATTGAATTTTAGAAAACAAGGCCAAAAAAATAGAAAAAAAAATATATAAGCATACATCCTTTTCTTTATAACTGTTTAAGAACAGGAAGCATAAAAAAAAGAAAGAAAATCAAAATATTCTACAATATAACTTGTTGTACATACCTACAAAAGCTGCTCCACACTCACATGTATCCCCCAGTAGCACTCATTTTACAAACTTAAAATGATTCTTTCAGTAGATCATTTATTTACAAAAGAAGCACTCCAGATCTACATCCATTCATTAGGTATCTCTAACTTATATTACTGCAATAGCCTCCTCCATGGAACAAAACTCTTGGAAATCAGACACCTTCAATTAGTGCAGAAAACGGCAATAAAACTCCTAACTGGAGCAAAAAATACTTACACCATGTCCCAACCACAACTAAGGGGAGAAGTTATCAACATGGGCTACTTTGTGCAATGAGACCCTGGGCTAAAATAACCCAATGTAGTAAAATAACCCAACTTAAAGGTAGTCCACATTGATAACTCCACCCCTAAACGTTACCGCTGCACGTATAACTGTCTGTATTTTATAACCGTAGGGGTCATTTTACTAAGGTACAGTAACAGATTTAGCTTCTGCTAAATGATGACACCCATCGGAATATAGGACTAGATTCTATATATCGTGCCTGAAACTATTTCCGCCTAAGTGTATTCTGTAAACCACATCTAGATTTAGGCATAGTTTTTAGAATACTCCTAACCGCCATGCCTACACCTAACTCTAGGCTCATCCATTTGTGCCAAGTGTATTCTATAAGCCTGTGCATAGATTTTTAGAACATAACATAGTAAATGACGGCAGATAAAGACCTGTACGGTCCATCCAGTCTGCCCAACAAGATAGACTCATTTTACAAGAACACTCATGGACTGCCCATTCCATGCCCATAGCCATGCCCCCTTTTTGGCAGCACTCATTAAAATTTATACACACCACTTCACAGAACACGCCTAGCAAATAGTGTGCATAAATTCCAATTAATGCCAATTAGTGTGAATGATTGGTTGTTAAGTGGCAATTATCAGTACTGATGGGCTTGTTAAGTAATTAAATTGTGCATGCAAATCCAGAACATGACCAGATTTGTGCGTGCAATTTCAGTCACTCTATATAGAATCCGGGGATAATGAGCCTCTTATCACTTAGCGCACGCAAATCATTGGCATGCACTAAATCCATTAGCACGCCTTAGTAAAAGGACCCCTTAGTGTGTAAGTTCAGGGCATGGTCCTAGCCTGTCTATGCTTATCCCACATCCACACACCCCTTGCAGGTACATACAATAGAATTTGCGCACCAAGAGGTCTTTTTACAAAGACGCACTAGCATTTAGTTCGCATTAAAAACACTACATGCCTTTGTAAAAGACCCCCTAAATGTTATAGAATATGGACTAAGGGGGGCATTATCAACATGATCCTGGGGAACTGGGTTCGATTCCCACTGCAGCTCCTTGTGACTGTGAGCAAGTCACTTAACCCTCCATTGCCCCAGGTACAAAATAAGTACCTGTATATATGTAAACCGCTTTGAATGTAGTTGCAAAATACCACAGAGGCGGTATATCAAGTCCCATTTCCCTTTCCCATTATAGCATGGGCTATTGTTAAGATGGGTTATTTTCCTACAAGTCGTGCTATTTTAAACAAAGGATCTCATTGCATAAAATGGGACCCTGTGCTAAAACAGCATGATGTGATAAAATGATACCTTTCATTCTAAGTGCAGTTATATGTGTAACTGTATATTAGTGACATTTAGCTCCAGTTATCACCATTAATAGATGGAATGTGATGACCACAAATGCTCGCAGTCTAAGCAATAAAGTTCATGACCTTCAAGCCCTGATGTTGGAGGCAGACTTAGACGTTGTTGCAATCATGGAGATGTGGCTCAATGGTTCCAATGAATGGGATGCAAACATACCTGGCTATAATCTATTTAGGAAGGATAGAGATGGTCATAAAGGTGGAGGAGTAGTTCTGTATGTGCGAAATGATATTGCAGCGACTGAAATGACAGGGACCTGGGGAAAGGAAGAAGCAATATGGATCACCTTAAAGAGAGATGATAGAACCTCTGTCCACGTGGGTGTTGTCTACAGACCCCCAACACAATTGGATGAACTAGATAAAGATCTGATCGCAGATATTCAAAAGTTGGGAAAAAAGAGAGAGGTGCAGTTGCTGGGAGATTTCAATCTGCCAGATGTAGATTGGAATGTTCCATCTGCAGAATCGGAAAGAAGTAGAGAGATCATGGATGCTTTTCAAAATGCTCTATTCAGACAAATGGTGATGGAACCCACATGGGAGGGAGCGACGCTGGATCTGGTGCTCACAAATGGGGATAGTGTGTTAAATGTCCGAGTGGGTGCCCACATGGGCAGCAGTGACCATCAAACAGTTTGGTTTGATATGACAGCTGAAGTGGAGGGCGGCCACTCAAAACTCAAAGTCCTGGATTTCAAGCATGCTGACTTTAGTAAAATGGGGGAATACCTGAGGAAGGAGATGATGGGCTGGGAGGGCGAATGAGAAGTGGAAGGACAGTGGTCCAGGCTGAAAGAAGCTATAAATAGGGCCACAAACCTTTATGTAAGGAGAGTAAATAAAAGCAAGAGAAAAAGGAAACCGATATGGTTCTCCAAGCAAGTGGCCGAGAAAATAAAGGCTAAAGAGCTGGCGTTCCTGAAATACAGAAAAACTCAAGAAGAGGAACATAGAGAGGAATACCGGATGAAACTGAAAGAAGCCAAGAGAGAAATACATCTGGTGAAAGTGCAAGCGGAAGAACAAATGGCTAGAAATGTAAGGAGGGGGTGACAAAAATTTCTTCAGGTATATTAGTGAAAGGAGGAAGGCTAAAAAGGGAATTGTGAGACTGAAAGATGCTGCGAACCGCTATGTAGATAATGATGAAAAAAAGCAAATTTGCTAAATAGATACTTTTGTTCTGTTTTCACAGAAGACAATCCTGGAGAAGGACCGCGATTGACTGGCAAAAGTACATATGAGAATGGAGTGGATAGAGCACCGTTCACAGAAGTGAGTGTGAATGAACAACTTGAAAATCTAAAGGTGGACAGAGTCATGGGAACAGATGGGATCCACCCCAGGATATTGAGAAGCTCAGATAGGTTCTGGCAGGTCCTCTTAAAGATTTGTTTAATAAATCCTTGGAGATGGGAGAAGTTCCATGGGATTGGAGAACGGCGGATTTGGTCCCTCTTCACAAAAGTGGTGATAGGGAAGAAGCTGGAAACTGCAGGCCGGTAAGCCTCACTTCGGTTATTGGAAAAGTAATGGAAGCGATGCTGAAGGAAAGGATAGTGAATTTCCTGGAAGCCAATAAGTTGCATGGTTTTACCGAAGGTAAATCGTGCTAAACAAATCTCATTGAATTCTTTGACTGGGTGACCGGAGAATTGAATCATGGACATGCTATAGACGTAATCTACTTATATTTCAGCAAAGCTTTTGACAGGGTTCCCCACAGGAGGCTCTTTAATAAACTTGACAGGCTGAAAATAGGACCCGATGTGGTGAACTGGATTAGGAACTGGTTGACGGACAGATGTCAGAGGGTGGTGGTTAATGGAACTCGCTCGGATGAGGGAAAGGTGAGTAGTGGAGTGCCTCAGGGATCGGTGCTGGGGCCGATTCTGTTCAATATATTTGTGAGTGACATTGCCAAAGGGTTATAAGGTAAAGTTTGCCTTTTTGCAGATGATACTAAGATTTGTAACAGAGTGGACACCTGGGAGGGAGTGGAAAACATGAAAAAGGATTTGCAGAAGCTAGAAGAATGGTCTAAGGTTTGCAATTAAAATTCAATGCAAAGAAATGCAAAGTGATGCACTTAGGGTGTAGAAATCCACGGGAGACATATGTGTTAGGCGGTGAGAGTCTGATATGTACGGACGGGGAGACGGATCTTGGGGTGATAGTATCTGAGGATCTGAAGGCGACGAAACAGTGTGACAAGGCGGTGGCTGTAGCTAGAAGGTCGCTAGGCTGTATAGAGAGAGGTGTGACCAGCAGAAGAAAAGAGGTTTTAATACCCCTGTATAAGTCATTGGTGAGGCCCCACCTGAAGTATTGTGTTCAGTTTTGGAGGCCGTATCTTGCTAAGGATGTAAAAAGAATTGAAGCGGTGCAAAGAAAAGCTACGAGAATGGTATGGGATTTGCGTTACAAGATGTATGAGGAGAGACTTGATGACCTGAACATGTATACCCTGGAGGAAAGGAGAAACAGGGGTGATATGATACAGATGTTCAAATATTTGAAAGGTATTAATCCGCAAACGAATCTTTTCTGTAGATAGAAAGGCGGTAGAACTAGAGGACATGAAATGAGATTGAAGGGGGGCAGACTCCCCTCCCTGCCCATCTTCAAAGCCTTGCTCAAAGCCCACCTCTTCAATGTCGCCTTCGGCACCTAACCATCATACCTCTATTCAGGGAATCTGGACTGCCCCTACTTGACATTTCGCCCATTAGATTGTAAGCTCCTTGGAGCAGGGACTGTCCTTTATGTTAATCTGTACAGCGCTGCGTAACCCTAGTAGCACTCTAGAAATGTTAAGTAGTAGTAGTAGTAAGAAAAATGTCAGGAAGTATTTTTTCACGGAGAGAGTGGTGGATACTTGGAATGCCCTCCCGCGGGAGGTGGTGGAGATGAAAACGGTAACGGAATTCAAAACTGTGTGGGATAAACTTAAAGGAATCCTGTTCAGAAGGAATGGATCCTCAGAAGCTTAGCCGAGATTGGGTGGCAGAGCTGGTGGTGGGAGGTGAGGTTGGAAGGTGGGGCTAGTGCTGGGCAGACTTCTACGGTCTGTGCCCTGAATATGGCAGGAACAAATCAAGGTCAGGTATACACAAAAAGTAGCACATATGAGTTTATCTTGGGCAGACTGGATGGACCGTGCAGGACTTTTTCTGTCATCATCTACTCTGTTACCATGTTACTGTGTTAGTGTCAATTAGCAGCTCCTTTGTCAATTAAGTTACATGATTAACTATAGATATTCTATAACCTACATGCACTATTTTGCATGCTATGTGATAAATTGGGCACACGAGATTATAGAATGAGGGGACATCATTTTCCACATGTATAATTCTGAACTTGTTTAATGATCAACCTAATTGTTTATTTTTCTTATAAATACCTTTGTGTGCTACCATGCATCATACGGTTAATTGGCTATTAAAGCTGTCTTTTGTTGAACACTATTTTCTGATTAATTCTGGGGTACAAGTGAGCTTGTCACAGAACTCAGAGAGCAATTTTGTCTTTGGTACCAGCCATCCACATATTAACAGGCACAAGGACCCTGGTTCCAGATACTGGAGGCCTCTGTCCACAAAAATAATTTAGATACCTAAAGGTGTGCACAGCCAGTTTTCTGCAGGGTACAAGTATCTACAGAGTGAACAGAATGGGCCCCTGTGGTTATGCAAATATAAAGATATATACACTACACACATATAACTATATCCATATATTTATAACTGTCTTCATTTCCAAATGTGAGTGTAATGCATATAAACAGCATCACTTTTTTAAAAATTTTGTGTTACATTCTTATGTCATGAACATAGCCCCAGAAATTTTTTTTCTTGCATGCACAACTATTTCTATAATGAATTGTATGCATATTGCAGGCTGCTGAAGATCCACATTATGTTCATAAGCCAACTACATGCACACAATACCTGACTTTACAAATCTAAGCCCCAACGTAAGGTTTTGAAAATTTAGCCCAGAATGTCATACCTCCTCCCCAGTCAGCTTTCATTCTCCATTCCCATGAGTGCAAATCAACTCTAGTGAAATTTAATTGCTGTATCTATGAAGAAAGAATCATAATTACGAACAGCCCTTATCTAGCAGTCCACTCTCTCTCTCTCCTTCTGACAAGTCCCGTGTTTGTGAACTGAATGGTGGTTGGAGGGGGGGGGCAGTTGAAAGTTACAGGGAGCAAATGAAGCAGCAACAAAAGGTGAAGCCTTGACAATTACATTAAAATTCATACATTTTAAATATGCTAACTCAACCACATTTTTGTGTTTTCTTTGATGGGAAAGAACAAGCTTCCATTTAAATTATTCCTGTCAAGAAATTAAAATTCCACTCTTACTTTCTAGGGATTTCAAAAAGCAGATGCACCTGCAGTAACAAGTCTAAACAGCATGGCATTTCCTTCCAACAAGAGTACTAAGGGTACTGCTCACATGTTCTCAATTTCTATTCAGTCATAAATTTCAATATTATTAATAACGTGTTTATAAAGCAATTTCAGTGTGCCTTTTCAAATACATTTCACAAACATAGGTTAATATTTGTTTTGTAATCATAAATGAAACAGAGGGAGAAAATACCTTTTACCAAATCTGCAAAATAATCTTGATAACTAAGGGGTCCTTTTATGAAGCTGTGGCAAAAGGGGGCCTGCGATGGCATCGATGCATGTTTATGACATGCGTCGAGACCCTCTTTTACTGCAGCGGATAAAAGGCAGGTCTTTGGTTTTTTCAAGAAATGGAGGTGCAGCAAGTGAAGCACTTGCCACGTGGCCATTTTGGGGGGAGCACTTACCGCCACCCATTGAGGCTGTGGTAAGGGCTGCTGCACAAACTCAGAAGTAAATGGGCAGCGCATGTTACTGCCTGATTACAGCCGGGTACACACCGGCACTACAAAAATTGAAATATTTTTGCAGTGCCAGAAATGGCGTGCACTGGGGGAGGGAAGTACCGCCAGGTTTCTGGGGTAGCCCGGCAGTACTTCCCTTTTAGCGAGCACTTACCACCACTTCGTAAAAGGGCCCCTAAACAACTGTGTTGAATGTGAGATCAAGAGAAACAATTTTCAAATAGTTCATTTCATTGGAAATCTAGATAGGTGGTTTTAATGCACGTGCTTCACTCATATTTTCAGAGTGACCATTTGAGTGCATTTCTTAAAAAAAAATCCACATAAACATCAGAAAACCATTCACATAATTTGCACCAGCTGTTTTGTGCGGGTGGCTAAGAGGAGGAAAACAATGGCTGTGTGTTACTTTCCTCTCCTGACCTAAACAAACCCAAAGGAATGCTCTGCTTTAATGTAGGGGGTCTTGGAACCTCCTATATAATGAGGGAGGGCAATTTTCAGACAGAAAAATTGAGCTCTCCATGTCCGGTTTCAGTGTTCTAAAATAAATAGGTTATGTTGGAAATTGTATATTTATTGGACTTTTTTTTTTTTTTTTTAGATAACCAATCTTTGCATTCATTTTCTTTGTGGCAGACAATATTGCAGTGGTAACATGAATGAGGATGGGCCCTGGACCAGATAAACTGGATCCACACAACGGTGAACAAAATAACATTTATTTCAGGTGTCAGATAGGGGTCCAAGTGGAGAAAGAAAAGTAAACAAAAAAACTAGCAGTGTATGCTGGCTCCCTAGAGTACCAGTACAATCTTCAGCTGTCAACAAAGGCCAATCTGCATCTGGCTGGGTCCAAGATATCAGTTTGCAAGGTTCCAAGTTAAACTTGGCTTATCTGACTGTCACGGTTGCAGTTCATAGATACATGGTGGAGGGACCCTACATAGGAGCCGACTCTGTGGGTGCTGTGGGTGCTTGAGCACCCCCAATATTGAGAAAATTCCTTGTATGTGTCCAGGGAGGAGTTATTTCCACTGGGCTTAGCACCCCCAATAATTTTGAAAAGTTGGCTCCTAGGAGGTGTATGCAGTCGGGCATCGCTGCTTCCCTCTGGGCCTCCTTAACCTAGTTGTGCCCTGAGCTTTTATACATCCTGGACCATGCCCTCCTGGCTCCACTCCTCCTGTATCATTTCTCCTTTGCACAGAACTATGAGTTTTAAGGTGGTTCAGACATTGTGAGTATCCTTAAAGGAAGTGGCAGCATCTTACAGCAGTTGCCTTCACATACCCTCCCCCCTCAGCTCAACCATGCCTGCTTGAGCACCTGCAATGTCAGGGCCCACCTCCTGAGACAAAAAAAAATCTATATTTGCCTGAGTCCGGCCCACCCAATGTTGCACTGCAAAATTGAAGGGCTGGAAGTTGAGGAACTACTGCATGATGTGTGCAATGGACTATGATTTTTAAGGTGGTTCTGACACTGTGAGGGAGTATCCTTAGGGAAAAGTGGAAGCATCCTATAGACTCTCTCACAATTACTATAAAGCAGGATGATGGCTGTCCTGAGGAAGCGTGAATAGAAAGTCTAGGTCCAAGAGAGGGCCAAGCTGCACAGAAACCAGGCAAGATCATGAACCAGGAATGAAGCAGGTATGGAACATGGAACCAAACATGGGCCAGGAATTGGGTGTGGACTGGGAACAAATGATAAAACATAGACCAAATGTGGAAAAGGTAGAGATGAACTTGCATTAAAGCAGTGCAAGGATTCAAGACATGAGATGGCACAGGACAAACCCACCAAAACTAACCATTATAGGTGTGTCTGCCTAGGCTTCCTTATATATGAGCATTAATAAGATTAACCTTTTGCTTGTTCAATGGGCTCCTCTGGCAAGTTCTTCTTTTGCAACTCATGGTCATGTTTCCTGGCTCAGGTACACGTTTGTAGCCAATGACCTATGAAGCTGCAGGTCTACTTCCTGGCACACCCTTACAAGCAGCTTTGTGAATAGTATATAACTGCTGTGGGAAGCTGCAAGAGGAGTTTGAGGTACATACAGAGTGTGTCATACGGAGTAAAACTGTACTATCACTAAGTCATTAGACCATAGATGGTGTAAGGGGGTTTATAGAACTCTGTCCCTCACCCTTAAGAACAGTCCCTTAGACAGTCTGAGCCACCTTAAGAGCATTAGTCCCTCCCGAGAGGAAGAGAACTGGCAGGAACGTGGAGCCTAAACCACAAATATTCAGCAGAGATAACCAGTTGTCTCCCACTGAATATTTGAGGTAAGGTGCTAAAACGCTATTTAACCGGCCAGGACCCATTCTTGGCTGGTTAAACAGTTTTGAATATCGGCCAATGAGCGCCTAAATTTTCTTATGTGCAACTGCAAAGGGGTGTTAACATGGGAGGGGCATAGGCATGTCAGGATGTTGTGACTATTCCTGCACACTCTTTACAGAATAATTGCATTTATGCACCCAACTGCTGCTTTTTAAGTGCAAGCATTTATCTTTGCCATAGACATAACATAAGTAGTCACACCTAGAGTTTGACACTAGTATTCTATAACAGATTTGGCCCATGACTCTGTCCATTTGTAGAATTTCCCCCTTACTGCCTTTCATTTAACATAAGAATAACCATACTGGGTCAGACCAATGGTCCATCTAGCCAAATATCTTGCTTCCAGCAGTGCCCAATCCAGGTCACAAGTACCTGGCAGAAACCCAGATAGTAGCAACATTCCATGCTACCAATCCCAGGGCAAGCAGTGGCTTCCCATGTCCATCTTAAAAACAGACTATGGACTTTTCCTCCAGGAACTTGTCCAAACCTTTTTTAAACCCAGAGTTCCAGAGCTTAAACTATTCTATTTCCTCCTGTTTCTTTTAAAAGTATTTCTATGCAATTTCACTGGGTCCCCTGGTCTTTGTACTCCACATCACTCAGGATTTTGTAGATCTCAGTCCTATCCTCCCTCAGCCATCTTTTTTACAAGATGAAGAGCACTAACCTCTTTAGCCTTTCCTCATATAGAAGCAGTTCCATCCCCTGTATCATCCCCTCTATCATTTAGGTCGCTCTTCTTTGAACCTTTTCTATTTCTGCTATATCTTCATTGAGATATGGCTACCAGAACTAAACGCAATATCAAGGTGAGGTTGCACCACGGAGTGATGCAGAGGCATTATAATATTTTTGATCTTATTTTGTATCCCTCTCCTAATAATTCCTTTCATCCAGTTTGCTTTTTTGGCCGCTGCCGCACACTGGGCAGAAGATTTCACCTTATTGTCTATAATGACACCTAGGTCTTTTTCTGCAGGCCATGATTCACCAGCCAACAAATGATGGACTAGTAGTGTTCTATGATTTAATGTTTTATGATTGGAATTCAACAATGGACTAGTGCACTCATGGGCATTTTAAAATATACTTAAAATTACTAGATCTGAATATGGAGGAGAACAGAGGGAAGTCATATCTGTCAATTGTGTAATATTGATGCATTTATGATATACTGAATGTGTTAAGCTATAATTCTGTGTTAGTCATAGTAAGTATTCTCTGACCTAGAGCGAGTTGTATTGTGATTACTACCAAATTTGTTTCCTTTAGGTAAAATGCAGCACATTACCTATTCCTCAGCTATGATTCACCCATTATTTTTATTGTATTATCTTTTGTTCATGCCAATTCTATTTTCTATTTTAATTTTCCCTTGGGCCTTTCTAAATGTAATTATGTTCTGAAATGAACTGACCTGCCTAATTTATTACATTTGAGGGAAGAAGTTTTCTCTAACAATTTATGTTGGCAGTGCTATATAAACCCAAGTGTGTTTCTGTGCATCCCTTTGACTTTAAAACACTGTGTTCCATCAACATTGTCAGGCTTACCGGTCTATAATTTCCCAGATCACCCCTAGAACCCTTTTTAAAATTGGAGTCACATTCATAATGGACTAGTCAGTCAGTTCTTGCATTGGCTATGTACACTGGTTTCTTACTTTGAGATTATCCATGCAAATGGGGGCAGACCAGGTAAGTTAACTTTAGCTGACCATTTGAACGAAGACTTTTCCTAGAGGAAGAAAATAATGTGTAAAGCATTTTTGAACCTGATCAATTTTTAATTAATAACATTCAATACAATTACTATTGTTAAAACAGAGACATCAAATAACACCTTCCCACCAATCCCCAAAGATAACAATCTCTCCAACAGTATATTATCGTGAATAATGTCAAATCATCCTAGATAATCAAAGGAGACCTGCAGGGCTCCATTCTCGCCCTTTTCTTTCTAATTCTGTGTAGTTGCAGCCAGTGGCGTAGCCACAGGTGGGCCTGGGTGGCAGCCCACCCACTTAGGGCTCTAGCCCACCCAACAGTAACACATGTTTAGCAGTAGCTGTGGGGATCCCAAGCTCTGCCAGCTGAAGACTTCCCCCTGATGGTAATGAAAATGCTGCTCTCCACAATACTGGCACCTGTGCATGCTTAGTTTTCAGCGCATGCCTACTGCAGACTACCAAGGTGGAGAGAAGTATTTTCCCACCAGCTGAGATATTTTTTTGGTGGGGGCGGGGAGAACATTTGGTGCCCACCCGCTTCTTGCCTAGGCCCACCCAAAATCTGTTGTCTAGCTACACCCCTGGTTGCAGTTGATTTGGAGTGGAGGAGTACCCTTTTGGTTAGAGCAATGGACTAAGACCCATAGGATTAAGAACCAGGGGAACCTGGTTCAAATCTTGCTTCTGCATCTTGTGCTCTTGGGCAAGTCACTAAACCTCCATTGGCCCAGGTACAAACTCAGATTGTGTACCCTCCAGATACAGAAGAATACCTGAATGTACATGCTTTGATAGCTTTTGGGGCTTGCAGGTATTATGCAACAAATAAATAAACATTGTGATATCAGCATTTGATAATGCAAATCCTTTATAGCTGTGCCAAACTTTCAAACAGTTTGTTGGCTTTTAATACCTGACTGCATAAGAATTTGTTAAACTTTAGGGCCCTGTTTACTAAGCTGCGTTATAGGTGCATTAGCGTCTTTAACACACGTTAACCATGTACACTCCTACAATATCCCTATAGACACCTACATGGTTAGCGCGCACCTTAGTAAACAGGGCCCTTAATTTGCCACAGACAGAGGAGTTATGAGTGGGTAATGATGACCCCTATCAACTGCAATTGAGCAGGAAAACTCCCAGGAACCAGATTATCTGTGCATCTAAAATATTGCACCTGCTCTCTAAATTTCAGAAAAGCAAAAAGATATTTTTAAAATCTATTTTTTGATCTGAATTTTGCTTTTATGTGTATGGATTTAAATCAAGTTAAAGGAAAACAAGTACATGACTTTAAAACAAATAATGCATTTGGTGCTGCTTTGTGCCCTCGTTTATAATGTTTCTCTCAAAAGCACATGACTCAGCAAAGGCTGAACCAACATCATAAAGAAGACATTGTGACCAAACTAGGTATTTAGCAATGCAAATCACATGTCAAATATTTTAATACCAAGACAATAAATATTATACGAAAGCATGCTATGTATTTTTCTTTTTAATTAGTACAATAGTCACTGCTTAACAACAGAAGGAATTGATTATTGTGTCAGCTACCATTGTTAGCAGGTACTGAAGAGGCGATGTTATAATTAGTTGCATTGGGTATTTTAAAAAAACGACTGTAATATACACTAGGAATCTGTTCCACCAGCATTGCAGCACACTTTGTGGCTTTCTGAAACTAATACGGCATGTTCTTCCTTATCTGTTTGCCTAGAAATGGTTGTTTGTTTTTCATATGTAAACTAGTTTCTCTGTTAGTAACTGCAAAGGTCTATTTATGGTGGACTGAGATCTATACATACATCTCATTCAGCCGCAGGTTTTCTACCTAAAAGAAGGACTTTGCATTTCTTCAAGTCAGTCTACCTGATTACAACTCGGAGCAGAAATTAAGGCCTATGTGTAAGTGACTGGGTCACTTCTTCAGTATTATTTCACACAAAACACTATAAATGAATTCATTTTGAAAAGAAAGCCAACAAAGGTTCATAAGTGGTACCAGGACCATACCAAGCTATAAAGTACCCCCCCCCCCCCCCCCCCCGTGTGACTCACTCACTGATACCCTGCCCACTTTGTCACTACCAATAAAATGAGACAGTGAGCTGGGAGTAATTTTTATACCTCTCCATATTAGCATCCTCATTGCTCTTACAACCTTTGGTACACCACTGAGAGGTACCTAATAAAATAAACATCTCTCCCTAACAAGTATTTAGTTGTTTTCCTATTGTAATGGGACCCTACTCCTAAGAGTTGACCTTACCCTACAATTAACCAGAATTGAAATAATAAAAGTCACAGTGGCCAAGATCTACCTCAAAGAAGGAGCTCTGGTATGAGAGGATCCACTACATTAAAAAAAAAAGTATATATTAATCTGTTGATGAAGATAAATTTAGTGCAGAGGAAAGGTGTTACTTCAGCTCATAGAATCAGTGAGCTTCAGACCCTAGTAGCCGATCCACCTTACACTAGATTCCATCATAACAGAATAGTTCTCCATATGCATTCTAAGTTCCTTCCTAAGGTGGTGTCGGAGTTCCATCTTAACCAGTCAATCTGCCAACTTTCTTCCCCAAACCACACGTCCATCCTGGCAAAAGCGCACTGCACACCTAGGACTGCAAGTTAGCCTTAGGGCCCTGTTTACTAAGTCGTGCTATAGGCATGCTAGCGTTTTTAGCATGGTGTCTCTAGCATTAGCACATGCTAATTTTTAGTGTGCGCTAAAAACGCTACCTCACCTTAGTAAACAGGGCCCTTAGTCTTCTATCTGGAGAGGATTAAAGCCCATAGACAGTCCACCTAGCTTTTTGTTTCTTTTCATCCCAACATGATGGGGACAGCCGTTGGAAGGCACACTTTATCCAATTGGCTAGCAAATTGCATCTCCTTCCTGCTAAGTGTAGATACCTTGATAAGATGGTTTGGTAACTCGCATTACGGCAGCATTTATATGCTATACATACTCTCATCAATGGTCTTTTTAAAGATCAGCTCATGGTTATTCTGCAAGACATATTACCAAGGATAGATGTGATTGTCAAATGTACGCATCAGGACTCCTGAGGCAGGCACGTGTGTGCCGAAACACGGTACCGTATCATCTTCAATAAATGTCTTTAATTCAATATTGAGAGTTTGTGGTCTGTTTAGAAGAGCCTGATCCAATTCCCACTCCTTGTTTTGGCTTTGTCTATCCTGTGGGACTTTAGTGTTCTTTCCACTTTTTGTGGTCGTTTTGCATTGGTAATAGAGTTCAACAGATATTTATAGATTTAACTTAAAAATGTATTTTTAATAAGATTTAAGAAAATCTAAGTTTCAATTAACTGCTTGAAATAAGATGTTATGAAGATTTAAGTTTCAATTAACTGAATGGTCTGGAATTGTTCAAAACACAGTAAAGTTTCAGAACTCAAATTAGATCATAAAACTTAGCTGGAGTTAAATTTCTTTTAAATAAATTCAGTTGAATTTTTACAGTGAATGTGTATGTTCTTCCTTTCTTACTGTTACTATAGACTTCCATAAGAACTTGTACTCAGAAAATCGTTCATGCCAACATCAAATAAAGATAAGCTTTCAAACCAACAATACTTTATATACTTTGATTCCCTTATAATAACCTTAACCTTAAAAGACTATAATTCTTCTCTTTTTTCTGTTACTCTAGGAGTGGCTAGATCTAATATGGAATGGCAATGATTTTTTTAGATAAACATATCTTCCGCACCTCCCCAGGTAGCAAATCAAAATTTAACCTCAGGTTACACTATTAACTAGTTTTCTATTTGAGAAGTTAACACAATCCTTATTTTCTAATCACTGAATATATTATAACTGACTGGAAAAGTTAAGTCTGGGATTTTCTTTTCTTAAGTTTTGACATTCACACTCACTAGGAAATTATAGACTCTTAAAGTCTGTAATTTTAAAAATTGGAAAATGTTCAGGTTGGCTAGTACCTTTCTTGCCAAATGTGTAATAGTATTGCCACCAAAAGAAAAACTGATTAGAGCACTAGATGACCTGCACCTCACGTAAACATGAGCAACAAACAAAAAAGTGAGGTGAGTTCAAGGAGGATATCAAGAAGTCTTTAATGTAAACAGCATAAAAGTAATCCTTTGCATAATTTATGTCACCGAAGTTTCGCCGGTCAGATGGTGTTTGCAGCTCAGCGGTTTTCCTACTGAGGATTTCACAGAGATTCAATAGCCAGGACTTTGACTTTACTCTTATGTTAAGCTTTTTCACCTAACACAAGAGATCAACCTGACCCCTGAGGCAGGCCTTTGAGCTGAAACACGGCTGCATCAGGTCGCTTTTATGCTGTTTACATTAAAGACTTCTTGATATCCTCCTTGAACTCACCTCACTTTTTTGTTTGTTGCCTTTCAACCTCAAACACTGTTATCTAGCATACCCAATGATGCTGTCTATACTTTCTCCTGCTGCTATTTAGCATTAGTCATGTAATATTCTCACCCCTGACAGTTATCATTCATCGTAACCTCTATCTGTTTAGATTAGCAGCGGAGAAGTTCACCAAATGCTGCTTCCTACATAGGAGTAATAAACTACAAAACCAAAGACACTGAACAATAGTACGCACTAATAGTACTACATACACTCTATAAAGATAGTATTTCTTAATATTCTAATTTTCTTTTTTCTCTTTTTTCTTTACTAATAAAGAGAACACTCAGGAGTCACCACTGTTTAAGGCAATATCATTGATTTTTGCCAAGTGGCATAGCACCTCTTCATAGGGCTATCTCTTAAATGTGAATGTAAGTGCTATTGCAAACATACAAGAGTGCTAAAATTCAATGTGCTCAAAAATAGGCAAAGAATAATCATAACTTATCTTAAATACATGCGAACTTCTTATTTGTTTTTTCTTTTGTTATGGAGTCGCTATCCGTCTCAAAAGTTTACAGTCCACAAAGGCTTCCCCTGATTGCGCCCGACACTGCGGGTTTCAATTATTTCCTCAGGGACTCGGGTTAATCGCCATATCAAATATACAATTCAACAGAGTCCTGTAAGCTGAGACACCAATGCTGAACGCTTTCAATACATAGGAGTAGCATAGATACTACAGCAATGGACTGAAGAACAGGGAAGACAAGGTTCAAATTGGCTTCTCCCACTGATATTCCTTGCCATGCGAAGGAAACCACTTCACCCTCCATTGCCTCAGACACAAAAACTTAGGGCAGATTTACTAAAGTGTGCTAACACCTTTGAAATGCATTATTAGCAAGTAGGTCCCATTGCATAAAATAAGACCTTAAATAAATGACACATATTAATGTGTACTGATAGAGTAGAATGTCTCAGTAAATCTAGCTCTTATATTGTAAGCCCTGTGGGGACAGGAAAATATCCACTGCACCTGAATGTAATTTGCCTTCAACTACCATGAAAAACCAGGAGTTGAATCCAAATAAGTAAACTTCTGTTCCCTGCAGTTTATAGTTAGTCACCTGTGTCCTAATTGTGAATCCTAAGAAAATTAATATATGGTTTGTATAGCATGCATACATGTGCTTTACACAAACATGGAGGCAAACTGAGAACACTTTCCTGGTAAAGGTCAGGCATCACTCAGGAGTGCCTGACCTTGAAAGAGACGACCTGAGAGTCAAAGTAGACAAGGGATTAAAGAGATGAATATAGAGAAATCTTTTATCTGAAAAGGGGAGGGGGGTCCATGAGCCAAGGATGTGATGAGCTTGGGATTTGTCTACTGACATGTGCAAAAAGATTATTTGAATCTAGAAGAATTGGGGGATATTAGAAAGCATTCCTTATAGGTCCCTGAAGCTGAAGAGCCTAAAGAGAGAGGAGACACCCTGAGTCCAGAAGAAAGAACACCAATGTGCCTGAAGAGGAATGCACTCTGGTCAACCAAACAAACAAAAAATAGCTAAATGATTTCAACAAGTCCAGTAACAAGTAAATTTTTAATGGACAGAGAGTAGGGTCATAATAGCTAACGAGCTCATTATCACCCTATCTAAATGATTCGCATATGCATGCATGCTAATTTTTAGCACACACATGCATATCTGATTTAGAGGTTATCACCTGTGCTTTATCATTACTGATTAAGCTACTGTTTAGCATGCATACTGCTAGTGACCTTCAGTAATGATTGCCCAATTTCCCTTACCTTGTGATGGGAGCTATCTGAATATCTGTCCTGGTCAGTATTGAATGCAGCACCAGATAGGGATATCCATATGGCCCTCAGTTTGCTTACACACAAATGCATGCACTGCAGATCATTGCCTAAAGACCTGTGGGCATGCTGGTGTATGGGATGGAATGGAACAGTAAGAACAGTTTTCTGCCCAGATATGAGCCCATAGCCATGTGCTTTATCACATTATGTGGTGCATGCATCTTGAATCACACAATCTGGTTATATAGAGACAGACAAGAGTCCATGGCTGTGTGTTGAGAGCAAAGGCATTTGTATATTGATGGTATGTAACAGTTTCCTTACCTGCAAATGTGTCTATGGCTTCAGATGGGGGTGTGAGCAGTCAGAACATGAAAGATAGTGGCCATAAATCTTAATACATCCGCAGAGGGCTATCAACAGCAGCAGTCCTTTATGTGCCACCAGAAGAGAAGGCTGGAGCATTTGGTATCATCACAGCTGACTTGAGGGTCGCAGATGAGGAGGCAGATGCATCTATACCACCATCCTTGCCCTTCGATGAGCAAGCTGAGCCAGGAGATGATGACACAGATGCTGTGAGAGAGGAACACCATCATGCAGATCACTGCAGCCAGAAGTTGGTGAGCTTTGCTGTGCACTTTCTGGTGCAAAACCCAGGACTGAATGCTGGAACTCACTGAGCGTCAGATGGTCCTGAAAGACAGGCGGCTGGAATTGAGTGAGCTGATGGTGAGAGAGATGTGGTCCTTCACCCATGAGGTCCTGGCCCTGCATGAGGGGTTGAGAGATCAACACAAGGACCAGCTGAGACACCAAATCCTCTACTACACTGCCCTACCATCTGTCTCCACAGCACCAGAGGGAGGACCTACATTTGCTGGCACTTGACTAAACATAAAGCTGACATTTAACCATATGTACTTGTGTGCAAGCGAAACTCCAAAGTCAGGTCAGGCACCTCTGCTGCCTGTATCGTGACCCTCCATCATCACAGTTACAGCCAGCAAACTCCAGTAGACAACAGGGCTCCATGATGTTCCTCAACTTCTATGGGGCTGCATGATATGCTCGGCTGGTAGATGATGTGTCGCCAAATTCCTCTGAGAGTAGTGGCACCCCATCTAGCATCACAGAACATCATGGCAGTCAGGGTTTGCAGAAGGGAGGAAGGTGGAAATGTGAAGAAGGGTAGAGGACAGGGAAAGGGAAGCTGAAAAAGGTAATTCATTCACATGTGTGAAGATATTGAGCACTGCTGTCACTATAGGGGAGATGGGAAAGAGAATGAAGAGCACTGTAACCACTATTTGCTGAAATATACGTACATGCCTTCATTGAAATTGCCTATTATGTGTTGATTTCTTGTTCTCTGGCCCAGCGGGTAAAGAGGGGATGGCGCCTCCTGTGTGATTAGGTCAGAATCATCCTTTGTGTCCTGGTCTTGCATGTCTGCTCCCTATGGAAGGGGTTGTCTGCACCTTAGTGCCATATTATGGAGCATTCAGCAGGCCATAAATATGTGACAAACTTTCTTGGATCTAAACAGCAGTTATTCCCCAGATTGGTCCAGGCACCAGAAGTGGCTTTTGAGCAGGCCAAATGACCTCTCAATAATAGTACTCGTTTAGTGGAGGAATAGCCTAATGGTTAGTGCAGTGGGATGAGAACTTGGGGAACTGGGTCCAACTCCTACCTAGGCAAGTCACTTAACCGTCATAAAACGAGAAACAAGCTGAGAGCTGTAGTGAGTAGGCACTGCAAGGATGCCTCAGGAAAGTGGGATCTTTGATTGAATACAAAGACAACATCACTTGTGCATGCAGAGGTATGAGCATGGGGTAGTGAAGTGCTTATCAAGCAGCCAACAGTCAGTGATCTGTCCACTAGAGAATGACACGGGAGCGGGTAATCGCGGTAAACTGCAGTAATCCACAGTAAAACCACAGGAATGGGGAAAATTTTCAAAGTTTTACCGCAGGTGCAAAAAGAGGTTATTTCCCCGCCCCACAGGAGCAGTAATAACCCCTGCACCCGTGCTACAACAGACGCCTACCTTTTTCTCGTCCTCCCTCCCTTCCTTCCAAGTCCGATGTTGTTCACTTGCTCTCCCTGCCCCCCCCCCCCCCCCGCCGTCGCCACCGCCGTCTGGTCCTGTATTGCACTCACCCTCCTCCTCTGCAAGTTCCGGTGTCACTCCTGCACCTCTCCACTGTGCTCCCGCTGCAGCCTTACCATCTTCCGGGCTGCCGGCAGCGTTAGCAATGTAAGCACGCTGCCTTCGTGGAGCCCGGAAGCCTTCTCTCTACTGCGACTTTCTGTTTCTGCTCGCTGCAGAGAGAAGGCTTCCCGGCGCACGAAGCCTTCCCGGCGTGGTTACATTGCTAACGCTGCTGGCAGTCCAGAAGATGGAAAGGCTGCAGCAGGAGCACAGCGGAGAGGTGCAGGAGTGACACCAGAGCTTGCAGGAGAGGGAGAATGCGATACAGGACCCGATGGCGGCAGCGGCGGGGGGGGGGGGGGAGAGCGAGCAACATCAGACCCTGTGGGAACGGAGGGAGGGAGAATGACACCGACCCTGTGGGGGGGGGAGGCAGGAAGATTGGCTGAGTGACACCGAACTTGGGAGGGGGAGGGAGGAAAAGCAACACAAGACCTTGTGGGGAGGGGGAGAGTGAAAGCGACACCAGACTTTGTGGAGGGGGAGGGAAAGTGACACCAGACAGACCTTGGAGGGAAGGAAGAAGGGAGGGAGGGAGGGAGAGAGGGAGAGTGACACGACCTTGCAAGTGGGAAGAGGAAAGAAGGGCATGGGGTATAGGGCCTTGGAAGCAAGGGAATGAAAGAGAGAAACGGATGGAGCTGGGGACTGATAGGGTGATGAGATCCAGTGGAGAGTAGATGAGGTCTAATAGGATGGGAATGAGGGCTAAGGAAGTGGGTGAAAAAAGATAAGAGTTTAGAAGACTGGATATTAAGTGAGAGACAGAGGGAGCAATGGTAAAAGCTAGTAGGTAGATGAGAAGTGAAACAGAGACTAAGGTGAGAGAAAGGGGGATAAACACAAATAAGGGGGGGGGACATGAAATGAAAGGTCACTGCCAGACAGATGTAGAGAAGGAAAGGACAAAGCCAAGAGGAGAGAGAAGAAATGGAAACGCCAACGTGGAAAAGAATTTAGAGAAGACGGACACGTGAAAAGTGGAAAAGAGACTGGGACTAGCCCAATTAGAAAAATAAAGTGCTCAGACAACAAAGGTAGAAAAGAAATATTTTTATTTAATACTTTTTAAGGACTGAGATGTGCCCGCTTTGTGAAATGTTCGTCTTTTCTATTTTTGTATTTTGCAGAGTGCTGGAGAAAATATATTTCGGTTTCTCTTTTACCAGTGTTTACCTAGCTTTCTCGAGGGAGATCTCTAGTTCAGTTTTTCTGTGGTTCCCTGTTTTGTATAGTGAGAAAAAAATTAAATGTGCTTGGAGTTGTAGAATGATTAGAAAAATTAGTGCTCATTATTGCTTGTTATGTGAATGAATATTCCATCACTGTTTCATTATTGCTTGCCAGACCAGTCCAGTATTATTACATTTTAAGGGCATTTGTTTTAATTCGTGTATGCAGTCCTTACATGCACTTGATTTTGCTTTTTAAACCCAAAGGTAAATCTTAAGTGTGGTTAAACAATGAGGCTTCTGTGGATAGGGACAGAGTTCGCGGGGACGGGGCGGGGATAGAGTTTGCGGGGACGGGGTGGGGATGGGGACAAAATTTGTCCTTGCGTCATCCTCTACTGTCTACCCTCAAGATTTTCATAGATTCCAGAGTGTTAGAGGGAGTATGTGTTATGACAGGAGCCAAGAAATCTGGGGAAGACATCTGTTATTTCACCCTGGACATTAAATACCACCTGCATGTAAAGGGAGTGAAAGGCGTTTCTGTTGCAATAGGTGGCCTCCCTCCTTTCTGGTGGGTCTGATAAGCACAAGTGTATAATCTATGACCCCCCCCCCCCCCCCAAGGGCCATTTCATAAAATTGTGTCATTGTTTGCTGCTTGAGCTACACACTGTGAAGGAAAGCTATATATTCAGAGGTGTGCATAAGAAAAGCCCAAAGAACTGCATGAGGCACTGTGAGGTGGCAGACTGGCTAAGGCAGCCAGTGCAGACTGGAAATTGCCACTGGTGAAAAATGCTACGGCTGAGTTGACCTTTAGGAGTACCAGCATAGGTTACACCATCTGTGTAGTGAAGTGGGGGAGAGGGTCTGTCTTCTGGTAGAACCTGATGAGGCACTGGTCATCTGTGATATCTAGGAGTTGGGTCTTAAGCCTATATATCCTGTGATAGGGATGCCATCCTTTCTTCCTTGAGTGCCTTATGCAGCATGGCCCGCACAGCCCATTTGTTGATGCCACTCATGACTCCTGCCTCTCACCACCATCATCCTGTATAACCTAGCACCAGCACCCTAGCAGGCCACATGCATATACACTCAGCCACAGACCCAGGGACCTAAACATACACACACAGACTCAGAACTAAGGACTATCAGGCAGCAGGGCACAACCAGAGAGACTCATAATGGAGCAGAGAAAGCACACAGGTGGAGGTTGAAGGAGCACAGGTGGTGGAAGGTTTCATGGAATGATGCAGATAGGAGGTTTGTATGGAGGTGGTGAAGAAGGCTAAAACCCAGTTGTGACAAAACAGTGGGTTTTTAAGCCTGAAAAACTGTATTAACTATTTCTTGAAGTATATTTTTCTAGTTTGGCCAGCAAGTGGTGCATGTTTACATGCTGATGGTGAATGGCAACGGACAGCAGACACCGGAGATGCCAGACCTAACAAAAGCAACCGGATGTCCTCAGCAAGGAGAAGATGCAGGACCGGCCTGCACAGAGTTCTCCTGAAGGAGACCAGACTCCTTGTGGACAACGGCCCGTGCGTTGGCAGGGCCAGGTGCCATACCAGCTGAAATCTGGCAGATCTACATGGTAGAACAACAGTGGCTAGACCAGCTGTGGCGAGAAGAATGGGAAGAGCGACAGTGGCTAGACCAGCTGCGGCGTGAACAGTGTGAACAGGAATTCCAACTAAAGAAAATGAAATTGGAGATGCAAATGGCTCATATCCAAAACTCCAGCCCAACCCCTATGCCAGGCCAGAAGCAGATTCCATAGCCCTCATCGGGCCCAACTTGTTTGTGCAGTTTGATGATACCCAAGGTGACATGGAGGGGCATAATCGAACGTCGCCGGGATCTATTTTTGCAGCGGCGCAACAGCTGGCTGGAACCGTTTTATCGAAAAAGATGACCGGCCATCTTTTTTTCGATAATACGTTTTAGCCCGGCCAAATGCCAGAGTTCGCCGGGTTTCAGATAGCTGGTTTTGTTTTTCAGCGGCAATGGAAAAAAATGCCGGCCATCTCAAACCCAGCGAAATCTAAGGCATTTGGTCATGGGAGGAGCCAGCATTTGTAGTGCACTGGTCCCCCTCACATGCCAGGACACCAACCGGGCACCCTAGGGGGCACTTCTAAAAATGTTTAAAAAATACACAAATAGCTCCCAGGTGCATAGCTCCCTTACCTTGGGTGCTGAGCACCCCAAATCCCCCCCCCCAAAACCCACTCCCCACAACTCTACACCATTACCATAGCCCTTATGGGTGAAGGGGTGCACCTACATGTGGGTACAGTGGGTTTTGGGGGGGGGTTGGAGGGCTCAACAATTAGCACCACAAGTGTAACAGGTAGGGGGGATGGACCTGGGTCTGCCTGCCTGAAGTGCACTGCAACCATTAAAAACTGTTCCAGGGACATGCATACTGCTGTCAGGGAGCTGGGTATGACATTTGAGGCTGGCATACAGGCTGGCAAAAAAGGTTTTTATTTTTATTGCTTTAGTGTGGGAGGGGGTTGGTGACCACTGGGGGAATACAGGGAGGTCATCCCCCATTCCCTCCGGTGGTCATCTGGTCAGTTGGGGCACCGTTTTGAGGCTTGGTCGTGAAAATAAAAGGACCAAGTAAACCCGGCGAAATACTGCTTAACGCCGCTTTTTTTTTCATTATCCGCGAAAGCCGGCCATCTGGTAGCCACGCCCATGCCCGCCCATGTCCTGCCTTTGCTACGCCACCGACACGCCCCCTTGAACTTTCGCCGGCACGGCGACGGGAAAGCGGCGATGGTGTCAAAAAAGCCGCTTTCGATTATACCGATTTCGCCACTTTTGAGAGATCGCTGGCCATCTCCCGATTTATGTCGGAAGATCGCCGGCGATCACTTTCGAAAATAAGCCTGATAGACAGATATCTAACTGCCTAAGAAAAAATGTGCCACCTCAATGAGATTCCTCAGAAAGACTTGGTGCGCTTTCTGGGAGGAAAGCTCACTGGTAGAGCACTTGAGGCATTCCAAGGACTATCCATGGAGACATGCTCCCAGTTTGAGGAGATGCGCAAAGCTTTGTTGAACCGTTATGCCATTATCCCCAAAATCTACGAAGTTCCACACTTTACAAAAGGGGGTGCATGATACTCACAGTGAATTTGTGATCCAGCACCAGTGGTGGCTCACTGGAGCTGAGGTTAAAACCCTGGAGGACCGCCAAAACCTAATGGTCCTGGAACAGTTTCTTCAGCGTTGTCATTCAGAGGTGAGAAAACATGTTTAAGTTCATCAGCCCTATGCTCCAGAGAAGGCAGCTGAGTTGGCTGACATCTTTCTAATTGTCCCTGATTGGCAAAGTAACCTAGAAATCACTAGGGATAATTTGAGAGCGGGAGACTCACCCAGAGGCAGTTGGGACCCAGTTGGTGGGAGGAGGGTGCTAGGGTAGAGCACAAGTGGAAGGTGCAGGCGGACCTGAGCTGTGCTGAGAATAGACTCTCTAAGTGGCCATGGGGTAGCCCCAGGTGGGTGGCTAGGCATTTCATGACACCAGTCTATAGGGATAAACAGTCAGCAAAGAGATGACAATCATGCCAACGACTTGCAGTGAGCTCTCTTCAAGTCATCAAGAGTGCAAACAGTCCCAAAAGACAAGTGAGGTGATCATTTCTTCATGCTTGATAGGAGCTGTCCAGCCCTATACATTGGCGTGCTTTGTGAATTTGGTTCTACACATTTAAAGTTGTACACCGCTCATGACATGCCCCTGATATGTCACTTTTCTAAACAGGGATATTTGAATTTAGCCAGGATATCTATGTGTAAATCACAGCATTTTAAAGATCACAATGTTCACATGGATGCTATTTTCATGTCTTAATATCAGCATTTCTACATGTGAGTTGTGAAAAGGGCTTCTAAAATAAGCATCAAAGTGCTTCTGTGATTTGTTGTGTAGGGGTATATATGTGGCCATGTGGCTGATGTTCATAAATATGCTTGGAAATATTCCAGTAAATGATTTCACAGCCAGCAAAGACTCCAATTGTTTTCTCTGCAATCAACACAGCTACATGAATTATGTAATGAAATGGCATTGCTTTTACTTTGCAATTTTATGGTCTTATTAATAAAGATATTTATTCCATGGGCATAAGTTATGAGAAGAAAGTTCTCCCTGAATAAATCCTATAACCATCACAATAGGACATAAAGAGGACTCCAATGATGTCTCCTATGCGCTAGTGCCCTATTTGCTGCCTCACTAGTTTTGAAGTGATTAAGTTTTATTCACTGAGTAGAGTGAAATGGGTTGCTTGTTTACTCTTTCCAAAAATACTAGGACTAGGGGCATGCAAAGAAGCTACTAAGTAGTAAATTTAAAACAAATCAAAGAGAATATTTCTTCACTTAACAAGTAATTAAACTCTGGAATTTGTTGCCAGAGAATGTGATAAAAGCAGCTAGCTTAGCAGGGTTTAAAAAAGGTTTGGATAATTTCCTAAAAGAAAAGTCCATATGTCATTATTAGGATGGACTTGGAAAAATCCACTGCTTATTTCTAGGATAAGCAGTATAAAATTTGTTTTTCTGTTTTGGGATCTTGCCAGGTACTTGTGACCTGGATTGGCCACTGCTGGGAACAGGATACTGGGCTTGATGGACTTTCAATCTGTTCCACTATGGCAACACTTGGGTAGAAAGTGTGCCTTAAGTTGTCTATTTATTTGTTTAGAGGCTTAATTGCTGTTATAGGTTATTACCATGCCTGTAACATAAATGTAGCCAGTGTGTATTGATTTGCTTTATTGCATGTTACTTGAGATTTATTGTACGGTATGAACATGAGCTCACAATAAAAATGAGTTATCATGAAAAAAAATTAGGCTGTCTATTTAAATACATATGTTATGTGTGTGCACCATTTTAACTTCTTTTTTTTTTTGGTGGGGTAGGAGGTACCCTTACTCACAGCCCCATCTCATGGATTTATTGTTCATGGTGAAAGCAGAACATATTGAATAGGATTCAATGGAGTGCTATCTGCATGCTGAACAATGCAACACATTCAAATGCTTCATTCCACTTCATCTAATGGTCTTTCAGGCACCAAAATGCACACATGCACCCAGTCCACTATTCCTTTTACAGTATACAAAAGGGATTTTGCACCTCATTCAGCTGAAAGAGCCAGGATCTGTTTGCCAGGCTTCTAAGATACAGACTATCCTGCCTGTCTGTCAGCTTATTGCTTAGCTTGTCACCAAACTATGCATCTGAACTATAACAAGCAATACCTTCTCATCTGCTCTTCATCTGTCTACTGTACCTATTAAGATGACTTTGTTAGAATTATTGACATCAGCCAATTAATTACACCCTTAAATATTTTCTATCTAGTCCGTTTACAATCAAGTATTGCTGTAAACTGATTTAATTTTGTGTGTTTGTGTGTGTGTGTGTGTTAAATAGTACTTCGAGTAAATTAATCAAATCAAATATTACAAAAACATATCTGAGACACTTAAAATAAAATTAAACACCATCATAGATAAACATGTTTAGTACATTTTACGTGATGTGAAGGGGCATTTTCTATGTGACATCTAAACCAACTTTGGACGTTTTGCTGTAAACATCCAAAAATCAAGTGGTGAACATGGCCATTTTCAAACCTGAAAAATATCTTTTTGTTTTGAAAATGGCCATTTCCTAGACATTTTTAGATGTCCTGTGTTCAGTGTGTTTTTCTTTTGTGACTATTTTTGAAACAAAAACGTCCAAGGGAAAAACGCACAAAACAAGCCATTGGAACTTATGGGGGGGCCAGCATTCTTAGTAGACTGTCGTTTCTTTCTTTACAACATCCGTAAAATCCGCCCCTTTCTTTCTGAGCACTCTACCAAAACCCTCATCCACACCCTTGTCACCTCTCGTTTGGACTTCTACAATCTGCTTCTTGCTGGCCTTCCACTTAGACGGGCATAATCGAATGAAAACATCTATCTCCATGGGCGTTTATCTCCGAGAACGGGTCCGTGAAGGGGCGGACTGAACCGTATTTTCAAAAAAAATAGACGTCCATGTTTTATTCGACAATTTGTGAGCTGGGCGTTTTTGTTTTTCAGCGATAATGGAAAATGAAAGCGCCTAGCTCAAAAACGAATACATCCAAGGCATTTGTTCATGGGAGGGGCCAGGATTCGTAGTGCACTGGTCCCCCTCACATGCCAGGACACCAACCGGGCACCCTAGGGGGCACTTTTACAAAAAAAACAAAAAAAGTTAAAGAGCTCCCAGGTGCATAGCACTCTTCCCTTGTGTGTTGAGCCCCCCAAATCCCCCTCAAAACCCACTGTCCACAAGTCTACACCATTACTATAGTCCTAAGGGGTGAAGGGGGGCACCTACATGTGGGTACAGTGGGTTTGGGGGGGTTGGACGACTAAGCATTAAGCAGCACAAATGTAACAGGTAGGGGGGGATGAGCCTGGGTCCACCTGCCTGAAGTCCACTGCACCCCCTAACAACTGCTCCAGGGACCTGCATACTGCTGCCAGGGAGGTGGGTATGACATTTGAGGGTGAAAATAAAAAGTTGTGAAACATCATTTTTTGTGGTGGGAGGGGGTTAGTGACCACTGGGGGAGTCAGGGGAGGTCATCCCCGATTCCCTCCGGTGGTAATCTGATCATTTAGGGCACTTTTTGGGGCCGTATTCGTGAAAAAACAGGGTCCAGGAAAAGTGCCCTAAATTCTAGCTACAAACGCATACTTTTTTTTCCATTATCGACGAAAGGCGCCCATCTCTGTTCGGGTGATAACCATGCCCCAGTCCCGCCTTCACCATGCCTCCGACATGCCCCTGTCAACTTTGTACGCTTCCGCGATGGAGTGCAGTTGTAAACGTCCAAGTTCGGCTTTCGATTATACCGCGTTATTCATTTTTGTGAGATAAACGTCCATCTCCCGATTTAGGTCGGAACTTGGGCGTTTTTCTCGTTCGATTATAAGCAGGTTAGTCACCTCTCTCCTCTCCAGTCGGTTCAAAACTCTGCTGCCCGTCTCGTCTTCCGCCAGGGTCGCTTTACTCATACTACCCCTCTCCTCAAGTTGCTTCACTGGCTCCCTATCCGTTTTCACATCCTGTTCAAACTTCTTCTACTAACCTATAAATGTACTCACTCTGCTGCTCCCCAGTATCTCTCCACACTCGTCCTTCCCTACACCCCTTCCCGTGCACTCCATTCCCTGGATAAATCCTTCTTATCTGTTCCCTTCTCCGCTACTGCCAACTCCAGACTTCGCTCCTTCTGTCTTGCTGCGCCCTATGCCGTGAATAGACTTCCTGAGCCCCTACGTCTTGCCCCATCCTTGACCATCTTTAAATCTAGATTGAAAGCCCACCTCTTTAGCATTGCTTTTGACTCATAACCACTTGTATCCACTCGCCTCCACCTACCCTCCTCTCCTCTTTCCTCTATACATTAATTGATTTGTTTGCTTTATTTTTTGTCTACTAGATTGTAAGCTTTTTGAGCAGGGACTGTCTTTCTTCTATGTTTGTGCAGCACTGCGTATGCTTTGTAGCGCTATAGAAATGCTAACTAGTAGTAGTAGTAGTAGACTGGCTGCACAGACATCCCAACAAAGAAGTGGGAAATCCTAGGGGGCACAGCAGTGGACTTCATATAAAAGGTCCCAGATACACAGCTCACTGTTACCCCCATTATTTTGTATGGTAAGCCCTCCAAAATCCACCAAATCCTACTATACCCAACTGTACACCTCTACATTAGCCTTTATGCCTGCAGGTGTCGCCTATATATAGGTACAGTAGGTTTTTGGTGGGTTTTGGAAGTTTCACCCTTTCCACCACCAGTGTAACAGTGGGATATGGGTCTGGATCTCCTTCTCTCCAGTTCACTGCATCAATCACTAGGCTACCCCAGGGACCTGCTTGCTGCTCTAAAAAGACTGCCCATTACATCTAACGCTGTCATAGATGCTAATATGTACTTTTTCTTTCACATCTTTGGGGCAGAGAACAGGGTCAGTGACCACTGGGGGAGTAAGGGGGGGTCATGCTTTAATCCCTACAGTAGTCATCTGATCATTTAGGGCATCTTTTTATGATGTAGTCATGATTGAAACAGGTCCAGACCAAAATGTCCAAATTTTAGCCCTGAACATTTTTGCATCGTTCAATTATGGTAGAAAAATGTACAAGTTGTAGGAATGCCCAAATCCCACCCCCAATATGCCCCCTTCTGATTTGGATGCACTGCAGACAAACTGCATTAAAAAAACAAGTCACTTAACCCTCCATTGCCCCATGTAAGCCGCATTGAGCCTGCAATGAGTGGGAAAGCGCGGGGTACAAATGTAACAAAAAAAAAACTCTCCCATCTTATTTTTTAGGCTTCTACCATTTGTATTCAGGCACTTCAAATTGTGTTTTTTTCCTTCCATCTACAAGCCACTTAGAAGTTGACGGGGATAATGCATATTCTTTACCCTGCTCTCACCTTAAACACACCTGGCTTTCTTTCAGCATTATTGAAACCTCTCTACTGGGATTCCCTAAATGTCTTGTTTCAATAGTATCCTTCAAGGATACTGCACACTGAACCATGTGCTCCTGCTCTAAGAGGAATGGCCATTATATCTGAAGCTGTCATGGAGCCTGGTATGTTCTGTCACTTTCACCTCTTAAGGAGGTGTGAGGGGGTTAGTGATCACTGGGTGATTAAGGGGGAGGGTCATCTGGTCATTTAGGGCACTTTTTTGGCACTTAGTTGTTATTAAAAAAGATCTAGCAAAAGTCATCCTATTTTTTGCCCTGGATATTTTTACAATGTTCCAATATTGCAGAAAAACATCCTAATCATAAGCTCACCCTAGTCTTTCCCAAAACTCACCTCCAGCATACCCCCTTGAGATTTAGGCGAACTGCATAGAAAAATGATTTTGAAAGAGTTTTGAAAATAGCCATTTGGATGTTCTTGTGGAAAGAAAATGTCCATGTGCTTCTTTGTGCCATTTTTTGTACACGTTTGTGTTTCAAAAATGTGTCCCATAGTATGCTGGGCAGCATCCGTATCAGACTTCATCGGGATTATATCACCCAAGTATAAGGATACATCTGTCCTGCTTGTTCTTGCAAAATGAGGACCACTAAAAGAAATATGACATAAAGCTGAGAGAGATGAAGAAAGTGATTAGGATAGCGAATGTAAAGGCAGAAGAAAAATAGCAAAGGATATAAAGCAAGGTGACACGGCCACCATCCCCTCTGGGGGCAGATTTACACTTTTTTGTTTAAACCCATGCCTGTGAGAAACTTCAGTAGGTTTGACCCTCTCGGCCTTAGGCAAAGAACATTTTTACTCCTGATGTGCCTGGGGGGAGGGAGCAGAAGGCCAATAAGCAGGTCACATACACCACAATTACCCTGACATGGCAAACAGGCCACACGGAGGGTTATTCCCCTTGCTCGGGACTGCACTGTTCCTGTGATGAAGTGGAAATGATTGTTCCTGACTCTGGCCAGAGAGCACTGGCAGCTCACACCTCAGCATGTCTTCCCACTAGAGAATACATAGCCAGCAGCCACACCCAGTGCTAAAAGACACGGACTAACTGCCAAAAGAAGCAGCAGGGAATGATCACACATCCTTTCCCCACTGACTGACTTGTATGTAACAGCCAAAGCTTGCCCTCCTCTGTCCCTCCTTCCGTGTTGTGAACTCACCAGCGTCACTGCAAGACCAAGACGCAGGGGCATACCCAATGCTCCCCTCAGGCTGCTCACCAGTCGGGTGGCCAGCAGCACACAACACACCACAAACTTCTTTTGCTAACCAACAGAATGCTCTTACCATGTTCAAGGCCAAAGAGGTAGCCACCAGATGGGTGTTCTCCATGTTCACTCTTCTCTGGTGTCTCAACACTTCCCTGGGCAATGGCGCTGGAGTATTTCTTCTATGTATTTGAAGCAGCCATGCCACCTTGTCCCCATCCCCATCCTGTTTGGATTGATCAAGGACACGCATATGACCCCTTCCTGTCCTCCCCCTCCATACCCTCGTAATCTATTTCTCTCCAGCTTCCCCTCCCTTGTTTCCTACCTGAATCTTACTTATTGAAACCCCTTTCAAACCTTACTGTCACCCCACTTATGTGAGACTCTCCACAAATCTCATGCCTCATCCTTTCTATACCGCCTGGCTCAAAACAAGATCACAACGGTTCATAAACCCAAAGCAATAAGAGCAGAAAATAAAAAAGAAAAGGAACTGCAACTTAAAATAGAAAAGATATACACAAACAAGACCACACACACCCTAAAAACAATCACACATGCCATCAATAACCACAAGATTAAAAAAAACTACTGCCATCAAAACTCACCCCTAACTTCAATGTCTACTAACTCTCCGGGAGAGCAATGGTAAAAGACATTATAAAAAAAAAAATTTAGCTTTCGAGAGACATTTAAAACATAGAAGAGGCTCTATTCCCTTTAAAGACTCAGGGAGAGAATTTCACAAGGAAGGTGCCAAAATAAAAAATGTCCCCTTTCTAGTGGTCATCAAGCCGATCTTCTTGACCAAAGGAATCAACACAGAGTGCCTGAGGATGTCAATGTCTTTGATGGAACATATGGATGTAACAAAGATGCTAATGACAAGGACACTTTCTCATGAATAGCTCTGCAAGGATCAGCAATTTTAAATCTGCTTGTATAAAACACTAGCAGTCAATAATAATACACAAAGTACATCAAATCATGGAATGTAATTTCCTGTTAGTCAGTATTCTGTAAGTGGTCATTAAGCACACAAGTGGCCATTTATGTGTGTAAAGGACTAGAATACTGCCACTTATGAATTGTCCTGCCACCTGAAATTAGGCAGCTCCTTATAGAATTATACCCATATAGGGCAGAGGATGGCATGACTAAGCCAGCCATCAGTACATCTGTCACAAAAGCAGAGAAAAATGATTTGTAAACAATCTGTGGCTCCACGTAGAAAGAATGTTTGCTGCTACCACTACTACTAATTATTTCCAAAGCGCTACCAGCCTGTGTTTTAAAGACACATAAATAAAGAGATGGTCCCTGTCTAGTATGATCAAGTCATAATGCTTGGGAATGTGTGAAAATGGTCATGGAAAGAGAGGAAGGAAAACAGGTGAGGCGTCTGGAGCCAGCAGTGGTACAAGTGCAGAGGAAAAGAGTGTCCATTCTAGGAGTATAACCCCCTGTAATCCACTAACCAAGCTAAGGGGGGAATTCTTTAAGAAGAGAGAATCAGCAGCTGCGGCTTCCAGTTTAACTGTGAATGAGCAGGTGTCATCTCCCATTTCCACAGAGGGGCAAAGGAAGGCAGAGAATGTGTAGGCTGACACAAGCAGCAGGTAAAGTCACAGAGCACAGTAGCAAGTACACCCCGTTCTCTGCTGAGAAGTACATGCAGCTGATTTTGGCAGATAATCTGATAAATCTTCATGCCAGGAATTTTGAATGCTTTTTTTTTTCTAGGGAAAAAAAAAAGGTGTTGGTACTCACATACAGGGCCAATCTAAGGGATGGAGCAATTAACTATGATAGTGCTGCAACAGTAGTCATGTCCCTTACAATCAGCTGCAGATCATATAAAAAGGCAGCACTTCAAACATTACACTGGTCCCTAGAACACCAACATACCTTACCTCTTACTAGGGTTGTGCACTCATTTGAAATCAGAGAACAAGAGAAAAACAAACACTTCCACAACTTAGTCAAGCAAGAGAAGTTTTAAAAAAGGGGGTGGAAATCACCACAAAACAAGTCTGTTTCAGGAAGATAAATAAAAATGTAATTTCATTCAGAAGTGCATATTCTCGAATGAGTGCATCCAATGCAGTACATATAATAATCCAACAGAAACCACAAACTCCAATTTATAAAGGCATGTATTATACACGGGCCATATTTCAATGAATAAGCCTTCCTCAGGAGTCCTTTCTGTGTACCACACAGACTATTCACTAACTTGAATGCAATCAGAGCAATATCTATTGAATGAACTACCTTACACAGAAGACTCACTGTTCTTTGCTGGAAGAAGGAGTTTCTAGCGGTGGTAAGGAAGCCCTATGGGGTAGGGCAGGAAGGAATATTAGGCAAGCTGAATCCAAACAGTCTTCTGGGCATTGTAGTCATAAACCCTTGCAAGGCAGGAAGAGTGTGCTTCATTAGCAACCCTTCTAAACTGCATTTGAAATGACATAGGAAATGTCAACATTTCCCATGTTGTTTCTTGCTATTTCCTACCCTAAATGACAGGTGGGGGAAAACACCCAAAATTTCAGGGTTTTCCCTCTGTAATAAATGATAATTCCTATACTCTTGATGTTGTAATCTCCTCCTCACTTTCCAGTATCATGTTGGCCAAGCTCATTCACTCTGAGTTACCTTGGACAGACCGCTACCTCATAACAACATCTGCTCCACCCTCCGGGTTTTACAGTAACCTGATTATCAGGAACTTTGTTTATAGGGATCATAAGAAGCTGACCTTAGAATATCTTGAGAAGCTTCATGAACTTCCTCTACAAACCTTTACCTCTCTGTCTCTAGAAAAGCAAACCCAAACCTGGACTTCAGTTTCAAAAAAGGCCTATGATAATCTGATAAAAGAAAAGAAAACACATCCAGCATAAAAAATGAAAAGGGGAACCATGGTACAGCCATAATCTGATTTTATTAAAACTCCAAATCCAATCCTGGGAAAGGAGATAGGGGCCCTTTTACAAAAGTGTACCAAAATGAGACTACTGCCAGGCTAGCACACCCCCTGGCGGTAATTTCAGATTTGGCATGCACCCATAATGCCGGGATAAATTATTTTTTATTTCTACCACAAGCGGCATTTCCGGCGTTAATCAGCAGTTGGCACATACTTTCCAGTCATCAAAGTGTGTAGCGCATGAGCCCTTACCACTAGGTCAGTGGAAGGCAGTAAGGTCTCAGGCTGAAATTGAACATGTGCTGGTATCAATTTTAGCATACGTCCATTTTCTGGCCCCTTAAAAAAGGCCCTTTTTCCTAGATGAAGTTAAAAAAATAGCCCAGTGTGTACCCAAAAGACGTGCTGGCACTAACGCAGACCACTTTTTACCACGGGTTAGTAAAAGGACCCCATAGTGCATGAAACACAATACTGATCATCTTAAGAAGTTTAAACCTTTTTCCAAACTATATAAAATGGCACTAGTGGACTCATTTTCGAAAGAGAAGGATGTCCATCTTTTGACATAAATTGGAAGATGGACGTCCTTCTCCCAGGGATGTCCAAATCGGTATAATCGAAACTCAATTTTGGATGACTCCAACTGCAGACTGTCGCGAGGACAGCCAAAGTTCAAGGGGGCATGTCGGAGGCGTAGCGAAGGCGGGACTTGGGCGTGCCTAACACTTGGATGTCCTTGACCCATAATCGAAAAAACCAAGGATGTCCCTGACGAACACATGGATGTTTCTATCTGGACGTGTTTTTCTTACAAATAAGGCACAAAAAGGTGCCTGAAATGACCAGATGACCACCAGAGGGAATCAGGGATGACCTCCCATTACTACCCCCATGGTCACTAACCCCCTCCCACCCTCAAAAAACATCTTTAAAAATATGTTGTGCCAGCCTCAGATGTCATACTCAGGTTCATGACAGTGCATGCAGGTCCTGGAGCAGTTGTAGTGGGTGCAGTACACTTCAGACAGGCGGGCCCAGCCCCATCCCCCTACCTGTTACACTGGTGGAGAAAACAGCGAGGCATCCAAAACCCACCACAAACCCACTGTACCCACATGTAGGTGCCCCCTTCACCCATATCTATTTTCAAAGGTCATACTAAAAGTTTTAATAATTGCAAAGTATTTTGAAACTATGTAAGGGGTCTCATTTTTTCCGGACTCAGTGTAGATCTCTCTGCGGCCTTTGATTTAGTAGACCAGGGTCTGCTGGTCTTCAGACTCTTTTCAAATGGGATTTCAGATACAGCATTAACATGGTTTCAATCATACCTTAAAGATCAGAAATACACTATTTTATGAGAAGGTTCTTTTTCAGATCCTTATGTATTTATTTGTGGGGTTCCAAAGAGCTCCCTATTGGCTCCAATTTTGTTTAACATCTTTATGCCCCCTCTTCTTTGAATTGATCCAATCATTCGAGTTATATACTTTTGCATATACAGATGGCTTTCAAATTCTCACAACCGTCAATCTCTCAAATGTACATGAAATAGTCTTAAATTCAAAGCTTACTCAAGTTGCAAATTGGTTTATGAATCACGGGATGAAAATTAATCCTGACAAAACCAAAGGTATGATATTTAAGAGAAAAGGTTCAATAACACTGACCTCTGCTATTCAAATGGCAAATTAGCTGATCACTTGGATCTTAACCATGAAAATCCTGGGGGGGAGGTGGTCTTAGATAAGGATCTGTCTTTCGAGTCATATATTTCTTACACACCCAAAAAATGAATATGCAACATATGATCCTTTTGGTTAAATCTCCATTTATTGACAGGTTTTAAGAACAATTACTCTTTCTAAGGACATTAGTAACCTTGTTTATTGCAAGTTGCTCAATAATACATTGTTGTTTTCAACTGTTACAAAATGCTGCCATCAGACTACTTAAAGAAGCCAAAAAGTGGGATCATATCAAACCGTTACTGAAAGAGAAGCATTAGCTCACCATTTTATGTAGGATTGCTTTCAAAAGTTTGGCCCTGGTTCATAAAATTTATTACTTAGGAATTACAATCTTTCCATCACATTTCCTGATAGCTTATTTGTCTTCCAAATTACAATGTTCCTCACAACAAAATCTATTAGTTATGTCCTCTTTTAGACATATTCAAATGGATACAATGCGGGACTCAATTTTCAGGTTACAGATCCCTCGCTTTGGAACCACCTACCCAGTTTTCTGCAACAGCAGCCCTCATACCAATGTTGTAGGAGAAATGTTAAAACATTTCTATTTAAAGATGCTTTCAACACTTGAGGGCCCTTTTACTACCCAACGGTAGGGCTACCGCCGGGTTTGTGCATGGGAAATTGACCCTACCACTGGGCTCACCCAGGAGCCCAGAGTAGTTCCAACTTCTGACATGCGCTGTTTCTGGTGCTAGGAAATTTGTGGTGGGTTTTCTAGTACTGAGGGCGTGCCTGTCAGTAATTGGGCAATGGTATGTACTGTCCAGTTACCGCTGGGTTAGCCCCAGAGCCTTCACCACCTCCCCCAGCAAATGGCCGCTCATCAATGGGTTTGGTTAGCACATGGCCATTTACTGGCCCTTTAAAGAAAATTACCTTTTACCCAGAATGGTAAAAAAGTGGCCTGTGTGTGCAGTAATCCCTCATGCTGATGCCACCATAGGCCACCCATTAGCACCGTTTGGCAAAAGGACCCCTTGATATGATGAAGTGACAGATGGCACTTGGTAGATCAGCAAGGTACATGAGTCTAGAACACACTATACGTTTCTTGTTTCAATGATATACATGTCATTTTTATGCCTTTCCTTTTTGCTTTCTATTTTAAAGTTTACTATTTGCATTATTAATTGTAAACCAATGTGATGGTTTTGCTTAATGATGGTATATCAAATACAATACACTAAACTAAACTAAGCAGATATCAGAGATCAGTATATATATTTTCCAAAGCTGACATTAAACCAGCTCCCAACACACACACACACACACACACACACACATACACATACACACAACACATGTACACACATACACTCACAAATGATAGGAGTTCAGCAGCCCCAACATAAGACTTCTCATTACTCACACAGAAAAGGAAGAAAACAGACTCACAGTAGCCCTAACATCATACCCCCTGACCCGGATTAATTCACCTTATACTACTTTACTTCCAAGTCCACCATCCTACTCTCATCCCAGATGAAAGACTGAAACCTCATTCTCTTTCCCCAATGACCCAAAATGAAAGGTTTCTAAAGACAAACCTCTCTTTACTTGATTTCCCCTCAATTTTCATGCGATTAGGAGGAGAAATTATTGTAAAGTTCCACTAAAGCAGGGCTGCTCAATGTGTTTTGCTGTGTGTTCACCAGTTTCCACTGCAATCTCTCCAAAGATGTCATCTAGGCTAGATTTTTCAAACCAAAAGACTCGCACAATATTTCAGTCACTGAATCTGATTTCCTCCTCATTCTAGGAAAATTTAGCACCATTTTATATTTAAACAAATAAGAAAAAAATAATCCTTGGTTCACAGAAACTGTTGATTTTAAAACATGGTTGTAGGTCATTAGAGAAACACTTAAGGAAAAGAAAAGATGAAAGTTTTTGCATTAATTGGAGAGCTAAGATTATGCAATATCGTGTGGCAATTAAGGAAGCTAAAAAAGCCTATAATGATCAAAAGATACGTTGAAACAGCTTGGTGGTCACACAGATTGCTTAATATATGCTTATACATGCTTATATATGCTTAGTATATGCTCAATGTTGAAACTGCCTGATGTTCACACAAAATTGCTTAACATATGCTTATATACGCCATATATGCTTAATGTTGATACTGCTTGATGTTCACACAAAATTGCTTATTATATGCTTATATATGCTTAGACATGCTTAATGTTGATACTGCTTGATGCTCACACAATATTTCACTCACTAACATCACCAGACATTACCAACCATTACTAAATACAGCCAACATGAATACCAACAAACTGCTCTTGATAATCTACTTCCTCCCCTTAATCTACCATGCATGGACCACTCCCAATATAAACAACAATCTATCCACACCACATAAACCTTACAAACAACCCAATAACAGCTCACCAGTCCAAAAGAATAACAACCAACAAAAAGGAAAACCAAATACTTTCGGAAACAACCAATAGAAAGGGAAGAAAGGACACAACAGAACCAGATACCAAGAAAGCAAGCAAATAATAAAAATTAAAACAACCAAGTCCCAAACTTAACCAACCAATCCAATTGGGATACGTAAACGCTAGATCAGTAGTAAATAAAACAGAGATAATAACAGATTGGATCACTACAGACAATCTTGACCTCCTATTCATCACTGAAACCTGGATTCATGACCTCAAAGACCCCATAATCTTAGATTTATGCCCACCAGGATACCAAATTACCCACTGGACAAGAAATGGAAAAAGAGGAGGAGGAATAGCCATAATATACAAATCTGAGTTCACAATCACAACCACAGCCGAATCCATTCTGCCACAACTCGAAATCACCTCGGTAAGAATTAATCACCCTAACTTGCAGGAACACCTTAACGCAGTCCTGCTCTACAGACCACCAGGCAATTGGCAAGACTCCCAAACACAATTCATGGACTTTATCTCGAACACTTGCATCTCAACCTCAAATCTTATCATAATAGGAGATATCAACCTGCACCTTGAAGATCTCAACTCAACAAGCACCCTAGAATGTGAAGATTTTCTACAACTATGGGAGTTTCACAGGACAAACACATCAAAGGACACACACTAGACATTGTCACACACAAATTTGACCCAGACTTGAACCTTATACTAACAGACACAAAATGGACACCTGCACCGTGGTCCGATCATTATAAAGCAAACATCTCCCTCCAATGGCATACGAAAAACTCGCCGAACAAACAAGAACGGAAAACCTACACCACGAGAGGAAAAATAGATCCGGTAATATTCTGGCAACAGATCTACTACAACGAATGGACAATAAAAACAGATACAATCCAATTCCTCCTAGAATGGGACGACAGATGCAGATCCATATTAGACAAGATAGCTCCAATCCAAACTAGAACCTCACATAGGAAGAATTCAATACCATGGTTCAATGAAGAACTGAAAAAACTTAAAACACAAGTTAGAAGGTTAGAACGAGCATGGAATAAAAAGAAAGATGAAACCACACTTAACACCTGGAAACAACTCCAAAGAAAATACAAATATACCATAAGACAAACAAAAAGATTACATTACAAAACTATAATTGGACCAAACTTCAAGGACACACATAAACTCTTCCAACTCGTGAATAAACTAATAGATATTACACCAGTCACAACCAACAGTAAAGATGCACCAGGAGCAGACAATCTTGCAAGATACTTCAACGAGAAAATCGTACAACTATGACTTAAGATACCTGCCATCGACTATACTGAACTCCTTGACTGTCTAGACCCAGACCCTGGCATTTACCCAGCAGACAGAACCTGGACCAACTTCGAGACATTACCAGAGGATATCATCTCCCAAATGCTCAAAAGATTTGTCAAAGCTCATTGCAAACTAGACATATGTCCAAACAACCTTATGACATCAGCTCCTCAACAATTTATAACAGACATAACGAAACACTTGAACTACATGTTACAAATGGACTCTACCCAAAGGAGAAAGGAAATATTCTACTCACCCCCATCCCCAAAGACGCAAAGAAAAGTGCCAGTGAACTAACCAACTACAGGCCAGTAGCATCCATTCCATTATTAACCAAAATAACGGAAGGGTTGGTGACCAAACAACTCACAAGCTATCTAAACAAATTCTCAATACTCCATGACTCCCAGTCAGGTTTTCGGTCTAACCACAGTACTGAAACAGTACTTAGTTACCCTCATGACTAAATTCAAACAAACGATCGCAACAGGAAAGAACATACTACTTCTACAATTCGACATGTCAAGCGCTTTCAACATTGTTGATCATGGAATATTACTACATATCCTTGAATACTTCGGAATTGGAGGCAATGTTCTCAATTGGTTCAAGGGATTCCTAACTACACGATCATATCAAGTGACATCCAACTCGACTACTTCAGCCACATGGATACCCGAAAGCGGAGTCCCAGAGGGATCCCCCCTATCGCCGACCCTATTCAACTTAATGATGATACCCTTAGCCAAACTACTATCAAACCAAAACCTTAACCCAAACATATACGCAGATGACGTAACGATTTACATCCCATTTAAACAAGATTTAAAGGAAATTTCCAACGACATCAACCAAAGTCTCCATATCATGCATTCATGGGTGGATGCTTTTAGATTGAAACTTAATGCAGAAAAAACCCAATGCCTAATACTCACATCTCAACATAACAAGAACAAATTCACAGCCATTAACACACCAAATCTGAACCTTCCTATTTCGGACATCCTAAAAATTCTTGGAGTTACCATCGATCGACACCTAACACTCGAAAGCCATGCGAAAAACACAACCAAGAAGATGTTCCACTCAATATGGAAATTAAAAAGAGTAAGACCTTTCTTCCCAAGGAATGTTTTCCGTAATCTGGTACAATCAATGGTGCTCAGTCATCTAGATTACTGCAACGCACTCTATGTTGGCTGTAAAGAGCAAATAATCAAGAAACTTCAGACAGCCCAGAACACTGCAGCTAGACTCATATTCAGCAAAACAATATATGAAAGTGCCAAGCCCCTATGAGAAAAACTACACTGGCTTCCACTCAAAGAACGCATCACGTTCAAAATTTGCTCCCTAGTTCACAAAATCAATCATGGAGATGCACCAGTCTACATGTCAGACCTGATAGACTTACCACTCAGGAATGACAAAAGATCATCCCGCACATTCCTTGATCTGCACTTCCCTAACTGCAAAGGTCTAAAATACAAAATAATGCACGCGTCAAACGTCACCTACTTAAGCACACAGTTATGGAATGCACTGCCGCGCAACTTAAAAATGGTCTACGAACTAACGAACTTCCGCAAACTACTGAAGACCCATCTCTTCAGCAAGGCTTACCACAAAGATTAACCAATGTGAATATACATAAATCTCCACACGTAGTTAGAAATGTCTTATAATATCTGCATGTCATACTATTATCATGTCTTATCATTATCATGTTACCAAATATTTTCTGTAACACTAAATGCCTTTTTTTCTATTATATTTCCACTATCCATGATGCATTGTAAGCCACATTGAGCCTGCAAAGAGGTGGGAAAATGTGGGATACAAATGCAATAAATAAAATAAAATAAAACTCTTCCCAGATGTTAGCTAAAATAGATCAATCCCTGACTAATACAGATAAAATGTTGGCAATTCCAGAGACAGTGCACCCTCAGCTGATCAATTGGCTTCTCTCTTTCAGACCAAAGGGAAAGCCATTAAAGATTCATTTAAAGCAAAAGCTGAGCACTTAGAAGATATATCTTCTCTAGAGATAAAGGATGAGACAAAATTATCCTAAAGAGATTGCAGAGATGGCACTGACTCCAATCCCTAAAAAGATTAGGGGAGGGGGGGAATCTAACTTCTGTAGAAAACTTTAGAAACGTGGCCTGTAATCCATGGATGGCCAAGCTTGTGAACTGATTGTAAACATCCAATTTGCTAAATCAATGTATTTACACCACTGTCAGCATGGTTTTAGACCACTGCACAGTACAGATACTTTGTTGATTGCTTTAACTACTGAAATAAGGAAATACTTAGTGAAGGATAAAACATAATCTTGTTATAAATTTGATGTCTCCGCAGCCTTTGTTTAATATATTTTTGAGCCCCCCTGGGGAAATATGTGGAAAAATTGAACATCTATTCTCTGTCTTACACAGACGATATATTTGTGCTTTATCCAGAGTCAGGAACTTTGGCTGATACTATACAAAATGTAAAACAGTTAATAGCTATTGTGGAAAATTGGGCAAAAGCCAATTTTATAAATTTGAATATTCAAAAGACTACATTACTTTGGTTCGGAGAACAACAGCGAGAATCCACAACTGATATAATTTTGCCCTCAGGTGTAGCAGTCAAATTTGAGGCTAAGTCTAGAGTACTGGGAATCATCTTAGACTCAAAGTTAACATTTGAACGTCAAATCAATGAACTAGTTAAAAATATATATATTTTTTTGCTTTACATCATTTAAGATCCATAAGATCTTCATTGAGTCCTGTTAGCTTTAGAATAGTTACACAAGCCATTTTAATACCTCAGTTAAACTATTGTAACTCGCTTCACTGTTCATTAACTGTGAAGTTGAAGAAGAAGCTTCAACTGTTGGAAAATACTTCTGCTAGATTTATTTATTTAGATTTTGCTCACACCTTTTTCAGTAGTAGCTCAAGGTGAGTTACATTCAGGTACACTGGATATTTCTCTGTCCCAGGAGGGCTCACAATCTAAGTTTGTACCTGAGGCAATGGAGGGTGAAGTGACTTGCCCAAGATCACAAGGAGCAACAGTGGGATTTGAACCGACCACCTCTGGATTTCAAGACCAGTGCTCTAACCACTAGGCCACTCCTCCAAGATATAGTGAAGCTGCCCCTTTGCTAAATAATTTGCATTGGCTTATGGTCTACAGTATATTAATTTTAAAATTGCATGTTTAACTTATAAAAGTCTCAATGGGCTAAATCCTGAGATAATAGTTCAGGCTTTAATATTGTCTAGAACTGAATTTAAATAGAGGAATATGGAAAGGTTATCATTGAACTTTCTTTCCATGAAAAATATAAATTGCAAATCAATCTGGGAGTGTTCTTTTATTTTTCAAAGTGTTAAAATCTGGAATACTATCCCGACCCAAGTTAGGCATATTACATCTTACCTTTTGTTTGGAAAGTTTCTTAAAACCTAATTGTTTTCAAAGTAAAGACTGTAATTAGAATGATATGATTTATTCTGTTAGACAGGGATAATGCTGCACTAGTCAGATTAAATAGGCACCTATATTATTGATTTACTTTTTTATTGTAAATTCCTTCTTTTACGAGAAGTTATTGTTGAATGTAATCCACCTTATAGCCTTGGGTTAAGAGAAAAATAGAAATTCGTTAATACAGTATAATACAATACAATACAATACATTTTAATAGGTACTTTCAGCCCCACACCAAAAAACTTTAAAAAAATACTTGTACATAGAAAATAGAAGAGCCCTTTACCCTCTTTCTGCTGCTGCTGTGTCAGTGCTGCCACTGTGATTCATTGCTCTGCTGCATTGCTGCTGGCTGGCGTGATCAGCTGTCATATCTTGTTTATCTTCTTAGGCTGTTCATGCCACTGACAGCTTGTTGTGCTCTGCCTCCACTTTTGGTGCCTTGCCATCTTCATGTCAGTCTAGATGCTGCTACCACTGCCATTCCACTGTCTCATTGCCAAAGGATATGGTAAAAATAGTGTAGCTGTGTTTAAAAAAAAAGATTTTGACAAATTCCTGGAGGTAAATTCCATAAACTGTTATTAAGGTAGAGCTAGGAAAAGCCGCTGTTTATCCCTGGGTAGGCAGTATGGAGTCTTGATACTTCTTGGGATTCTGCCAGGTACATGTAACCTGGAATTGCCACTGTTAGAAACAAAATGCTGGACTAAATTGGCCTTTGCTCTGTCCCAGTATGGCAATTCCTATGTTCTTATGTCTATTGCAATCCTTTGTTCAGAGGTTTGCTTGCCAAAACATTGCATAGAATTCAGCTGCTAGTGTTATCCTAGAGGCAAAATATTATATTTCTCCTACCCTTTTCATCCTACATTCAGAGCTCAATTTAAAATAATCTCTCTGACCTGTAAGAACCTTCCAGGGCCATGACTTCATTATTTGGTAAGGAAATTAAGGTGTTCTTCTTCATGGTATAATTTAAGATCTAATGGTGACTTCTTGCTTTGAATTTCGGCAATTAAGTCATATCAGTTGGTTTGATGTGGGCACAGGCATTTTCCTGTGTGGCACTAACTTTTTTGAACTCCCTTACATATCAAAATATCATTTTCAGGATGCATTTTGAAGATTTAGATACTGTAAATGCACATTATTGGTAAATAGATCACACTGCATAAAATGGGACCTATCTAATATAATAATTCGCACCTCCAACGTTCTGAAGGTGACTCCGTGGCAGTGTGGCAGTGAAGCCGTGTAGTGTTTGTAATCGCCCCGCCCTCGAGGGAACTCTGTATAGTTGCCAGGGAAACAAATGCGACGTAAGAAGGAGAAGGGACCAACCACAGGCAATCGCTGTCAGTGCCCCACTCTCTGAGGGCAGGGAAGGCTGCATGGTAACGTGACGTCAGAAGAAGAAGGGACCAACCACAGGCAATCGCACTCGCTCTCACTGCCCCGCCCTCAGAGGGAAGGGAAGGCTGCATAGTAACACCACGACCAGAGAACAGAGGACCACAGTCGCGGGAAGCACAGAAACCGCCTGACAGGACTCTCACTTTCAAGAAAGTTGAACTTCGAGGTATGGACAGTGCACTACAAATGCTGGCCCCTACCACGACCAAATGCCTTGGATTTGGCCGGTTTTCAGATGGCTGGCATCGGTTTCCATTATCTGCGAAAACTGATGCTGGCCATCTCAAACCCGGCCATCTCAGACATTTGGCTGGCCCCAACCGTATTCCCACGACCAAATGCCTTGGATTTGGCCAGGTTTGAGATGGCTGGCATCGGTTTCCATTATCTGCGAAAACCGATGCCGGCCATCTCAAACCCAGCCATCTCTGACATTTGGCTGGCCCCAACCGTATTATCGAAATGAAAGATGGCCGGCCATCTTTTTTGATAATACGGTTCGGGACCGCTCTTTGTGATGCCACCCATATAGATGGCCAGCGCCATTCGATTATGCCCCTCCACTTGTATCTCTCTCTTCCACTCTCTGAAAATGAACTCCAAGGTACAGACATCAAAGGAGGAGGCAAGTGGAGAGCTCTTAAAAACATTAATGGCAGAAGGTCATTACCTTGCTAGCGCCCGTTTCATTTCAATGAGAAACGGGCTTTTTTTTACTAGTGGTAAATAATGCATATTAATGTGTGTTAGGTTGTGGTAATGCAGTAGCACCTTTTAGTAAGTTTAAGCCAGATTTTGTAGGTCAGCATGTGACTAACATGCAGGGCCGGTGTTATATGCAGGGACCCAGGGCAGAACCTGGAGAGGGAGTTTCAAAGTCCCCCTTCAGGCTATGCTTCCTCCTGCTTAAAGTAGGCTTGTGACACGCTGGCCCCTACAGTTTCAGCAAGTGGTGGGAAAATGTGGGCATTTGAATATTGAGGTGTATATGAAATTTTCTTCTTCATGTATAATAAAAATGCTATGTAAACTTGAGAGTCTACCAGCAAGTTTGCAAAACTTACAAGAAGTGTAGAGTTAACTCAGAATCTGGTAAGTTTCTTGCCATGACTAATATTGTAAATGTTAGCAAATTCATGTTCATGAACAATAATATCATAGTGATAACAGCAACCACTACCTGTACTATCCATAGCTGCTGTATGACAGAGAATAGAAAGCATGTACAGATATGTAACCATCACATTCCCTACAAATAGCAGGTGCAAAATTATATGGCTACTATAGTATTCATCATCATATATAATAAAAAGCAAAAGAAAAGATCATTCATAGTTTGTCTTTGAAATATATGAGTTAAAAGTCCTAGCCCTGAAAGCAAGTTACATTAACCCCCATAAGATAGCTGGTGTGATCTAAGAGTGTAATTTTCAAGGCTTTATCCTTGAGTAAACTGCAGTTTACCTGCAGAGAAAGTACTACTAAAATGTCCCTCCCTCATTATGACTTAAAAGTATCATCATCGTTTGATAGCATGCATATTTTATTCACAATAATAAGGGGTAAAATTCGGGGGGAGGGCTGACTTGGCCAACCATGCATAATGACTGCTGTTTGAATAAGTGAAGGTAAAATTTTAAGCAGGGCTTTGAGGGAATAATTTAGAATGTCTATTTGTATTTCAAATTATTTCTATTTTCAGTGGCACTATCCCCTTAATTCTATAAAAGCTGCAAAAAAAACTGCATGTGCAATTTAATTGAATAACAAGCCAATTAGTGCCAATAATTAGCTTTTTAACAAGCAATTATTGGCACTAATTAAATTTAATTGGACTTCACATGTCTAAAATTAGACATGGGATCCACACCTAAATTTTACACATGATCATAAAAAGGGGGTGGAAATGGGAGGGGCATGGGTGGAATGGGGGTATTCCTAGCATTTACACATGTTGTTATAGAATAAGGGGGGATACATACCTAATTTAGGCTTGTACATTTGCACCACATTTCAGTTGGTGCAAATGGCTATGCCTAAAGTTAGGCTTAACCCCCCGGCCATAAACACTATACTATAAACCACACATAACTTTAAGCTTGGCTTATAGAATAGTGCTTTTTTCACACCAAATTTTTGGGTGCCATATATAGAATTTGGCCCTATATGTTTAAAAAGCCCTGAATATGCTAGTATACATGGAGGGGCATAATCGAACGATAACGCCTATCTCCATGGGCGTTTATCTCCGAGAACGGGTCCGTGAAGGGGCGGAGCCAACCGTATTTTCGAAAAAAATAGACGCCCATATGTTATTCGCTACTTTGTGAGCTGGGCGTTTTTGTTATTCAGTGATAATGGAAAATGAAAGCGCCCAGCACAAAAACGAATACATCCAAGGCATTTGTTCGTGGGAGGGGCCATGATTCGTAGTGCACTAGTCCCCCTCACATGCCAGAACACCAACCGGGCACCCTAGGGGGCACTTTTACAAAACAAAAAAAAAAGGTAAAAGAGCTCCCAGGTGCATAGCACCCTTCCCTTGTGTGTTGAGCCTCCCAAATCCCCCTCAAAACCCACTGCCCACAAGTCTACACCATTACTATAGCCCTAAGGGGTGAAGGGGGGGCACCTACATGTGGGTACAGTGGGTTTGGGGGGGTTGGACGACTAACGCATTAAGCAGCACAATTGTAACAGGTAGGGGGGGGATGGGCCTGGGTCCACCTGCCTGAAGTCCACTGCACCCCCTAATAAGTGCTCCAGTAACCTGCATACTGCCAGGGAGGTGGGTATGACATTTGAGGGTGAAAAGAAAAAGTTGTGAAACGTCATATTTTGTGCTGGGAGGGGGTTTGTGACCACTGGGGAAGTCAGGGGAGGTCATCCCCGATTCCCTCCAGTGGTCATCTGGTCATTTAGGGCACTTTTTGGGGCCTTATTCGTGGAAAAACATGGTCCAGGAAAAGTGCCCTAAATTCTCGCTAAAATCGCATATTTTTCTTCCATTATCGGCGAAAGGCCGCCCATCTCTGTTCGCCCGATAACCACGCCCCAGTTCCGCCTTCGACACGCCTTCGACATGCCCCCGTCAACTTTGTCCGCATCCGCGACGGAGTGCAGTTGAAAGCGTCCCAAATTCGGCTTTTGATTATACCGCGTTATTCGTTTTTGTGAGATAAACGCCCATCTCCCGATTTAGGTCGGAACTTGGGCGTTTTTCTCGTTCGATTATAAGCTGGATAGATGACCATGTATTTGTGCTTTGTCCAGAATATGATTCTATAGACAAAACAATCTCTGCTGTTAAGTGTTACTGTATATTTCAATAGTTGAAAACTGGGCTAGATCTAACTTTCTTAAGTTGAATGTTAAAAAAAAAACCTACACTACTATGGTTTGGTAACCAGCAATGGGTTTCTGAAAATTCTAACAATAGTACCTTTATTAGATTATTTTAATTCTTTATATTGTTCTATTAGTCTATAACAAAGGAAGCGGCTTCAATTATTGCTTAAGATTTCAACAAGGTTAATTTTTAGTAAGGGTAAATTCTATGAAGCCACACCCTTGTTGATTGCCTTAGGATCAATTCCAGGATTCATTTTAAAGTTTACCCCCCTGTTTACCCCCCTGTTGCATGTTTACCTCCCTGTTTACTAAGCCACACTAGCGGCTGCCGTGCGGCACAGCCCATTCAAAGCGGGCTGTGTCGGCATAAGTGCACAGTTTATTAAACAGGAGGATTAGTGTTTAAATGCTTTCATGGTCAGAGCTCAGAAGCATTGGGAGAAATCCTTTAGTTTGTGAGTCATGGAAGGCATCTAAGAAGCAATACAAATTTACAACTTGATTTTCCTCTAGTAAAGGGAATGGTTTCCAAGGTATGCTGGGAACGATCATTTGGATTTCAAGCAAGTAGAATTTGGAACAGTATTCCAATTGATATACAGGCCTTGAATTCTTATATTCTTTTTTGTAAGATATTTAAAGTGTATCGTTTTAATAGACAAGTGTAATGATTTAACAAATTGATAGCTTTAGTGACAATCTTATGTAAATTCCTTCCTTTTGGGAAACATTTTGGTCTGTACTCCACTTTGCACTTTTTGGTTTAATAGCAGATTATAAATCCTCATATAGAATAGTATAGAATAGAATATATAGAGAGATTATATGTTTGGGTGACAAATATCAGCACTTTTATATAAATTATATGTGGACGTGTTGAATATCAGCCCTTATGGAGGTGATTGTATAAGGGTGATTGTGAAAGGTGAGTAGCCTAATGGTTAGTGTAGTGGCCTGGGAATCAGGGTCAATTTCCACTGAGGCTTCTTGTGACTCTAGGCAAGTTACTTAACCGTCCATTGACCCAGGTACAAAATAAGTACCTGTATATGATATGTAAACCACTTTGAATGTAACTACAGAAAGGTGGTATATCAAATCCCATCCCCTTTCCCTTTAAAGTAAGGCACAGATATTTACACCAGCCTTACAGCTAGTGTACATGTCTGCATCAGTATTTGTCAAGTACATATGCAGATTATTATATTTTATAATCTGTGCATCTAGTTGCACGATCTGGCCACACTTTACCCAAACTCCACCCCTGTACATGCCCACCAGCAACATATGACTATCCGTTTAACACACATACTTTTGCATCAGTCAGTAACATATTTTATAAGAGGAAATTTTACAAGTGATGCCACATCTACTTTTAAATAACAAAATACCACAAAATGGGTGTATACTTTACCACTTCAAGGTCACCAGAAGTTAAGAGCCAAAAGGCAGTGCACTAAGTGCTAATTGTATAATGCATCTGAGTGCTCAGATTCTGTTGTATAATACTGGCCTAAGTTAGCATTTACATGCAAATATTTAGGCACGTCCACTTACACCATGTCATTAACAGCAGTAAATCTGTGCACCAAAATGTGGCATAAGGGGCATAGCCAGCAGTCCTTTTTTGGGGGTCCAGAAGTGGATTGGGGGGCTATGCAGTTCCTCTCTGCTCTCTACCCTGTCCAGCATCTATCTTTACTGCTGCTTGCTCCTGCCGCCCCCCCATGGGGGTCTGGTATCTCTCTGCTTCCCCAACCCACCCCAGCAGTCCTTCAGTCCTGGCATGTGACCTGCAAAGATAGTGAAACAGACTGCCTGCAGCCAGTCCTGCCAGGGCCTTTCCTCTGTTGCATCCCACCTCCTGTGATGTAACTTCCTATGGGTGGACATGATAGAGGAAAGGCCCCAGCAAGACCGGCCACAGGCAGTCTGTTTCACCGATTGCTGGGGGGTTGCAGAGAGAGGCTCTGAATCTGCACGGGGTGGGGGGAACAAGCTAGAGCAAGCACCTGCAGAAATCAATGCCAGAACTGCATGGTGGGGTAAGGGGAAGAGCTGCTATTTTGGAGGGGGCCTGAGCCCAAAGTAGGGAAGCCCCCCCCCCCCCCCCCAAGGCTATGCTACTGTGAGGCACCTCAGCACATAATTTACAGTATTTTGTAAGTAGCACATGTAAATGTGGAACCTGCCTATACCGGAAGTAGTGCTTAAAATATGCTTTTTCAATGCTTATACAGCAGGACCCAACATGGTCCATGTTTCAGTGTACTCAAATGCCTACGTCAGGTGTCACAATGATGTTCTAAAAATGTATTAAAAAGTAACAATAAATATATAAAATCATATCATACAATACACATATGAAGAAATAGACATATTAAACAAAAAGTGTATGCTTCACATACAAACCGCATGTAAATATACTCTCATACAGGACATTTTTGAAGGATAACACCTTATATCTATATCTATTTATCTATGGCTATATATATATAATATACATACACATATATATAGTTATATGCATAGATGTAGATGTACATGGATATGCAGCAGCCGTATATATAGAAGTGGCAAATATCAGTGCTTTCCCTGAATTCTATATATAGCGCTAAGAATTGGCACTTGCCCAATTTGCGCATGCAATTTAATTGAATAATGAGCCAATTAGCACTGATAATTGGGCCCTAATAATTATCAGTGCTAATTGTAATTAATTTGGATTTTTGTGCACAGTTAGGAGCCATGGGTCCAAAAAGGTTGGATTGGCCATGGGAGGGTCACCGGCAGATTGGGTTGTTCCTTCTAATTATGCACATTTTTATAGAATAAGGGACATCCACATCTAATTTAGGTGTGAAGATTTAAATTAGAACATAACTGGTGTAAATCCTCCCAACTAAAGAAGATTGCAAATCCTGGCATATTTTTAAATGGCACCTAACTTTGAGAGAGCTCAGTTCCTTTCCTCCTGACACAGCAGTATTGCGAAACAAGCAGCCCTTGTCAAGGTGTAAAAGGATATGTGTGACATCTCTTCATTTGGTTGTTGGATTACAAACATTGATTGAAGGACACTTCTGTATGAAGATTTTTTTTTTCGAACTGCGGACTGCTCATTTTTTCAGATAAGTAATTGAGCTGGGTTTTTTGAGATATGTACACATTTATATGAAGTTTTGATATTTTGGAACTGAATGTTCTGGGCATTTTGGTATGATTTAAAGTTAACACCTTTTTTTAATGGGAACTTTTCTTTCTTTTTTTTTTTAGAGTCGTTTCCCCATTCTTTTTGCAGGCAGTTTATGGCCTATGATAGTACTGGGACTCCATTAGTGGGATTGATTGCTAAATAAAGGGGTCTTTTACTTAACCATGGTAGCGTTTTTAGCTCACAGTAGAAATCAGCTAGTAGTAAACGCCAAGATGCTCATTACATTCCTATTGGCATCTCGGCGTTTACTGCCATCTGATTTCTACCACAAGCTAAAAGCACTACTGCGGCATAGTAAAAGACCCCCTAAGTAAAATACTCGAGAGCCTTTGAGGCCAATTTTTTTCATATTTATTAATAAGTATTACCGAGTGCACTGAATAGACATACTTTTTGTACGTTTCTGTGAGTATTTATTGCGTCTGTCCCTTGTTTTTTGGTGTTTTTGCAACCTAATTTTGAGATCCATTTATAGAATAGTGCTTATTGCTTTTTTTAAGTGGTAATTTACATAATTTTGATCATTTTAAGCCTCCTTTGACCTGCCCCAAACTATGCTCACAAATACACAGGTAGTGTTGGGGAACCTGAAATTGAAACATACTTTTTTTCTCCTTTGGAACAAATTACTTGAGATTTCAAATGTTCCAAGACTATATCCTTTTAATTCACAGTTAAAAAATCCACTCCAATAGATTCATACACCGCAATATCCAACTTCCAGGTTTGTTAATCCATTCTATTTATAGCACAGTTTATTGTTCTCATATATATGGTGCCTTGGCTTGGAAAGAACTGTTTGTACCCCCTTTGTATTCTATCTGCCTTGTCTCTTTGTTTCCGTCATTTCTCCTGACACTCTATTCTCAGCTCCCCTTCTGTATCTTGCTGTGTCTTTTTATAACATTTAAAAAATCTGTGAAATTATATTTTGATGTGGCCATCTGTACATCACAGGAGCTGTCCAGACCATAGTGCTGAACATTAATGAAATGCACTTTAATAAACCCTAAAGTTTATTGGTTATTCTTGATTTATCTGTCTTTCCTTGTCTTTATCTACCTTGTTTTTGTCTTCCCATCTTTATTGTTTTTAACTTCACCCTTCTCCTCCAACCCTCCCTCCCCCCAGTATTTTCCACCTTATCTCAGTACACCTCTCCTTTATTCTATCTCTACATTCTCTCTTATCCTGATCTTATAACTAGGGTTGCATTTCTGAAGTAGGCTGAGAAAACTGTAAGGCTGTTTATAGTTATTCTGTATGTTGTTTTAGATTCTTTAATTTGTAATTTTTCAGTTTGTATTTCTTATCATTTCATTACATTTTATTCTTTAATCGTTTAGGGCTCCATTTTGATTACAATTTTAATCATGATTAATCAGGTGATTAATTGCACAATTCATGGTATATTATTTATTTTTGTTCCCACTGCAGTTCCTTGTGACTCCTAGTAATGGAGGGTTAAGGGACTTGCCCAGAGTCTCAAGGAGCTGCAGTGGGAACAAAAACCAGTAAAGAACATACCTTTAATCACATGATTAAAATTTTAATTGAAATGCAGCCATTTTGTAACAAAACTTTTGTTAATGATTTATGTTTAGAAAAAACCCACACATTGGTGTATACTTTCATCTTAGTCTCAAGCATAAAATAATAGTGGAATTTTGGGCATGTTGAAGTATCTGTCATTAATAGTTGAAACATAGCCAAATTAGATCACTAAAAATTGATTGTTTCCTTAATGCACTGGATGTGAAAGCATTTTTCTGCTGAAATTGGAGTTTGCAATTGCAAACCAGAAGGCGATCATCACTGATTTCACAATATTTTGACATAAGGCTTTTATGCTCTTATTACCCATCTGTTTGAAAACATTTGAGCTTTGCATACTCTATTGCACTTCCCTGTTTTTATTGGTCCTCAAGGACCCTTGAGGCTGTTTTTAAAATTTTCAGAGTGGTACAGTCTGTAGAAACCTTCAGAAATAGCAAAATTGTAGCTTCTATTTCACTCCCAAAAACCCTTCACCTCTTGGGGGTGCACAGCATCTATGGAGGCCCAGCTGGCAGCTGGCACTGTGGAAAGTGAATTGTTTATTTAGCACAAGAACCTCTTTGCATTTTTCTATGAAGGATTTCTTTCATTTCATTTTGAAATTTGCATCCGTTAACTGCTGAAACCATCACAGTGTGTCTGCCTAAACAGCTTTCATCAGATTCTCTGAGTAATAAACATGGTAGGGCCATCCCAGAATCGCATCACTGCTTAAGACTGTGATAACAACAGCCTTCATAACATGTTCTCATCTGTTGACTCCTCTGCATATTAAGTGCCTAATGCTAGGCAGATAAGGGATAACTCAAAGATCATCCTATCATTTATTTTTCTGCTTAGCAGAGCTAGTGCTGCGTATGAGTATTTTCAAATTTTCCCATCCGAGACTTGAATAACAAGGCTTATTTCAGGAGGAAAACAGGGCAGCAATAACTGACCAACAATAACTGAATTTGACTGAAAAAGGAGAAGGGAACAACAGCCATGTCTGCTCTCCTCTATTATTTCACCCTTATCACCAGCATCCCCCCAACCTTCGAACAGAGGAGTAGCCTAAGTGACAATTCTATAAAAGTTAGGTATCATTTGCGGACACAAGATCAACTGGCTACCCAAAAGCCAGCAACGCGTTTGGTGATATTATATAATAGGAAAATAGGCTTGTGCATGTGCAGCATGTTGCATACATGTACACAGTCAGAAAGCAGACATGTTTAGGGTGGAGAGTGGGTATGCACTGGGTGGGACCAGCAACCAAGTGCACAAGATGCATTCTATAACTGTTGGACTATAATTAAATATAAGATCCCCATTAAGTGATGGTAGGATCTGAGATACCTCCTGCTGGAATTTCTACAGAAAGAAAACGGCCTCAAAGAGCTCATGGATATCTTGTATCTATAGAGCTTAATTGGATCTAACTGATCCTCTCTTCATCACTGGCCGTGAAAAACCTTCAGTAAAAGAGTACTGCCTACACAAAAATGGTTCCACTATATCAATTCTGCAGTCTCTCTATAGAAATAGTTTAACAGGCTCAAAACAGATCTTACTACCATCCGGTGAGCATTAAATGATCAAAAAAGGCACTTATCTTCATTCAAGAGCCCATCAATATATGCTGTGCTAATACACATGCATTGAGTCTGTGTACAGCGGCTCCTCTGCTCTCGCTTGCAGCGATCTGTACCCTCTAGCCCCAAGCCGATGGTGGCCAGTGTTTCGCTTCTGCATCAGGGTCTTGGAGACTGGATAATGCTGGATGTAGTCATAATTATTCGCTGTACGCCACAAATATTTATGGCTACATCCAGCATTACCCAGTCTCCAAGACCCTGATGCAGAAGCGAAACACTGGCCACCGTCGGCTTGGGGCTAGAGGGTACAGATCGCTGCGAGAGCAGAGGAGCTGCTGTACACAGACTCAATGCATGTGTATTAGCACAGCATATATTGATAGGCTCTTGAACAAAGATAAGTGCCTTTTTTGATCATTTAGTGCTCACCGGATGGTAGTAAGGTCTGTTTTGAGCCTGTTAACCTATTTCTATAGAGAGACTGCAGAATTGATACAGTGGAACCATTTTTATGTAGGCAGTACTCTTTTACTGGAGGTTTTTCATGGCCAGTGATGAAGAGAGGATCAGTTAGATCCGATGAAGTTCTATAGATATCCGTGAGCTCTTTGAGGCCATTTTCCTTCTGTAGAAATTCCAGCAGGTGGTATCTCAGATCCTACCATCACTTAGTGGGGATCTTATATTTAATTATACTCTAGCGATTTGTTAATCCCATCCCTTGAACAACATTTTAGTGGATTCTATAACTGTTGGGTATGTGAATAGCACGTAGGAGACATGCCCAAACATGCACTTCCTATAAATAGAAACTAAATGGCAGAGATGTCTCTTTTGACTTGTAGCATTAGTTGGTACATTGTGCTGCTGGTTGGTGTCTCAGTGCAATGTCAAGTTTCACTCTTTTTCTAACTACCTCTGTCCACACATAACCACCTACAGCCCCATTAACAACCACTCCGCTCCATTTTGTCCCTTCCTACCAATCACCTCTCCAAACCTCTAAAATCTGACCCTTTCCCTTTCTCAGTCCTCTCTCATCCCATTTGTCCCATCACTCTGTGCAACATACAAGGGAGGGAGGTGCACATTTGGTTGTATCCATTTACTACTGGCTGTTTATGTCTCTGTATCTGACAGTGTCTGTTTTACTCTGTTTAATTGTGTGTGTGTGTGTGTGTGTGTGTGTGTGTGTGTGTGTGTGTGTGTGTGTGTGTGTGTGTGTGTGTGTGTGTGTGTGTGTGTTTCTGTACCTTAGTTGGTAGTGGTTACTGGGTGTTACTGGTGATGGGTACTGGGTACAAGTGGTGATGGTTACAAGCATGAGTGGAGGTGAGTTGTTGCTCCAGGGGTACTAGCTTACAGGACAAAAAGGCAACAGAGGAAAAGAAAATCCCCTGTGCAGAGGGTATATAGGCCCGGAATACAGTTCATGGACATGACAAAGGAGCTATGTTTGTGCATGCTCAGATTCTATAAGAAGACTATGGTGCACCTGTGCAACCAGCTAGAGTCGGATCTAGAGTCCACAACATGGAGGGGCCAAGCACTTCCAGTTTACCTGAAGGTCACCACAGCCCTAGCCTTCTTTGCTACAGAATCTTTCCAGACACTCCTTGAGGCCATAGCTGGCATTAGCTAGCCAGCCACTTCACAGTGCATTGCTCAGTTTCTATGGGCCTTTTTCCAGAGAGACACACAATATATTTGTTTCCCTGAGCAAGAGACAGAGCAGTACCAAACCATGACAGTCTTCTATCAGCTGGCACACTTCCCCTCTGTTCATAGAGTAATAGACTGCACCTACATAATCATAAGACCTCCTACAGGAAAGGAGGCAATCTGTAGGAACCAAAAATCTTACAATCGCTAAGCATAGAGATGGCCTGCAATGTCTTATATATCATAACTGATGTATATGCATGTTATCTGAGATCCAGTTGTGATACCTATATCCCTGCCCCAATCTGGATTATATAAGTGATTTTCAGAATCACCAGATCACTGGGGTTTGGCTGCTAGGCGAGCTAAGCAGACCCACCAACACTCTTATAACCATTAACCAGCTCTCTCTCTCTCTCCTCATAGGTAAATCTTACTATGTGCTATAACCTGTCTTGCATGCCTCAGGGACCACCAATTCTGTGATATACTAATCCATACAACAACAAATAAACATTCACTAATATCCCCTTTGTTGCTCCCTTAAGGTTAACCCTTACAGACCTGGTTGCTGACACCATTGACCACCACCAGGGGCACCTACAAAGTGGTATGCCAAAAGCACACAGGAAACCCAGGGCTGTAATTCTAAGGACATTAGTCATATTAAAGTCATGGTCCCAGTGTCTAGACTGCTGAGGAGGGAGAGAACTGCTCTATGACCCAAATAAAATCTATGATACTTTCATAGACTGCTGTATGCTCCACAACCTAGCCCTCACTCACAAGATGCCTGACCCACATGAACCACTGCTGCCAGGCACATACAGTGATGAGGAGAGAGAGATTGTGCAACATCAGAACCTGAAACCCCCACAAGCATACCAGTGTATAGTGGCTGCAAGATATGAACCCATCCAGACAAATGTCAACATGACCCAATGTACAGTATTGTCCTTCCTGCTCCCCACATCCCACTGTCCCAGTGTGATAGCATGCTTGACGTGTCTCAATAGCATTTTTCCACTCTACTATATGTGTGATCACATACACAGGTGTGTACAGCACCACCATGATAACCCCCCCCCCCCCTCTCCATGCCAAGTATGAACCCATAATAACCCTTCCATACCCTATTTTCTGTCCCTCCATGGCCACAAATTAAGAGAGATGCTTGCAGGTGCATGCTGCAGTACAGAGATTGATGAGGTGATCAGGGCTGCCCTGGAGGGGCATGTCTATCTTCTTGCATCTAGAGTCATGTCTGGCCTCCTCATGAAAATTGGGGAAGACCAGACATTAGTGTCTTACACTAGTATGGCCAGACTTTAGGGAGGAGTATAATGGACTGAAGATAGGTGGTGATCATGCTAGGGCAAAGGTAGGTTACAAGGGAGTCCCTGTTGTTGATAGGTGTGGCACCAGCTGGGGTTGCAGAAAGGCCAGGGTATGGTTCGGGCCTGTGTAGAGTGTTGCAGCTGGATGTCTCTTGCAAGCACTGATATTATTTCCTCTTCCTGCCCAGGGATGCTGATGGAAGCTGTAGCTCTGTCCTCTGCTTCAACCTCCTCCTGATCTTCTAGACTGTACCCCCTTGGTTCTCCTGCATGCTTTTCCTCATCCTCCAGAGTAGTGTAGTGGTTAGTGCAGTGGACTTTGATCCTGGGGAACTGAGTTCAATTCCCACTGCAGCTCCTTGTGACTCTGGGCAAGTCACTTAACCCTTCATTGCCCCTGGTACAAAATAAGTACCTGAATATATGTAAACCGCTTTGAATGCAGTTGCAAAAACCTCAGAAAGGCGGTATACCAAGTCTCATTTCCCTTCCCTTCCCCTTCCCTCTTCTTCTGGTGGCATTTCTTGAATCTCCTCCACCACAACATAGATGTCATCACCCACCATTGCCACTTCCTTCTTCAGAGAAATCTGGTGGGACTCCAGATGCTGTTCCCTTTGGCGTGTGTTGACAGTGGTGGTGGCTGCGGCCTATTGGACTCCCAAACATGGGAGGGATCAGTCTCCTTGTCCCTGCTGCTGTTCTCATCAGTGGAATATGCCACTGCCTCCCCTGCATGATAAAGATAAATGGGACATTTGTAAGGACAGAGCTCTGACAAAGTAAAGGTCTGTTAGCCAAGGAATAGCCCAGAATGGATTCTCAACAGCAGATCAGAGACATTGGCTACAATGTTGTTTATTGTATTGTTGTTGGACAACTGGAGCATTAACATAATAGCTGCCTGGACTTCATGACACCAAGACCATGTTCACAAGAGGCTTAGCACCAGAGTAAGGCAAAGGCTGCACTGTGTTACCAAGTAAGTACATTAAGGGTCCCTTGCAATGTCTCCAGAATATGTATCTTAGCTGAACCAACAGAATGACTATAATCATCTTGCTTTGCTTTCTTCATATTTTATCACTTTAGGAATGCCCAGGTAGAGGTAGGAAAGGATGGGAGGAGAGGAGATGAGAGGAGGGAACCACATGACTCCACTATGCAAATCATCATGGTGTCATCAATTCATATGGACCTACAGTGAGGCAATCCATGCTAAGCCCAAGTGCCCATTCCAATATTACATGAGGGTCTTCATTTCCAGATGTTAAGGAACAGGTGAGGGCATAGAGAGGATGGATGGGTGAGGGCATAGAGAGGATGGATGGGTGGTGCAGATAGGAAAATATATAGAGTGGGCACTACCATCTTGCAAATGTCTACTGTGCAATGTAGCATAGGCCATAACTCTCCTGCTTTCCTGTATGCAGTGCCATGCTCACTGACCCCTGCCATGGAGGCCTAGTCACAGGTAGTCAATATGTCCTTCCAGGTAGATGAGGGCTATCCCATCTGCAAGGGCCCTTGTGATGTCAAGCAGCCTTCTTTTTGTAGGCTCTGTCATGCAGGTCTCTCCATTATTTTAGGTTCTTGATTGTGATTTTAATGGAAAATGCCATTTAGGTGTTGGCAAATGCCACACCACAGCAAGATCATATGATTGAAATCCTTCACCACATGATCCTATTAGGGTGCATGCACAGCATTTAATCCCAGGTGTCCCAGAAGGTTTCTGATTAGCCATGCCTCACCAAGCAATAAGAATTGCAGTCTCTCTAATTGTCCCTCATTCCAATGGAGACACCCATGGCTATTCTGGGAGCTCCTGGTGACCCTCCCCCCCCCCTGCCTTTTTCTCCTTTGTTCCATAGCAAGAGTACACATCACAATAAGCCTACACATGTGTCTCTGTTGGTGTCACCCACACTGAGGAAGCTGCTCTGAGTTACGGAGGTACCTCTTCATTGTGTTTATGAGCATAACAGATCTGCTCTCCACATGAATGTTTCTATCTGCCAAACAACCAGACATCCCAGGTGAGTTAGTCTATTGGTCTGTGTCTATTCTCCTGCATACTATCACCACTACTTTAAGGTGACAATCTCCTTATAGGCCAGCGGGATGTGTCACTGCCAGGGCAGCATTAAAGCATAAGCAAATGTAGCATTTGCCTAGAGACAAGTTATTTAGGTGGGGGCCCTCTTACTAAGTTTCATGAGGGAGACTTTAGACCAGTCTCAAATTTCTGACAATTCTATTCTGATGAATTATGGGCTCTGCAGCACTGACTGCAATTAGCAGCATCACAGACTGCAAATGCTACACTGTTTAGGGATGTTAGTTTAAAACTAGGGCTGATAAAAAAAAAAAAAGTTTCTCTCCTGGAACTGAATTGCTTTTTAAAAGTAGGCAAGAGGAGTTGGTGAGCAGTGTTTCTTACCTGTTGCTTCCCCCTTTGCTGATTTTCTCAGCAGTCAGAATCAAAGGTCTAATGGGGCATTGGTTGGGTTCTTATATGGTAGGGAGGGCCTCACATAAATCCTTGTGTTAGAGCCACTAATGGGCTAATGTTGCCTTGGTCACAGATGCATTGTGGCCTTGCCACTTGATTTGAATGTCTCAATCCCATATAAGCCATGATGTAGGTAGGTGAGCAGTGGGCTTCCTCAGCTGCACAGCTACCATTTTTTTTTTGGGGGGGGGGGGGCGGTTGCTTATTTTCTATTTGGCTATACATATATCAAACTCTTATAGCCTCCAAATACTGAGCTTGGAGGGCAGCACCAAAATGGTAGAGAAAATAGCTGCTGGAGAAGATGGATGTAAAGCCATTTTTATGACAATTTGGTGAGGATCGTGCATATGCTCCAAGGCCGTTGAAAGACAGAGCCAGGCCCAGGGCTGCTGCCACCCGCCCCCGCCCCCACTCAGGCTGCTGCTGCCCCCCTCTCCACTGCTCCCCTGATCCCTGTTCATTCAGCCACTGCCCCACCCCCCTTATGTTTCTGTGTCTTATCTTCTCCTCCTTTGGTCTGTAACTCTTGGTGCTCCTGCCAGGACCTGGCAAAATGGTAGAGACTATTATAAATAACAAAATTACAGAGCATATTCAAAAACATGGATTAATGAGACAAAGCCAATATGGATTTAGTGAAGGGAAATCTTGCCTCACCAATCTATTAAATTTCCTTGAAGGGGTGAATAAAAATGTGGATAAAGGCGAGCCGGTTGATATTGTGTATCTGGATTTTCGAAAGGTGTTTGACAAAGTACCTCATGAAAGACTCCAGAAGAAATTGGAGAGTCATGGGATAGAAGGTAGTGTCCTTTTGTGGATTAAGAACTGATTAAAAGATAGAAAACAGAGAGTACGGTTAAATGGTCAGTATTCTCAATGAAGAAGGGTAGATACTGGGGTTTCCCAGGGTCTGTGCTGGGACCGCTGCTTTTTAACATATTTATAAATAATCTAGAGATGGGAGTAACTAGTGAGGTAATTAAATTTGCTGACGACACAAAGTTATTCAAAGTTGTTAAATCGCAAGAGGATTGTGAAAAATTACAAGAGGACCTCAGGAGACTGGGAGACTGGTCGTCTAAATGGCAGATGATGTTTAATGTGAGCAAGTGCAATGTGATGCATGTAGAAAAGAGGAACCCAAACTATAGCTAAGTAATGCAAGGTTCTATGTTAGGAGTCACTGACCAAGAAAGGGATCTCGGCGTCATTGTTGATGATACGTTGAAACCCTCTGCTCAGTGTGCGGTGGAGGATAAGAAAGCAAATAGAATGTTAGATATTATTAGGAAAGGAATGGAAAACAAAAGTGAGTAAGTTATAATGCCTTTGTATTGGTCCATGGTGCAACCGCACCTCGAATCTTGTGTTCAATTCTGGTCACCGCATCTCAAAAAACATATAGTGGAATTAGAAAAGGTACAGAGAAGAGCGACGAATATAATAAAGTGGATGGGAGAACTTCCCTATGAGGAAAGGCTGAAGCGGCTAGGGCTCTTCAGCTTGGAGAAAAGACAGCTGAGGGGAGATATGATAGAGGTCTATAAAATAATGAGTGGAGTGGAACGAGTAGACGTGAATCGTTTGTTTATTCTTTCAAAAAATACTAGGACTAGGGGGCATGCGATGAAGCTACAAAGTAGTAAATTTAATACGAATCGGAGAAACTTTTTCTTCACTCAACGTGTAATTAAACTCTGTAATTCGTTGCCAGAGAATGTGGTAAAGGCGGTTAGCTTAGCGGGGTTTTTAAAAAGTCTGGACAGCTTCCTAAAGGAAAAGTCCATAGACCATTATTAAACTGACATGGGGAAAATACACTGCTTATTTCTGGAATAAGCAGCATAAAATGTATTGAATTTTTTCGGGATCTTGCCAGATATATGTGACCTGGATTGGCCACTGTTGAAAACAGAATGCTGGGCTTAATGGACTTTTGGTCTGTCCCAGTGTGGCAATACTTATGTACTTATGGCATATATCCTGTGAGCTAGGGCATCCATTATGGTAAGAATGTGGCATTCAGGTTAGGGGTTGTTCAGGCACAGTATACAGCAATGCAACCTCGGTCTCATGAATTAATGAGTATATAGCAATGCAATCTTAGTCTTATGAATTGATACTAATCAATTCATGAGACACCAAGGTTGTATACCTATGCCATTGTTATGGATGGGAGTCTGCAGTGAGGATAGACACAGCCATGTGCTCATTATAATACCTGTTCACTAGAGTAACTATCAGGCTTATTTTCGAAAGAGAAGGACGCCCATCTTTCGACACAAATCGGAAGATGGGCGTCCTTCTCACAGGGTCGCTCAAATCGGCATAATCGAAAGCCGATTTTGGGCGTTCCCAACTGCTTTCCGTCACGGGGACGACCAAAGTTCCCGGGGGCATGTCGGAAGTGTAGCGAAGGCGGGACTTGGGTGTGCCTAATACATGGGCATCCTCGACCCATAATGGAAAAAAAGGGCATCCCTGACGAGCATTTGGACGACTTTACCTGGTCCTGTTTCTCTTACGACCAAGGCACAAAAAGGTGCCCAAACTGACCAGATGACCACCAGAGAGAATTGGGGATCACCTCCCCTAACTCCCCCAATGGTCCCCAACCCCCTCCCAACCTCAACAAACAACTTTAAAAATATTTTGTGCCAGCCTCAAATGTCATACTCAGGTCCATTGCAGCAGTATGCAGATACCTGGAGCAGTTGTAGTGGGTGCAGTGCATTTCAGGCAGGTGGACCCAGGCCCATCCCCATCTACCTGTTACACTTGTGGTGGTAAATGTAAGCCCTCCAAAACTCAGCCCAAACCCACTGTACCCACATCTAGGTGCCCCCTTCACCCGTAAGGGCTATGGTAGTGGTGTACAGTTGGGGTTAGTGGGTTTTGGGGGGGTTGGGGGGCTCAGCACACACAGTAAGGGAGCTATGTACCTGGGAGCAATTTATGAAGTCCACTGCAGTGTCCCCTAGGGTGCCCGATTGGTGTCCTGGTATGTCAGGGGGACCAGTGTACTACAAATGCTGGCTCCTCCCATGACCAAAGGGCTTGTATTTGCTCATTTCTGAGATGGGCGTCCTTAGTTTCCATTATCGCCAAAAATCAGAAACGACCAAGTCTAGGGACAACCATCTCTAGGGATGACCTAAATGTCAAGATTTGGGCGTCCCCGACCGAATTATCGAAACGAAAGATGGACGCCCATCTTGTTTCGATAATACGGGTTTCCCCTCCCCTTCGCCGGGACGTTTTCGAGGATGTCTTCAGCAAAACTTGGGCATCCCTTTCAATTATGCCCCTCTATATATCTTAGTAAACAACCATGTCATGTGTTCTGGCTCTGTGCATGTCCTTTTTTAACAACAGCTTGCAGTCTGGTGTCTCCATAGGTCTGGAGAACAAGAGAGAGGAGTACCCTCAGTGGAAGTAAGGCAGCCAAAGGATTTACATGGCCTTTACATGAGCAATCATGGTAATCAGGAGGTGTGGTGAATGCTGGGATGGTAGTGGTATAAGCATAATGCCAAACATGAGCTATGTGAAGTAAAGATTCAGTACAGTCATTGCTCCTGTGTCAGACTAAATGGCTGCTGCTATGAAAGATTAGAGTCCCACCCAATTCCTTGACTATGTCTTTGTTATGTATCTGTCTCAGAATCAGGTGATGAGTATTTGCTGTTCATATTTGCATCTGAGGAGGATCAGAGATTTGTTTCCTAGCCACTCTGTCAATGTACAGGTGCATGTGATTCTGAGCAGAGAGGAGGCTGGATAAAGGAATGGTGTGTAGGGTCGGTGAAATCCCATTGGAAAGGGCAGGCCTTGTGTCCCACGGCAGTCTTACCATTTGTAATGTTTTGGTGTAGGGCTGTGTACCTATGTGAGTACATGTGGGCAGAGTGAAAATAACCATTTGCACTAATGAAAACACTTGACAACTCTGATAATTTAAAATGGTTTTATTAGGGAGGCCAATTCAGGGAAAGGAGGAAGACAGAAAATAGGAGGTGGCTAAGTCTAAGGATAATGAGAGGATAGCATCTGGATGATGCCAGGTACCAAGGATAACCAGAATGTGCTCTAAAGCATGATCCATCCTCTCAGTGCACTTCTCTACAATTCCTAGTCACTGGTCCAAAGCCTCCTGTTGCTGGGCCTTCTGCACTAATTCAGCTAGTGCCCCTTCTTCACCAGCACCTGGGGTCACAGAATGATCTGCCCCTATCCCAGATGCTACAGGGGAAAGTGCATTGGCTGCATGAGCGGCAGAGTACTGAGGATGCTGAAGGGCTTGGACTTCCTCATTCTAAATGATTATAATAACCTCCTGATTGTCATAATTCTCTTCCTGCAGTGGCACAGCCAAATGGCCAGGGCTGTGTGGCTGGGATAGAAAAAGGAGGGAGGAGCAGTAAGGGATGGTTTGGAAGACAGAGGGATGGAGAGACTGTAAGGGATGGTTGGGAGAGGGTGGAGAGACAGAGGAAGATGTGAGGGATGGTTGGAAGGGAGGGGGCAGAGGGTTTGGAGAGGTCCAGCTGCCTCTGCCTCCTCCTTTTCTTCTCTATTCACATCTGTCCCTTCTTCCACCTGTTGGAATGAACCAGAATGGCAGCTGTTACAGCCATGAACCACGTGGGAAATGCAAACTGAATAGCATCATTGTCTCATCATTTTAGGGTTGCTGTACAGATGAAAGCTGCCTAGTAAGGCGATGTGTGCATTTCTGGGACATAAACATGACGGTCTGCTGTATTCAGAACACTTACTGGACAGAAATCTACAGGACACTCAGGATGCTTAGACAGAGATATTCCTGGGGGTTAGGTATAGGGGTTTATATGGTGCAACTGTACAATGCTGCAGCTGCTGTGAATACCACCACACAGACATGGTGATCTGCTTGGATCAGTAGACGGCCTTTCTACAACATTTGCTGGATGGCACCACTGATGGTTTGAAAATGAGAGTGTGCACAGGGACCATGGTTCTCTCAGGATATTAGCAAACACTCCTTCAGAGTTAGCAGTTCAATGGGGTGAGTCAGGACATAGGATATGTAGCCTTTCCCACATATCTTCAATTTCCCTGCTCCTGAAAATGATGAGGGGAAATGCGAAGAGGGAATTCCAAAGGGAGCTATGGGGTAAGGTTGCAGCATTGTGTGGTGTGTTGTGACTGCTGTGTGCACATGCTTTCAACTGACATACACTGGATGTGAAGTCTCGCTGGATTTTGCTCACACCTTTTTCAGGAGTAGGTCAAGATGAGTTACATTCAGGTATACTGGGTATTTCTCCGTTCCTAGAGGGTTCACAATCTAAGTTTCTCAGTGTACTGCTCTAATCACTAGTGTACTCCTCCATGTCATATTTGATTGCTCCTTGAATTTACTATAGATTTTTTTTTTGGTAGATTTATTTGTGCAGCAAAAGGCTTATCCAAAGACTTTTGTTGCTCTAGTAGATCTACAAAGAATCAATGATAAATTCAACAATCTATACAAATAGGAAAAAAAATTCAATAAATGGCACCCAAAGTTAGGTGCCAGGATGGGATGATTTGCGCTAAGCCAGTATTCCATAAAGGACACTCTACATAGAATGACCTTCATAGAATACCAGGTTAGTGTGCATCTCGTACCTAAATTCGGGCATGAGTATTTATGCCTGCTAAAGGCTGGTGTGGATCCTGGTACCCAGCTGATGGCAGTTTGAATGCAAAATGCAGGTATTCTATAACATTCCACCTATTTTATGAGAATACCCCTGACTTATCCATGCTCTTCCTGTGGATACGCCCGCTTTGGAATTGCACGTTATGAAATTTAGGTGCACGTGTTATAGAGTAGGACATTTTTGTGCCCCCACTGTGTAATTTCAATTGATAGAATAGGGCAGATCCATGCATAATTCCTAATTACTGCCAATTAAGTGCTTATTATCACCAATAATTGATTATCACCTTGTTAACTAATTAGTTTACACAAAGATCTGCAATTCATGCCCAAAATTGTGTGTCCAATTTTCAGCTACCTATAGAGAATCCAGCGGTTAATAAGTACACATATGTTATTGTTGGTTTTCTATAGTTATATTTACTGGCATAGTTAGTTCTTTCTCTAAGCATCTAGAGCACAACATTATCTCTAAGGGATCCTTTTACCAAGCTGTGGTAAAAGGGGCCCTACGCTAGCTACAGCGCATGTTTTTGCTGCACGCCACGGTCCCATTACCCCCAGAGGGTAAAAAAACTGAAAAAAATGGCCGTGCAGTAAGTTTTCATTTGCCATGTAGTCATTTGGAAGAGCACTTACCATCACCCATTAAGGGCTCCCGCACTAACCCAGCGGTAAAAATACAGAAATAAATTTCCATAGTGCCAGAAATGGTGCGCGCTGGAGGTGGAATTACCGTTGGGTTGCTGTAGTCCAGCAGCAGTTCCAGAATAAAGCACTTTAGTCCTAAGTCCGTATGGCAGTCTGGTTCTTTACTGGAAACCTGTGAGCTTAACAGGGCTGCCGGTCCCAACCCAGAGTGGAGGAAGCGGACTCCTTTACAATACTCAGTAAATCTGGAGATGATCAGGACAGTGTTGAATTAGAGATTATGATCAAATTACAAGGGACGGAAGGCTTGCCATGGACCAGTCCAAAAATAATAGCCAGAGTAGCTAATTTCAACCAACACCAGAAAGATGCTACCCTTGTAACGCAAATGGTATGGGATTTGCGTTACAAGACGTATGAGGAGAGACTTGCGGACCTGAACATGTATACCCTGGAGGAAAGGAGAAACAGGGGTGATAAGATACAGATGTTCAAATATTTGAAAGGTATTAATCCGCAAACGAACCTTTTCCGGAGATGGGAGGGCGGTAGAACGAGAGGACATGATATGAGAGTGAAGGGGGGCAGACTCAAGAAAAATGTCAGGAAGTATTTTTTCATGGAGAGAGTGGTAGATACTTGGAATGCCCTCCTGCGGGAGGTGGTGGAGATGAAAATGGTAGCGGAATTCAAGCATGCGTGGGATAAACATAAAGGAATCCTTTGCAGAAGGAATGGATCCTCAGAAGCTTAGCTGAGATTGGGAGGCGGGGCTGGTGTTTGGGTGGTGGGGCTAGTTCTGGACAAGACTTCTACGGTCTGTGTCCTGAAAATGGGGCTAGTTCTGGGCAAGACTTCTACGGTCTGTGTCCTGAAAATGGCAGATACAAATCAAGGTAAGGTATACACAAGAAGTAGCGCATATGAGTTTATCTTGTTGGGCAGACTAGATGGACCGTGCAGGTCTTTTTCTGCCGTCATCTACTATGTATGATTGCCTATTTGGGCAAAACAAATCAGAATATTTTCCACATATTTTTATGACAGCAAAGCAGCACTTTAACAAGTGACTTATTTCAATCAGCCAACCTGTACACACAACCAGAGTCATTGTCTTGAAAGTCTGGGGATTCATTTAGGCCTTTTTGTTGCATAACTTGTCTCAAATATTTACCTCTTCAGGCAACTTTTAAATCTTAAACCCTAGCTCTTCTTGATCACAGCCCTCTCAAGTTAATCACATTTTCTGTAATAACTATTTACATCTCTCCTTTTCCACTCTTTCCTCTCTCATTGCCCCTGTAGCCTCACGTTTCTCCTGGTGTTCAGGTGACCCCTGCTCAAGCAGTCTGCTACATGCAGTGTGCAAATATACAAGTTCCTGGTACCTAGATCTTACAGTCTAGTCAAGAGAGATGGAGAGTAAGATAGAGGGGGATGGAGTAAGAAAAAATATGCAGAGGGTAAGAGATGGGGAAGGAATGGAAAGGGAGAGAGAGAGAGGAGAGAGGAGAGGAGAGGAGAGGTGGTGGGGGTGATAGAGAAAAAGATAAAGGGAAAGGGAAGTGAGTTGAAAGCAGGAGAGATCCACACCTTACAGACAAAAGGAGGAGGGACAGATACATAAGAGAGGAGAATCAAGAAAGAAGTTACCCAAGATAAAAGTAAAGAACACTAATGAGCAAGACAATGAGTGGCAAAATCTGAGACAAAAATAGACAAAATGTCTTAGGAATTCAGCTGTGACTTCATTGATATATTGTGCATGCAATATATTTCTAATACATTTAAGATTCTGTTTGTAATAATTAACAATAGTACTGCACTGTTATTTTTAGCTTGAACCCCTTTAGTTTGCGAAATATTTGCAGAAGCTTAGTAGGAATCTATCGGCCAATATTCAGCATTATTTAACAGGCCAGGAACGGCTCCTGATCAGTTAAATAGCACTTAACTGGCTAAATGCTAATATTCAGCATGAGATAGCAAGCTATCTCCGCTGAATATTACCACATAGCACATAGAGACTAACCAGCTAGCCGTGAATATTCAGTGCCCTGCCGGCTAAGTTTAGTGGCCAAACAGGAGCGCCCAAAATAGCAGTCCTGTCTTTGGCTGCTATAAACTTAACTGCTTAAGTTTAAACCGGCCCCCAAAAAATGGATATTCACCGGAAATGGCCCGGCACTGAATATCCAGGCTCAGCACAAATCGTGTGACTTATCTGGCCTGCTTCCAACGGGTTGAATATCGTCTGGCTACTGTATATGCCTTTAACATGGGAGTTATGCAGTTTTACTGACTGAAAATACATAGGCAGATTTTCAACCACTTTTAACAATGCACTTAGGGGTCCTTTTACAAAGCTGCAGTAAAACGTGGCCTGCGTTAGTGTGGGTTCATCTTTTCGGAGAGTGCTGGGAACTTTTTACCGTAGCTGGGAAAAAAGGCCATTTTGTAATGGACTGGAAAATGGGTGTGCACAAAAATTAAACTAGTGCACGCCTATTTACGGCCTGAGCCCTTACCGCCAGCCTTTGACATAGCGATAAGAGCTCATATGCTATCCACACAGTAACCATGCAGCGTGCGCCAACGTGGCCACACTGCTGATTACTGCTGGGAATTCCCCCCACGGTAGAGAATAGAAACATATTTTCTACTGCGCAATTTGGCACATGCCAAACTCAGAATTCCTGTTGGCCACACGCACTACCCCAGCAGTAGTGCCAATTTGGCACGTGCTACCTTCGCATTAGCCCTTCCACGGCTTTGTAAAAGGGCCTCTTAACTGTTTGTTAGCAGTATTTGAGAGGTGAGGTTATAAACAACCTGCAAGCATGTATGTTCCATCAATGTCTGCATACGAGTATGGGTTAATTTTATAATGGGGACTATATAGAGGGCAATTCTATAAAGGGGCAGTTACAATCCACCTACGTGGAGCCTACTCTATAAAAAAAAATATTAGGTGCCCACTTTTTTTATAGAATATCAGCATAATATTAACAGGGAAATAATCAGATATAGCCACAAGACTAAAACCCTTCTTCAATTCTTCAACATAGTGGTGTCTCTCAAATTGTCCAAAGCAGAACCCAGTTGGCCAAAGTTTCTTACCTCAGTGTACAGAACTTAAACTAAATTGTAAATATATTTCTCCTTCATCTCGTAGCAAAACTGCTTTAAAAATGATTCTTTAAGTGTATATCAAATGTTTACTCATCTTTGAGATGAGAAACCTCGGTTCTCAAATATAATCAGCATGGAGACTACCATCTGACAGAAACTTGTGTTTCGCTAGAACTGTATAAAGGATGAATCTCCTTCATTCTCTGCCCTGTTCAATTTACACATGTAAATACCAGCATTAATGTCTATATCATATACACATATAAAACCTGATTTTAGACAGCAGCCACCTGATTTTCAAAATCATTTAACCGGCCAGAAACAGCACTTGGCCAGTTAAATGGTACTTAGCCGGCTATCCGGTGATATTCAGGAGGAGATAGCCAGCTGCCTCCCGCTGAATATCGCCGGTTAGTGCTTAGTGGCTAGCCAGTTATATCGCATGATATAACCAGCTACCTGCTGATTTTCAGTGCATCACCAGCTAAGTTTGGCAGCCAAATCTGGCTGTGTAAATAGATGGAATATCTTTGGCCGTTTCAAACTTAACCGGCCAGCACTGAATATTGGTTTGGCCGGTTAAGTTTGAAATGGCCAAAAAATAAACCGGATACAGGGCTGCTGAGAGGGGAGCAGAGGAAGCAAGCTTCCCCAGGCCCGGCCTCCAATGGGGGGAGGGGGCTGGGGCTGGTGCTGGCAAGGTTTTGAGGGAGCAGAAGCTTCTTCCTCTCTGCCTGCTTTCATGTCTGTCTCTCTCCTGCTCCTGTGTGCCAGGACCCAGATTATTGTGCTAATGCGATAACCCAGGTCCCAGCACACAGGAGCAGGAGACAACAGACCGAGAAAGGAGCAGAGTGACAGAGAAAGGTAAGGAGGCAGGGGCAGTGGCAGCAGAAGCGGCCCAAGAGTGTGGTGTGGCAGCAGCCCAGGTAGGGGAGGGCAGTCCTGCCCCAGTCTCAGCTGTGTCTTTTGGCAGGCCTGACCGGATATTCAATGCCGGTCACTGGAAATGGCCTGGGGTTGAATATCTGGGCTCAGGACTGAGCACAGGAGGCAGCCTAGCTACCTCCCCGTGGTCTGAATATTGGCCCCCCAGGTATTTACACATATAAATCTTCAGTGCATGTAGATTGCAAGGGGGGTATGGTATGGGTGGGACTGGGCAGAAAAAGATCTAGCTGTGTATTCTCCATTTCAGAAAGGGAATGCACATGTGTGTTCCCATATATCGATGTCAAAATTTACAGCTGCTCTCTGGAATTTATAGGTTTTTTAAAAGTGCTCGTTCAGCCAGCCCTTTACTGAAAGGATTAAAGAAGATATCCTCCTTATTCTCCCATTATTTCTTTCCCCCTCCAAACTGAAACTCAATAAAGACTGTGGCCTCTATGGTTAATTTGGGGGTCCTTTTACTAAGCTTACTTAGACGTTAATGTGTGCCTAATGCAACTTAACATGGCATGCCAAGGGATGCACTCGGGTGTCCTGCAGTAAGTGGTACTTTAGTACGTGCTAACCCATGTGCTTAAATTTTTTTTTCTGTTTTTATGGAAGGGGGCATGTCAGGGGGTGCTCCCGTGCTAATCAGTTACCACAGAAACATAAGGAGCAGTGTAATCAACATGATACTTCCAGAGAAGACACGTGGAAGATGACGTATATCAAACTCAAGTTTATTCCGTAAAAGAACTCTCATAAAAGGAGTTTGGTAGTTCTTTTACGGAATAAACTTGAGTTTGATATACGTCATCTCCTTCCATTTCTGACTGCTACTCGTGGTGTTCTACGTTCCTCCACTTTGTGGTTGATTCCCAATTAGTTAGCATAGCCACATTACCACGTGTTAACTGCTTAGCACAGGATTACTGCATGAGCCCTTACTGCCTACAAAATGAGTGGTAGTAAGTGCTCACGTGGTAATGTTTTATTAATGGCTGCACATTATTGGCACAATCACAAAAGAGAGGGTCAAACAGCATACAAAATAATACAGAAACAAAAAAAGCAACAAAGGGCTTCCAGGATCGGGATAATCAATGTCCTCCTTTGTTGAGTGATGACCCGACACGGGCTGTGTTTCTGCGCACAAGTGCCTGCTTCAGGGGTCGTAAATTCCTGTTTGTGACTTTCTTAGAGATGCATGTTTAGCCAAAAAAGTGGGATACAATGTCTCAAAAGTAGATAGTATCTCTTAACTCAGAGAGCGCTGTCAACACAAAACGCTGTAGGTGCATAAAAGCCCGCCAGATACCAACATACATCTCTAAGAAAGTTACAAACAGGAATTTCCAACATCTGAAGCTGGCGCTTGTGCGCCGAAATACGGCCCGTGTCGGGTCATCACTCAATAAAGGAGGACATTGATTATCCCGATCCTGGAAGCCCAGTGTTGCTTTTTTTGTTTCTGCACATTATTGGCAACATTAGCACATGGCTGTTAAGACAAAAAATGGAAAATTGGCCATTTTATAGCTGCGGCAAAAATGGCCCTAGCACACAGGAAAAATCCGTGCAAGAGCAAGCTAAGGCCATTTTTTGTTGCAGCTTGGTAAAAGGGCCCCTAGGAGCATTCACACATGTAGGTTTCTAAAATAGTAGACATACACATGGAGGTGCAGACACTTACACGTGTTCACGTCAGCACTTGGGGGGGGGGATTCTATATATATGGCACCTAAAAAATCCACGTGGAACACATTTTTGCCTACGTGTATTCTATAAGTGGTGCCTAGATTTAGGCGCAGTCTATACAATACATTTAGTTAATAACCCAGTGCCTATAACTACGCATGTCCATTTACATCAACAAAAATATGGTGTAAATCCCAGCACATAGATTTAGGTTCAGAGGACAATATTCTATAACTCCGTGCATAAATTTAGGAATGCCCACAAAATAACCATTTCCCTGCCCATAACCATGCCCCTTTGTGTCTGCACATGTTAGAAGTTAGGCGCGGTACATTACAGAATACGCTTAGTGAGTTGTGCGCGTACATTCTAATTATTGTCAATTAGTGCTCATTATTGCTTGTTAACTGCTGTTATCAATGCTAATTAGCTTGTTAAGCCAATTAAGTTATGCACATTGTTATAGAATCCACCTTGATTTTGACACGGAACGCTAGGTGCGATATATAGTATCTGGGTATATGGGTAAGTTACTGCATTTCCTCAATTGATTGTTTTCCGTATTTATATTTGTAACATGGATACTGTCACCACATATACTGCCACACACACATGGATTCCTGTATGTATTTCAGATCAGGCTCTACACTGGCAGGTCTTTTTCTAAAATACTAGAGGAATTCTATATTTATGTTTATTTAAGCCTTGATATACCGCCTTTACATAGCAATAGATCAAAGCAGTTAACAATAAAAAATCAACATAAAATCAAGAAAGGAAAGCCATTCCAATAGGAAAGAAGACAATCATTCAAACATAGACTAGGAAGGGTAATAACACAAAAAAGAAAACCACAAAAACCCAGTTAAAAGTCATCAGTCATGGTATGTGCAATCCAAATAAGGAAGATACAGTTATTCGGAATTAATTTGGAAAGCCAATTGAAAAAAAATGAGATTTTAGAAGTTTTCTAAACTTTAGAGAAAGTTCTTATCTGATATCCACTGGTACATTATTCCATAAACATGTTGCAAAAAATAGAATGCAGAATGCCGAGTCGACTCATATCGTACTTGTTTAGGAGATGGAAGCAACAAGCAATTGGCGTCGAGTGAGCGGAGAGAAAGAGATGGTGTATAGGGAATGATCAAACATGAAATGTATGCAGGACTACCAGAATGAAGTGCCTTAAAGGTTAAAAGCTGAATTTTAAACCAGATACGATACAAAACTGGTAACCAGTGAAGTTCATGAAACAGAGGAGTAACACGGTCAAAACATTCTGCTCTGGATTTTTATTTCCTACCTAAAATGGTCCTTAATGTGTATAGCTACTTTCAGGCATATTTTCGAAAGAGGACGACGCCCATCTTTCGACACAAATTGGAAGATGGGCGTCCTTCTCTCAGGGTCGTCCAAATCGGTATAATTTTTGATGTCTCCAACTGCTTTCCGTCACAAGGATGGCCAAAGTTCACGGGGGTGTGTCGGAGGTGTAGCGAAGGCAGGACTTGGGCGTGCCTAACACATGGACGTCATTGACCCGTAATGGAAAAAAAAGGGCACTGATGAGCACTTGGATGACTTTACCTGGTCCTGTTTTTCTTACGACCAAGACACAAAAAGGTGCCTGATGACCACCAGAGAGAATTGGGGATGACCTCCCCTTATTCCCCCAGTGGTCACTAACTCTCTCCCACCCTCAGAAAAAATCTTTAAAAATATGTTGTGCCAGCCTCTATGCCAGCCTCAAATGTCATACTCAGGTCCATCACAACAGTATGCAGGTCCCTGGAGCAGTTTTAGTGGGTGCAGTGCACTTCAGGCAGGCAGACCCAGGCCCACCCCCCCCCCCACCTGTTACACTTGTGATGGTAAATGTGAGCCCTCCAAAACCCACCAGAAACCCACTGTACACATCTAGGTGTCTCCTTCACCCGTAAGGGCTATGGTAGTGGTGTACAGTTGTGGGTAGTGGGTTTGGGGGGGGTTGGGGGGGCTCAGCACACAAAGTAAGGAAGCTATGTACCTGGGAGCAATTTATGAAGTCCACTGCAGTGCCCCCTAGGGTGCCCAGTTGGTGTCCTGGCATGTCAGGGGGACCAGTGCACTACGAATGCTGGCTCCTCCCACGACCAAAGGGCTTGTATTTGGTCGTTTCTGAGATGGGCGTCCTTAGTTTCCGATATCGCCGAAAATCAGAAACGGCCAAGTCTAGGGACAGCCACCTCTAAGGACGACCTAAATGTCAAGATTTGGGCATCCCCGACCGTATTATCGAAATGAAAGATTGACGCCCATCTTGTTTTGATAATATGGGTTTCCCCGCCCCTTCGCCGGGACGTTTTGCGAGGACGTCCTCAGCAAAACTTGGGCGTCCGTTTCAATTATGCCCCTCTTTGTGTTTCAAAAACCAGCAGGCTTCAAAATGCATGTATACATTTACATTTAGATCTCCAATATAATTTTACCCTTAGCATTTACAGTTAATATGTATGGAAGTTCTGCCTGTGCTGTCCTACCATATAATGGATTTCCTAGCTTAAACTACATTGTATGTTATTGTACATTTTTGACGTGTAAACCGTTCTGGCTTGCTATGCAATAAGTGACGGTATAGTAAACAGATAAACGATAAATGATCTATTTTCAGCATTTATTACCGTTCTTTTGGGCTCATTCTTACTCTACTTTAAAATTACTTGATCATGCACCTCATCCCTATAAATGTCAAGGCAAGATACAATAAAAAATGGTCATTGCATAGTATCAAGAATATTCCCACACAGCTAAACACACACACATCAGCTCCCTCAGCCTCATCCTCAGCCACTCTGGCTTAGCAGAGTATAAATGTTTCAGTGGTACATACATCTCCAGATACTCCCTTAAATATAATGCATAAAGCATAATAATTTAAATTTAATACAGTGATCAATTGGAATCCAATGCAGCCCTCTTCGAAACAGGCTATCCATAAAAGTGCAGCCATTTGTTCTCATTCAGACCTGCTTGTCTACAGTTTACAACTTGGAAGACTTTTTACCAGAGCCTGCAAAACAGACATCCAGCAACAGCACAATTTGAACCTCTAGATTTGTCCCCAGTTTTTAATCATTTCTCTTCATATTTGTTCAATGGTTGAACAGTTTGGCTTGAGAATGAAAGAGGAAAATCTTATCAGCTCTGTTAAGAGTCAGGCCAGATTATAATCTACCTTTTGTCTCAACTGACATATCCCAATGTTTCATTAAAAGTGGTTTTAAAAGAAAAAAAGGCCTGAAGAAGCAGTCTGTGCATTTTTTTTTTTCATTGCTGTGCCAAAACAAAAAATGCTCCTAAAGAGGGCTGCTCCAAATGGGATCATTTCATTATAGCTCAGTAAATTGTTGTTTATGGATTCTGTTTAAAATTCTTCATTCTTGATGGTTTTGCTGGCCTTCACACCTGTTTCATTTTGCATATTCCATTTTGAAAAGCTGGGGAGTTTTGTCTTCCTTTCCTCACCATCTGTTGACACAGCCTTTCGCATGTGCACATGTATATGGGTAATGTCCAGCTGGCACACAGGAAAGGTGTCCTGCTCAGATCCTCTAACCCTGCTGATCCAGGCAAGGCACAGGGGGCACAGTACAGTGATAGCACCACAGCTGAAAGGCCCCTGTAATGCCAAATGTTATCAGGGTGCCCTTCACCCCACCCTCAACTATCCACCTATATATGTTGCAGTCAAGCAAACAATGGCCAAGGCAGAATACCAAGCACAAAGACAACAGCTGCGTTCCTTGGTCAGCCCTTCCGTGCACAGTTCACAACAGGGATGTGTAACCCCATCGCAGCTTCTGGCTCTGCATAATTTATGTATGCATGCCATATCCTTTTCTGTGCTCATAAATGCATTGAGTCTGAAATTCTACACCCTGCCAAAGATTAATAGATGTGTGCTTCACAGATAAATAGCAGACGATTGCAACCAAAATTAGACAACACAAATGAGAGAAAGAGGCTACTTGTTTTTAAGTCAGTTAAGTTTGCTCTAGCCTATGTCAATTATAACACATTTATTCCTGTGACTTCAGAGAACTATCCTAATGATAGCTTTAGAATCTGGCACATTTGTGTCTTGTCAGCTAACCTTTCTTCTTTGTTGCAAAATGTTTCCCTGTGTACGTTAGAAATACCAGAATCAATTTTTGGCAACCAGATCTCCAGCCACCTGAAGCCAAAATGAGTCATATTTCACAGTAAAATAACATTTGAAAAGTTTATTCGCTTTAAATGTGTGGCATTGATTTTTTTTTAATGTGTTTTTTGTAAATGTATATTTTGATGTAATCATAGGGCTTGGCATGAATTTACTAGCTAGAGACCAGCTAGACAGCAATACAGTCATCCTCCCTTGTTGCTGCTTCATTCTCCTTCCAGTGAATTCTTACTCAGACTAAACAGTTCTTTCTTTTCAGTATTTCTTCCAACTGTTTGCATTTTGTTTTCTAATTTTCAACCACCAACCCACTAGTAATTAGCCTTCCTTTCAGACTGTCACCATTCTACCTTCAAAGTAGCTTGATTTTTTAAATTTGGCACCCTTCAAAATCCAATATACACTAGATATATTATTACATTCTCTCTCTCTCTCTCTCTCTCTCTCTCTCTCTCTCTCACTCCCAGAACAATATGTTTCAAGATTGATAAGCATATCACATGTTAACCTTACCATGAATTTAAATTATATTTAAATATTAGCTAAAAAGCATTTGCATAAAAAATAACTTTTGGGGGGAGATAGTGGGTGATCAGATTAACTACAATGTTTAAAACTGGCTACTGGTTAGAAACAAAACATAGTTTGGCTAAAGTGTTTCACTAGAATCAGTAAAATTAAAAAAATGTTGGTCCTCTTGCCTCAGTCCCTCTTCTCCCACAGCCCCCATAAGTTAAAGAGAATGTCCCATGACTGGCAGCTGGCTGTCTGTGCTATTATCTGATCCTTAGTCCAGTCTGGCTAATTAAAATCACTGATTACTCAGCACTGAGCAACACTATCACCTGCCACAGTCTGACAGGATTATACCATCTGTGCCACATGACTAGGGTACTGAGAGCTAGTGAGAGGTCACTGAGAGGGGCAAGCAGCCTATAATGGGAGGTAAACGTATGTTTACAGAGCTGACAGCTGACAGTGTCATTAAAGTACACATTCACAGCTGAAAACACTCCCTGGGGAAAAGTGAGGTAGGCAGGAATTGGATGCTTATTTTGTAGAGTCTAAAATGCACCTAGAGGTGGAAAAATATTAGAAACTAGGGCATATATATCAATATAATGAATCATTATAAAACAAACTAGCTATGCAATGTTCAGGATATGCTATTGAACAGGCATTTGCACTTTTACCAGGTGAACTTTTAAGGAATGGAGAATTTTAGCTCAATTATTTATGAGTAACATTATTCTGTAATACATTTAAAATGTTTTCCAATCTGTACACATTCACATAATGAACTTAGAGGCCCTTTTACTACAGGGTGCTAAGCAGTTAGCATGAGTTTTAACACTTGTAAACCGTTAGCGCAGACCCATGCTAATGACTACTGCATGTTAAAACAGCCAGGGGTCCTTTTACTAAGCCGCATAGGTGCCCAACATGTGCCAGTTTGGAACTACCACCCTGCTACTGCATGGCCCGGGTGGTAATTTCATTTTGTATGCGCATCCAGTAGGCATGACGGAAATTTTCCAGCACGTTGCACTAACCGGGTAGAAATCAGCATTGTAAGCATACTGACGATTACCGCTCGGTTAACGCTTGAGACCTTATCGCTAAATCAGTGGGTGGCGGTAAGGTCTCAGGCCCAAAATGGACATGCACCAATTTTCATTTTGCCACACGTCCATTTATGGCCAAAACAAAAAAAGGCCTTTTTTTGCAGGTGCGCAGAAAAATGAACCTGCGCGCATCCAATACATGTGTCTACACCAGCGCAGAACACTTTTTGGCACATCTTAGTAAAAGGACCCTCCAGTGTGGTAAAACTCCCACACTAAGGAGGCAATTCTAAGCCTGGATGCCTCCACTTAGGTGCCCTGAGAACGTGCAATAGGAACCTGTTCTCTATCAGCAGAATACTAGTGTAACTCACTATCAATGTGCCTAACAATTGTGCACTGGGACATGCATAGCTTAGAGTATTATGTAAGATGTGCACATATCAGGGAGCCCTGCCTATGCTCCACCCATGTATATGCCCCCTTGCATATACATATTAGGCTACATTTCTATATATGGCACCTAAAAAATCAGCGACAAAAAATGCTTAAGCGTTATTCTATAAGCTATGCATAAAGTCCGGCGCGATTTATAGAATAAACACTTAAGCACAGTGGTTACCATACCTGGTCCTGGAGGCACCCCAGCCAGTCAGTTTTTCAGGGAATCCACAATGAATATTCATGAGAGAGATGTGCATGCACTGCCTCCACCTGCATTCAATCTCTCTCCTGAAAATTCATTGTGGATATCCTGAAAACCTGACAGGACCAGGTTTGGGAACCACTGGCTTTAGTGGACAGGACGCATGCAAATTTAGATACCACCACTTGCACCAACAAAAAAAGTGTGAATGCCCATGCCTAAATTTACACACGAAGCACCATTATTCAATAATCACATGTGTAACTCCAAACCACACCCCTGATCCACTCCAAAATGCCCACGATCCTCTCATTTCCATGCCCCCTTTTTTGGGCCACACATAAATTTTAGGCATGGATCCTTTGCCTAACTTCATGTGCATAGGGCTAGATTGTCTATATGGCACCTGAAAAATCCACACAGCATACATTTTTGCCTAAGCATATTCTATAAGTGGCATCTAGATTTAGGCACAATATATAGAATATGCTAGCTGATATTCCAGTGCCTAGAACTACACACATCCATTTATACCAAGGAAAACATGGCATAAATATCGGTGCGTAGATTAAAGTGCAGAGGGCCATCTTCTATAACAGTGCATGTAAATTTTGGAACACCCATGAAATGCCCAATTCCCCACCCATAAACATGCCTCTTTTTGGCTCCATGCATTTGAATTTAAGCACTGTGCATTACAGAATAAGCTTAGCAGTTATGCATGTAAAATCTAATTATTGCCAATTAGTGCTCATTATTGCTTGTTAAGTGCTCTTAAAATGCTGATTGGCTTGTTTATCCTAGAAATAAGCAGTAGATTTTCCCAAGTCCATTTTAATAATGGTCTATGGACTTTTCTTTTAGGAAGCTAGCCAAACCTTTTTTAACCCCGCTAAACTAACCGCCTTTACCACATTCTCTGGCAATGAATTCCAGAGTTTAATTACACATTGAGAGAAGAAAAAGTTTCTATGATTTGTATTAAATTTATTACTTTGTAGCTTCATCGCATGCCCCCTAGTCCTAATATTTTTGGAAAGAGTAAACAAGCGATTCACGTCTACCCATTCCACTCCACTCATTATTTTATAGACCTCTATTATATCTCCCCTCAGCAGTCTTTTCTCCAAGCTGAAGAGCCCTAGCCGCTTTAGCCTTTCCTTATAGGGAAGTCATTCCATCCCCTTTATAATTTCCGTCACCCTTCTCTGTAACTCATCTAATTCCACTATATCTTTTTTAAGATGCGATAACCAGAATTGAACACAAATTTGAGGTGCGGTTGCACCATGGAGCGATACAAAGCCATTATAACGTCCTCATTTTTGTTTTTAATTCCTTTCCTAATAATACCTAACATTCTATTTGCTTTCTTAGCTGAGGGTTTCAACATATCATCAACTACGATGCCTAAATCCCTTTCCTACTCGGTGACTCCTAATGTGGAACCCTGCATTACGTAGCTATAATTTGGGTTCCTCCTTCCCACATGCATCACTTTGCACTTCCTCACATTAAGCATCATCTGCCATTTAGATGCCCAATATTCCAGTCTCATGAGGTCCTCTTATAATTTTTCAGAATCCTCTTGCGATTTAACAACAGATTACACGCCTGATTTATGCCTGCCAAAAGCTGGTGTAAATGCTCGCACCCAACTGATTTCAACAGTCTGAACTTCAATCGGTGGGGGCACTAAATATAAACTCTAAAGAAGGCCAGCACCTCAATTGTTATTCATTAATACGATCTTAGCAGTGACTGATGGCAGTTAGGTGCACAAATGCAGGTACTCCATAACATACTCCTGGCCCACCCATGGCCAAGCCCCTTTGGAGTTGTGTGCCATGAAATTTAGGCATGTATGTTATAGAATAGGGTGCAGGGCAGATCTGTAAATAATTCCTAATTATTTCCAATTAAATGCTCATTAATGCCAATAATTGATTGCAAACACTTAATTGACTAGTTTGCATGCGAATCTATCCAAATTTGGGCGACCTACACAGAAACCAAGGATGTGTCTCTTACACATGCTGTCACAATGGAGTCAACATTCAAAGCGCTTTAACTGGAAAGTCATAGCTCCTGGCCAGTTAAGTTGCCTGATCAGAGCTAACCTCTAATTTTCAGCAGCACTTAATCAGTTAGCACTAAACTGAAAACCAGCTATTTTGGGGGCCTTCCGGGGAAGGAGTCGGCACTTGGCCAGTGAAGTGCCAATATTCAGCCCTTAACCAGTCAGGTTAACAGCATAAATAGGACCATATAAAAGTCAATCCTAATTTTATGTGGTAACCCATACCTGGTCACGTGCTGGATATCGCACTTAACTGGCTATATATTAACAGTCTCCGAAAACCAAAAAATTAAATGCCGGTGCCCAGACATGGCCTGGCATTGAATTTCTCGGTTTAACACTGGTAGCAGTCAGCAAAATGCTGATCACCACCAGCTGAATATCAGATCCAATAGTGCTTAGATGCCCAAGTAGACAAAGAGGGGCATTTTCGATATGACGTCTAAGTCCAATTTTGGACGTTTTGCAAAAAAACGACCAAAATCTGAATAGGAAAGAAGGTCATTTTCAAAAAAGAAAAACATCTATCTTTTGTTTTCGAAAATACTGTTTTGAACAAGGTTTTATGATTTTAACGTTTTTTTTTTTGGTCCATTTTCAAATAAAAAAAACGTCCAAGTGCAAAACACACAAAATCAATCCATTGGGATGTAGGAGGAGCCAGCATTTTTAGTAGATTGGTCCCCCAGACATCCCAGGAAAGCACTATAGGGGGAAAGGCAGTGGACTTCATAAAATGTACCTAGGTACACATCTCGCCATTGCTCCCTTATCTTGTCCGTGAGTCCCCCAAAACCCACTACCCCCAACTGTACACCACTACCATAGCCTTATGAGTGAAGGGGCACCTATATGTGGGTACAGTGGGTTTCTGGTGAGTTTTGGAGGGCTCACAGTTTCCTCCACAAGTATAATAGGTAGGGAGAGGTATGGGCCTGGGTCCACCTGTCTGCAGTGCACTGCACCAACCACTAGACTATTCCAGGGACCTGCATGCCGTTCTAATGGACCTGAGTATAACATCCAAGGTTGGCATAGAGGATGGCAAGTAATGTTTTAATCACATTTTAGGGGGGTGGGAGGGAGTTAATGACCACTGGTGGAGTAAGGGGAAGTCACCTCTGAATCCCTCCAGTGGTCATCTGGTCATTTACAGCATCTTTTTGTGCCTTATTCGTTATAAAAACAGGTCTAGCTCAAAACGTCTTAGTGTTAGTCTTTCACGGTTTCATTCTGTTCCATTATGGTGTTAGGAATGCCCAAATCCCACCCTTAACACGCCCATAACACGCCCCCTCATGATTTGAACGCACTTCTGATGGACTTCATAGAAAAATATCTAAAAATTGGTTTTGAAAATACCAATTTGGACATTTTTCTGAGAAAAATGTCCAAATGCAGATTTATGCCACTTTTTGGACATTTTTCTCTTTTGAAAATGAGCCCAAATGTTCTGTAAGTTACACATCTAAGCAGGATTTCACCATAGGTTCCACGTATGATCTGCAAGTGCAAGCTATGTATGTTAAATGGGCATTTGTAGCACAGTTCTTATACACATATATGTCAGCATACCACCTAAGCGTTGACATTTCATTTGTCATTCTAAACAATAGCCCATCCCTACTGCCTACTTTCCTTTATGGAATAGTCTCCTGTTGCACCCTCCAGATACCTAATTCTTGCGCTCTTTTATAGAATTAACCACACACACCCTCCCCATCATATTCAAAACTGCTTTAACTGATCCAAGATGGCCGATAGATAGGACGCCAAGAGTACAGCTCCTCTAACAGAGATTGAATTTTTTTCCTATTTAAACTGTTTGCTGAAATAATTTACCTTCTTTGCTCCTGGAATGCCAAAGAGAAAGGGGAAATCAAGGGGACCTCTTCCTCCCAAGACAGAAACCCCTTCTCTTCACCAAACATCAATCTCGGCTTTCCTGGCTTCTACTCCGATGGGCACTTCCACTGCTCGTGCTGGGGAGAGCACCGGCTTGGAGAGTGATTTTTCACTCAGCCTGGCAGGCCCTTTGATTCCTCCGTTCCCGCAGCCGGCCGGAGCATTGGTGCCGGAGCAGGTGAAACCTTTGACTCCAAGGGAGAGGCAGACTCCGGAAGAGGCGCGGGGTAAATGGAGGAAACCCAGCATTCTCAGGCAGCAGCGGCTATCCCGACGCAAGATTTTACAGCGCTACAGGCTGAAACAACTCTACTTTTGGCGGGGACACAGCTCCTGGAAAGACCGGCCGAAATATCGCTGGAGACTATCTGGACTGCACTGGAAAGCCTCCATAAGGTCTGTTTAGCTTTTATTTCTGTGTCTCTAAATAATGCAACACAAGTAAAATCATTGAAAAGTGAATTAGAAACTATCTGTACTAAACAACTGAAAATGGATGGTGACTTGAGAAAACTGAGTGAAGTCCAAACTCAGGTAGTAAGTGATAAATTAATGATTATGAGAAAAGTTGAAAATCTAGAAAATTCTTTGCGGATTCAAAATTTAAGAATTTTGAATTTTCCTTTGAATGACTTAATATCACCGAAAGAGATGTTTTTTAATTTTTGAAAGAGGAGTTTAAGTACTCTGAACAAATGTATCCTCCTGTCCATAACATTTATTACTTGCCAGTTAAACAAGCAAAATTACAAGAACAAGAACAAGAAATACAGGATCAATCTAAAGATCAAGCACAAAGTTTAGACTTAACTACCTTTCTAGAACAATCCATTGAAGAGGAAAGAAAGAGATCTACACTAATTGTGAAGTTCGTTTTTCTTCAAGACAAGGAAGCTATATTGAACCTTTATTTTCAGAGAACTAAAATAGATTTTCTAGGAGGGAGAATTCTCATCTTTCCTGATGTATCTAAGTGGACACAAATGCGGAGAAAAAAGTTTCTTGAATTAGGACAAGATGTGATCTCACTGCAGGCCAAATTTCAATTGCGTTTTCCGTGTAAATGTGTTGTAATGTATAGGGACAAGAAATATATTTTCTATGAGGTTGATCAACTTTCTGAATTTATAAAGGCCAGGAGGCAATCTGGACAATCCTCTTGGTTAATATAGGACTTCTTGGATCTCTAAATGTGGACTAACTAGAGCTATGAGTTATATATAAGTTTGAAATATTTTTTATTATGAAAGTGTATCATGTGCTCTGTAATATTTCCTCAAAGAAATTTTTTCTTTGTAAACCAAATGTTTAAAATGAATAAATACATAATTTAAAAAAAAAACTGCTTTAACTGTTGGGGAATTGACAGCATTTACGAGAGGGCTGCCATGTAGTTATCACAATAAGTACATAAGTAGTGCCATACTGGGAAAGACCAAAGGTCCATCTAGCCCAGCATCCTGTCACCGACAGTGGCCAATCCAGGTCAAGGGCACCTGGCACGCTCCCCAAACGTAAAAACATTCCAGACAAGTTATACCTAAAAATGAGGAATTTTTCCAGTCCATTTAATAGCGGTCTATGGACTTGTCCTTTAGGAATCTATCTAACCCCTTTTTAAACTCCGTCAAGCTAACCGCCCGTACCACGTTCTCCGGCAATGAATTCCAGAGTCTAATTACACGTTGGGTGAAGAAAAATTTTCTCCGATTCGTTTTAAATTTACCACACTGTAGCTTCAACTCATGCCCTCTAGTCCTAGTATTTTTGGATAGCGTGAACAGTCGCTTCACATCCACCCGATCCATTCCACTCATTATTTTATACACTTCTATCATATCTCCCCTCAGCCGTCTCTTCTCCAAGCTGAAAAGCCCTAGCCTTCTCAGCCTCTCTTCATAGGAAAGTCGTCCCATCCCCACTATCATTTTCGTCGCCCTTCGCTGTACCTTTTCCAATTCTACTATATCTTTTTTGAGATACGGAGACCAGTACTGAACACAATACTCCAGGTGCGGTCGCACCATGGAGCGATACAACGGCATTATAACATCCGCACACCTGGACTCCATACCCTTCTTAATAACACCCAACATTTTATTCGCTTTCCTAGCCGCAGCAGCACACTGAGCAGAAGGTTTCAGCGTATCATCGACGACGACACCCAGATCCCTTTCTTGATCCGTAACTCCTAACGCGGAACCTTGCAAGACGTAGCTATAATTCGGGTTCCTCTTACCCACATGCATCACTTTGCACTTGTCAACATTGAACTTCATCTGCCACTTGCACGCCCATTCTCCCAGTCTCGCAAGGTCCTCCTGTAATCGTTCACATTCCTCCTGCGACTTGACGACCCTGAATAATTTTGTGTCATCGGCGAATTTAATTACCTCACTAGTTATTCCCATCTCTAGGTCATTTATAAATACATTAAAAAGCAACGGACCCAGCACAGACCCCTGCGGGACCCCACTAACTACCCTCCTCCACTGAGAATACTGGCCACGCAATCCTACTCTCTGCTTCCTATCTTTCAACCAGTTCTTAATCCATATGCAAAGCTCATAGCTATTAACGCATAGTAACAATCTCCACATTTACTGAAAAAACCCATCCATTTCATATGCATTAAGCTCCATAAAATGGCAGTCACTGCATTGGCTAACAGAAAAACTAGCTGGATCTACTGGGTTAGTGCAGATTATTACCCACATTAAACAGCTAACAAATTTCAGTAAATAAGGGCCTTTGTGTACATGTATACATGCATATCTTTCACAAAGGTGGTAAATAAATCCTAATAATAAATAAATAATATAATATAATGACATTGCATAATACAATGCTTTTTATATTCCATTAATACCAAAAACATTTTAAGTGATAACATTAGAATAAGCTAGGATAGTCACCTAGGGAGTTACAGTTAACATCAGATATAACAATACCTTGAGATCACAATTTCTCATGGAATTTCAGTTATAGAGTATGTATTTAAAAAACAAAAAAAGTTTTTGAAGACTTTCTAAAGGCCCTAGAGTTAGCAAAGATCATACATAAATTGACCTGTAATCCATTCCATGCTTTTCATATGCAAAAAAAGGGAAGCAAAAAGTTTCTTAGATTTCTTCCCCTTTGGGTTAGGGTAATGTACCATTAAGTTGTTTTGTGAGGACGCCTTGCAAATACAGGTGAAAAATGAATCAAATTATACATATAGCAAGGTGCAACATCATGTTATGTACATAGATAGATATAGATGTGTATATACGTGTATCTCTATCTCTTTATATTATATATATATATATATATATATATATATATATATATATATATATATATATATATATATATATATATATATATACAGTGCACTCCATATAAGTGCACATCGGATAAGTGCATGCTCTGTTTAACTGCATGCTGTACTTCTGTCCCGTTTTTGGCACCATCAATTTCTATGGGGACAAATTAGCGCACCACTCATAAGTGCAAGATTCGCTTATATGCCTGGTTTAAGACCGCTCCTCTGCAGGAAAGACTCCGCATAAGCGCACGCATGGAATATGGAAGCCGATTGGCACGTGACAAAGGAGCGGTAAATTTGAAATCTCGTCGGTTAACTGCCACAGGCAGAATAAGTGAAAGAATGTTGTTAGAGTGTACACTAGAGGAGTTGTTGTCGCGCAACTGTAAGACTTTAACACTGGCTGAATGAATAGAAGTTCTTAAAAAATTAGAAAACAAACAAAGTCAAGCATCTATTGTTAAAGAATATGGTGTCAATCCCAGTCAAATTTCATGTATTTTGAAGCAGAAAGATCAGCTTCTGAAAGACTGGCAAAACAATACAAATCCACAATGGAAACAAAAATGGGCGGGAAAAGCTGAGGAGGTAGAAGATGCTCTTCTTTGGTGGTTTTCTCAAGTCAGGAGCAGACAGTTTCCTGTCAGTGGTCCACTGCTTATGGAGAAAGCTAATCAACTAGCTGAAAGTCTTGTACTAACTGAATTCAAAGCCACTGTTGGATGGTTGGAAAGATGGAAGGAGAGGAACAACATAAAATTCAAGAAACAGCATGGTCAAAAACAAGACGCTGATGACTTTGGTGCTGAAAATTGGGTTGTTTCAGTTCTTCCTACCATCTTGAACGAGTTTGCACCTCGTGACATTTTCAATGCTGACGAAAATGGTCTCTACTGGCGAGCGATTCCTGATGGAACACTTGCATTCAAACAAGCCGAAACTACAGGAAATAAAACGTTGAAGGACCAATTGATAATCCTCCTTTGCTGCACTATGGATGGGAGTGAGAAGTTGGAACCACTCGTCATTGGAAAGAGCAAACAGCCCCATTGCTTCAAGAATGTTAAACGACTTCCTGTGTCATACAAGGCTAACATAAATTCATGGATGACTGGGGAAATTTGGAAGCAGTGGCTATAGAACTTAGACAATACGGGCACAAAAGTGTCAGATTTTGTTGCTTTGTGATAATTGTGCTGCACACAGTGATGATGTCAAGCTGTCTAACGTCAAGGTGGTCTTCCTGCCACCAAACACTACCTCTCTGATCCAACCTATGGATCAGGGCATAATAGCCAATTTCAAACAACATTATCGGGCTCTTGTACTACGTTGTCTGATGAGCGTTATGGATGACCAGACTGGCAAGGATAAACGTGCTGTTGAATTGGCTCGTAATCTATCACTGTTGGATTCCTTACATATGCAGAAAGAAGCCTGGAATCATGTTACACAGGCAACCATTGTGAACTGCTACAAGTGGGCAAGCTTTGTTAAGGATGTGGAGAGGAAAGAAACAGATGCAGCTGTTGCAAACGCGTCAGATGAACAGGCTATTGACATCTCAAACGGTGTTACTGAAGAGGAGTTTCATCACTACATAGCTGTTGATTACGATCTACAAACAGTTAACGACAGCACTGATGTTGAGATATGCGCCTACACACAGGCAACGGCTGATGATGAAACAGATAATGAAATGAGCAGCGAGGCACATGCTGATGAAATTCAACAACCTCCTGTCACTTTTGCAAGTTTAACTAGTTGATCAGCCCAGTTTGTGCTTTTAACTGTGTATGGCACCCTCTGCAATAGATGACACTTTGTTTTGCTTACTTAGGGGCCCTTTTACAAAGCAGTGGTAAGCCCATCATGGGCTTACCACGCAGCAATCTGAAACTACCGCCAGCCCAACACGGATGCTGGCATTAGTTCCACCCCCAGCATGTGGCATTTCCAGTGCTAGCGGAAATATTTGAAAAATATTTCCTCAGGGGGTTACCATTGAGTTAGCGTGGGAACCCTTAACGCCACCTGAATGGGTGGCAGTAAATACTCCCCCCACCCCCACCCATGCATGGCCATGCGGTAAGTGAAATCTTACCGCATGGCCATTTCTTTTATTGCCTTTTTACCCGCTGTGGTAAAAAGGGCCTCAGCATGTGGCAAAAATGTCCACCGCCACTAGTGCTGGGCCCCTTTTACCGTGGCTTAGTAAAAGGGCCCCTTAGGGGCTCTTTTTCAAAATCTTAGAGCACACTAACGGATAATTAGCATATGCTAAGTGCCACATGGCTCCTAGATGTAAAATAGGATGTACAGCATGTAGTGCACATTAATGTCCATTAGCAAACACTAAGCTTTAGTAAAAGAGTCCCTTAATAGTAGACATGCTACTAATTCAAAAGTTACTCTGTTCTTATGGTCCCCTTCTGTTCATAGACTATTGCTCTAGCATAGGTAAGGTTTCACCAGACAGGTTTTCCCAAGATTTTGTGTTACTAGTGAAATCATGTTTCAGAGATGGCTTGATGGAGTCTTTGAAATGTTTCTTCTGGCCTCCCTGAGAATGTGTTTCCCCTTCTGTAAGATTTTCTTGGGCAGTTGTTCGTCTGAAATTCCAGTGATGTGACCTGCCCATTTCAGCTGTGATTTCATCAGTGGATGCTTGGAATATCAGTGCATGTGAGAACCTTATTGTATGGAACCATGTTTTACAATCTTAACCTCATCAGTTTCCTTAGAAAGCCCATGTGATACATGACTGGCTGCAAAGCATTTTTTTTAAAGGAATGGATTCTCAGATGGCGGACAGAAAAATATTTGCATCTGCCATACCCATATTCTTCATCAGTTCAAATATTTTTACTTTGATGCCTTCCTCAATCTTTATATTTAGATACTTAAGAAACACTTATTTGAGTGCAGTAACCTCTCCCTCTTATCTTAGTGATGCTTCAAATGCTGTAACTCTCCCAACATGAATTCATGTTTTGGGAATACTACGTCAAGGTTGAGGTATCTACAAAAACAAATATAGTGAGAATCCAATCTTTAATATGACTAAATTAAATTTCTCAAACACATGCAAAATTACCAAAAGCAAAGTTCATAAGGGATTCAGGGGCCCTTTTACAAAGGCGCACTGAAAAATGGCCTGCGGTAGTATAGACGCATGTTTTGGGTGCACACAGAATCATTTTTCAGCGTACCTGTAAAAAATGCCTTCTGAAACTTTTTGCCGAAAATAGCTGGGCAGTAACTCCATTTTGGTGCATGTTGGGCAGGATAGTCGCTTACGGGCTTACTAAACACTGCAAGTCAGTTTCCAATAATGGTGGTGGCATCCATCTCAGACATTTAAACTCCCAAAGTCCCATGTGGCAGTGGCATACCAATGTGACCACTCCCAAATTTGCATATGACATTAAATCAATATCATTCATTCTAGTTCTTCATTGAGACTCTTGGGGGCAATTGAGTCCAATTGGAATATCCATCTTTGTTCTTTAAAATTCAACAATTTCTCAGGATTTCCACTCTCCCACCCTCCTTGTACTCCGTCTATAACTGAATGTTGTTTACTCAGTCAGTGTGTTACTAAAGAAGCATTCTCAGGATTAGTATTAATCCTCGATTTATGCTCATTGAGTTGCAATTTGATTGGTCAAGAGGTACACCCCAAATATACCAACCCACAAGGGCATTGAATTAAGTAAACCACATTAGATGTATCACATGTGGTATCAAAACTCAGAACAGTAAATTTGATCCATTCCAACATAATTCCATCTGGGTCCAGCAATAGTTGTACTGCACCACTAGCAGTGACCACAAGGGTTATACGTACCACATTACCACATTGTTTATTCTTAGATGTCTGGTGATGCTTTCAATCAGGAGACGCTACACAAGCTGAGATATAATTAGCACCTTGACTCAGCACTTTGGGCGAAACTCTGGCCACAGTCGGTGTTTGCAACAGTTTATGTTAAGTTTGTATGTCTTTTTGATTTTGTCACCATATGTTTGATTAGCTCCTCGAAAGCTAGTTTGTTTGGAGTTTTAACAAATTATTCCCGGGGGGAGGGGGGGTTATGCCAGTGACATAAGAGTACCTTATGCAATCCTACCATAACTTTATTCTATAACACAGAAGTGGAGGAAAGGGTTTTGAGGCTTTCCCCCACCCCCTGAGGATTTTTTTGTATTCCATCAAACAATGTTGGACATTTAAATACTGCCTGCTATTTTAGAAAAGAGGTTTTGTGCTGGTTTCTCTTTTCTCCTCTACTTTGATTTTTAACCTATATGGATAATGCAAGGGTGGTCCAGGACAATTTTCAGCAAATTAGCAGACAAGGGATTTATACATTAACCCTGAGTTATCCAGTTAGTGCATGGTAATGGTAATGCACTAGCCAGATAATGCCAGAATGCCCACTCTCCACCCATGACATGCTCCCTCCCAAAAATGTTTCTAAAAATGACCGTGCACTAACTACTCATTAAGGAATTAATACCCTTGAGTAAAAAGGTCCCTTAGGGGCCCTTTTACTAAGGCGTGTATGTACCTACATGTGTCCAACGTGCGTCAATTTGGAACTACCACTCGGCTACCACGAGCCTTGGGTGGTAATTCCATTTTTTTAAGCATGTCCGATACGCGCATTTTTTTTTATTTTCTACTGCGTGGTGCTAACCGAGCAGTAATCGGCAGTGTATGCAAACTGACAATTACCACCCGGTTAACATGTGAGACCTTACTGCTAAGTTAATGGGTGGCAGTAAGGTCTCAGGCCCAAAATGGGCGTGTGCCAATTTTTATTTTGCCTACAACAGCGCAGGTCATTTTTCAGCACATCTCAGTAAAAGGACCCCTTAGTTATTTCCGAACAGAATCGGAACAGCTTTATTCCTACAACTGAGATTTTATTTGTTTGGCATTTGCCAGCCAGAGATTTTCATTTTTTGGTTTCTTGTTTTGTTTTTACTACAAAATGTTGAAGTTTTGTGACAGTAATTACAAATAACATGCCAGCCTAAGCCCACTACAAGTTTTGTAAGTTAAGAACAATTATAATAAATGGCTGCTTTGTCATTTCTACTCCTTTCCTAGCCCTTGGCAGTTTCATTCACCATCAACATTAATTTCTCTTTTATAACACTATGCCCTGCAGATCTAGAAATTCTAAGAAAACGTTACTGTTTCCATTGATACTTTGCCATTTCTCTGTAATCTTCTTCATCCAAGTGAGGTCTACAAGAATACAGTAATATATATATACATACAGCCCCCTGCAAGCAGACTCTTAATGATCTTATGTTATTTAAAATGCATCTATGTACACCCCTGAACCCTCCAGGGCAGCCTGGTAATGCAGCAGTGCTACCTAGCCAAGATCATTGTACAAGCGGTGTAGCGAAACCACAAACTTGTTACTCTGAGAAAGAAAAAGAGTAACACCACAGACAATGGCGAAGTATCATAGGGAAGCCTCCTTCTAGCTAAGCAATAGGAATATTGCCAGTTAGGTCTTATCTCATTTTTCAGGAGAGCTACCACAGAGTGGAGGAGTAGCTGAACGGTGAGTACAGCAAGCTAAGAACCAGGGAAGTCAAGATTCAAATCCCACTGATGTTCCTTGTTACTGTGGCCAAGTCACTTAACCTTTCACTGCCTCAAGTATAAGATTAAATTGGGGGTATGGAAATAACTACAGTGGAGCACCATTAGTATGCGAACCATTAAAGTGCCTGATCACTTTATACGTGGTAATAACCTGCCTCCCAAAATCATAAATCTAATGTGCGGTACTGGATATTACATGGTATACTGCACCAGAAATGACCTGACGGTAGCTACAACAAACACCTTTTCCGAGCCAAGTGTGACTGAGGTGATATGTATTTCTGCCCACTTCTGCTTTATACAAAATATTGTATATTCAGTATGGATTTAAAGAACCACAAGCGCTGCTACTCAGGCGATGAAAAATTATCGGCTGTGGATAGAGTAATCAAAGGAGAGTCGCAAGCTAAAATAGCGATAGTACCGATAGTACATAGTTACTTAGCCATGCCTCCCAAACACTGCGCACTAACAGTGCTCCACTGTACCTGACCTAGTCCTACTAAAAGATCATGAGCTAAATGCAACAGGGGGAAAAAAACCAAACAAAGTACAAGAAACAAAAAGGAGCAATGTAAATATAATTCAGATATATCTGGGTATAGGAAAACACTGAAGTAGTCAGCAGCAGTACTGAATTAACATATCAAGAGGCCTGTTTACTAAACTGACGTAAGCTTCTGTATATTTTCATATCCTAAGTTCAAAATTTGCATGCCATGGCAGATAGTTCGAGTTCACACAAAAAAATGAAGGACCTGATATTTTAAAGTATTTAACCGTCAAGGACAAACTCCTGGTTATTTAAATTGCCTGTCTAGGGCTGACTAGGCATATTCAACCACACTTAACCAGTGAAAATGTCTGGTTAGCATCCAAGCCGAAAAATAGTTATTTGGGGGGGTGTTCCAGGGGCAGAGTTAGCTGATTAAGTGTCAATATTCAGTACTTAACCATCCAAGGTAGCAACATAAATAGAACCGCATAAATGTCAGTCCTATCTCTATGCAGTTCACCATATTCAGTGCTGAATATCACATTTAACTAGCTATGTTTTTGCTGCCCCTATATACTCAGAAATTCAACGCCAAAGCCCGGGCATGGCCTGGCATTGAATTCCCAGAGATAACACTGGAGTAGTCAACAAAATGCAGATTGAAGCCGGCTGAATATCTGGCCGGAAACTGTCATTGCAGCTTAACCTTACTCTATCAGCTAAGCAACCCCACATAGGATCCTCTCGATCTGATCACCCCTCCCCCACCCACAAGATCTCCCCCAGCCCACTGTCTCCAAACAATATCTCCCTGATCAGCATCCCTCATGTTCAAGCTGTCCCCTAAAATCAGCTCACCTCCCAGGATCAGTTTCTGCTCCAACCAGAACCCATTGCCAGAGAGAATCCCCCCCTGCACACAACTCCCCTAAATACCATGCCTCAATCCCCTCTCGGACTCACCTGGGATCTCCATAGTAGTCCAGGGTGGGAGGGGTTTCTCCCCACTCCCACTCCATCTGACTCTGGTATTCAAATGGCACCTAAGAGCCCTAGAAATAGCATTGTTCAAGTTTGTGGTTTAATATTTCATAAAGACAATCTTCTTTCATAAATATAAATAGCAAGTTGTACATAAGTCATGATTATTATACACTAATTCCATTTCCATTTCTGTCAGTGATAGGCTGACTAGCAAGTATCTACACAGCTTATGATGGAAAAATTGAAGAAACAAGCAAAGGAAATTTACAGGGACGAAGAGAGAAATTAGTCCTGGCCTGTGATTTTGCTATACTTTAATTATGCAATAGTTCTCTTTGATTGCGTCCCTAATGATCTGGTATTTGGTCTAAGTTGGTTTATGTACCAGATCAGGCCGTAATCCTGAACTCCTTTCTGTGCAATAGCCCACATATCTTACACCACACAATGCACAGTAAGATACTGCTGAGAATAGCCAGCAATGGAGATCACACCTATCATCTGGAGACTGTTTTGAGTCATCTAATGGGACCCCGCAGTGGCAAGGAATCAGTTGCAAATACTGAGTTCAATGTACGAAAAGGTGAAAGTTTTTTCCAAACGAGCTGGCACTGCAGGAGGATTTTCTTATGGTGCAGACATGTTTAAATATAGAAATGTGATTTGCAGTATTTCTTCTCTTTTGAAAAATATCCTTGTGAAATCACTACCATGTTTTCTCAAAGAAGCTTAACTGCACCTCTTTGCAGTAAGGTCTGCAGCGAAATGTTGTTTTGGTAAAATTTTGCATGTGAAATTTTGCACAGGCAGAATCACTAATGAGCTGCCTTGCATGATTACCAGTTCATCGGGCAATTTTGCATGGTTTGTGAACGGCTTTAGAAACACAAAGGAGCCCTTTTAATAAGCTGTGCTAAGAAATGGGTTTAGCGCATACTGGCATTTACTACACGCTAAGCCAATTTCTAGTGCAGCCATCAAAAAGGCCATTAGCAAGCAGCCATTTAAAACAACTATCGCAGCAGCACTTGCCGTTTCCTATTGAGGAGGCACTAGGGTTCCCGTGTTATGGACGCGTTAACCAGTTAGCAAGGTGGTGACATGAGTGCAATAGCTAGTTAATGCATCCATGCCCATTCTTTGCCCCTGACACACCTCCTCTAAAAAAATTTTCAAAAAATAATTAGCGCATGCTTTAACACGTCCCACATTGTCATTTTTCCTGTGTTGGGTGTGCGCTAGCGCCTAATGCAGTTTAGTAAAAAGGCCCCACAATTTTTCATATTAAGGGGGGTCATTTTATAAAGCTTTTTCCGATGTAAAAGGTCTTTTAAAAAAAACTGCATGACCACATAAATGTGTAAATATAGGAACAGAAATAAATGTATGCCTACCTTTACATGATCTATATGCAGGTATTCACAGGAGCCAGCCCTGGAGTAATCATTAAGCAATTTTAAAACAAATTGGAGAAAATATTTCTTCATTCAATGTGTAATTAAACTCTGGAATTCTTGCCAGAGAATGTTGTAAAAGCAGTTAGCTTAGCGGGGTTTAAAAAAGGTTTGGCTAACTTCCTAAAAGAAAAGTCCATAAGCCATTATTAACATGGCCTTGGGAAAATCTACTGTTTGTTTCTAGGATAAGCACCATAAAATATATTGTACTGCTTTGGGATCTTCCCAGGTACTTGTGACCTGGGTTGGCAACTGTTGGAAACAGGATACTGGGCTTGATGGATCTTCGATCTGTCCCAGTATGGCAAATGCTTATGTTCTTATAAGCACATGCATAGGGCACCAAGTGTAGGGGGGCACCTCAGAATTTTGTCCCCTAGTTATCACACCCTTAACTCTTTCACTGCCGTTTGCCACATCCATTATCCAATATGAATTTCTGTGTTTTTGTAATCACTATAAATATATATGATGTTTTGTTTCATATGATAATGATTGAACAAATTCTTCAGTTGCTTACCATTAATAATTTATTTTATAATTTATTTACTTATTAGGATTTATTTACCTCTTTTTTGAAGGAATTTACTCAAGGCGGTGTACAGTAAGAATAGATAAAAACATGAACAATAGGCAATTACAGCAGTAAAAATATTTAAAAACAATACAAAGTATGGCATGGTATACTACTTACAATGTCAACACATTATGTAATAGAGCATTATAAATGATATTGAAGGGTAAAGCAAAGAAGTAACATACAAGTAGGTAAGAAAGTAGGAAGAGTTAGAAAGTAAGGTGATTAATTTAAAGAAAGTTGTACATGAGGTCAGAGAGATGGTTAAATATTATCTCAGCTAGGGTAGGAGAGGATAAACATGTCCTGCTGCAGTATGTGCAGTCCAAGTCACTCCTTGTGTGTGTGAGTGAGACTAACAAGTTAGTTACTTCTTCCATTAAAGGCTTGGTTGAAAAGCCAAGCTTTCACCTGCTTCCTGAAGTAGAGATAGTCTTGAGTTAAGCGGAGCCTTTCAGGCAGTGCATTCCAGAGTGTGGGGGCTACTCCGGAGAAGGCTCGCTTGCAGGTATCACATTGTGTAATGTCTTTTGGAGAGGGTGTAGTTAGTGATAGTCCTTGGGAGGACCTTAGTGTCCTTGGTGGTGTGTGGAGGATCATCCTATTTTTCAGGTACTCAGGGTCATTTCCTTTCAGGGCCTTGAAGATCAGACATAGAGTTTTAAAGTTAGCTCTGTATTGTACTGGTAGCCAGTGAAGTTTTTGCAAAAATGGTGTGTGATGTGTTCACATTGCTTGCAACCTTCTATAAGTCTTGCTGCTGCATTCTGAATCAACTGAAACTGGTGCAGACCCTTTGTAGACAGACCATTTTATAGTGCATTGCAGTAATCCAGTTTTGATGTTATCATGGCATGCACAACTGGGATAAGATTTACCTTCTTGATATAAGGAGAGAGGCAGTGTAGCTGTCACAAATAGTAGAAGCAGCTCTTGAAGGTTGCTTGGATTTGGGGAATCAGAGTAAGTGTTGAATCTAACTGTATTCCAAGGTTCCTGACTTGTGATTTGAGGGGGAGTTCATACTTCCTAAAAGGGATTTTGATGTCAGGTATGTATCCACTAGTGTTAGGGACCAAGAAAAGCTCGGTTTTACTTGGGTTCAGGCAAAGTTTGTTGTGTTTAGCCCATTCTTGAATTGATGTTAGACAGGTAATCAGTTTATTCAAGGCAGTAGGTAAGATAGGTTCAATGGGTATGAGTAGCTGCACATCATCCGCATAGATGTAGAACTGAGTGTCCATTGACCGAATCAGCTCAGCTAGTGGCTTGAGGTAGATATTGAACAGAATAGGTGACAGCTGTCATGGAGTCAGGAGTAGTGAGTCCTTGGGCCACTGGGCGAACCACCCAAACAGGAAACGAGTTTGAACACAGACAGGCTGGTACAAGCAGGACCAGAACTAGCAGGATTGAAACTGAAGCTGTAGATAGGCAGGACTGGAACAACAGGACTGGAGCTGAAGCTGTAGATTGGCAGGACTGGAACAACAGGACTGGAGCTGAAACTGTAGATTGGCAGGGCTGGAATAAGCAGGACTGGAACAACACGCTGAAGCTGTAGATAGGCAGGGCTGGAATAAGCAGGACTGGAACAACAGAACTGAAGCTGAAGCTGTAGATAGGCAGGGCTGGAAGGGAAGCTGAAAGCAGACAGGGTTGGAACAAGCAGTGAAGGAACTGAAGCTGAAGACAAACAGGGCAGGCACAAGCAGGTTTAAGCTGAAGACTTGCAGGACTGGAACAAGCAGGGTTGGAGTAGAAGTTGAAGACTGGCAAGACAAGAACTAGCAGGGCTAGAATTGCAACAAACACACACAGACAAAAACTCATCTGAAGACCTCTGTTGCAAAGGAAAAGCCTGAAAGTTCCCAGGTGCTTAATAAAGGCAATTACAGATGATGTCACAAGTAAGAGTGAGGCTTGGCTGCAAGAACACCAAAGTGAGGCTTGACTGCAGGAGCCCCAAAGCAAGTCTGGAGTGCTGGAACATCGGAATAGGACTGGAATGAACTCTGGAATATGTTTGGGAAACAGGAAGAAGACAGTCCGCAGAAGCCACTGGGCCTGGTCACCAGGAGGCAAGGTGAGTGTAGGTAAGGGATACAGCCACAACCGTGACAACAGTATTGATCCTTGTGGTACCCCGCAGGTCGGTGTCCATGGTGGTGATTTGTTGTTGCCAAACATTATGGATTGTTGTAAGAGGTCAAGTAGACTCAAAAACATTCTGGCAACAGATATATAACAATGAATGGACAGCACAAACAGACTCCATACACTACCTCATGGAATGGGATAAAAGATGCAAATGCATACTAGATGAAATAGCACCCTTAAAAGATCTTGTATATGCCTTCCTATGCTTAAGCCTGTTCCTAAGGGCTAGGCCTAAGGCCTGTACTTTGCTCAGTTTGGTTCTCACATGTTAGCCTACTAACTCAGCATCTTGTGTAACAATCATTGCTTTCTCAGGAGCTGAGAACTGACACTTCATAACATTTAGTTTGCAGCTGAGTATGTTTTTCATATAAGGTGGATGTAACCTTGGCAGTTGCTGACAGGCTGAGGACACAGTGTGAGGGCTAAGGGAGATAGACAGAGAGAGGGCACAAGGGTATTGTTCTGGCTGTGCACGCAGAACTGACGCAGAACTCATAAGTAATTAACCAATGGCCACCGACTGTTCACGTGCAAACACATCAGGAGAGACTGACAGAATACATGACCAATCCATATATGGTATAAGGCTACCTAATGGTTCTGGTTTATGGGAAATCACATGATTTCTGGGAAAATGTAACTTGTAACAGTATATATGTGATGTTCGGGGCAGTATTAGCTGAGCAGACCTTGTCTTTCAGGATGTGCACTGCTGATTAGCAACCTGCTCCAGGGAGAGAACTATTTTTTGTATTTGGCTCTGTAAGATATCAATAAAGATAATAACTGATTGTGCCTAACTGAGCCTAAGTTCTCTGTCTTATTATTTTTTGTGTTTTCCCCTCCCTGCGAGGGCTAAGCAAGGGAGAAAATAAATCACAATCTTCACATAAGCATAACTTGATACCATAGTTCAACGATGAACTGAAAAAGCTAAAAACACAATCCAGAAAACTCGAACGAGCATGGAAAAAAACAAAAGATGAACATACACTCAACAAATGGAAACAATCACAAAGAAAGTACAAATACACTAAAAGACAGACCAAAAGATCATACTATAAATCTAAAATAGGGACAGATTACAAAGACACGAAGAAATTATACCAACTCGTGAACAAACTCCTAGACACCAACTTGGTCACTACATCGAATGCAGACATCCCATCTGCAGACAAACTTGCTAAGTATTTCAATAAAAAAATTGTAAACCTACGCAACACGCTTACTCAGGACAACAACGACATCGAAAACTTCCTTAACGAGTTAGACCCAACCACTGGAGAATAACCGGCTGACCGAACCTGGTTAAATTTTGCCATCCTCACCGTCGATACAGTTGCATGGGTGATCAGCAGATTCTCCAACACTCACTGTAAACTAGATACCTGCCCCAAATACCTAATGAATTCCGTCACTGACCGCTTCATAGTAGACCTCACATCCCACCTAAATTACATGCTACAGCAAGGTATCTTCCCTAAGGAAAATGGTACTATCCTACTCACCCCGATACCAAAAGACACCAAGAAAAAATATTAATGAAATCACTAACTACCGTCTAGTAGCATCCATCCCGTTGTCAGTCAAACTGATGAAAAGCATGGTAGCCAAACAACTTACAGAATATATAAACAAATTCTCAATACAATATTACACGAATCACAGTCAGGTTTTCGCCCCCTCCACAGCAAAGAAACAGTACTACTCACTCTCCTAGCCAAATTCAAGCAGGAAATAGCAATAGGCAAAAACACCCTCCTCCTCCAATTCGACACATCTAGTGCATTCAACATGGTAAACCACAATATATTAATAAGAGTACTAGATAAGTTCGGGATTGGTGGAAACATACTTAGCTGGATCAAGGGTTTCCTAACCACAAGAACATATCAAGTAAAATCAAACTCAAACATATCATCACCATGGAAAGCAGACTGTGGAGTACCACAAGGATCACTGCTATCACCAATCCTCTTCAACCTAATGATGATCCCACTAGCCAAGTCCTTATCCAAGGCCTTAACCCCTTCATCTATGCAGACGATGTCACAATATACATTCCTTACAAATCTAAACTGACAGAAATCACTAACAAAATCAAGATCAGCTTGAACATCATGGACTCTTGGGCAAATGCATTTCAACTAAAACTCAACAAAGAAAAAACACACTGTCTTATCCTCTCATCCCAACATAGCGCGGACAACCCTACAATTATCAACACCCCAGATTACACCCTCCCTATCTCAGACAGCCTGAAAATCATCGGCGTTACATTGGACCGCAACCTAACATTAGAGAACCAAGTGACATCCAAAACAAAGAAAATGTTCTACTCAATGTGGAAACTCAAACACGTGAAACAATTCTTCCCAAGGGAAACATTTTGCAACCTGATACAATCAATGGCACTAAGCCATTTAGACTACTGCAATGGAATTTATGTGGGATGCAAAGAACAAACATTAAAGAAACTTCGGACCGCTGAAAACACAGCAGCTAGACTTATCTTTGGAAAAATGCTATTTGAAAGTGCAAAACCCCTCTGCGAAAAACTACACTGGCTCCCAATAAAAGAATGCATTGCTTTCAAAATCTGCACTCTGGTTCACAAAATTATCTATGGTGAAGTCCCTGGATACATGACAGACCTGATCGACCTACCAACTAGAAACACATCCGAATCAACATGAATGTACCTAAGTCTGCACTACCCAAGCTGCAAAGGATTCAAATACAAATCAACTTACGCATCCAGTTTCTCGTACATAAGCACACAACTGTGGACCGCATTACCAAAAACCTTGAAAACTACATACGACCACCTAAACTTCTGTAAAAAACTAAAAACTAACCTGTTTAAAAAGGCATACCCTACCAATCCAACATAAATGCCTGATCTCTGCAACACAACAAAACTAAAGTACGTAATGGACATAACACAACTCTTCCGTTGTACTATTCCCTAATGTGGCTGTGCCACATGAACTTTATTTTACCACAATATCACTTTGTATTTGTTTACACCGGAGTCTGCAAACGCCTCTTCGGTACTAAGTAAGCCACATTGAGCTTACAAATAGGTGGGAAAATGTGGGATACAAATGTAACAAATAAATAAATAAAAACTGCTGAGAAGTCAAGCAGTACAAACATCGAGGCAAATCCCTTGTCTCGGTTTCTGTGAAGATTATCCCGTAGGGATAGGAGGACTCTTTCTGTTCCATAACCGGGTCTGAATCCAGATTGACACGGATCTAGCCACTTTCTCTTTTCTAGTCAATCATTAAGTTGAACACAGACTGTTCTATGAGTTTCCCTAGAAATGGGATGTTGGATACTAGCCTATAACTTTCAAGTTTGTCCTGGACTGGTCAAGGTTGTTTTTCTTCAGCAGAGGGCAGACCACTGCCCTTTTTAATGCTGTTGGTAGTTGCCCATTAGAAAGAGAGGTGCTCACAATTTTTGTGGTGCCTTCTATAAGGCCCATACTTGCCTGCTGCACTATCTTTGATGGGCAGGGATTGAGGGAGCAGGTAGTTGGTCAAAGGTCTCAGGATTTTTTCAAGGCTTTCCTCTGTCATTGGGTTAAAAGTGCTCCATCTGTCTGTGTCAGGAGAGGTCGAGTTTGAGCACCCCTGGTTGACTGGTTGGGGACTGGGTGGGATTGCCTGTAAATCCTGGCAGAGACTATAACTTTGTTGGCAAAGTATGCAGCAAAATCACTGCAGTTCAGTTTACGATACTGAACAACTGCTTGGTTGAATTGGCAGCCTGTGCAATGTTGATTATCAGATTTCTTTCAATAATTTACCCCCTGTTTACTAAAGCTTAGCTCGCAGCACGTCCCATTTTGTTCCTATGGGCCCTGCTGCAAATAACTGGATCTAAGCTTCAGTAAACAACCCCCTAAAATCTTGGGGGTTTATGTTGATAGCTCACTTTCATTAGAATCACAGGTTAATTCAGTAGTTAAAAAGTGTTTTTTTATTATGAAAAAACCTTGTACTATAAGGAAATTTTTTAAATCTAAACATTATAAATGATTAGTTCACTCCACATTGCTATCAACTCTCATTTGCTGTAATTTATATAAGCTGTTCGAAGAGAAGATTGCAGGTGGTGCAGAATACAGCCGTTACAATTATTTTTGGTTTATCCACATATGATAATGTACTTCCTTTTTACTTAAAACTTCATGCTGCTAGAGTTATATTCAAATTTGCTTGTATTTTTTACAAAATGTTGTGTGGGCAAATTCCTGTTTACATCTTGAATCACTTTTGTTTTGCACCACTTAATAGAGTCCGGAGGCATTCAGCTGACAATTTGTTTTTACATCTCCACATATCAAAAGAAGAAAAAGGTTAGGTCTCTTTGATGGGTTATTAGCAGTTCAGGGTGTATGAATATGGAAAGAATTGGCAGAGTTATTTTCTTTATTGCAAGTTTATGTGTCATTTAGGAAGTTTCTAAAAACACATTTTTTTAGAAAGTTTTTGTATTTAAAATGCTAATGATGCTGTATTCCTGAAGATTGTTCTGGCTTCTTTGCTTAGAACCCACTTAGAACTGTTGAGGTGTTAGAAGGTTATAAGCCTGGATGTAATGTAATAGAATGTAAACAGTAAAGTAACACCTTTATTGGGCTGTGCTTTGGGCATCAGTTGGCCTTAATCCGGACCTGCCAGGGACTGAGTCTCGGCAGAAAAGAGGTAGAACAATGTGCACATGCATCTTATAAAATACACATGTACATTTGTGGCACGGAGTGGAGGAGTAGTCCAGTGGTTAGTGCAGTGGACTTTGATCCTAGGGAACTGGGTTTGATTCCCACAGCAGCTCCTTGTGACTCTGGGCAAGTCATTTAACCCTCCATTGCCCCAGGTACAAACAAGTACCTGTATATACTATGTAAACCACTTTGAATGTAGTTCATCATATGAAAAATGCCAGTACAAACAAAGATGTCTCGCCTGTGGGACAGCACTTTACAAAACCAGAACACTGTACCAGTGATTTCATGGTAAGGATCCTGAAAGGGAACTTTAAAACAATACAGGAACGTAAGACCTTTGAAGACAAAATGATTAAATATTTTGACACCCACCAGACAGGACTTCACAAAGATCTGGGTTTTCTAGCCCATTACAAAGCATAAAATTATATTGCCTTGTAAATTGTAGTGCTCTCCTGTCTCCCTCTCACCAATCTACCCCCATCCTGTTAGACTGTCGCTGAAATGCTTTGATGTTTCGCTCATATATACTGTCATCTACCAACATTTGCTTATTTCCGATCTGACAAAGGGCAACTTTCGAAAGCTAATCAAGAAATGTATTAAGTTATGTCCAATAAAAACGATATCATCTTATTTTCTTTTCCATGTTTATTTTGTTTGATTTCTATTGATAACCTTAAGAGTGGACTAACACGGCTACCACACCTCTCTACTCAATGTAGTTGTAAAAACCACAGAAAGGCAGTACAAGTCCAATTCCCCGTTCCCGTTGTTGGTATTTCTGAACTACTGAAGCTGGTTTGGGGAGCCTATTTCATAATGCACATAAGGGACCCTTTTACTAAGCCGCAAAATACACCGTGTGCTAAAAAAAAGCACTACCATGGGATGCACCGAGGCATCCCGCAGTAGTTTTCCACTTAGCAAACATGAATCCCACACCAGAAAATATTTGTTATTTTCCATCATGGGAGGAGGCATGTCTGAGGGCAGAGAGTAGGCATGCCTGTGCTAATCAGGTAGCATGGGCACATTACCATACTACTTGATTAGAATGAAAGTATAATGGCCACATGCTAATGAGAAAATTAGCACATGGCCATTATAAAAAAAAAAATGAACACGGCCATTTTACTGCTGTACTAAAAGTGACTGCAGCACTCAGGAAATCCACACGCTGACAGAAGCACCGGCTACTTTTTAGTGTGGCAATACTTATGTACTTATGGAATTATAGAACACATAGATAAACATGGTTTAATGGGACAGAGTCTGTATGGATACGACCAAGGAAAGTCTTGCCTCACTAATTTGCTTCATTTCTTTGAAGGCATTAATAAATAGGTTGATACAGTATATCAGCCAGCTCATCTTTATCTAGATTTTCAGAAAGCATTTGACAAAGTCCACATGAGAGGCTCCAGAAAAAATTAAAGAGTTATGGGATAGGAGGCAATGTTCTGCTGTGGATTAGGAATTGGTTATTGGACAGAAAGCAGAGGGTAGGGTTAAATAGTCATTTTTCTCAATGGAGGAGGGTAAATGGTGCAGTGCTGCAGAGATCTGTACTGGGACTGGTGCTAAATGGTGGAGTGCTACAGGGATCTGTACTGAGACCGGTGCTATTTAGAATATTTATAAATGATCTGGAAATCGGAATGATGAGTGAGGTGATTACATTTGCAGATGACACAAAAATATTCATGGTTGTTAAAACACATGCAGACTGTGAAAAATTGCAGGAAGACCTTAGGAAATTGGTAGATGAAATTTAATATGGACAAATAGAAAGTGATGCATATTGGGAAGAATAATCTGAATGATAGTTACCTGATGCTAGTGTCCACATTGGGGGTCAAGTCCCCCCAAAAAAGATCTAGATGTTGTTGTAGACAATACACTGAAATCGTCTGCCCAGTGTGTGGCGGTGGCCAAAATAGCAAACAGGATACTAGCAATTATTAGGAAAGAGATGGAAATAAGACCAATAATATTATAATGCCTCTGTATCGATCAATGGTGTGACCTCACTTTCAGTATTGCATTCATTTCTGGTCACCATATCTCAAAAAAGATATAATGGAATTAGAACATGTTCAAAGAAGAGCAACCAAAATGATAAAGGGGGTGGTACTCCTCCCATAACAAGAAAAAGCTAAAAAATTGAGAGTTCTTGGAGAAAAGACAGCCAAGGGGAGATATTATTGAGGTCTAAAAAATCCTAAGTGGTGTAGAACAGGTAAAAATGAATCGATTGTTTATTCTTTCAAAAAGTACAAAGGCTAGGGGACACTCAATGAAGTTACATAGATATACTTTTAAAACAAATAGGAGGAAATATTTTTTCGCTCAAAGAATAGTTAAGCTATGGAACCCTTTGCCAGAGGATGTGGTAATAGTGGTTAGCATATTTATGTTTAAAAAAGGTTTGGACAAGTTCCTGGAGGAAAAGTCCATAGTCTGCTATTAAGACAGACATAGGGAAGCCATTGCTTGCACTGGCATTGGTAGCATGGAATGTTGCTACTATCTGGACTTCTGCCAGGTACTTGTGACCTGGATTGGCCACTGTTAGAAACAGGATACTGGGCTAGATGGACCATTGGTCTGACCCAGTATGGCTATTTTTATGGTGGTAAATTTCTCACATTGTAAGTGTGTTAAAATTCCCTATCTACTTCTGAGCATTGCAATGAAATGGCCTTGTTATGCACTGTAGTATACTGTGTGCTCGTGGGTTCTTCACAAGGTAGCTTCAGTGTTGTTGAACCTCTTTGTGCATTGTACACTCAGTAATGTGTGCATACACCTTGTGGCACCCTGAGAACTTTCATTGCAATGATATGTAAGATGAGAAAGGATATAAAATAGGGAAATAGTACCTGGCTAGTTACAAATGAAGGCTCATGGGAGGCAATTCTATACCAGGGCGCCATCATTTAGGCACCATATTATTGTGGGTAGTGACCCTATTCTATAAAGACATTTACACACATAAATATCCTTATAGAATACTAGCGCAAAAGCACCTAACTGTAGGCATAAATATTTATGGCAGATCTATCGCTTATGTAAATGCTCATGCCTAAATGTGACATTTATGGGTACAACTAATAGTATTTTATAAATTGCCCATGTAAATTTCAGCTCTGTCTATGGACCGTTCATGTGAATGCCCCCCTAACAATTACACGCTATGCAAGTTGAGAATGTAATGATTGAATAGGTGTTTAGGCATGATGATGCCATTTACTCAGGTAAGCATACATTTAAGCACGTGGATGACAGTATATTTTATAAATTTATATGTACAATCAACATTTAAATTTAAGCAACCTGTTATGGAATGAGAGAGATAGTGCCAGATACCCACCCCGGTTCCAATTAAGCAAGGTGCCCGATTGTTTAAAAAAAAGGTTTTTTAAAGGGGAATGAAAAGGCTTTTCATATCCTAAATGCCAGGACCTATTTTTCTTAGGCCCATGCTGACAGCATGCACAAAACTAATCAGCAGAGTAAGCGTGGGTACATACCTTGAGCAGAATATGTAATGCTCAAAAACTTGTAACTGGAATAAACAAACATGCACTGTCTTCTATAGACCATTCTTTTAAATCTACAGCATTTCATAGGTGTAATGAAATAACTGAACTGTGTACTGCCTCATGCTTATCGATTTTCTCTGTTTATGAAACTAAGCAAAACAGGACACATACTGGGCTCCTGGAATGAAATAAAAGGAAACACTTGCAAAGATTTAATTTAAATAATTTTTAAAAATGACATTCTATTGCACTGCCTCTGACATCCTGCAGTTACTATAGGACCTGGTTGTACAATCACTTTTCTGGTAGGACTCACTGAACAACATTGCCCCAGGTCAACAGCTTTAGATTTGCAAATCTGAGCGCTCTCAGTTAACAATTGCATCACAGTAGGCACAAATATACTCATCCTATATCAGTGATGGTGAACCTTTCAGAGACCGAGTGCCCAAACAGCAACCCAAAATCTAATTATTCATCGCGAAGTGCCAGTACTCATTATGGGCGGGGTCACCACATATAACTCCACCCCTATGATAGCCACACCCCTTACACCAGCCATGGCGCATATAAACAGACATCATTGAAAATATTATACTAGTATAGGAGAAAAAAATAACATGATTTTCTTTCATTATAAATCATTTCTGTAAGTTGTTACAGCTCCAGTATACCCAGTGCAAAATAAGACAGCAGATGTAAATTCTCAAATTGGACATATTCCAAACACTAAAATGAAAATAAAATGATTTTTTTCTACCTTTGTTGTCTGGTGATTTTGTTTTTCTATCCATATTGGTCCTAGTCGCTGATTCTGCTGCTCTCTATCTGTTCTCTTAAACTCCGTTTCCAGGGCTTCCTTCCATTTATTTCTTACTTTCCTCCTTTCTTCTTCATTTCTTGCCCTCCATCCATGTCCAGCAACCCTCCTCTCCCCTCCAGCCGCCCATGTCCAGCCACCCTCCTCTCCCCTCCAGCCACCCATGTCCAGCCACCCTCCTCTCTCCCCTGCCCTCCCAGCGGCAGGCCTCCCTCCCACCCAGCACCAGGCCACCCAGCACCAAGCACCAGGCCACCCACCCAGCACCAGGCCTATCACCCACCCAGCACCAGGCCTCCCTCCCTCCCCTCCCGCCCACCCAAGCACCAGGCCAGCACCAGGCATCAGGCCATGCACCCACCCAGCACTCCCACCCAAGCACCAGGCCTCCCACCCAAGCACCCAAGCACCAGGCAACCCAAGCACCCAAGCCTCCCTCCCTCCCACCCAGCACCAGGCACCAGGCCATCCACCCACCCCCACCCAAGCACCAGGTTTCCCACCCAAGCACCAAGCCTCCCTCCCTCCCACCCAGCGGCCAGGCCATCCACCCACCCAGCACTCCCACCCAAGCACCAGGACTCCCACCCAAACACCAGGCCGGACTCACCACCCAAGCACCAGGCCTCCCTTCCTCCCACCCACCCGGCGTCAAGATTCCTTCCTCCCTCCCTCCCACCCGCACCAGCCCGCGCGGCCTCCATCCCTCCTTCCCTCCGAGCACGACATTTAAAAGTTTTCCCTTGTCCGCGTTAAGGCGGCGTCAGCAGTAGCAGCGAAAAGCGTGCTGCTGGCTCGGCGCGCCCCTTCAGCCTTCCGTCTCTGAAACTCTGGTCCCGCCCTCCTTTCCTGTTAGGGCGGGACCAGAGTTGAAGTTAGAAGTCTTTACCCAGATGTAGATCAGACCTTTTTGTAAAAAGCTCATCATTTTTGAACTTGAATATTTAGAGCATTGTTTACTAAGCCAGGCTATAGGCGTGCTAGCATTTTTCGTATGGGTGTGTCTAGCGTTAGATCACATTAATTTTTAGTGCGTGCTAAAAATGCAAGCGTGCCTTAGTAAACAAGGGCTTAGCTTTCTTTATACCTTTCTTAAAATTACCTCAAGAACTGTTGATTTCTTCTATGAACTTAGCATAATTAGAAAATTAATTCCTCATGGACTTCTCCCTTTTCTCTATTTCTGCTTTCTTTCTTAGCTACATCTATTAATAAAATAATTGAATCTAGGAGACATTTATTTACAATCACATTCCAAGAATCAACAAATTCACTGCCAGCTACAAACAAGAATTTTCAAAGACCCACTATCATGTTGCATTTCCTTTTAGGCACTTCCTGGACTAGGATGGTGATGGCAATGGTGGCAGGGGAAGGAAATATGGAGATGTTGGACACCTTGGTGGGGAGAGGGGAGAAGAAGAGGAGAGAGATACTCGCCTTGGGGAAGAGAAGGAGAGAGATGCTGGACACTTGGGGAAGGAAAGAAGAGAGATGCTGGATGCCTGGAGAGGGGAGTAGGGAAGGGGAGATGCTGAACTACAGGTGCGGCAGGGCAGGATAGGGGTGCATGGCTGATAGTTCACTTAGGACAATAGATAACCTAGGGCTAGAGGTTGTAGCAGTCATTATGAAGGTGCAGCCACGATGGGCAGGAGTGAGTGGGCATTGCTCCTGCCCGTTACTCCACTAGACCATCAGGAACAGGGCAAGTAGGCCCAGGGACTCTGAGAGGGAAGGGTTAGTGATGTTCTGGGAGGGAGTTCTAGGACAGAAGGAAATGGCTCTGGGGAGGGGTTGGTGATATTCCAGGGGAGGGGAATTGGAAGGGGGAGTTGGTGATGTTCCAGGAAGTGGAAAGGAGAGAGAGAGAGGGAGGAAGGTCTGTTGACTTTTGGGTGGCGGGGGGAAGGGAGAGAGGGAGATGGAAACTGGCCGGCATAAGATGAATCAGCCCCTGGATATTCAGTCAGTGTCTGAACATGGCCCAGCATTGGATATCTAGGGCTAATTCTGCCTATGGTAGTCAGAATTTAAAAATACACTGACTGCTGCAGGCTAAATATCAACCAGATTGTTTCTATACTGCCTCTACCAAAATAGCTGCCTCTGCTATTGTTATTGTCCCAGTTATCTGCCAAATAAGACTCTTAAATATACAAGTTGGTTGAGAACACTAAGGCTGAAATGGTCTGTGACTGTGTGGACTACTTACTTATGGCCTCCTAGACTTTACTAGTCCCAGCCATGGTCCCAAATCAAGAAATTAGTTATATAAGTGGTCTCACTCATACAGTCTCCAAGCATAAGCACAGAATCCACTTTACACTATATTATAATTGATAGAATCATTCAACTAATTCTTCTATGTCGTAGTGAAGTGTGGATTTTATACAGGATTGGCTAGTTTCTTAATATAGAACCTGAACTTCCACGTATTTACAAAGGTGGAAAGAAGAGAAAATAACAGCCAGCATGGTTAAAAGGTAAAGTGAAAGAGGCTATTATAGCCAAAAGAATGACCTTCAAAGAATGGAAAAAGGACCCAAATGAAGAAAATAAGAAGCAACATAAGCACTGTCAAGCTAGATACAAAACATTGATAAAGAAGACTAAAGAGAATATGAAAAACTTGCTGCAGAGGCAAAAACTCACAATAACAACTAATTCAGGTACATCAGAAGCTTGGGAATCTATGGGACCTTTAGATCATAAAGTAGCAAAAGGGGCACTCAGAGAGGACAAGGCCATAGCTGAAAAACTGAATGAATTAAGAGTAGTAAATCACCTGGACCAGATGGCATGTATCCAAGGGTACTGAAAGAACTCAAACATGAAATTGCTGATATGCTGTTAGTGATCTGTAACCTGTCGTTAAAGACATCCATAGTACCTGAAGATTGGAGGGTGGCCAATGTCAGGATCTGCTAATACAAAATAAGAGAGCAAAACATGCAGACAAAAACTGAAATGGAAATCCCCTCAAAATCCTAGACTCTATGAATGAATTAAACTGGGAAAAAAAAGAAAAAGAAACTGAAAGCATTTCCTTGTATACTATCCAGCTTATTTTCGAAAGAGAAAGACGCCCATATTTCGACCCAAATCGGGAGATGGGCGTCTTTCTCCCATGTGTGACCAAATCGGTATAATCGAAAGCCGATTTTGGTCGTCTTCAACTGCATTCCATCGCAGGAACGAACAAAGTTGACGGGGGCGTGTCGGAGGCGTGGCAAAGGCAGGACTGGGGCGTGGTTATCGGTTGAGGAGAGATGGGCATCTTTAGCTGATAATCGAAACAAGAAGGGCGTTTTGAACGAGAATTTGGTCCGCTTTATTTGGACCCTCTTTTTCAGGTCCATGTTCCAAAAAACTGCCCCAACTGACCAGATGACCACCGGAGGGAATCAGGGATCACCTCCCCTGACTCCCCCAGTGGTCACTAACCCCCTCCCACCAAAAAAAACCCACTTTAAAAACTTTTTTTTCCAGCCTCTATACCAGCCTCAAATGCCGTACCCACCTCCATGACAGCAGAATGTGTTCTATCCTCTGACAGCCTTTTCCTGGTTCTGATGTGGCTCTCGGGTGAGTGTGACACCTTTTCTGTTATGCGCACTGCAGAATCACATCAGCAATGCATTGTGGTGGGTGTAGAGTATTGGGCTCCATGATTCCAGTAGCTTGTGTTAAATGCTCACGATGTTGGTAGTTGGTAGGCTCTACTCCCATGGTGCTTTTCTCCCTGCTTACTGGGTCAGAGTGTGCCCTGTTTTGTTTCCGGTAGTCCATGAGGTAGTGGCCATTTTTGTAACACAGTTTTAGATCCCTTTCATGTGTTAGCCATGTTACAGCACTTAGTTCTTCCCTTGAATGTTGCTGAAAGAGGGCATTGTACAGCATTCTGCCAGCTCTGACCTACTGCTAATCTCAGTACCAGGAAGACTCTTTGCCAGTGGGGCACAACCTCTGATCTGCAGCTAACTGTGAGTAAATGTGCTTATTCAAATAAAAGACTTTTTCAAAGAGATTAGTCTTCAGGTGTCAACTGGTGTGCCAAGGTTATACAGCAGCAACAAGTCCTAGAGGCCTGCGTGTATGCAGGTCCCTGGAGCATTTTTAGTGGGTACCGCAGTGCACTTAAGGCAGGTGGGACCCAGGCCCATCCCCCCTAACTGTAACACTTGTGCTGGTAAATGGGAGGCCTCCAAAACCCACTGTATCCACATGTAGGTGCCCCATTCACCCCTAAGAACTATGGTAGTATTGTACATTTGTGGGTAGTGGGTTTTGGGGGAGGGGGGTTGGGGGCTCAGCACCCGTGGTAAGGGAGCTATGCATGTGGGAGCGTTTTCTGAAGTCCACCGCACTGACCTCTAGGGTGTCCAGTTGGTATCCTGGCATGTCAGGGGGCGACTGTACTACGAATCCTGGCCCCTCCCACGACCAAATGGCTTGGATTAGGACGTTTCTGAGCTGGGCGTTTTTATTTTCCATTATCGCTAAAAACAAACAAACGCCCAGCTCACAAACGACTAAATCCATGGCATTTTGGTTCATAGAAACCGTATTTTCAAAACGAAAGATGGACGCCAATCTTTTTCGAAAATACGGTCTGTCCCACCCCTTCACGTACCCATTCTCGGACATAGACGCCCATGGAGATGGGCGTTCGCGTTCGATTATGCCCCTCCACATAAAATACAAAAATAGAAGGACATGTACATTTCCCAACGCTGACATATTAAATCCCTAAAAATGTATTTTCTATCTGGTTGTCTGGGTATTTTATTTTTCTAATCAGATTGGTTCTAGTTTCTCTTTTTCACTTTCCTTGTGTTGATCTTATAAAGTTTTTGCAGGTTCACCTTTCGATTTCTTCTCTCTCCTCCTATCTTCTTCCCTTCCTTCTCTGCATCTATCTGACACTGATCTGCTCTTAAATCTTATTTTATTTTTATCTCTTCTGCTTCTTAAGTTTTATCCTTCATTTTCTCAGTCTCTCACTGTTCCTGTCTCCCTATTCTTCAGTTTTCTATTTTCTCCCCTTCACCCTCAGTCTCCCTAGTTCTCCATTCCCCTCCTCAGTGCTCACCTCCTCCCAAATCCTCAATTATCTTCCCATGACTTTCATTCCTTTGCCAGCCCTAGCTCCTTCTCTGGTCACTCAATCCCTTCTGGCATCCAACCTCTTTCTTCTTTTCCTTACTTCTGCCCAGTTTCCAATTGTCCCTCCTTCACCTCCTCTCTAATCCCCATTTCCACAATCTCTCACCCTTTTAACTAATCTCTTATCTCTTTACACACACTCTCAACTCCTTTCTAATCCCTCCATATCCTTCATACCAAATCTCCACCTCTCGCTCCAAACACTCTTCTCCTCTTCTCACCCCTCTCTCCCTTTCTAAATGCTTTTTCCCCTTCTCACCCACTCAATGTACACACTATTCCCTCTTCTCACTCATCCCTTCCACACATTATTTCTCTTTTTTGCCCCCTCTATCCAGACACATTTTCCCCAATTACACCTGCTTTTTCTTCTTCTCTCCAGATACTCTATCTCCCGTCATAACCCCTGCCTTCTTCCAGATACTAGTCCTCCATTCTACCTCACTCTCTCTCTGGAGGTTCTTTCCCCTTTTCACCCCTTCCTTCAAGACACTCTTTTCCCATTTCCACCTCCTCACTCTTGAAAATACTCTCCACTCCATTCCTCTAGAGTCTCTTCCCTTCTTCTCACGCCCTTCCTCTTTCCAAATGCTATTCCCCCCTTTACACTCTGGTGTGTCCTTTCTAAGCTCTTTCCCTTAACTCTCTTCTTCCTTCAATTCTTCCCCTACCCCTCTTCCACTGGATCAGTCTCCCATGATGCATTCCTACAGGCCAACAACGTGAGATGTGTTCTGCCTCAGGGCCAAGTCTCAAAATAAAAGCTGTGAGTTTTGGCTCCACAGCAGCAGGAGATGATGTCTGATTATTGGTTAAGCATAGCTCCTGCCGGCACGGGGGGGGGGGGGGGGGCATAGTGTGGAAGGAATGGATGTAAGGAAAGTGGCCTGAAACTTCTTGCCATGTGACGGCTGGGGCAGCTGCCCTATCTGTCTCCCTCCCCTATCTCTCACATCCAAATAGTGGGATACCAGATGATTAGAACAAAAAAAGGGACTCTGATTACCCCTGCCATATTTAATAATCCTCTGCTAAATCAAGTTAGATAATGTGGATTTTCCTGAAGAGCAACTGTTGTAATACAGTTGCTTAGGAGATATTTAGAGAAGATTCAACACAACATATTATGCAATCAAGATATTTTGGTTACTTATTCGTAACTACCTTTTGAATATTTCTATAATTGTTCTTTCATATTCAAAGTGTAGCATGTGTTATAGAGGACAGGGTTTCCAAACCTGTACAAGTTCAAGGCATCCTTGCATTTTCAGAAATATTGTCAGCACACCATCCTTCAGAAAACAGATAGTGTAGACATGGGAGAGGACTTATATGGGCAAAAAAAAAAAAAAAAAAGCTATGGCAGCACTGAAAACTCCACCATAGGCTGGAAGGACTCAAAGAAAGAGGCTCAGGAGAGGGGGAACAGGAGGAGGTGATGTGTGAGCCAGACAAAGCAGGATCTGGATATTCATGCCCTATATACTGCTATTAAACCCCAAACTGAATGACTGAAGCTGTATCTAGGAAGGATGGAGTCATGAAAGAAGCTCAGGTGCATTTAAGAGTCTAGAGTGTGAGTGAACAGTGGATGCATTCTGGGTAGCAGTTGCAAGAGTGGCAGCACACTATCAGGATCATTTTCAAAAGAGGAAAACGTCCAAAAAGTGACATAAGTCTGCATTTGGACGTTTTTCTCACAAAAACGTCCAAATCAATATTTTGAAACCTCTTTTTAGACATTTTTCTCTGAAGTCTGTCAGAAGCAGTGGCGTTCCTAGGGGGGTGCTGTGGGTGCGATCCGCCCCGGGTGCACGACGCTGGGGGGTGCCGCGCGCGCCTGTCCTCCGTTCATTCCATGCTTCTTCTCTGCCCCGGAACAGGTTACTTCCTGTTCCGGGGCAGAGAAGAAACATGGAATGAACGGAGGACAGGCGCGCGGCACCCCCCCAGCGGTGTGCACCCGGGGGGGGTCTTTCGCAGGGGGTGTCGCGCTGCATCCGGGCGGCGGGGTGCATTGGCGATCCGCCCTGGGTGTCAGCCCCCCTAGGAACGCCACTGGTCAGAAGTGCATCTAAATCTCAAGGGGGCGTGCCAGGGGCATGTTCAAGGCAGGACTTGGGTGTTCCTAAGACTTAGGCATTTTTCAGCCATAATGGAACAAAACAAAACCGTCCAGGACTAAAACTTAGACGTTTTGAGCTAGACCTGTTTTTATTACAAATAAGGCACATAAAGGTGTCCTAAATAACCAGATGACAACTGGAGGGAATCAGGAATGACCTCCCCTTATTTCCCCAGTGGTCACTAACCCCCTCCCACTGCACAAAAATGTGAGGAAAACATTACTTACCAACCTCTATGCCAGTCTCAGATGTTATACTCAAGTCCATTAGAATAGCATGCAGGTCCCTGGAGTAGTCTAGTGTTGGGTGCAGTGCACTGCAGACAGGTAGACCCAGGCTCCTACCTCACCCTATCTATTACACTCGTGGAGAAAACTGTGAGCCCTCCAAAACTCACCAGAAACCCACTGTACCAACATATAGCTGCCCCCTTCACCTGTAAGGGCTATAGTAGTTGTGTACAGTTGGGGGTAGTGGGTTTTGGGGGGCTCAGCACACAAGGTAAGGGAGCATTTTATGCCCCCTAGGGCACCCTACTGCTGTCCTGGGATGTCAGGGGGATCAGTCTACTAAAAATGCTGGCTCCTCCTACATCCCAATGACTTGATTTTGTACATTTTGCACTTGGATGTTTTTTTATTTTTAAATGGACCAAAAAACAAAATGTCCAAATCACAAAACATCCAAAAAACAAAGCGTCCATAGTATTAAAAAAAAAAAGATAGATGTTTTTCTTTTTCGAAAATGACCTTTTTTGTTCAGAATTTGGATTGGAGGAGTGGCCTAGTGGTTAGGGTGGTGGAGTTTGGACCTGGGGAACTGAGGAACTGAGTTTGATTCTCACTTCAGGCACAGGAAGCTCCTTACGACTCTGGGCAAGTCACTTAACCCTCCATTGCCCCATGTAAGCCGCATTGAGCCTGCCATGAGTGGGAAAACGCGGGGTAAAAATGTAACAAAAATAAAAATAAAAAATAGTACATACCAGGCTCTATGACAGCTTCATATAGGGTGAGTTGGAAGAGGGAAGAGATGTGAGGGAGACAGGGGTGGAGGGGACAAAGAGGGAAGAAAAGGAAAGAAGATTGAGTGGGGGAAGATGACAGAAGAGGAGCAAGAGGTTAAAGAGCCATGCAGAGGGAGTTGGTTTTGGTTTGCCAGGTGTCAGCTAAGGTATTCAAAGAAAGAAAAAATTGAGGGATCGTAGTCCGAAGAGATGGTAGCTGAGGGAGCGATAGAGCTGAGTGAATGAAATAAAGCTTGGGATCGATTGAGTGAGAAATTATGTTGGCAAAATGATTGTGTTTGACAGGTCTTTTTTTGAGGGGGTACTTGGGGGTACTGAGTACCGGCACCTTTTCCATTGTCTGCTAAAATTGACCCATGGTCCCCAAGTTTTAATGAAAGAGCTCAGGCTCTACACAACAATTCTGCCTTGTCATAGATTCTGTGACTGGTTGCAGGGGGCCTGGCTATTGTGGGGTGGGTCCCTCAGTGATCACCCTACCTCTGAAGGGTGGCCTGGTATTTGAGTACCGGCACCTTTTTCGCTAGAAAAAATGCACTGGTGTTTGACCAGATGGACAGTCTTAGGATACTCCTTATCACGAGCACAAAAGAGAGCTAAGTCAGTGTTAGTATGTGACTTGTGCTATTTCTGCTCCATGCTACAAAAAAAGGACTTAAGAAGCCTAAGTGAGAGTGAGAACCAGGGTGCGGAGCACAAGCGTTAGGAGGGGGGGGGGGGGTGGCTGCAGAAAGAAGAGCATGAGAGTCGATGACTGAGGAAAGAGTCTGATTAAAATCAAGAACTCCCTAGACATGGGGGAGAGAAGGCAGACAGAACCAGAGAAGTCCCTCTACACTCCATCCTACACAGGATACCAATGATTGCTGGTTAATTTTTAGTTTGTATAGGCAGAGCGTAAGCACCCAAGAAATAAATGATAAAAAAAATTATTTCAAAGATAGAACAAGGATTTTGTGTAATGGATGGATCTTGCAGCATTCAAGTTTGGGTCCCTTCTTACTGGATATCTTGGCCATAGCTTTGAGTGTTTAAGATAGGAAGCTTCAACAGGCTTATCGTAAGCGCTATTAGCTTAACCAACTAGTGCTGATAATTTGCTTAGCCAGTTAAGTTGTCACAGCCAAAACTGAAACCAGATACGCTAACCACTGTTACCACATCCTCCTGCAGTGAGTTTCAGAGCTTATGTACTGTTTCAGTGAAAAACGTATTTCCCCCCTATTTGTTTTAAAAATATTTCCATGTAATTTCATTGAGTGCCCCTGATATTAGTGCTTTTTCAAAGAGTGAAATATCTATTCACTTCTACCCATTCTACTCCACTCAGGATTTTATAGACCTCAATCATATCCCCCCTTCAGACCTCTCTTTTTCAAGCTGAAGAGACCTAATCTCTTTAGCCTTTCCTCATATCAGAGGAATTTCATGCCCTTTATCATTTTGGTTGCTCTTCTTTGAACCTTTTCTAAGTCCGATATATCTTTTTTGAGATATGGCGACCAGAATAAGCAATACTCAAGGTGAGGTTGCAGCATGGAGTGATACAGAGGCATTAAAATATTCTTGGTCATATTTTTCCTATCATCCTGTTTGCTTTTTTGGCCGCCGCTACACACTGGGCAGAAGATTTCAGCATATTGTCTAAAATGACACCTAGACTTTTTTCTTGAGTGCTGACTTCTAAGGTGGACCATAGCATCAGGTAACTATGATTCAGATTATTCTTCCAATGTGCATCACTTTGCATTTGTCCACATTAAATTTCATCTGTCTTTTGGATGCCTAGTCTTCCAGTTTCCTAAGTCTTCCTGCAATTTTTCACAATCCGCATATGTTTTGACGCCTTTGAATAGTTTTGTGTCATCTGCAAATTTAATCATCTCACTCATTGTTCCATTTTCCTGATCATTTATAAATATGTTAAATAGCACTGGTCCCTGCTGCACTCCACTATTTACCCCCCTAGTAACAGTGTCAAAAGCTGATGATTGTAACAAGACCATTTCTTTACCTCTACACAGCATATTCTTAACTGCAGATGTTAAAGTTAGTAGAAGTGTTTCTGTGCTGTGATAGCTTCTAAAACCATGTTGTGAGTCGTGTAATAAATTTAAACTTGATATGTAGTCAGATAATTGAGAACTTCACCACAAATGCTACCAACTTGGCAAAAAAAAAAAAAAGAAGGTATATAAGTAACAGATCAAAAGTTGGCAATCTGAGAAAATTTTGATTTAGCAGACTTTGGTATCAGAGTCAAGACAATGTTACCCATGGATGGTGAAAACCATCCCTGGGTTAAAATGAGACTGACCCAGTCAACCAGCCGATGTAAAAAATCCAACAAACCAGCAAATGTCTAATAAACAGAAGTTCATTGCTATTTGTTTGATTAGAGGATTCAATTCATAGGCAGAGATGGGCTTAAAAGCTTATCGTCTGCAGGTACGGCAAATAATGATCCATCAAATATTTCTTTATCAAAAGCAGGCATTTCTACTCTACTAAAAGAATAACAGAACTGAAAAATGAACTAGCAGAGCTATTGTTAGTCATGGGATAGGAGGCAATGTCCTTCTGTTGATTAGGAATTGGTTAATGGACAGAAAACAGAGGGTAGGGTTAAATGATCATGTTTCTCAATGAAGGAGGGTGAATAGCGGAGAGCCACAGGGATCTGTACTGGAACCAGTGCTATTTAAGATATTTATAAATGATTTGCAAATCGGAACGAGTGAGGTGATTAAATTTGCAGATGACATAAAACTATTCAAAGTTGTCAAAACACATGCATATTGTGAAAAATTGCAGGAAGACCTTAAGAACATAAGAATATCCATACTGTGTCAGACAAATGGTCCATCTAGCCCACTATCCTGCTTCCAGCAGTGGCCAATCCAGGTCACAAGTACCTGGCAGAAACCCAATGTTACCAATCCCAGGTCAAGCAGTGGCTTCCAACATGTCTATCTCAATCACAGACTATGGACTTTTCCTCCAGGAACTTGTCTAAACATTTTTTAAACCTAGAAATGCTAGTCACCATTACCACATCCTCTGGCAATGAGTTCCAGAGCTTAACTATTCATTAAGTGAAAAAATATTTCCTCCTATTTGTTTTAAAAGTATTTCCAAGCAATTTAATTGCGTGTCCCCTGGTCTTTATACTTTTTGAATGAGTGAAACATTGATTCACCTCCACCTGCTCCACACCACTCAGGATTTTGTAGACCTCAATCATGTCTCCCCTCTGTCATCTCTTTTCCAAGTTTACCTCTTTAGCCTTTCCGGGTATGGGAGCAGTTCCATCGTAGCATAGAATGTTGCTACTATTTGGGTTTCTGCCAGGTACTTGTGACCTGGATAGGCCACTGCTGGAAGCAGGATACTGGGCTAGATGGTCTGACTCAATATGACTGTTCTCATGTTCTCTGTTTTTTATGAATAGCAGATTAGCTTGAACTGTGTTTGTGTAAATTGGAAGATCCATTGTTAACAAGGACCTCCTCATTTTGGACCTGATAAAAAGATATTAATTTGGATATACTAATGACTACTGAAACTTGGTTTCCTAATGTTTCAGGGACAGCCAGAAGGATATAATAATTTACATCAACCATGAGTTGGAAAAAAGGGGCTGGGATAGAAATAATATTTAGGAAAGATTTATGTCAGGAATCTCCTCTACTGGTGGTTAAGGTATGTTCATCATACTGGCTTCGAAAATAACATTTCTTTTATTTGTTTATTTTCCTCCAAACAGGTCAGAACTGGATAAAGAGACAATATATGAGTATGGCTTCAGTCTTATTGGATTACTTAGGAACAATAATATTGAGTGATTTTAATTGCCATATGGATAATTTTGAGGATAAGAAAGTACTCCTGCAGTGCGGGGTAATAATTGCTTTTTGCACCTGCAGTAAAACCTGGAGAATTTTCATTTTACTTGCAATATAACCGCAGATTACCACAGTTTACAGCAGCTACCCGCTCCTGTGTTATTCTCTAATGCAAATGTCTTGTCCTCAATTGCACACACCCAATTGTGGCTGCCTGTGGGGGGGGGGGGGGGGGGGGGGAGGCCCTGGGAATGGATCAGTACACCATCTTGTCAAATGGTCTCAGGGGCAAGGGCTTGTGACTATTCTCAAGATTTACATGTCACATCTATCTTCACCAGTTTCATAGCATTCACATACAGTAACACGGAGGGGCATTTTCGATAGACAGTCTAAATCAGAATTTGGACGTTTTACACAAAACATCTAAATTCTGAACAGGAAAGAAGGTCATTTTCGAAAAAGATAGACATCTATCTTTTATTTTCGAAAATACTATGGACGTTTTGTGATTTGGACATTTTTTGAGGGGGGGGGGGGGCATTTTCGAAAAAAAAAAAAAAAAAAAAAAACGTCCAAGTGCAAAACGTCCAAAATCAAGCTATTGGGACATAGGAGGAGCCAGCAGTTTTAGTAGACTGGTCCCCCTGACATCCCAGGACAGCAATAGGGCACCCTTGGGTTCACTGCAGTGGACTTCATAAACTGCCCCCAGGTACACATCTGACCATTTCTCCCATACCTTGTGTGCTGAGCCCCCCCCCCCCCCAACTCACTACCCCTAATTGTACACCACTATAATAGCGCTTATGGGTGAAGGGGGCACCTATATGTGAGTATCGTGGGTTTATGGGTTGTTTTGGAGGGCTCACAGTTTCCTCCATAAGTGTAACAGGTAGGGCGAGGTAGGAGCCTGGGTCCACCTGTCTGAAGTGCACTGCACCTACTACTAAACTACTCAAGGGACCTGCATGCTGCTGTAATGGACCTGAGTATGACATCTGCCGCTGGCATAGAGGATTTTTTGGGGGTGGGAGGGGGTTAGTGATCACTAGGGGAGTAAGGGGAGGTCATCCCTGATTCGCTCCAGTGGTCATCTGGTCATTTGGGGCACCTTTTTGTGCCTTATTCGTAATAAAAACAGGTCTAGCTCAAAACGTCTAAGTTTTAGTCTTGGACATTTTTGTTTTGTTTCATTATGGCTGAAAAATGTCTAAGTCTTAGGAACATCCAAGTCCCGCCTTGAACATGCCCCTGGCATGCCCCCTTGAGATTTAGATGCCATTTTGATGGACTTCAGAGAAAAATGTCTAAAATGAGGTTTCAAAAATACTGATTTGGATGTTTTTGTGAGATAAATGTCCACCTTTTGGACATTTTTCTCTTTTGAAAATGAGCCCCCAAGTAACATAGTAAATGACAGCAGATAAAGACCTCAACAGTCCATCTAGTCTGCCCAACAAGATAAACTCATTTTATATGGTATGTGATACTTTATACGTATACCCGAGTTTGATTTGTCCTTGCCTTTCTCAGGGCACCATAAAAGATTAGACTTTCAGAGGACAGAAAGTGAAAAGACAGGGGTTTATAATTCTATTCACATCTGGTGGCTTTGATCCCGCTTTGCACCTTGTCTCCCCAACCCTATTTGTGTGGTGAATCCCATTCCCCTTTTCTCAGATGCCCATCCATTCCCAGGGTAAGGCGGGGGGGGGGGGGGGGACAACCTATATGTACTAATTGTCAATTCCAGAGTAGTGAAACATACTCCTATAGTCTTCCATAGGCTTGCAACTTTGCACCTTTCTATCCAGTCCTGCAAACTATCTTCTCTCTGGTACAAGTGGGGCCTCTCACAGGCTCAACAGCAAATGTCAGGGGGGAGGGCATCCAGTTACAGTTCCTGCTCTTCATCCCCTGCAGGTAGTTCCAGCCTGGTGCCTACACTATTCCTCAGGCCTGTGCCCTGCTGATCCCAGATCGAGGCTACTTATTCCTACGGGCAAGATTCCATGATGTTCTGTACCAGACTGTTTGTAATTGTGATCAAATAAACATGTATCTAATGTTTCCTTTGACTCATGGAGGTATTCCTCACAGCTGTATATGGTTGTTTTCCCTTTCCTCCTTACCATTATATACCATTAATGATGAATTGTACATGTGTAAATATGGCCTAGCTGTCAGTAAGACTTTCCTGGCCCTCAGCCATGTTGTTTGTGGGTAAGGAAGCCTACAGAACAGAGAGGAAACTATAGTCTAGGCACTGCCTATACATATCTGCTGGTTAGTAACATGCAGGTCGCTAGTGTGAGACAACATACCTTTCTTTTAGGCAGCTCTGTGCTGTGTGTCCAAAGGGTGTGGGGCTTTATGGTCAGGAGGATAATGGGGCTGTTCTATTGCTGCAGATTGTAAAAAACACGAAAATGCTTTGTGTAGGCTAATTGTGAGCCTGATCGATATATGTGACCTTCCACCTGGTCACAGCAGACCACCTATATATGTATGCTCTATGGCACAGTACACCTGTGATGCAACCCAGATTACTACTACAGCGCTTACTTCTATAGCACTACTAGAAGTATGCAGTGCTGTACACTGAACATGTAAGAGACAGTTCCTGCTCAACAGAGCTTACAATCCTAATCAAGACAGACAAACAGGACAAATAAGGGATAAAGGAATTACTTAAGGTAGGAATTATAAAACAGACTTGAGTACTGAACAAGTGAATAGGAGTTAGGAGTTAAAAGCAGCCTCAAAAAGGTGAGATTTTAGCCTAGATTTGAAGACAGCCAGAGCTGGCGCTTAATGTACTGATTCAGGCAGTCTATTCTAGGCATATGGTGCAGCAAGATAAAATGAACAGAGTCTGGATTCACAGTGAAGGAGAAGGGATTCAAGACTACAGCATGGAGCTAGACTTGGGAACCCACATGCCAGCTGGCCACCAATGTTTCTGTCACAGACAATGCAGCCCCATCAACCACAACATTTGATGACACATCTCTGGTGGGAGCATAGGTATAGTAGCAAAAGTTGAGGCCCCCCACCCCAGGACACAGACAGCTATAGAGTTGGATGGTGAGATAAGTGGTCAGTCTGCCTCATACCGTGACCCATTTTGAATTATTATGTCCACTATAGCCATATTTAGGAATCATCTCCCTTAATGCTTCTACATTAATGCTCCACCGCTAACTCCAGACTCCGTTCCTTTTATCTTGCTGCACCATATGCCTGGAATAGACTTCCTGAGTTGGTATGTCAAGCTCCATCTCTGGCCATCTTCAAATCTAAGCTAAAAACCCACCTTTTTGATGCTGCTTTTAACTCCTAACCCTTATTCACCTGTTCAGAACCTTTATTTTATCATCCTCACTTTAATATTCCCTTATCTCTTGTTTGTCTGTCCTAATTAGATTGTAAGCTCTGTCGAGCAGGGACTGTCTCTTCATGTTCAAGTGTACAGCGCTGCATATGTCTAGTAACACTATAGAAATGATAAGTAGTAGTAGTACATTGCAGACCTTCCCCTAATTCCCAGAGGACCAGCCTGCCCCCAGGACCTAGCAGGCCAATGTTTATGACCCCCAGACAGGAGTCAAAAAAGGCCTCACTCCCGTATAGACTACAGCCATGACATTGCAGAATGGATTGGAAAGGGAGACTGTAGACATGTATTTCCCAAAAAAACCCTACCCTTAGGAGGGGGGTTTATGAGCCCCAGTATCTGGTGCTGTGGTGGGTCACCTTATTTCAACTGGTATCACAGGCTGGTGAAGGACCTAAGCCATTTGATGTTACCAAAATGTGGGCTAATTGAGATCAAAAGCATGATGGTTTGGGGTGGGTGGGCAGTTGAGAGACTTACAAGGCCTTTTCGGTTGTAGGACCCATTAGTGCCTTGCCCAGTGGTACAGCATTTGATATTCGGGATGAGCTGCTATGATTGTGCACACAGAGGACCCTTTGCTTACTCCGCTCTCCATCCGTGGTGCTTTTCCTCCTACCCTTTCTGCAGTCTCCCTTTCCCATGGTTTGCATTGTACATTTGGCATCATATGTCCAGCCAGCCTGGCATGTCAGGCCATCAACACATTATGCAGAAAATAGAGACAGAGACCCTGGCATGCAAAAATATAAAACATTTGTAATATCAAAAAAGAAAACTATTTACAAGGGGAGAGGAGGGAATATTCTTTCCCCTCATTATTAGATGAACCTCGGCAGTAGGAGGGGGTTTGTGGTGATGTTAATTTTTGGGACTATTTAATGTGATGACTTTCAATTTATAACATCCCAACCAAAACACACAATTAAGATTTCAGCTAAAGAACTCAGGATACATGAGAGTAACCACCATGAACCTCTACAATAGGGGAAATGGATCCAAGAATAGGCAATAACAAAGGATCAATAATTCTGCTTAAGTGGTAACTTGTTTATTTCCCCTGATGTACAGGTAGCAATGTACGAGGTAGATGAGTGTACTGCACAGAGACCCTTGGTTTTTCACCCCTCCCCTCCCATGTTCCTTTCCACGTCATCTCATAGGTTGGGTGTTTGGGGCCAAACATATGGAGGTTGCAGCCACAGGTGTTATAGGTGTGCTTTATTTACGATATGTTGGGCCTGGAGGCGACACCACACATGCTGTATCAGCGCTGGGTTGTGCCTCCGGACCCGCCGGTACTGGCGCCTCAGGGATTCCAGCTCCCTTCTGATGCCAAACCTCCTGTAAAACACAAGTTTGCAGATCAGGGATAAGGTTCTGGCCCTTCTTGTCTTCACATACATCATCATTTTGGAATCCTAGTTGTGCAATGTTCCTCACATTGGTAGTGACAACTATCAATGGGTGGATGGGAGGTGGGGGGGGGGGGGGGGAATATACAAGTGCAGGTGGTAGGCATGATGAGGTACACATGGGGACAGACAGTGCCATGATAGCCTTTCTGTGCAGCATGTGCACTATTGCAGGGATGCGGAGATGGGCAGCGAGGTACAGCTGGTGTTCCTTTGGGAATCAGAATGTACTTTAGGCAGCTGCAGCCAATATTCCCATCACTATGTAAACAGGGCCAGGGAAGGGGGAAAGGGTGCACGTCTGTGGGGTCTCTCATGATAGCACTGGAAAACACTAGTTAACGCCAAGCTTAACCAAAGCTAGAAATGTATTCATTTAAAGGAGAAAGATCCTCCAGAAACCATTCGGATAAAAATCCTTGGTTGTAACTGGCATCAACTTAAGCCGATATCTCGTTTCTATCATTGGGGTCAAAACTCTTTTTTTATAATGCAATTTTCTGTCACCATTTGTCATCAAAAAAATGTGATCAAAAGCGTCAAAGCGCCAAAATTATTCAAAAGACAGCACTTAACTTAGTGTTCAACGGGGCTACCGTTTCACCCGTTTTTGGCTTCCTCAGGAACTTGTGCTGCTTATCATCACCATAAAAATATCTAAAGATTCCTTCTAACTTACAAAGCTTAGTGTCTTGTCTGGGAAGAAGGTGAGCCCATAGGTCCCGCAAGGCCCCGAAGGACCTCAGAGGACAGCCGTGCAACCCCAAGTCTTCACCCGCGGCGACCGCCGTTCACCGGGGGTTGAGCCCCCAGCTGCAGGCGGCCAACGGGACTTCCGGAACCGCGGAGTTGACGGTCTGACCCAGCACTGAAACGGGAGCGGGGAGAGCAGGTGGAAAATCAGAGAAGTCCAGGGACAGGCAGCAGGTCAAGGTAGGCGGCTATCAGAGTCATCCAAAAACAGGCAACAAGTCAGGGCAGGCAGCTAACAGGGTAGTCCAGTAACAGTCCAAAGGTCAAACCAGGAAAACAAGGGAACGCACAGAGACAGGAGCACACGAAGACTGGCCTCGGGAAACAGAAACTGAAGTAACGTCTTGTTTCAGCCCCGCTCCTTAAATACTGTCAGCATTCAACCGCCCAGCCCCAGCCGACATGGCCGGCCAATCGGAACCCGGCTACTGAAGAAATCCCTCTGGTTGGTTCCGTCCGGCCTCTCAGGCGGAGCTACAGCACCGGCATCCCAATCAGAATCCTCTGAGGTGGAGCTTCGGGTTCCCATGCCCGAATAAGAAGAAGACGCCGGCCATCGCGTCTCAGCACCATCTTCCCTGCTAGTGCAAGCTCGGACTCCGTAGCCGGCGACTGAGAGCCTGGAAGCCGCGATCGCCGGCCTACGGGCCCGGCCGCGGACAGGGCGGCTATCGCTGTGATGGGTCCTGGCTCTTGGCCGCGGTTCTAGAAAGGCCGGCAATCGCCGCAAGGAATACCGGCTCGGCCCCGACTGTACTCGGGATAGGCGGCCATCCGGGAAACCGTCGGGTAAGTCCTCTCTGACTGCGGATCTCTCCTCCCAGGCCCTTGCTTCCTGCAGAGGAGCAGCCTGAGGGAGCGAAGGATGTGACACTTAGTCACTAGCCCTCTGGTTCTTGTACTTCCAGTTACATGGACATTCTCTCAAAATGGGGCTAATGTCACACGCCAACTGAGTCATTTAAATAGAGTGTTGACATCACAGGGTCTTCCATGCTGCCTTGTCCCCACATGCTGTCTGCCCGCTGCCTCTGTGCTCATTTCTGTTGATGGGTGCCTTGTGCCAGGGGTGCGTGGCGCATTAGAGAGAGAGCACTGGAAGAAGCCTGTGATTGACGTCATGGCCCCAGCGGTTTATTACTGCTCTTTGCACCATGTCTTGTTGCCTTCGTGTCTTTTACATACCTTCTGAGGTTGTTCCTGAGACGCTAAGCCTGTTCCTGAGATATTAAGCCTTGTTCCTGAGATGCTGAGCCTTGCTCCTAAACCTTGTGGCTAAGGCACAGCCTTGTTCCTGAGATGTGGTTCATGAGTAACACTAGCCTTGATCCTGAGACTCTGTGCTTTCTTCCAAGACGCTCAATGACTTCCTGAGTGACTTTTTCAAGCAAGCACCCTGTCCAGGCGGAGACTTGTCAACCAGTCTACCTTTTCATTGTGGTCCAAGGGCTCACAGCTCCAGACATAACAGCACGCAAAGGCCATAAGCTTGACAGAGTCCCTGGCCCTACAGTTGTTACAACAACTGATGTTGCAACTCCAGCTTTCAGGAGCGGTGGCAACACTAACCCACTGCATGGATCATCTGCAAAATTTTGACTCCATCCAGTGGGCTGCAGTACTCCCACTTGCGGCTGAGCCCTTGGCTCCTCCTGGTGGTTTGAGAATTTGGGCTGTGCCACACACATGCACCCCATGACCTGCAAGGAATTTTTGAATCAATGTGAATCATCTTTGAACTGCAAGCCAAGTATTTTGTGTCAGACAGAGCCAAGTAGCTTACATCATCTCCTACTCACAGGGCCAGCTTTGGCCTGGGCCTTGCCGATTGGGAGAGGAATGACCCCATTCTCAATAACCTTAGTGAGTTCTTGTGCCACTTTCTCGTATATTTGAAGAACCCGGGAAGGCCTCCTCCACCACGACCCAACTTCTCAACTTCCGGCAAGGATCCCATACTGTCGGAGACTATGAAATTCGATTTCAAACTTTTTCTGCAGAACTTGGGCGGTACAATGAGAGTCTTGCCACAGTATTCTGGCAGGGGTTATCTTCGTCTATTAAGGATGAGCTGGCTTGGAGAGAACTTCCCACCAATCTGGATGACCTGGTTCTCCTATGTACCCAGGTGGGTATATGTTTCCAAAAATTGTCCCTACACAGGAGCTACCTCGTCCTATTCTGGTATCTTTGGTTTATGGACACATTTATGGGGTCCTCAAGGCCAAGACTGTCCCACTCAAACTCCATATTGGAGTGCTTTATCAGGAGACCCTATCCCTGTACATCTTACAGACCTCTGTCAACCCTCTTATTCTGTGCCTTCCCTGGTTGCAGCAGCATAATCCACTGATTAACTGGGTGCAAACGCAACTCACTGCATGGAGTTCATAATGTCAGGGTGATGTCTGGATCCTGTGACAACTCTGAAGACCTTAGCTCTCCAGATGATACAGGTTAATCCACTCTTACCATGAGTCTATGCTAGGTTTGCTGATGTTTTCTCTAAGTGCCAGGTGTAGATTTTGCCACCCCACCAGGATAATGATTCTGCCATCAACCTGATGCTGGGGAAAAGTCCACCATAAGGTAAGGTTTACTCCTATCTCGTCCAGAGTCAGAGGCCATGTCAGTCTACATCAAAAATTGCCTCAAAAGGGGTTTCATCCGATCTTCCAGATCCCCCCCCCCCCCCCCCCCCCCCGCCAGGGCCGGATTCTTCTTTGTGGGCAAAAAGAATGGGGGTCTACATCCTTGTATCAACTACTGAGGCCTTATTGCAATCATCATAAAGAACAGGTATCCCTTGCCCCTCATCTCGGAGCTCTTTGATCATCTCCAAGGGGCCTGTATTTTCACTAAGCCTGACCCCCGCGGAACCTATTGTTTTGTCCCCCAACAGCCTTACATTAGTTTATAGTGTGGCTCTAAAATGTGTTTAATGCCTTTACTGTTATTCTCACTTCTAAGGATTTGTAACTGCTGCAGTCCTCACTGCAAAGATATATGAGCAATGCATCATGTGAAATGTAGTCTCACATGTACCGCAGCCACCCCTGCTTGTTTGTATAAAGTCTGTTACTAGTGGTCTATTCTCCTGCAAAGACCTCTCTTTCTCAGCCAAGCTTGGCTCTTTTGTCTACCTGATATAATTTCCCTGTCATTCTTACTATCGTCCTGAGAGGTCAGCTGGGTATGACCTTTCCCTCCAATTGAGGACTGCCTCCTGGGACCATCCCTGCTACCTGATGGCAGGTTCTGTCCCTACTGGTCCCTTTACCTCCTCCTCCCTAGGCTTGTGTGAGTCCTTTCTTGACCTCCCTTCTCCACGAGACATTCTCCATCTTGCTTCAGACAGCACATGTCCTGCTACCCTCCCTTGTAACAAACTCATTTTTTACCTCATTCATTCTTTCTTTCAAGATACTGCACAATCCCAGCCACCCAGCTCTGAACTGCTTGCATCTGTTTAACTATTCTCCCACCTCTGAAACAAGCTTCCTTTCAGATTTCTACCTCCAATCACTAATACAGCTTTCAGAATTATGGAGTCTCTTGCCTTGGGTAAATACTTCTGAAGACCTACTGCTGAGAGTAAACTGAGGTTATACTTCTAGGATGTTAAAGCTTCACAGATATTATGCTTTAAGAGGCCTTGACACCTATAACATCCAGATTAAAGAGGGAGACGAATGGAAAACAGTTTTTAATACTCGTGATGGGCAATATGAATACCTAGTTATGCCTTTTGGCCTTGTGAATGCCCCTACTGTCTTCCAAGTCTCATTAATGGTGTTTTTTGGTATCTCCTGTACAAATGTGTCCTAGTTTACCTTGATGACTTACTGATTTTTTCACATTCATTAGAACAACATCAACAACATGTTCCGCTGGTCCTCTGACACCTATACCAGAACCAGCTCTATGCCAAGCTGGAGAAAGGCGTCTTTGATAGCACCAAACTACTATTTCTGGGATATATTATCTTGAATCAAGGATTAAAGATGGATCCCAGCAAGCTATCCACTATTTTCCAATGGCCGCAACCAGTGAGTCGGCGGGTTCTTCAGCAATTACTCGGGTTCTCCAACTATTATCAACAGTTTATTCGTAACTACTCCACTATAGCGGCTCCATTAACAGCACTGACCCATAAAAAGGCGAACCCTCGAGACTGATCACGCCTTTGAATCCCTCAGGCATTTACATCAGCCCCCATCCAGCACCCTGACCTGGAGAAGAAGTTCTATGTCAAGGTTGATACCTCTTTGTCAGGTACCGGTGTTATCCTGTCCCAAGCTTATTCCAGTGGCAAGCTACTTCCTTGCGCCTATTTTTCTAGGAAGTTTTCTCCAGGAGAGAGAAACTACACCATCGGAGATCAAGAATTGCTGGCCATCAAGGTAGTGCTGGAGGAATGGCACCAATTGTTGGAAGGAGCAAAATACCTCTTCACTGATCACAAAAACTTGCTATATCTGTGGGAGGCCTGCCGTCTCAATCCTTAACAGGCCTGTTGGTCCCTGTTCTTTTCATGTTTTGATTTCCTTCTATCCTATTTGCCTGTGGAGAAAAACACCAAAGCTGACACCTTATCATGATCCATAGACCCTGAGGAGGAGACCCCTCATCTCCAACACATCATAGGCCTTGCTTGTATCCTCACAGCTGCCATCACTTCCATACTACCAGGCCGGACCTTTGTTCCCAGGTGACTGTGAGAGGATGTTCTTAAATGGGGGCTTGAAGCAAAAACCGTCAGATGCCTTGGAATTCATGGCACCAAGACCCTTATCGCCCGCTACTAATGGTGGACCTCAGTTGGAAAAGATATCAAAGAATTTGTCTCAGCCTGTCCATTATATTCTCATCAAAAGCCCAACCATACTTATCCTTGGGGACAGTTACAACCGTTTCCTACGCCCAAGAGTCCTTGGACTCATATTTCCATGCATTTCATCACTGATCTACCCCTTTTCAATGGATATACTGACATGTGGGTGGTCGTAGACTGGTTTTCAAAGATGGCCATTTTATCCCGCTTCCTGGGTTACCCTTGGCCCCCAGAGTAGCACAACTCTTTATTGCAGAGATCTTACACTTACACGGCCTGCCTGAATCCATCCTGTCGGACCAGGGAATGAAGTTTGTCTCCAAGTTTTAGCGCACCCTTAATCGTGCCTTACAGGTAAAGCTAAACTTCTCAGGATACCACTCTCAGACCAATGTACAGACTGAGCGGACCAATCAAAGCCTAAAACTGTTCTTGTGGGCCTATGTATCTGGCCTTTGTGAAAACTCCCACGGCCTCTTGCCTGCCTGGGACCAGCTGTTATGCCCACAGGATTCCTGTCCCAAGCTTGTAGTCCACGGGAGTCCTCAGGGCAGGCTTAAAGAAATCAACTCAAAAAAAGTAAAAACCAATAAGTTCCTTTTATTTTCAGGGATTCAGAGTCCAGCAAGTTCAAAAGAAATACTAAGGAATGAGCCCAGGCTGAGAGGTCCATCGGCTCCTCTGGGTTCTCCTCTCTCCCCCTCTCCTCAGCCTCTTGCCATTCCATGGGTTTCTCGTCCCACCCACTTTTCAGCTGGTCCTCGTTCACCTGATTACCCTCCAGGGTCCCCGCCCTTGCCTTGTCAGAGTTCTCCCCTGTGACCTGCTGGGGAAGGTAGTCTCTATACCAGGGCTTGCGCCGGGGCTGCTGGGTAGTGTAGTCTTTTTCTCTCCTCCATTTTTCAGGGGGCACTAACCTTTCTCTTCTCTCTCTCTGGGGAAGTAGTAAAGGCAAGGCTGTGTTCTGTCTCCTTTTGCTCTTGAGCCTCCTCACTCCTTCCCCTTCCACTTCCATCTGCTCCACCCCTTCACACCTTAAGGACAACTGGAAGCAACTGCTACCTTGGGCTGAATTCTGACACAACAACTGGGTCTGTAGTTCCTCAGGGGTATCCCCCTTCTGAATTGTCTATGGGCGATACCCTGGGTATCCATACCGATACCGTTAACCCCAGAAGTTCCTGCCACAACAGAGGCCATCACCTCGCTCACACAGATCTGGAAGAACACATGAAGCATATTGGAGCGGTCCACCCTTCAGTCTAAATGACAGGCAGATAAGAAGAGGCACCAAGCACCCTAGTTCCAAGTAGGAGATTTAGTCTGGCTATCCACACAAAACCTACAACTAAAAACCCCATTAGCTCATCAGCCCTTCTCCTGTGCTCCACCAAATTAGTCCTGTCACCTACCAGCTGAAACTGCCCAGCAATTTACGGGTCCACAATACGTTCCATGTGTCCTTGCCAAAACCAGTGGTCCTAAGGAGAGCAACGAATACACATCCTACTCCTCTGCCTGTGGATACCAACTCCAGTGAAGAATACGAGGTCCAAGACATCCTGGATTCACAAAGAGTTCATGGCTGATTACAGTATCTCATAGCTTGGAAGGACTTTGGGCCAGAAGACAACTCCTGAGAACCCACAGCGCAAGTCCATGCCCCTATCCTCCAACGATTTCATCACTTATTTCCACATAAATTGAAACCCTGGACCCGAGGCAGAAGGGACCCTTGAGCAGGGGATGCTGTCATGCTTTTACCATGATTTCAATGCCATCATGTCCCCGCCTGCCGCTGCCTTCCTGCTTGTTCTTTTTGACAGGTTTCTTGCACCGGGGGCACTCAAACACATCTGGGAGAGAGTACCGAAAAACGCTGGTGATTGACATCACGACCCCAGCTGTTTATTATTGCTCTTCGCGGTATGTCTTGTTGCTTTCGTGTCTTCTACATCCCTCCTGAGGTTGTTTCTGAGATGCTGAGACTTACTCCTGAGGACATTTCTCTGGTAAGTGAACATTATTTTGCTTTGTGCTTTGGGACCTTAAAGATTGGGATTTAAAGGAGGAATTGTAGGTTAGTGATAGGCAGAATAAAAATATTAAAAAGCAAACTTTATCAACTAATCTCCATACTCTTTTCCCCCTAGAAATGTGTACTTTAAACCACAGCATTAACAGATAGCCTCTAGCAGGCACTGCAGGACCTAGGACCTTAGGGGGGAAAAAAGAGAAAGAGAGAAAAGCATGTATAATTCCAAAGTGTACAACTCTTTTCCCATAGTTTTAAACTCAAATTGTCTCTAGAAGTGGATACTTTTCCCATAGTTTTAAACTGAAACTCTTTCTAGAGGTAGAAACTTAACAGCCAAAAAATTTAAAAGAATAGTAGGAAGGCTCAAATTTTGTTCTAATAGACAGTTATTTTCTGTCTTTGGTTGCTGGAGAGGTAGCACTGCTACTGACCTGTATTAGGTGTTAAGATGTGACGAAGTAGAATATTTGCAGAGGTTATGAAGGGTAATCTGATTACTGAGTTAGCTTGAAAGGGTCTGTTTGAAGCAGTCCCCTTTGATTCAAAACTATATAAAGAGGAAAGGTCCCACTTAACTTTCTTTTTGAGAAGTTCTGAGAGAAGAGGACATTTCTCTGGTAAGTGAACATTATTTTGCTTTGTGCTTTGGGAACTTAAAGACTGAGATTTAAAGGAGGAATTGTAGGTTAGTAATAGGCAGAATAAAAATATTAAAAAGCAAACTTTATCAACTAATCTCCATACTCTTTTCCCCTAGCTTTAAAAACTTGAACTTTGTACCACAATAGATAGCCTCTAGCAGGCACTGCAGGACCTAATTTAGGGGTGTAGCTTTGGCATCACTTCAATCAGTGCTAAAACCATTAGAGCATTCGGGGCACATTAATACCAGCGCTAGGCGCTAGGTTTTGAGCATCTGGGCCTCTGTGTGGTCACATATAAATAGTGGCTTTCTGAAATTGCCATTTAAACTTGTATGCAATCTCATGTGTAAATTTTGCTATACGTGGAAAGGCTTCCCAAAATAAGAGCATATGCAGCTTATTTTTGAACTATATGGATGTCTCAAAATGCCCAAATGGACGTCCATACGCTTGAAAAGCCCAAATCCCAATTATGCAAAGGAAGAAAAAGAATGTCCAACACTGCAGTATGTCCAAATAGCAAAGTGACGTGTTGTGGGCATATTTTTGGCAGGACTAGAGAGGGCCCAAAATCAGGATGACCAAATGGGAAGAAACTTCCAAGCCTAAAAGGAAAATGTCCTTAGACCTGTTTCAATCATGTCTAGGGTACAAAAGGTGCTCTGATTCAGCAGCTGGCCACTGGAGGGATTAACACATTTCTTTAATCCCCCACTTTAACTCTGATTTTTTTTTTTAATTGTGTGCCTTTCAGGAACAGAAAAATACCTATTCTACCTAAATATGTAAGCCACCTGAAGCTTGAAGGCTATTAAAGTGGTGTATATTCAGGTACAGTTGGCATTTTTCTGAACCTGGAGGGCTCACAATTACAAAATAAAAGAGTTAAAGTGGGATTTGAATCTGAGTCCCTTGGTTTAAAGTCCACTGTACTAACCACTAGGCTACTCCTCTGCAGTGGTGTACGAAGGGGGGGGGGGGTAGTCCGCCCCGGGTGCACGCCGCTGGGGGGGGGGGGTGCCGCGCGCCTGTTGGCCGAGTCCTCTCGTTCCCTCCCTACTGCTCCCTCTGCGCGGAACAGGTTACTTCCTGTTCCGGGGCAGAGGGAGTAGCAGGGAACGAGTGGACTCGGAGCCGACAGGCGCGCGGCACCCCCCCAGCAGCTAAAAATGCACCTGGGGGGGGCGTGCTGCACCCGGGGGGGGGGGGGCCGCATCGGTGATCCTCCCCAGGTGTCAGCCAGCCTAAGAACGCCACTGCTCCTCTGCTCTGTAAGGACATTTATGTGGCCATTCTTCTAAGCATGCTGCCAGACGTCCTTGTCCCTGCCGAACATATGTTGAATGTTCCATCTTTAGCATATGGATGTCCATCTCATGTATTTCCTTTCGGAAAATACATGTGAGATGGACATCCCTTTTGGACATTATAAGCTGGACATCTCTATTCTGACTTGGACGTTCTTTCGAAAATGCCCCTCCATGTCTGACAGTTTGCGAAAATGATGGCAGATAAAAAGGGAGGCATGCACTGCTAGTGAGAGTCTTGGGTTGGTTGTGTAGGACGTAAGGTTTAGCAAAGTGTTTGTAAAAAGGCAAGTCCTGTGATCTGCTATGGAGCAAGCAGTAGCATAATGTCATGTTTTCAAAAGCAGGAACTCGGATCGTGAGCCCTTGGGCCACTGCCGAGGAGCGGCAGCAGCAGGCAAAACCACCCCACACCAGGAACAAGATAGAACTCAGATAGGAACAGCAAGACTTCACCTGCACTAGTCGCCCTTCCTCAGGAGTTGAGCCCCTGGCTGCAGGTGGCCGACAGGACTTACAGGACAGAGTAGGAACTGGAAGCTGCAAGCAGCCACTAAAACAGGGAACAAACACTGACAAACATGAGACAGAACTGAAAGCTTCCAAGCAGCCATTGAACAAGAAACACAGACAAACAAAAACTAAACACAAAAGACAGACAAGGAACAAGTCTAGGAAACAAACAATAACCCTAAGCTAAACTACACACAGACTAACTAGCATCAGACAAGGAACTAGAATAAAAACCAAGCTAGGCAGAAGTGCAACAAGCACCAACAAACCAGGGCCTTAGGCGATGCAAAGGCAAAGCAGAGAGTTTCCAAATGGCTAATAAGCCCAGCAGCAGCTGAGATTCACTGCAGCAATCACCAGGCAGCTATGGGTGCTGTGCAGGCTCAAACAAGATAAGCAAGTCTGGTAGGCCGGAAGATCCGGACTGGACTGGGCTGAAGTCTGGAATGGGAAACAGCACACAGACAATCCAATGCAGCCACCAGGCCTGGCCACCAGGGGGCGAGATGACTGAGAGTGTCACATCTCTGGTCGTGACCACCCTCAGACTTACCTTATTTCTGGGGGTCAGCATCTATGCTGGCTTCTGTTCTGTGTTAGTCTTGTCTCTGTCTCTGTGTGCTGATTGCTTCACTAGATCTCACCTGTGTGGGCTATGCTTCTCTGGGGAGCCAGCATCTAAGATGGCTCCTGCCTGTTCTGTTCCAGCTTCCAAGATGGCTGCTTCCTGTCCTTCCTGTGTGCTCACTTCCTTTGTGTTCCAAGCCTCTTTTTGGTGTCAGTGTGTTTCCTGCTTCTGTCCTGCAGTAGGTGACATCATCAGTGAGAGCTTCATAAGGAAGTGTTGTGCTGGCATTCAGGGCCTTTGCATAGTAAGTAAGAGTGTTATGCCAATAGGCCTTGAGGTTAGTGAGAGTACTGTTGCGCTGCTACTTAGCCTTTCTCTGGGGCTCTTGCCCATCTGCTGTTTGTGTCTGTGGACTGCCAGTCCTTCTGTGTGGGCGCTGCCCTTCTGCTTTGTGTCTGTGGACTGCTAGTCCTTCCATGTGGGCTTTTGCCCTTCTGTTTTGTGTCTGTGGACTGCTAGTCCTTCCTTTGCCTTGCTCTGCGTTTGGAGTCTGAAGCGTCAGCCATTTTCTCTCTGTCTGTGTTTGGAGCTGCTGAAGCTTCAGCCCTGACTCTGTTATCCTTGGATTATTTCTCTGCCTGCTGCCCGACCAAAGACTCTGTTTGCTCCTGGTTTATTCTATTGTCCGCTGCCTGCCCAAAGACTCTGTTTGTTCCTGGTTTATTCTATTATCCGCTGCCTGCCCAAGACTCTGTTAGCTTCTGGTTTATTCCTCTGCCTGCTGCCTGCCCAAAGACTCTGTTTGCTCCTGGTTTATTCTATTGTCCGCTGCCTGCCCAAAGACTCTGCTAGTTCCTGGTTACTTCTTCTGTCTGCTCTGCCTAGCTTGCTTGTATATCCCGAGTCCTGTTTCTGCCAAGCTTGCTTGTATACCCTGAAACCTGTTTCTGCCAAGCTCGCTTGTATTTCCTGAGTCCTGCTTCTGCCTAGCTAGTGTGTATATCCTGAGTGTATATCCTGAATCCTGTCTCTGCCTAGCTAGTGTGTATATCCTGAGTGTATATCCTGAATCCTGTCTCTGCCTAGCCTTTGTGTACGTCTTGTCCCCTTGGTCTGTCTTGTGTTTCTGGCTTAGTGGCTGCATGCAGCTTTCAGTCCGAGTCTAGTATTTAGCCTAGTCTCCCTCATGTACCCCAGACCCAGGGTGGGTCCTCTGGATCTTCAGTTCCTGCCTTATCCTGCAAGTCCTGCCGGCCACCCACACTCCGGAGCTCAACTCCGGAGGAACGGTGGTCAAGCGCAGGTGAAGCTGTTCCTGTTCTGCCTGTTCTAGTTGCCTGCCTCAGTACTACTCCAGTCCAGAGTTCCAGTCCTGCTCTTCTATGTATCCAGTTCCAGGGTGGTCTTGCCTGCCGCTGCCGCTCCTTGGCAGTGGCCCAAGGGCTCATGAATTCCGGTCCTGCCTCGAGGACCTGACAGAGAGCCTGAAACCAGGGCACGACCATGACAGTACCTCCTCCACAAGGCCCCCCCCCCCCAACTTCCACGGGGAATTCAGGTCTCCATGGGTAGCAATGGTGAAACCTGCGGAGGAGCTTCAAAACATGACCAGAGGCAGCTGGGCTGGAGCTTGAACTTGGCTGGGACTGAGCAACTTGGCTGGAACTGAAACTTGACTTGGACTCTGCATCTTGGCTGGAACTAGAACTCGGCTTAGGCACAGCATCAAGGCTGGAACTGTGACTCGGTCTGGACTCAGCATCTCGGCTGGAACTGGAACTCGGCTGGGACTCAGCATCTTGGACGGAACTGCAACTCAGAGTGGGCTCAGCATCATCTTGTCTGGAACTCAAACTCGGAGTGAACTCAGCATCATCTTGGCTGGAAATCAAACTCGGAGTGGACTCCGCATCATCTTGGCTGGACTTCAGACTCGGAGTGGACTCAGCATCGTCTTGGCTGGACTTCAGACTCGGAGTGGACTCAGCATCATCTTGGCTGAAACTCAAACTCGGAGTGGACTCAGCATCTTGGCCAAGACTCAGAACAGAAGCTAAACTGGGCCTCCAAAAAGGCGGCAGGCGAGCCAAAAACTCGGGACTTCTCAGACGTCTTCTTTCAACGGTAGCTTCGGAGTATCTCGCAAGCCTGGATCGGAGATAAGTAGGTTACAGTACTTGAAGAGCGAGGTCTTAGGATCAATGGCAGAAACCGGGTTTCTCCAGAAACCAAGCCCCCCGAGGCGTTCCCTCTCAGCAGCAGCTTCAGGAGTATTTTTCAAGGCCGGGTCAGAACAAAGTCTATCACGGCAATCCTGGAGTGTTATCCCACAATAAAGGTCAGAAACTGAGGCGAGACCGGAATCCGAACTGGAACTAGGAGCTGCCCTTGGCCAGAACCCGGAGAGCCAACAAAGGAAAAAGTCATAGGCCGGAGACCCAGCAGGTAGGGTGATCGTGCCGAGCTCATGGCCTTTGCATTCTGTCATGTTTCAAAAGCAGGAACTCGGATCGTGAGCCCTTGGGCCACTGCCGAGGAGCGGCAGGCAAAACCACCCCACACCAGGAACAAGACAGAACTCAGATAGGAACAGCAAGACTTCATCTGCACTAGGCACCCTTCCCCAGGAGTTCAGCCCCTGGCTGCAGGCGGCCGACAGGACTTACAGGACAGGGTAGGAACTAGAAGCTGCAAGCAGCCACTAAAACAGGGAACAAACACGAGACAGAACTGAAAGCTTCCAAGCAGCCACTGAACAAGAAACACAGACAAACAGAAACTAAACACAAAAGACAGACAAGGAACAAGTCTAGGAAACAAACAATAACCCTAAGCTAAACTACATTCAGACTAACTAGCCTCAGACAAGGAACTAGAATAAAAACCAAGCTAGGCAGAAGTGCAACAAGCACCAACAAACCAGGGTTTTAGGCGATGCAAAGGCAAAGCAGAGAGTTTCCAAATGGCTAATAAGCCCAGCAGCAGCTGAGATTCACTGCAGCAATCACCAGACAGCTATGGGTGCTGTGCAGGCTCAAACAAGACAAGCAAGTCTGGTAGGCCGGAAGATCCGGACTGGACTGGGCTGAAGTCTGGAATGGGAAACAGCACACAGACAATCCAATGCTGCCACCAGGGGGCTAGGTGACTGAGAGCCTGAAACCAGGGCACGACCGTGACACATAAACACAACTTTGAGCACCAGAAAGCATACTCAATAGATTTCAGGAAGTGGGTTTGATCTCTTTTTTATCCCATGAAATATGACTGACAAAACTGCTTGTTTCAGCTAGGCTTGCCAATTTTGCAATAAAAGGAAGAAAATGGAAATTTGCCCCCATAAACTGTAATAGAAAGTATACAGCTGTGGCACAAGACTTTGCAGAGATATTCCAACCAAAGCAAGAGTAAATATATCCAAGCTACAGGGCTCTGCTAGGCAAATAAATTGTGTGTGTGCAGAGCCTCATATGAGGACAGTGAGGAAAGAGCAAAATATTTCAGTAAAAAATATTTCTACATTGTCATGGTAGAAAGAAAGGTTGTTCGATAAACAGAAGCACTGTAAACATAGCAGACAGCAATGTCTACTCTTTTAGGCATGGGCATGTCCTGTAAATATAGACATAAGCATCAGCAAGCTCTACTCTACAACTTATAACACCAAGTAAATGCTGTTACAATCTGCTCTTTGCAGTAATCCTGTCATTAGATAGAGAACTGTTTGTGACATGGACACAATCAGGTGGGTTTCTATGGTACTTTTCTTGCAATTTATAGAACTGCTTTGAACTGGTACCTCATACACTAAACTAATGCTTCTATTTTCCAGCACAGCAAAATGCAGGATGAAAAGAGCAGGCATTCTTCTATTGAAGACTCTCAGCATCACCTTCACAGAACATAAAGGAGTTTAAACTGGAAAAAAAAAGTCATTACACCTACAAGCCATTGCAAGATAAAACCATTATTTTAGGGTGAGCTGTCCAAAAGGTATATCTTCCCTCCTCAGCTGGCGAAAACTGTATTGCACAAGAATCAACTGAACCACTAAATCTTCCTTATCTTTCAGGTGCAGGTTTACTGCTTTCCAGATTATAAGAGCAGTTATTTTGCATAATTCAGAACAAAAGCCCTACAAAGCATTTTTAGTCGGACACATAGAAAATGAGGACAGATAATGACCACAAGGCCCTTCTAATCTGCCAATTTCCCCTCTTGCTTCTATACTCCAAACTTTACAGGATTCATGACTTCACCCTCACTTTCCCACCACAAAGTATCTTCTGTGCTTGTCCCATATTTTCTTTGAATTCTCTATTTTACACCACTATTTGTAATATTTCTACAGTTATTCCTGTTTTCCCTTATTTGAGCCTCACATTTCAAGAACTTTTTCACTGAAAAAATGCATACTTTTTGTACAGTATTTACACCTATAAGCTATGTAAATGTCTCTGGACCTCATGTTGCATCTAGGAGATAAAGAGGGGCATTTTTGATAGACATCTAAATCTGAAGTTAGACGTTTTGCAAAAAATGTCCAAAGATCCATTAGCAAACATGGCCATTTTCATACCAGAAAAACTCCCAACTTTTGTTTTGAAAATGGCCATTTGCTAGGTGTTTTTATGCTCCCTGTGTCTATATTTTAGGACCATTTTCGGGGGGGGGGGGGGGGGGGGAGAAAAAATGCACAAAACAAGCCATTGGGATGTATGTGTGTGTGTGGGGGGGGGGGGGCAGCATTCATGAAAGGTCCCAGGTACACATCTCACTGTTACTCCCTTATATTGTGAGGTGAGCCCTCCAAAAACCACCAAAAGCCTACTGTACGGTACCACAATAACCCTTATGCCTGCAGGTGTCACCTATGTGTAGGTACAGTAGGTATTGTCTTTTTTGGAGGGCTCACACATTCCTACCAGAAGTGTACCAGTTACAGTGGGATATGGGTCTGGGTCCCTTTCTTTATAGTCCACTGCACTGACCACTAGGCTACTACTGGCGCCTGCTAGGAATGGCCATCACATCTGAAGCTGTCATAGAGCCTGGTATATACTGTCACTGTCATATCTTAGAGGGCTGGGAGGGGGTCTGTGACCACTGGGATAGTAAAGGGAGTTATGCCATCATCCCGCCAGTAGTCATTTGGTCATTTAGGGCACCTTTTGGTTACTTAGTCATGACTGAAACAGATCTAGCCAAAAACTACAATGTTGGCCGTAGACATTTTCATTTTGTTCCATCATTGCAGAAAATGTCTTTTAGTGCAGCCCATGTCCTGCCCAAAACATGCCCCCAACAAGCCCCTTTGAAATTTGGATGAACTGTGGAATAAAACGTCTAAAACTGCGGTGTCCAAAATCGCAACTGATGTCCTTCTGCCACCTTATGACTTTTTTTGTTTTGAAAATGAGCCCCAAATATATACCAAAACATACCCCCTTCCCCCTTTGGTTCATTTCCTCTGTCATATACATGTGGCTGGTTCAAATCCCACATCTGTTCCTTGTGATCTTAGGCAAGTCACTTAACCCTCCATTGCCTCAGGTATGAACTTAGGGCCCTGTTTACTAAACTGCGCTGTAGGCGAACTAACTTTTAGGGCCCTGTTTACTAAACTGCACTGTAGGTGAACTAACTTTTCAGCATGTGCTATAAATTAGCACATGCTAACGAGACCCCCATAGGAATATAAGGTAAAATTATGTATCATACCTGATAATTTTCTTTCCATTAATCATAGCTGATCAATCCATAGACTGGTGGGTTGTGTCCATCTACCAGCAGGTGGAGATAGAGAGCAAACTTTTGCCTCCCTATATGTGGTCATGTGCTGCCGGAAACTCCTCAGTATGTCGATATCAAAGCTCCATGCGCAGGACTCAGCACTTAGAGAATTACACCCACGAAGGGACACTCTGCCCAGCTCACCACCGCCGAAACGGGGGAGGGGAATTAACCCAGCTCATCCCCACACAAGTGGGGGAGGGGAATCCGTCCAGCTCATCCCCGCGGAGCGGGGGAGGGACACCACACCCGCCGATGCGGGGGGATCTGGCTTATCCTGCAACCGCAACCGCGGGAGGAGCTGACTGACCCTAACACCGCCGAAGCGGGAGGGGTACAAAGCTGCCCTACAGCCGCACGAAGTGGGAGGGAGTGCCGGCAGAATTTAAATCTCAATCCAGCCCCGAAAAACGGAGGGGAGAGGAATGCAGCAGCTCACTGTAACACAAATTCGTCTCAACTCTTGAAGAATCCAAGTGAAAGAAGAACTTGAACACGAAGTCCTCCTGAAGTAACTGAAGGCTAAACTTGAACCTAAAATTCAACCAGAATATAAACAGTACAGATATCTGGGAGGGGCTATGGATTGATCAGCTATGATTAATGGAAAGAAAATTATCAGGTATGATACATAATTTTACCTTCCATATCATCAAGCTGATCAATCCATAGACTGGTGGGATGTACCGAAGCAGTACTCACCCAGGGCGGGACATAGAAATCCCTGACCGCAACACTGAAGCTCCAAACCGGGCCTCCGCCCGAGCAGCCACAGTCAAGCGGTAATGCCTGGCAAAGGTATGGGCCTTCCCCGCGGCCACCTAAGCCGCTGCAATGGCTTCCTTGCCCATCTTGCCACTGTAGGCTTAGAAGCCTGCAGACCCTTACGAGGACCTGTAAACAGGACAAACAGATGATCCGATTTCCGGAAATCATTGGTCACTTCCAAGTATCTGATGATGACTCGTCTCACATCCAGAAATTGAGAGCAGAGTATTCCTCTGGGTAGACCTCCCTACGAAAGGAAGGGAGACAGAGCTGCTGAATCACATGGAAGCGAAAAACAATCTTGGGCAGGAAGGAAGGCACTGTGCGAATAGTCACTCCTGCCTCAGTGAACTGCAGAAAAAGCTCTCGACATGAGAGTGCCTGGAGCTCGGAAACTCTTCTGGCTGAAGTGATAGCCACCAAAAAGACTGCTTTCAACGTCAGGTCTTTCAGAGATGCCCTCGACAAGGGTTCAAAAGGCGGCTTCTGCAATGCTCTTAGCACCAGGTTGAGATTCCACGCAGGCACCACTGATGCAGAGGAGGGCGCAGGTGATTAACTCCCTTGAGAAAGCGCACCACATCTGGCTGCGAAGCCAGGGAAGCACCCTTGAGGCGGCCCCTGATGCAAGCCAGAGCCGCTACCTGAACTTTCAGGGAACTGAGCGACAGGCCTTTGTCCAGACCTTCTTGCAGGAACGCCAACACTGAAGAAATTGGAGCAGTGAAGGGAGAAAGTGAGCCTGCTTCACACCACGCTGCAAAGATACGCCAAACCCTGGCGTAAGCAGTAGAAGTAGAGCACTTCCTCGCTCTCAGCATAGTGGCGATGACCTTGACTGAGAAGCCCTTCTTTCTCAGACGCTGCCGCGCAATAGCCAGGCCGTAAGACCAAAGGGGGAGGGATCCTCCATCACCACGGGACCCTGATGTAACAGGCCCTGCTCCACTGGCAGCCGCAGAGGATCGCCGACTGAGAGCCTGATCAAGTCCGCATACCAGGGACGTCTGGGCCCATCCAGACCCACCAGGATTACCCTGCCGGGATGCTTTGCCACCCGGTCTAGCACCCTGCCCAACATGGGCCAGGGCGGGAACACATAGAGAAGCTCTTGTGTCGGCCACCGTTGGAGAAGAGCATCTACTCCCAGGGATCGAGGGTCCCGTCCTCTGCTGAAAAAGCGCGGCACTTGGCAATTGGCCGATGACGCCATCAGATCTAGGCTCGGCTGGCCCCAGCGCTTCGTGATGCCCAAGAACGCCTGAGCAGATAGCTGCCACTCTCCGGGCTCCAAGGTATGGCGACTGAGAAAGTCCGCCTTGACATTCATGACTCCGGCAATGTGGGCCGCTGACAGCTGTTCCAGGTTCGCTTCCGCCCACTGGCATAGATACATGGCCTCCTTGGCTAGAGGGGCGCTCTTGGTACCTCCCTGGCAGTTGACATAGGCCACAGCCGTGGCATTGTCCGACAGGCCCCGTACAGGCTTCAACACCAGTACCGGGATGAACTCCAACAACACCAACCGAATGGCTCTGAGTTCCAGGAGGGTTGATAGACCACTTGCCTCTGCAGGAGACCAGAGCCCCTGCGCTGTCCTTCCCAAGCAGTGGGCTCCCCAGCCCATCAAAGAGGCGTCTGTCGTGACGACAATCCACTCCGGGGTCACCAGAGGCATTCCTGCAGACAAACTTGTCTGTCTGCGTCCACCAGCTCAGCGCCTTGCGCACTGCTGGGTCCAAGGGAAGGCGCACAGCATAATCCTCCGACATCGGAGTCCAGCGCAGCAGCAGAGATTGTTGTAGTGGTCTCATATGAGCCCTGGCCCAGGGCACTACTTCCATCGTGGCCGTCATAGAGCCCAACAGCTGCATGTAGTCCCAAGCCCGAATAGGAGAGGCTACTAGGAACTAGTCCACCTGAGCCTGAAACTTGACAATCCGATTGTCTGGCAGGAACACTCTGCCCACTTGGGTGTCGAATCGAACTCCCAGATACTCCAGGGACTGAGTCGGGCGCAGCTGGCTTTACTTCCAGTGGATGATCCACCCCAGGGAGCTCAAAAGAGCAACCACCCGGTTCACAGCTTTGCCGCACTCTGCATAAGAGGGGGCTTGGATCAACCAGTCGTCCAGATAAGGATGGACTTGAACTCCTTCCTTCCTCAGGAAGGCCGCGATGACCACCATTACTTTGGAGAAGGTCCGCGGAGCAGTAGCCAACCCGAACGGGAGGGCTCTGAACTGGAAGTGTCGGCCCAGTACTGCAAAACGCAGAAAGCGTTGATGAGGAGGCCAGATGGGAATATGCAAGTACGCTTCCTTGATGTCCAAGGATGCCAGGAACTCTCCTGCCCTCACTGCCGCTATAACAGAGCGGAGGGTCTCCATGCGAAAGTGCCGAACTTTCAAGGCCCAATTGACCCCTTTGAGGTCGAGGATAGGCCGTACAGAACCTCCTTTCTTTGGTATCACAAAGAAAAAGGAGTAACATCCCTTGCCAAGCTGATTTTCTGGCACCGGAACGCCCGCCCCCAGGCGGCTCAGATTCTACCACAGCTTTGACCGGAGACTTGCAGGGAGAGAGTACAAACCCGTCTTTTAAGGGTTGGCAGAACTCTAGCTTGTAGCCGTCTCTGATGACTTCCAGCACCCAAGCGTCTGAAGTTATTGTGGTCCACTCGCCCATAAACGAGGACAGCCGTCCTCCAATCTGCACTGGGGCGTGGACCAAGGCCCCGTCATTGGGTACGAGACCCTGGGGGAGGACCGGAGGGAGCACCTCCGGGACGGCGGTCTCTGCGAAAGGAATGCTGCTTGGGGGAGAAGTTCCTCTTGAAGGAAGAGGGGGCAGAGGAGCCCGACCTGCCCGGGCGGTACCGACGGGCTTCCTGAAACCGTCGCTGGAGGTACCAGGGCGAGTACTAGCCCGAGCCCTGACCTCTGGTAACTTCTTGCCCTTAGATGTGCCGAGATCGGTCACGATTTTGTCCAGCTCGACCCCAAAGAGCAGCTTGCCTTTAAAAGGCAATCTAGCCAGGCGGGATTTAGAGGCGTGGTCAGCAGACCAATGTTTCAGCCAAAGCCACCGCCGCGCAGAGATTGTCTGAGCCATGCCTTTCGCTGAGGCCCTCAAGACATCATACAGCAAGTCTGCCAAATAGGCTAAGCCCGATTCCAGGGCCGGCCAATCAGCCCTCAAGGAAAGATCCGAGGGGAAAGCCCGCTGCACCATAGTCAGGCACGCCCTGGCCACATAGGAGCCGCAAATTGAGGCCTGCAAACTTAAAGCAGCTGCCTCAAAGGACGACCTTAAGGCCGCCTCCAATCTTCTGTCTTGGGCGTCCTTTAGGGCCGTGCCACCTTCCACCGGCAACGCCGTTTTCTTAGTCACCGCAGTGATTAAAGAATCCACGGTAGGCCACAGATAGGCCTCACGTTCACTTTCAGTCAAAGGATAGAGGCGGGACATAGCCCTAGCCACTTTAAGGCTCGCTTCCGGGACATCCCATTGAGCCGCAATTAAGGTGTGCATGGCATCATGCACGTGGAAGGTTCTAGGCGGGCGCTTCGTCCCCAGCATAATGGCAGAGCCAACAGGGGCTGAGGGAGAGACGTCCTCCGGAGAGGAAATCTTCAAAGTGTCCATGGCCTGTACCAACAGGTTGGACAAATCCTCTGAGCTAAAAAGCCGCGCTGCAGAGGGGTCATCCGCTCCATCCGAGCGTGGATCCGTCTCCTCCAAGGAATCCGCAAAGGACCGTTGGGAGACCTCAGATACGCTGCCCTCATCTACATCGGAGGAGACAAAGTCCTCCAAGGCCTGGGAATCAACCCGAGGGCGTTTACCTCTGGGAACCTCAACCTCTTTACCAGACGAGGGAGCAGGGGCAGAGTTTTGCATAAGGAAGGCCTGATGCAGCAGCAAAACAAACTCGGGGGAGAAACCCCCCACACTGTGTACTTCCGCAGCCTGGGCAACAGCCCTAGACGCACCCTCAACCGGCGCTCGCAAGAGCGGGGGAGAGACATGCTGCGCATCCAAAATGGCGTCCGGCGTGACACTCCGCGAAGGAGCCGCGCGGGAAGAACGGCGCTTAACTTTAGCCGCGAAACTGTCACCCAACAAGGGCGAATCAGGCTTTAAGACCCCCGCATCCCCTCTAGAAGCGCCCAAGCGATCCGGGGAGCGACTCTTTACGCCCTCGCCCTCCGACGCCATATGCCACGTGGAGATAAATCGGGGAACCCCCTGCCCGCTATAAAAAGGTAAAAATTACCTGCTTTCCGCTCCGAGCTGTAACGACCTGGTGTCCCAGTGAGTAGCTGCAATGAACGTTTAAATAAACGTCGAAATAAACGCCTTTAAGGACGTTCAAAATTTTTTTTTTTTTTTAACGGAGCCAGCGGGAGGGGGGAGAAAAGGAGGGACCTGGCACCACCAGGTTTGCACTTGCTCAAAAGAGCCCTCAACCCCAGGCACTCAACAAAACCTAAAAATTAGGCTTGGAGGCCTAGCCAGAGCTGCTGCTGTGTGTGACCACCACCTGCTGAGATAGAGAACATACTGAGGAGTTTCCGGCAGCACATGACCACATATAGGGAGGCAAAAGTTTGCTCTCTATCTCCACCTGCTGGTAGATGGACACACCCCACCAGTCTATGGATTGATCAGCTTGATGATATGGAATGGGTGTCTATCATTAGTGTGTGCTAAAACGTTAGCTCACCTACAGCACGGTACAGTAAACAGGGTCCTTAGATTGTGCGCCCTCTAGGGACAGAAATACCCAGTGTACCTGAATGTAACACCTTGAGCTACTACGGAAAAAGGTGAGAAAAATCAAAATAAATAAATATTTGTCTCTCAAGGTTCCTTTTACAAAGCCGCACTAATGGTTCCAGTGTGGGAAATGCGACAAAGCCAATAGAAATGGAATGGGCTTTATTCCTATGGGCCCTGTTGCAGATAACTTGAGCTAAGCTTTAGTAAAAGACCTCCTGTAGTTATTGTGCTGTAATCACTAGCGTAGCTTTGTAAAAGGGGCCCTCAGCCTCCTTTCACAGTGTTCAGGGACCAAAGCTCTACAGGATATTGTTAAGCTGGGACGGTGCAAGGCATCCTAGGCAAACATTCAGCCTTATACCCCCCCTTTAATTAACTTTCATGTCCTTTGCCTGCAGCCCCCCAAATTTTGATAATTAAACTCAGCAATCATGTCTTTATCTACTGTCATATACTCTGTGATCATCACACAAAAATCTTATACACTTATGGGTTACAGTATTTGCTGATAGCTCTTTGTGTCTGTGTGGTAGTCGGGACCTATTGTTTTACTTTCACTACAGTTCCTTTTTGCTACCCTTGGCAGGTGCCTAGTCTGCTTAATGATTGGGCCAGCCCTATCTATAAAGAACGATGAATTAAATCATGCTTTTCTCACTTCTTTTCAGTTTAATAGATCTGCTTCACGTTCCTTTGGAGATGTGGCCTCCAGCATACGACACAGTACACCATATATGAGACGATACATTTTATCTTTTACTAATGGCATAAAAGAGCTATAGAGTTTGTACGCTTCTTTGTTCTATTATTTCCCCTAAAAATTAAAAACGTTCCTAAATTATGTAAAAAAACAGCCTGCCCCAATCAATTTAGCGCTCCCCAAAGACAGCTAGGTAGCAGCTGGTAAGAGACCGCAGTCCTCACGCCTTCAAAGATTTTGTTGCACAGCTCTGGCATTTGTTTCTACGCCCGGAGGTGCAGCACAAACAGTGCAACAGAACTTAGGCGTTCCACTGCTAGGAGAACTAGAATTGTAGGTTAAAGCGTGAATTTTGCGACAGTGACGTCAGGTTGCAGCTCTGGTCCTAGAAAACAGAAAGCGCACTCCCGACTAACACTCGCTGACTCACTCCCTTTGCGAGCGCCGTGCGTGCCCGCACCACGCCACCTGGCACTCCTAGTTAAAAACCGCCGCCGTGCCAGCCACAATTTCCCACGGCGCGAGGTGTACGTGTGCGCTCCCAGAATCTGCGTGTTACGTCATGAAAATTGAACCAGTGCTAGGGATTCTATAGCAACCATCGCTCCGTCTCCGAGTCCTCCCTCCCTCCCAGTCCCTCCCCGGCGTGATTCTGAGCGTCTGCTGCGTCAGCTACATTCAGCGTGAAGATGGGGGACCTAAAACCATAATAGCAGTAGTGTGCACGCTCACAGAGCTACTACTACCCTGCAAGATGTAAAATATTAAACAGGGAGAGGGATATAGACATCACTTGGGCATGACACAAGTAAGACGCAATTCGCTATGCAGTCACAGAACCAGTGCCTTACGTAGCAATTCGATCTGTCAGTAGGCCGCGGGTTTTTCATTTGCACCTGTAGAGGAGCGTTACGTGAAATCCGTGCGCGTGAAGTGGCGCGAATTTCTCTTCACTGTACCGTTCGCTCTAGCTGGCGGCGCGCATCCGCACTCGAATTCGCATTGGCCTGAAGGTCATGCGTGAAAGCCATTGAAAGCTATCAGACACCGGCTTAATAAAGCACCCATCACTGTGAATCGTTTGGTGGGATAATTCTATTATTATTATTATTTTTGTTAGTATTACTATGTAAGAGGTCCATTTGCAGAAGTGACGGTTAGGTTCGGGTTTTTTTTGGAAGCCTTTTGGCCTAATGAATATTAATGAGGCAGTCGAGGGCGGTGCCAAGGCAGCGCAGAGGGGCGGCGGAGGATGATGGGCGGCTGCTGGACGAATTGTGACGCGTCTGTGACGCACGTTCCGGGATTTTTAAGGTGCCGCAAGCAGAGCGGAGCCGGTATTATGAGGAGAGGGGGGGGGTAAGAAACTACTGTAAAGAACCAATGACAAAAAGGAAACAAAATGGTATAGGAAGCTGTACGATTTTAAGGAAGTAAGGAAAAACATTCTGTCCTGCAAAAGTGAATTCTTGAAACTGCTCCCTCCTCCTCCTCGCTGAAGAAAAAAAAATATATATAATTCTACAATTTTTAGACTTTTTAAAATTGTTTTTTAATTATTTTGTAATATATCTTAAAGTATTTAAAACTTTTTCCCTTATAAAAAAATATATATATTTTAAAGCTAGCTTTTTTTTGGGGAGGGGGGTTCGGTTCGGTAAGTAATAAATGGGGGATTACGGGTTCGGTTTACTGCAGACGGCGAATATTCCCAACGGTAGCGCACTCTTCGGCGGATCGGCCACCGCCGCCTTCAGATCCTCCTACACGGTCCCGGCCACCGCCGCCTCCAATCCTTCCTCCTCCCCGTTTCCGTCCGTCTCTCCCAGCGGCTTCTCGATCCCCAGTACGGCCAGCGTGTCGTCCCTCTTCCTCTCCGCGGCGGCGGCTGCTGCGCACCAGCAAAACATGCAGGATGAGCTGCTACTAGGGGTGACAACGCAGCAGCAGCAAAAACAACAACAAACGACAGAGAAAGTCTCCAACAACAACAACAGCAGCACGAAAGCCGGCCCGGGCGGCCACCAAGACTACAGCGGCGGCAAACAGCAGCAACAGTTGGGCCAGAAGAGGAAGGATTTCAGCCTGCAGCCGCAGCAGATCCCCCACCCGGACTTTAAGCAGCTCAGCCCGCATCAGCAGGTGAGCAGCATCCAGCAGGAGCTGAAAAAACAGCAGTTGCTCCCTCCTCACCAGGAGTTCAGCGGTAAACCGTCTCCGCAACAGCCGGGAGACTTCAGTCAGTACCTGTCGCCCAAGCCCGAGCACAACGGCGAACTGAGACTGGAGAGCCCCGACAAGATGCTGTCCCACTCGGCTGATGAGCTTTCTGGCACGGAGGCCAACACGGCGTCGCCTCCGTCCTCCTCTTCGTCCTCCTCCGTGAATCTGCAGGCCAAGGCCAAGATCGTCCTGGAGCCCTCGGGGAATCACCTGCTGAGCTGCGGAGGTGGGGGCCTAGGAGGCGCCGGCTTCAGTGGACTACCCAGTCAAGAGATGGCCGGTCCTCCGGCCCCGGGAGGTTCTGCCTCGCCCCCTCTGTCCGGCTGCGGCACCCCTTGGTCGGTGCAGACCTCTTCACCACCTCCGCCTGTCTCTGGTGCCCCGAACCCCAGTGGTGGCGGCCAGATCAGTGCTTTGCCAGTCCCGGAGTCGGAGAACTTCTACCCCGGGATCCCATCGTCCATCAGCCCGGCTTTTTTCCAGAGCTTCTCGCCGGTGTCGCATAATCCGTGTGCTGGGATGAACGTGCCGGGCTTCAGTAGCCCATTTTCGGCTCAGATTTCGTTACCGCAGCAGCAGCAGAGCAGGAGGTCCCCTGTCAGTCCCCAGCTCCAGCAGCACCAGCACCAGGCGGCTTTCCTGCAGCAGAGGAATTCCTACAACCACCATCAGGTAAGCTTATTTGGGGTGAGGGCCGGGGAGGAGAAGGGAAGTGGTCCTGTGTTTTATTTTATTTTTTTTATTTTTGTGCGGAGTGACAAGATGTTTGTGAGGGCAGTAGCCGTGGTGGTGACTGTTGCGGAGCAGTGAGCCCGCGGGGTGGGGCTTGCTGCCTGCCCTCTTTCATAGGTGCCTCTGTGCCAGTGGGCCGATCCCGAACCCACCACTGCCTCTGGCCTGCTCACCCACCACCTTAGGCTCCCATTCGGCAATAATCCTAAACATTGCCCTGGGTGACTGAGAAATAAAACTCAACAGTATACCAGCACAGTGGATCATCCTGTGGGGTGGGGCTGGTGGTAGCTCTGTCTATAGCTATATATACATTTATCTGATCTTTGCATATGTATATAGGTATAAAATTACATTATACTGGTATTCTGCCTCGAGCGCGAAGCAGTCTATCGGCATCAGAGTCCTTCAAACAGCAATGCATTTCTGAGCTTTCCTGGCACCTTTCTTAATCTGGTTGCTAGGGCTCCTTTCTGTTTGTACACATCACCTTTGGGAGTTAAAAGTGCTGTGAATTGGCCTGGTCATCTGCCGTATTCGTCGTGCCCCCCCCCCCCCCCCCCCCCCCCAACTCTGATGTTCGATTGCTAGTGCTGTATTCATACTATACCTGTTATGGGCTTAGATGAGGCTCTGCATAGAAGCTACTAAAATGCCTAATGATGGCAATGGTTTACGTGGAAAGATTACACAACCATTAAAAATAGTTTAAAAATCCCAAGGATTGAACCTATGGCTTTAGTTTTAACTGCTATTTGAATTTTACCTACGTGTGTGATAAGTGCACAGGCCTGTTAAAAAAATTAAAAGCCTTTGTTGCTTTCAGATTGGGTTGGTAGAGAGAATATGAAATTTATCACTTATCTCATGCATATTCACTATGGATATTCTGAAAACCTGGCTGGCTCAGTATGCCCCGAGGCCTGGATTGAGAAGCACTTTTGGGGTGTGTATTTGGGTATATTCTTAAAGGAGAGCTTATCTGTTAGTTGCATCTGTGTAACTGTCAGGTTTGGTTTTTGGTTTAAAATTCTAAAATGCATCCCTGTTTTAAACAATCCGATTAGTTCATTTTGTTTGACGTTAAATGTAGTCCAGTTAACCAGAAATTGACACTGTAACTCCCACCCTAGACTGCTTCTCCCCAATTCAGTATTGCATCAAAATGGCTTGTGCAATTTGATCTGTTGCAATATACACAGAGTTAAGTACTGTGTTCTTATCCTGAGTCTAACACAGAGAATGTCAGGGGTGGTATGAAATTGTCTTCTCCAATTGGTTAGAGCTATACAGGGTGCAAAGAACTATTACAGTATATTTTGGTAAGGTTCTGCTGTTAAAATAGCAAGTACTAGATTGACATGTGGGAAGTGGTTTTATTTTAAAGAACTGCAACAGTATCTTTTGAATTCAGGTGCTAGCCTGGCAGCATGCGGATACAGTGTTCACTTCTTAACCTGCACTCTTCAGTGCATCTCATTTATTTATGAAAGGTTTTTCTGGTAGGCATGACATGGGATAAATGCCTTACAGACTAGTCAGCCTAGACTTCTTTTTCTGTTCTAAAGTGATCATACATCAGGACCCTCTATAAACTAGAGGTTAATAAATGATTCACTACAGAAGTGTTTACAGAAATGTCACAAATCAATGTAACAATTTATATTATTTGGCATTTTTTTAAAATATAACATATTATCTCCACCTTGTTTGGTGCCTGATTTTTCTTAGGACTTTTTTTTCTTTAGGGGAACAAATTGGGAGGAAACACTGGGTCTCCATAATGGTGTAGCACATGCAACATCTAGGGTGGGTGTGGCTGGTGCTCTGTACTGCTGTTGAAACACATAAAGACATTGTGACATTTTCACTATCCTATTCCTTATTATTTGTGCCCTGTTATAGTACCTGAATTTGTTTTTATAAATGATGCTTGTGCTTGGTACTAGTAAGCACCAGCTGTTTCGTGGCTTATCAGAGTTATAAATTCATGGCATGTTCCTTGTCCTAGCTGTTTTAATGTGAAGGCCTGTGATGCAAAGGCAGACTGTTCATGGCAGAACAATCTAATGTTGTGCTTCTCCAAATTACAGGCACCGGAGCTAGGAGAAAGGTTTTCTCTGTTTTGAAAACAATTTGTTTGCAACACTATGAATAGAATATCCATTTTGAAAGCAGGGGCTGTCATTTTTTTTATAATCGAAAAGATTATATGGATATGGGTGGCAGATTTTTTTTAAAATCACCCTATTAAAATTGTAATTTTGCCATAAGCCCCTGTAATTTTTTTTTAAATCAACCATCCTTTAAAAAAAGAAAAAACAGTATTTCTGATAGTGGGAAGGTGAATTTTTATGTTGCTTGAGATTCTTGCAGTGACATAGGAAACCTATGTTTGACTACAGTACAAATGGAATTGAACAATAAGTACCATGTTAAAAAAAAAGGGGAGAGGGACTAATTTTTTTTTGTTTTTACTTTAAAAGTTCTGCAGTGTAGTGCATTGATGTATCATTGTCTTACGGGTCAAATACATTTTGCAGTCTGAGGGCACTAGGGAATATAATATGTTATTTCTGCTAGCAGATCCCTCTCAAGATTGTCTGTGCAGTGTGTTTTGCAAGGATCATCCCACCCAGAATTTTAGCAGGAAATGCTGTCTAGAGCATGGGTGTCTGCAGTAGGTTTGTTGGCTTCCTAAGGGTGTAGGAAGAAAATGCACTTATGTTATCAGGCTGTCTATCTGTGATGGGATGTATGGTGTCCTCTCCTTATCTGCACTGAGGCCCCGATGCTCAAAACTCCAGCGCTGTTCCAAATAGCACCGTAAAAGTACCGCCAGAACATCACAGAAGAAACACCCTAATGCTCAATGCCAATGAGATGCAAATATAGTCATACTCATAGCACTGAGTATTAGGGAGCTCAGTGGAAGTATTGTTCTTGGTGCACGTGCAGAAGAGTTCAGCGGTAAGCTCGGCTCCTGTGCGCATGCGCCTGGTAAAACCTGACTATGAAGCACATGTTGGTGTCTGTTTTCTGAGGCCTAAATATGTGTTTTTAACTTTTTAAAATTATTATTATTGTGTTTTGTTTTAGCTTGGACACATTTAGATGTTGGAAACAGACGCCAATGTGTGCTTTCACTTGGGTCTGCTGTTTCTCATGACCAGGGCTTGCACAGACTTCCTTCTGCTGCCAAAAGCAATCAAAACCAGCAGATTTTGCAGAAAGATTCACGAGAAATCCTCTCTTCCAGCAGCCTAATGCCTTTTCCAACCTGGTGTTATATTTTGCAGCAGTAAGGCAGTTTTGTTTCTGATGCTTTTCTAACCCATTGGAGAGGAATACAAAATGACCTCATTAACATGAGCTTGACTACGTTAGCATGCTGCTTGCGTTGTTTGTCTGTGTGCTCGTTTGTTCCCATGCTCCAGGACTCTGAGCATTCTGCGCAAGTAAATGCAGATGCTAGGATGGCGCTGGTGGCCTCTAGCACTTGTATTTACTTTTGAACATCGGGGCAGTTGCTTGGGCATCAACATATACCACTGGCAGTGTTAACTCTGGTCCTTTTAAGATAGCTGCTCTGTTTAGGCTTCATTTCTTCTCTTCCCTTTTCCCTTGCAGCCATCAACTGGGCCAGCTCATGTATTGGCTTTCTTTTGAAAATGTATTTATTAAAGAATGGCACACAAAGAAGAGCCATGTAACAAATGATACATATAACTTCCAATACAAAGGTAGCGAGGGATACAGCCAAGCAAGATAACAGAAAACTACCAAAGAGATAGTAGGGACAATAGATGTGCCCCGTTCCTATTTTATGTATAGCTTCCCCTCCCTCCCCATACTCTTCCCCCTTACTCTGTGTCCTCAGGTAAGTTAAGCGCTTTAGTCCCGGAGTGGTCCTGAAGAGCCTTCCAAAGGGCACCATGTAAGGTCATTCTGTCTCCCCCTCCCACCACCCTTTGTGCCTGGCTGGGGTTGCTGGTGGGGGGGGGGGTATGGTTTTTACAGGTAGCTGAATGGTAAGCTTGTGGCCATCTTCCTTCCTGTGTCCTTACTCATTCTGAATGTGGGACAGGCACGTTCTTTCACTCCATGTTCTGGGCCAAGATGGCCGTGCGAGTTTTGGAAGACACTGTTCTCGGGTCAGTGTTGACGCACAAACTAGGTGGAGGGTAGTAGGTTGGCAATGCAGTCGAGCTGTTCTGGGTTCAGTGCACATGGCTCTGCTCAACCTGAAACCTGTCCAGGTACAGTTCAGCCGAGCAACCTAGAAACCATCTGCAAACTTTGCTTTCCAGCCTTGTCCTATATACTGGGTCACATCAGGCTCTTCGTCTTGTGCTAGCTGCTGCCTGTCCTTTGAAAATACTTTAACTTTTCAGTTCTGATGTTTGAGATTTTATACTTCATCATGCTTTATTTCTTTTTACTTTGCCATTGCTACTACAGTACATTCTTGATTATCCAACCATCTGGCATATCTGATGGAACTCCCTGGGACATCATTTCATTTATTTCTATTAAAAATCTTTGTTTTAGAACAATTTTTGAAAATTGGGAACACTATGCTTTTCATTCTTTGAGGGGTTTATGCAGTGTTTTCCGTGTTATCCAAGTCCTGTTTAGGTCAGATAATCGAGACTGTACTGTATTTGGTGTGGTGTTTTTTTTAAATAGCACTATTAGACTTACACAGCGCTGTACATAAGAGGCAGTCCGTGCTTGACAAAGCTTGCAATCTGTTTGAGACACACATCAGAAACATATTCTCTAAGTTTATGTAATTCTAGACTTGTTATAATTTTGGTGCCATTTTTAAGATGGTGTGCAATGTATCAATATATAAAATGTACTCCTCTTAATCATATGGGGTAAACTCCAGCTTCATTGATGTTAATGTCCTTTGGTAGGTTTAGGAAGTTGGTTTTGTAGTGCAGCATCGTAAACTTGACCAGCTGAATGCCTCTGAATGTGTGCACAAACATTGGCTAGAGAAAATGTGCGTTGGTAGGTCTTCATAGATGGAGCAGTTAGGCAAAAATAAGAACAATTCCATAAAGAGTTTGGGGCTGGTGCTGCTTTGTTCACCGTATGCCAGATGTTAAAGCACCTGATGTACTGACCAGTATATGACTGGCTTCTGTTCTTTAATGCTAAATGAATTACCTTTTCAGCAGTTGTATCGTGATGTGCAGTGTAATTTTCCAGAGACCAAACTTGCAGCCCTTCCCAAACACGGAACTAGGAGTTGATTCATGCAGTGATTTGGTACAGTTTTGTCTAATGGCTGATTGATACAGATAGCATTGATGTCATTTAGTTTTCTTGTGAGGTTAGCACAGGCGGCTGCTTGTTGGAGAGCTGACATTAGCAATTGTCCTCGGTACTCAGAAAAGTTTAGGTTGCTGGTAATTAGATCAGAAGACCGTAACTAATTGTAAAATATATAAATGTTAGAGAGACTCTCTCAGGTACACCACTAATCATTTCCTATGCTAGCACTGTTATTTTGACGTAGGTGAATGTTGCCTGCACTTTCAATGTTTAAAGGGATGTCTTGAAATTGAGATGCTTTGAATGGCCATTATGTGACCTTTGGATTCTTCAGCCACTAACCATATTTATTAATCTTGTGAAACAGTTACACACAATTGATCTTTCAACACAGTATGTGCTGGGCTAGTTCTTCAATTTCTGAACGCTCATTTGCTTTAGTGGTATTCCTTTTTAAAAATGTTCCCATGTACTTCCGACAGGTATTCTGGTATTCTTCATCAGTTATTCTCCATCGCATCCTGAGATCTTTTCATCCACATTTTCTGTCCAACAGTACAGTCTTTATATAAACAGGGAGCAAAGGGTGACAAGCCCAATAATAAAGTTTTTAGTTTGGTGTTCTGTTCGTTACTTACACTAAATGTTTTCAATAATATAGAGGTCTGTGCTCCGTTCTATGCTCCTCTATCTCACTAGAGGATCTTACAAGCATTTTAAGTACAAAGATCAGAGGAACTCATCAAACATTTCTAGATGTTGACTCGCACTTGTGGTTTACCACATTGTCTACCATACTAAGTTCAACATTGTGGAACTGCACCTACCCAGGGTGGAGACTATATGCAAAGTGCTGTAATTCTTCAGGGTGTGGATAGCTTCTCTGCCAGCACACACCTTCCAGTGTCAGTCAGTTTGGAGGGGTTTTGCTTTTTTTGAGTTTTGCATGCTACCTTTTCTGGAATGATACATGCAGTGAGTCTGTTATGAAACTGTAAGGAACATTTACGTGACCCCTTCCTGGTGAGCTTAGAGTCATTTCATAACCTAAATTAGTTTGTGGTGTACATTGTGTGGACACCTAAAATGGTTGTCTTTGGGGCTCAGGTGACTTCAGAAAGTCCATGTGTTTTTAAATGGGAGGGGAGAGGAAGGCCAGTGCACCCTGAATAGTCAGAAATTCTACAGATAAGATAAAAATACCTCTTGATTTTAATTTACATTTAGAAAGCTGTTAAAATGCCATATCCTGTGATTGTGTTTCGATTGAATTTGTCATGGCTAGAAGTGACAGCCCATTAGTGCCCAACTTTCCCATATGGGATTTTATTATAGGAACATTGGGCGCTAATGGGTTAATAATGATGATGGACTTTGTGACCTCTTTCAAAGCATCTGCACTTATCTTTATTTGTATTTTAATATTATTTATATAACTTTAACACTTGAAGATTTACAAAATCTGTCCCCTCCTTTGCCCACCCCTAATATAACCACTTTATTGTATCTCAGTCACAAAATATGTTCCTAATACAGTACCCAACATCACATTTCCCCATTCAAATCGTTGCCACCATCATTTAATTAAAATGCTTGTGTTACACATTCTTCTACCAGCTGACAAAACTGCAGGTAATTAGGGCAGAATGAAACATTGGTTAAAGCATGCCACACACAGGGCCCTAGGATTTAAATCACCCCTCCCCCACCCCAATCACCACTTTCCTTTCCAATCTAATATCTGCTAAACCCAGGATCAACAAAAACTCTTCCTTCAGACCACAAATGTCTTTCAGAGAATGCAAAAGGCAAGTGGTAACCAAGTACAGGAGACAACATGGTCATAAGAGTGCAACTTGCTAATAATCTTGACTGCCATATTTTGTAAAATTGCAACCTTCTCAGTTTGTTTGAGGTAATCTTGCGTAAACTGAATTGCACTCCGGGCCAGCTCGACCACAAGGCAGACTAGGCGTTTTCATAGGCTGGTATAGTTTGGGGGATTTTACCCATCAGCTTGTCTAAAGAAGATTTCCATGCAGCTGGTGCAGGGGCCTTTGCATCCTCAGGTCCCACTCCCTCAAACTTCCTGTTTTAGAGGGGGTAGGATCCAGCAAGCCTTGAGCATGCACATATACCCGAGGCCCCATGCTAAATGTGAGGAGGTTTCTTTAAACAAGCCAATGATGGTGTTCAGTCCACCCCAAACAGGGTAGGGAAGGGGAGATGCTTGACATATCTGGGAAGGAGGGGGCATAGGGAAGGGGGTGATACTGGGCACACACAAAGTAGGGGGTCCTTGAGCCATCATTTGATGAGAGCAAATGGCTAAAAGTTTGCCTTTGGTGTCCAGTACCCTTGGGCTGGCCCTTAAAATAATACAGCCTTGTAGGTATCAGGGCTCATGCAACAGTCACCAATTAGTAGTAGAAATGCATTGCTATAACTGCCGCAACAAAAAGTTTTGTAAAAAAGAGATTTACTTACAGGTGAAATGTGACAGCCCATACACACTCCAAGATTCCTTACCCTGTTTCACCCATGGAATTGATCTCATGCTAACCAAATACCACATTCTTTACCAGGCCCTGCCCCTCACACCACCACCACAAAGTCTCTGTTCTTCTAGTGTCCAGCTTCAAAAAGTGTTCTCGAAGTCATACGCTCACATTCTCCAAACAAATATTCAACCGTTTGAAGATGTTCTTCCACCTCCATAATGAGATATAATATCTGAAAGTTATAAGCAAAAACAACCCCCCCCCCCCAAAAAAAAAACAAAAAAAAACAAAACCCAGGGCCTAATTGTGGCATTGTTAACCAGTTTCAGTGAGAGACGTATTGGTAGTTTAGAATCTGGCTGTTCTCAAATCTACTCCTCAATGTCCCCAAACCAGTCTGGTTTTGCAAGCAACAACAGAACTTAATTAGATAAATGGGCAGATATTTTGTTCTAAATGCAGATTTGCATATTTGATGCCCTGTTGCTGGACCTCTGAGGCCATATTTGAGAGGAGCTTTAACTTCTTTAAAAATATACTTTCAAGATATTACTGCAGAAGTTTCATTAACTGCTTGTTTCCTTTTATTTTCTTTTTAAGCCTCTTCTGAAGCAGTCTCCGTGGAGCAGCCATCAGGGTAGTGGCTGGAGCACAGGCGGCATGTCGTGGGGAGGAGTGCATGGGAGAGACCATCGCAGAGCAGGAAACATTGGGATTCCTGGGACTATTAACCAGATATCTCCCCTGAAGAAGCCTTTTCTGGGAATGTCATCGCCCCTCCAAAATTTACTCGTTCCACTCCATCACTAACGCCGAAACCGTGGATTGAAGACAATGTTTTCAGAACTGACAACAACAGTAACACCCTCTTACCCTTACAGGTAAGAATGGTATGTAATTCTAGTTTGGTTTTTAATACACATTTAATATGTTTAAAAATTAGAATAAGAGTTTAAATCTGTTTTAATGAATCAACTAGGTGGTTAGTAAACCTAAAATTAATTCGGCCTTGTATTCAAAAGGCTTATGTAAATCTTGGGATTCTTGGCATCAAGCAGTTATGTACAGAATTGTTTTTCTGTGCCTCTCCTGATCTCCCCTTTCATGTGCACAGTGCATTTAGAAGTTGAAATGCAGGGGCTGATTATTGAAAGTGATTTAACTGGCCAGAAACGACTCCTGGCAGGTTAAAGTACTTGTTCGGGCTAACTGCATAAGAGCTAGTCGGCCGCATAAACCCAGATATTCAGTGCCGGTGCCCAGACGTGGCCCAGCATTGAATATCCGGGAATAATGTCGCTGATAGCTAAAAGAAACATTTACTGCTGCCAGCTGAATATCTGTCCTGTAGCGTTGTAATAGCCATTTAGGTCCTGAGGAAGATCATAAGCTTGGCTCACTGGGATACCTGTAAAGGCCCTTCGAAGAGGTAATACATGAGCTTTTAAAACTTCACAGGCCTCTTCTTTAAAAGGTGTTGCAGTCTATAAAGGTTTCAAAAGCTGAGCATCTACACCATAACTGTGTTTTGCATTTCAAGGATGGGTAACTTTGTTGTTTTCTTCAGCTAGTCTTAAAAGAAAGTCTTAATTTTTTTTAAATTTCCTAAAGGATAGAAATATAGATATTCTGAGGCTTTCTTTCTGATTGGTACTAAGCAGGCTCACAAGTGTGCCATGGTACATTTGGGCAGTACTCTTGTGCTACCTTCCTCCTTTAGACTTTCAGCTTTGCTGTGATGGTGAGTATATAAAGTTGGCTAAGTTTGGCAGATACTGAAATGTCACCTTTATTAAGAAAATGCTCTCCACAAGCTCCACCAGACTTCCACTAATGTAGTTAAAAAATAGTAATTGCAGGTGGTAGGAGTGTTGCAATGTTTCCAGAAACTCTCCAGTGTTTACCTGTATCTGAGGCTGTCATTCACCTTGAAATATAGTAGAAAGTATCTTCAAATATCTTAGTACCTAGGACAGCAGGCCTGAGGAGTTGGCATTGCATTTTAAAGCTGCTGTTGGGAGGGGGGGGGGGAGAGGGAGGTGGGATGCGACTGGCTTTAAGCCGTGCTCCTCAGTTGCTTTTTTTCCGCATGAGGAACGGCAGCTGTTTACCCTGGCTCTGCTTCTTCGCCCGGGAGAGCCTTCAATGCCTGTTTATGCGGTTCTATTATATTTTTTAAAAAAAAGTTTCTCTTATTTGTTAGTTTTACTTTTTGGTCCATGTTAGGTTTCCTTTTATTTTTAGTCACGGCCGTCCCGAGGCCTGCTCGGACGGGTTTTCTCCTTTTTGTGCTTTATTTTCCACCCATGCGCATCTTTCGATTTGGCTAGGGCAGTCTTCCCTTCCATGTCATCGAAGACTCCCAGTGGCTTCAGATGCTGCTCTTGGTGCAACCGACCATCTCAGGCACTGATACCCATTTGTGGTGTATCCGGTGCCTTGAGCCTGACCATAGCCCAGCCCGTTGTGCCCTTTGCCTTTTTTATGAAGAAAAGGACAGCTGGCTCGAAGCCCAGAGAGAAAAACCGTTTGGGGCTCGGTCTGGTCCTTCGGCATCGAGGGAGGCATCGGAGTGGAGGTAGGCATGGCTGCTGAGAGACCTCGACACACTGGGAGCAGTGAGGTATCAAGTGGGTCGCCACCCGCCTCGAGGCCTCCTGCTATGCAGGCCACCTGGGACCGTCCATCATCGGACCCGACCCTGAGGAGACGTAGGGATTTGACGTCTTCCTCTTCGGCACCAAGGAGCCTCGTTGAGGTGCCTCGAGGGAAGGCTAAGAAGCACTGACAGCGCTCTCCCTTGACGCATGGTGCCGGGAGCTCCAGGGCACCAAGGACCTCGGCAACTGAGAGGCATTGACGCTGGGAGGATCGTTTCCCCTCCGTACAAGAGGTGTCAATGCGTCGGTCTCCCAGCAGTCTGGTTCCTGCTCCTGAACCCCAGGCATCTCTGCCACCGACTGCTCCCACAGCCTTTTTTTTTTGGAGAGAAGTTGGAAGATCTGATTGATCAGCGCCTTCTGCTTCCAACTCCTCAACTAGGAGGTATTTGGTGGGTCACAGAGTGCTCCGTATTCCTATTCTAGGCGTAGGTACAGTCCGGCGTCTCGCCAGCTTACTCAGGCACAGCCCCAGCTTGCTCGTTCTCGTCAATTCTGTGTGCCCAAGGCCCCTACTGCTCCCCAGCAAAAGCCAGGGATGGGCTTTTGACTGTCTACAGGAGAGTATAGCCGCCATAAGTGTCCATGCCGTACGACTTGCCAGTTGGGGGGAGGTTAATGTTTTTTCACCAAAGGTGGCCTCTCATAACCTCCGACCAGTGGGTTCTTCAAATAGTCCGGTTAGGATACACCCTCAATCTGGATTCCAAACCTCCAAATTGTCTACCAAGAGCTCATTCATTCAGCTCTCAGCACAGACAGGTACTTGCAGAGGAACTCTCCGCCCTTCTGCAGGCCCATGTGGTCGAACCCGTTCCACCAGGGGAAGAAGGGCTGGGATTTTATTCCAGGCACTTCTTGTGCAGAAGAAGATAGGAGAGATGCGTCCCATCCTAGAAGGGCCCTGAACAGATTCCTAGTCCGAGAAAAGTCCAGGATGGTTTCCCTGGTTACCCTTCTTCCCATGATTCAGGAAAACGATTGGCTATGCTCTCTGGACTTGAAGGACGCTTACACTCACATCCCAATACTTCTAGCTCATAGGAAGTATCTTCGGTTTCGTCTGGGAATGCAGCACTTCCAGTACCGCGTGCTGCCCTTTGGCCTAGCGTCAGCTCCCAGAGTGTTCACAGAATGCCTAGCGGTAGTTGCAGCGTCGCTATGCAGACTGGGAGTACATGTGTTCCCTTATCTCGAAAATTGGCTGGTGAAGAGCACCTCGGAAGATGGTGCTTGGGAGTCCATGTGGATGACTATTCAGAGTGCTGGAACTACTAGGGTTTGTAATAAAATTACCCCAAGTCCCATCTAACTCCTGTCCAAAATTGGAGTTCATTGGAGCATTGACACGAGAACGATTCCAGCTTATCTTACCAAGACCTGGCAGAGAACCTTCTGTCCCTGGTGTCCATGGTTTGAGCGTCTCAGCAGGTCACAGCTCAGCAGACGTTGAGACTCTTGGGGCACATGGCCTCCACAGTTCATGTTACACCCGTGGCATGTCTGCACATGAGATCTGCTCAGTGGACCCTAGCTTCTCATGTGGCAATCCACGGGGAATCTAGAAGATGTCATCCATGTGTCCACTGACTTTGCACGTTCTCTTCAATGGTAGACAATCAATCCAGTCTGATCATGAGACGTCCATTCCAAATTCCTCAGCCGCAGAAAGTGCTGACATCGGATGCATCTCTCCTGGGGTGGGGGGGGGGGGGGGGCTCATGTAGATGGGCTTCACACTCGGGGAGCCTGGTCCCTCTAGGAAACAGCTCTTCAGATCAACCTCCTGGAGTTCCGAGCGATCTGGAATGCTCTGAAGGCTTTGAGATCGGCTGTCCAACCAAATCATCTTGATTCAAACAGCTTGCGATGTACTACACCAACAAGCAGGGGGGACACCGGATCTCGCCTTCTGTGTCAGAAAGCTGTCCAGATGTGACTTTGGGCGCGTTGTCACGGCATGTTTCTCCAAGCCACTTGTCTGACAGTCGTAAGCAACAGTCTGGCCGACAGGCTGAGCAGGGTAATGCAACCTCATGAATGCTCACTGAATATGGGCGTAGCCAGTGAGATTTTCTGAGCATGGGGCACCCCCTTGGTGGATCTCCTTGCCACTCAACTAAACCACAAGGTCCCTCAGTTCAAGACTTCAGGCGCACGACAGACTAGCATCAGATGCCTTTCTCCTACATTGGGAAAAGGTCTTCTGTATGCATATCTTCCCATACCTCTGGTGGGGAAGACTTGTTTAAACTTAAGCAAGACCGTGGAACCATGATACTGATTGCGCCATATTGGCCGTGTCAGATTTGGTTCCCTTTCTTTTGAAGTTGTGCTCCGAAGAACCATGGCGATTGGAGTGTTTTCCGACCCTCATCAGAACAAGGGGTCACTTCTACAGCCCAACCTCCATCTCTGGCTCTCATGGCCTGGATGTTGAGCTTAGAATTTGCCTACTTGGGTCTTTCAGAGGATGTCTCCCGTCTTTTAAATGGAGGAGGTTTACCGTCTAGCAAGGCCATAGATCTCCTTTCTTGTCCTACACAGACCCTTCTTGAATATCTTCTACACTTACCAGAGTCTGGTCTAAAGACCAACTCTGTAAGGGTTCACCTCAGTGCAACTAGTGCTTATCAACATGTAGAGGGTATGCTTATCTCTGGTCAGCCATTAGTTGTTTGCTTCATGAGAGGTTTGCTCTTGTCAAAGCCCCCAGTCAAACTTCCGCCAGTGTCATAGGATCTCAGTCCACACATTCACATCACACTACTGCCTTGCGAAGGATACCCGACGTGACAGTCGGTTTGGGCAGTCGGTGCTGCAGAATCTGTTTGCGGTTTAGAATCCAACTCCACCTCCCCCCCCCCCCCCCCCCCCCCCCCAAGGCCCATTTTGTTCTGTTTCAGGCTGCATTCTCAGCTAGTTTGTATATAGTTTCAGGTTAATCTATGTTATGTCCTCGCTGTTGCGAGGCCCAGGTTTATAAAGGTACTTAGATGCCTATGTACCTTTTATAAGAAAGATATTACCTCGGATAGAATAATTTCCAGCAGCTTCCCCAAACTGAGCTACTGTTTACTTTTAACATTAAAAAAGACCTTAGTGATGTGGCAGCATAAATAGCATTCAATCTGGCAACCATTGTTCGCATTAACAGTAAAACATAAAAAAAAAAACCCCTGTTATTCGTTATTTTTATACTTCTTGAGTGATAAACTCTTCTAAGTAATCAGGATAAACTCTACAGTTCTTAAAAATGTTTCCAAACCAAACTTCTTAACATATAGGTGCTAGAGTTGCAGCTTAACTAAGTCCTGTTGAAAGTTGGCAGTTTGTCCATTAACTCGCTAAAAATGTCCACCGTGTTGTTGCATTTGGAAACTTTAATCCTCTGGCTGAAATACTATATATGTAGATGAATCCACTGTTAGTAAATAAGGAGTTTTTCGTGCAAGCACTTTCATGTAGCAGATTTGCAAACCCTGCTTCCTTTTGAAGCTCATGAACTACCATCATCACATGCAGTTTAAAGGGACCTCAGCTGTCTCATGATCATCCAGATCTACCTCTCCAAACCAGAAATTTCAGCAGGAATCCAGGTCCAAGTATCAGCCTGCCCGTCTGATTATTGCTGCCTGGATGTCTCACCACCATCTGAAACTAAATATGACCAAGACTGAGCTTCTTATCTTTCCCCCTAAACCCACCTCTCCTCTTCCCCCATTCCCTGTCTCTGTGGATAGCGATCTCATCTTCCTTGTCTCATCAGCTCGTAACCCTGGGGTCATCTGTGACTCGTCTCACTCTTTCTCTGCACATATCCAACAGACTGCTAAAACCTGTCATTTCTTTCTTTATAATATCACCAAAATTTGTCCCTTCCTTTCTGAGCACACTACCAAAACCTTATCCACACTCTTACCACCTCTCACTTAGATTACTGGAACTTGCAGGTCAATCACTAAGCCACCTCTTTCCCCTTCAAAATTCTGCTGCACGGGTTATATTCCACCAGTATCGCTATGCTCATATTAGCCCTCTCTTGAAGTCACTTCATTGGCTCCCTATCTGTTTCCGCACACAGTTCAAACTCCTCTTATTGACTTACAAGTGCATTCACTCTGCAGCTCCTCTCTCCACTCTTATCTCTCCCTACACTTCTCCCCGGGAACTCTGTTCATTGGGTAAATCTCTCTTATCTGTACCCTTTTCCTCCGCTGTCAGCTCCAGACTCCTTTCCTTTTATCTTGCTGAACCATTTGTGTGGAATAGACTTCCTGAGTCACTACGTCAAGCTCCATCTCTGGCCGTCTTCAAATCTAGGCTAAAAGCTCATAATAATTTTGAGTCACTCTGATGTGAACGAGTAGGAATAATGGTGAGACCAGGAAGTGGTAATGGCTGGGCCCTATTGCTGAGACTAGAAGGGCAATGCTAGGAGGGAGCAGAGAGGGGAGATGGGATTGAGGGGGAGAGTGCTGGACAAGAGAGGGAGGGAAGAAAATAAAAGGGAAATATAGGAAAAGTTAACCTTCCCTTATCCCCTTCCTCCCAATACAGAGCCAAGTAGATAAAAGGAAAAAAGAAGAAAAATTATTTCCCTGGCTCTCTTTTTTTTTTTTTGCTGTTGCTTAAGATTTTTGGATGTTTTCCCACCCCTGGTTACTAGTATGCCTTCACTGTGTACTGCAGCTATAGGATCCACCCTCAAGCATCTTAGTGGAGTTCTCCATGTCAATTAAGTTCTTGGCACCTCTGCTGATATTAAGATGCCAGCTCTGGATTTTATGAGATGAGAACAAGAATTTACTTCACACATCACTTTACCTGCACAGGTTTCAACCTGTTGATCTATAGATTAAAGCTTTTGATTCAACATGCACTAAACCTTTTAAAAATGGTCCGAAAAGATAGACGCACTGAGCACATCTAACAAATGGCCATTTTCGAAACAAAAAAGACGTTTCTCTGGTTCAAAAATTGCTATGTTCACCACTTGATTTTTGGACATTTTCAGCAAAATTAGATATACGACGTCATATTGAAAATGCCCCTTTTTATGTCTAATGCCATGTCCAGGGAATGATGTGATGTTACAAGGCAGTTTGATAGATACAAGGAAATTTAATAAGACAGGAGACTGCATAATGTCAAAATTTGAAGCTGGTTTCCCCCAGCAACCACCATATTGATATACCCAAAACAAACCCCTCAGACTCCCCAACTTTTCTCTTAACAGAATGCAAAACCAAGAAGGTTTAATAAAACAATATAAACCTTACAAGTTTGCTATTTTCAGTAGCATATGTGAATGTTTTGAGTCACTCAATATTGTATTTTGCAACTATTTTCAAAATAGCCACTCTACAGTTTTTCATCATTTCTTTCTGATATTACGTAATATTGCAGCCTGCTAGGGATAATGCTGACATTCATGTAGCCCTCTGTGTATAAAGATGGTCCACCCCTGTTTAACACTATTTGTTAACTAGAAACAGAGAAAAATGTAAGCAGATGAAAACCATATGGGCATTCAAGTCTGACCATCCATTCCAACTGTAGTATGAAGAGAAGACCAGGTCAGGGTTTAGCTGTCTTATCTGTATGCTGCTGATTGATGCATCTTGTGTGATTCTGGATCTGTACTGTAGAAGAGGAAAATTCTTAAAAAAGAAAAGAAAGCTATAGCAGCAAATTTTTCATATTTTTTAGTTCTTTGCACTTTCAGTCATACAAATGTTATTGCTGTCAGGGTACAGTGATTCATGACCTTAGATAAAAATTGATGGTCATGAGAAATACGTTTTTGATTTGTGAACATGGTTAAACTCTTTTGCCTTGGTTTGTCCTCTGACTCCATCAGGCTTGATTGTTGGATATGTGTGAAATAGTCCACCATGAGCAAAAGTAAACTATAAGGTCCCAGACTTGGAGTTGTGACCCTAAATGAGGTCAAAATCCTCATTTGGTGCTATGATTTAGAGGAGGAAGAAAAAATGGAAGACTGCTATCAGCCCTTACCGACTGACTGGGTGCTATAGCAGGCCTTTGCAGTGAAATTGTTGATCAGTTCTAGAAGTTAACGCAAAGTGAAGCACAGAAGAAAGGCAAGATTGGAGATATAGGAATGATTTATGTTGTAAAATGGGGTTACAGGCAAAAATATGTTAAGCAGTTTTCCTGGTATGCAAATACCTCGCTCTCTGATGAATTGGCAGCTAAGCAGTATTTTTCCATCTTGGTTCCACCAGCTTGCATGAAGATTTCCATTCGGTAGGTGTTAGAGGATGAGTTACTGCAGCTATGATGGACCCATGGTACATTGTGGGGAAGGAAGTAGGGAGTTGACACCGTGGGTTGGATAGTACCTAGTACTGAAACCACAGAGGAGGGAAGAGCTGCAATGTAGGAGCAACTAAATTTGAGTGCAAAGGGAGGACGAGAGGAAGAAAAGGTTAATAAGAAGTGAGGTGAGATGAAAAGGGACCATAAAACAAGTGGTGGAAGAGAGGGAGGAGTTTTAGAAGGAGAAAGTTGGAGAAGACTAACACAGTGGGAATGGAACGATGACGAACAAGTGCAAAACGAAGAAAAATAAGGTCATCACATGAGCATGATATTGGCAACCAAGGAAGAGGAAGTAGAATTAAGATGGATGATAAGACGGACAAGAGAAAACAGACTTAAAAAGGGTTGATATAATCATTTCCTCTTAGTTTAAATTTGGCATACATCATTTACACAGTTTTGCTGTATAGTTGTAAACTGTTGTTCGGAAATGGCTGAAAATTATTTTGCAAATTTTGCTGCAGGTGTACTTGCAACAATGAAACTATAGTGTTGAAGGAGAGAATATAAACAGGATCCACAAAGGTGGAGGAACACCAAAATCCCACGAAAAAGGTACAAAAGGAAGGAGGAAGTGGGAAACAGATAATGGCTCTTCAGAATCGGACCCAGACCCATCCAGGCGTTGGATAAGCTACTATTAATAAAGAGAGTTTATCCAATGCTTGGGTGTCTCTGGGTCTGATTCTGAAGATCTGTGATCTGTTTCCCACTTCCTCCCTCCTTTTGAAGGAGAGAATATGATCATTTAGTCTGACACAAGAAATTCCAAATTCTTTGGGAGCAGAAATAATAGCAATTGCTTTAAATATGCTGATATATTTTGTAAATGGCAAAACCCTGCCTGGATGAGGACATACAAAATGTTTCAGCAGTGCTCTTCAAATGTAGGCTAAAAGCTGCTTTTAACTCTTAACCCCTATTCACTTGTTCAGTACCCATGTCTGTTTTATCATTCCCACCTTAAGTAATTTCCCTATTGTCCTGTTTGTCTTGGTTAGATTGTAAGCTTTGTCAAGCTCTTATATGTTTAGTGTACAGCACTGCATATGTTGCTATAGAAATCAGTAGTAGTACAATGGTTCCTTCATGTAACTTGTAGCCTAAAGCAGGGGTTAGAAACTTGTAGTTTGTGCTCCTTTTTCCAGATTTAATTACAGCGAATGATCGATCATGTGCCACCACATGTTTCCTTTCTCTGCTCCTCCCCAACCACATGAAAATAAGTTGACTGGAGAGGAAGTCAGTGGGGCATTACTAGCCGCTGATGCTGGCACTTCCTGTGAGTACTGAGCAAGCACTGGAGTCTGGCGTCAGCAGCTGAAAGCATGCAGCCAAATTCCCTACTGCTCAATCAACCTGGGGGGGGGGGGGGGGGGGGGGGGGGGGCTCAGAGAGAGAACATTTTTAACTATCAGGGCTTGAGCATCCCAGCCAGAAGCATCAACCTCTTGACGTACCACAGGATTCCAACCTCTGGCCTAAATAATAGTCTTATGTTTGCATTTTTATGGGGAGTTTTAGGATTGATTATTCATTCCAACTACTCTAATTTGTTTTCAGATTGATTTTGTTTCATTATATTCTTAATATAGTGCCTTTCTGTGGTACAATCAAGGCGATTTACATATTACACACAGGTACTGTTGTCTTTTTTGTTGTACCTGGAACAATGGAGGATTGAAGTGATTTTCCCAGAGTCACAAGCAGCCACAGTTGGATTAAACCCAGTTCCCCTGGTTCTCAGCCCACTGCACTAACTATTAGGCTACTCTTCCACTCAGTCACAATATTCAGTAAATTAATGCTTTTTATTTTTGAGTGAGAAGTCATTTTTAAAATGTATTTATGTGAGAGATCTGATACTATCAAAATATATTTGGTTCTGCTCCATAAAATAACTCTCTATTTGTAAATTGAAAGTCAGTTAAACATAAAGGGCTTGATACCCCACTGACAGGAAAAAATGCCATGCATCCGTGCTCTTATACTGACACACGTTTTATTAAAAAAAAAAAGGAACCTTTTAAAACTGGCTGTAATATTCTGACTCCTCCTTCCTCAGATGCCACAGACTTAAGTGGTATGCAGCTTGTAGGTGGTGCAGTGATGGGTTTGCTGAATGCTGCAAAACCATTGGTGGACAGTGTCTTCATCTAACAGTACTTGGGGCAAAAAGACGCTTCTCTAGCTCAACAGGAAGCAAAAGGACTCTGACCCACAAGAGTTGGCATGATTTTACTTCCTCTTGTAAGACCTTATGACACGTTGCTTTGTCAGGAGAGAAAAGAATATCTGAATGCATTCTTTGTATCATATTTTGAGTTTATCTAGGCTTGCATGAGCTTTTTTTACTTGTAGCTGATCTTCCTTGTTTAGGGCCAGATGTATTAAGCATATTTCCCATAAAGAGAAAGTAAGAACACACGTGGCCCAAAAGCAAAGAGTAAATAGTGCAGTGTACATGGTGTCTGGAAAAAAACGGAACCCCAAACGCTTTTCCAAATAACCCATACGGCATAAAGCTTTTGCTAAGGGAGTTTTTTAATAAAGGTTGGATTAATATATTTTCGAAGGTCATACTAAATATTTAAACAATTGCAAAGTATTTTGAAACCATGTAAGGGGTCACATTTTTGTCTAGATATCGTGTGTTTGTGCAGTATGACTGTTAGGAACAGGAAGGAAAAATGAACCATTTTGGCTTAAGAGCCAGTAGCCACTGCAGTGTCTTGTCCATGTCTGAGGAAGCTCAGATCCTACGTGTGGATGAAATGAGCATGAACCATTAGAAAGGGAGAAGATGGAGGAAATGGCTGTAGTCAGAAGCAGAGGTGACAGGTTAGGCTAGGCAGTAGATGAGGCTGAGAATGGTAAGTAGAAAAAATAAAAGGGAAGATGAATAAGGGACCGGGGGTGGGGGAAGGAAAACAAAGAAAAGGGACTTAGGAGAGTTGCCATGTATATGAACTTCAGATGCATAAATGTTCTGAATGTGGCTTTTTATGCTTATGCTTTGCTCTGATGCAAAACTTTGTAGGCTCAGCTGTAGTGATTCTCCAAGGACAAGCAGGCTGAAATATTCTCACACATGGGTCAGCGATCCACGCCTTTCCGGGAATCGGCATAAAAGTATAGCAAAAACAAAAGATTTGCCAGAGCCTTCTGGTGTGCGTGTGCGGACTGATTTTTTCGGCCGCCGCACAAGCGCATATCTGTTTTCTTTCTTCTGTTCGAGGAGTGACAGTTTTTTCTGTGGCTTCTCTCTTCGCGCTCAGGAAAGAGCCTTCTTAATTTTTTGAAGCGTGTTTTCACTTTTTTCTTTTAGTTTAGTTCTGTTTGGAGAAAAAAAAAGGTTTTCCCTTTATTTTTCCTTAGTTTTGTTGTCCCTTTTAAAGTTTCCTTTCTTTCAGTAGAGGCCATTTTTTGAGCCGCGCGTTCAGGTCTCCTCCCTTTTTGTGCCTTTTTTCTCTGCACAATCGAGCCATTTGAGTTTGCCGGTGCGGTTTTTCCTTCCATGACATCGAAGATGCCCAGTGGCTTCAAACGTTGTACTCGGTGCAACCGGACCATCTCGGGCACAGATACCCATTTCTGGTGTATTCAGTGCCTTCGTCCCAACCATAGCTCAGCTCGTTGTGTCCTTTGTATGACGAAAAGTACTCAATTGGCTCGAGAAGCCCAGAGAGAGAAACTTTTTGGGGCTAGGTCCGGTCCATCGGAACCGAGGTCAGTGGCGTCGACATCGAGGGACGCATCGGTGTTGGGAGCAGAGGTAGGCATGGCTGCTGAGAGGCCACAGCACGCTGGAAGTAGTGAGGCATTGAGTGGGTCTCCACCTGTTTCGAGGCCGTCTGCTGTACAGCCCCCCCCCCCCCTGGACTGTCTATCGTCTGACCCGACCCTGAGGTGACGTGGGTATTTGACGTCGTCCTCACGAAGGCTAAGAAGCACTTACACCACTCCTCCTCGACACATGGTGCCGGGAGCTCCGGGGCATCGAGGGATTCGGCACCCGAGAAGTGTCTGCACCGGGAGGTCCGCTCTGCCTCCATACAGGAGGTGCCGAGAGCGTCTGTCTCTCAGCAGTCCAGTTCCTGCTCCTGAGCCTCACAGACTCTGCCACCGACTGCTCCACCGGCCCCACAGCCTTTTCCGATGGTGGCTCTCGACGAGCCACATCCGGGCCCTGCTTCCAGAGCTTCTGGAAGAACTGCTGCATCAATCTGCATCTGCATCGGGGGTGCTTGCACCTTCCGTGCCACATCTGCTACAGCGGCGTCTGGCCCTCCACCTGTGGTGAAGTCTCAGTTCGGTGCCACTTGCGGCTACGCTATCGGCTGCCCACCCAGGTCGACTCCCCATCGATATTGGTGGAGGATGCTTCACCGCAGTCCATGCGAGCGTCAGCCCCTCGACATCGGCGTTGAGACAGGTTCAGACTCGGGTGGTCCCTGAGGGAAGTGCTTTCCAACACTGAAGAGGAGCGCTCGTGGGAGTCGGAGGAAGATCCCAGGTACTTTTTCTCTGATGAGTCCTTTGGGATTCCCTCTGAACCTTCCCCTCCACCTGAAAGGAGACTGTCTCCTCCTGAGAGCCTCTCTTTTTCATCTTTTGTGCAGGAAATTGCTGAGGCCATTCCGTTCCTGCTGATGTAGAGGATGAGCCCAGGGCTGAGATGCTGGAGGCCCTGGACTACACCTCTCCACCTAAGGAGGCAGTAACGGCTCCTTTGCTTAAGGTACTCTGGGAACTCCTTATGCGAAACTGGTCATTCCCTCTGTCTGGTCCCGTGATCCCTAAGAAGACTGATTCCCAGTATCGGATCCATGATGAACCTAGATTGATGAGGTCTGTTACCCCATAACTCCATGGTGGTGGACTCCAACCTCAAGAGAGCCAAGAGCACTAGAAACTATGCCTTGGTGCCCCCAGGCAGAGGAGCTAGGACCTTGGACTCTTTGGTAGGAAGACGTATCAGGCCACTATGCTCGCTGCCCATATCCAATCTTACCAGCTCTTCAAGAGCATTAACTTGTGGAACTCGGTGAGACAGCTGTCTAGTTTGGTCGATGCCCTCTCTCTGGAGGAGGCCGAACCTTTTCTCCAGGTGGTCAGGCAGCATAGGGCTTGTTGTAAATTCTTGGCCAGGGGTGCTTGCGACTCTTTTGATGTTGCATCCAGAATCTCTGCTCAAGGTATAGCGATGCACAGATTCTCATGGCTGCGTGTCTGACCTAGACCATTCGGTCCAGCAGAGGATGGCAGATGTACCTTGGCGGGGGGCATAACCTTTTCAGAGAGAAGGTAGAAGACCTGGTCGACCAGATCAAGAAGCACACAGATACTATGGCTTCTCTCTCCCGCCGGGTGCCTTCTGCTACATCCTCCTCAGTTAGGAGTTTTTTTGTGTGTGTGTGTGTGTGGGGGGGTGGGGGGGGGGGGGGGTCCGCAGAGTGCTCCCTATTCCTGTGCTAGGCGTAGGTACACTTCCGCTTCTCGCCAGCCTACTCAGGCTCAGCCCCAGCTCGCTCGTTCCCGTCAACAGCATGCGCCCAAGGCCCCTGCTGCCCCCCCCCCCCCCCCCCCCCCCCCCCAGTAAAAGCAGGGGATGGGCTTTTGACTGGCTGGCTCCAGAACAGCATAGCCACAATAACAGTATCCGTGCCGGACGACTTGCCGTTTTTTTTTGGGGGGGAGGGGGGGGGAGGTTCATTTTTTTTCACCAAAGGTGGCCTCTCATAACCTCCAACTGGTGGGTTCTTCAGATAGTCCGCTTAGGAATAGGATACACACTCAATCTGGAATTCAAACCTCTAAATTGCCCACCAGGAGCTCATTTGTACATCTCCCAGTGCAGGCAGGTACTTACAGAGGAACTCTCCACCCTTCTAAAGGCCCATGCGGTCGAACCCGTTCCACCAGTGGAAGAAGGGCTGGGATTCTATTCCAGATACTTTCTTGTGCAAAAGAAAACAGGGGGATTGCATCCCATCCTAGACCTAAGGGCCCTGAATAAATTCCTAGTCTGAGAAAAGTTCAGGATGGTTTCCCTGGGCACCCTTCTCCCAGTGATTCAGGAAAACGATTGGCTATGCTCTCTGGATTTGAAGGAGGCTTACATTTGCATCCCGGTACTTCTAGCTCACAGGAAGTATCTTTGGTTTCGGCTGGGAACGCAACACTTTCAGTACTGCGTACTGCCATTCGGCCTAGCGTCAGCTCCAAGAGTTTTCACAAAATGTCTAGCAGTAGTTGTAGTGTCGCTACTCAGACTAGGGAGTTCATGTGCTCCCTTATCTCAACGATTGCTAGTGAAGAGCACCTTGGAGGACGGTGATCAAGAGTCCATGCGGATGACTATTCAGGTGCTGGAACTGCTGGGGTTTGTAATAAATTACGCCAAGTCCCATCTCACTCCTGTTCAGAAATTGGAATTCATTGGAGCACTGCTGGACATGAGGACAGCTCAAGCCTATCTCCCAGAGGCACGGGCAGACAACCTTCTGTCCCTGGTGTACATGGTTCGAACATCTCAGCAGGTCAAAGCTCAGCAGATGTTGAGACTCTTGGGGCACATAGCCTCTACAGTTCATGTTACACCCATGGCACGTCTACACATGAGATCTGCTCAATGGACCCTAGTTTCTCAGTGATTTCAAGCTGCGGGGAATCTAGAGAATGTGATTCAGCTGCCCACCGACTTTCACATCTCTCTTCAGTGGTGGACAATCCAGCCCAATTTGACCATGGGACGACCATTCCAAATTTCTAATCCGCAGAAAGTGCTGATGATGGATGCATCCCTCCTGGGATGGGGAGCTCATGTAGATGGGCTTCACACTCAGGGAACCTGGTCCTTCCAGGAAAAAGGTATTCAGATCAACCTCCTGGAGCTCCGAGCGATCTGGAATGCTCTTAAGGCTTTCAGAGATCGGCTGTCCAACCAAATTATCTTGATTCAAACAGGTTGCGATGTACGACACCAACAAGCAGGGGGACACCGGATCTCGCCCTCTGTGTCAGGAAGCTGTCCAGATGTGGCTTTGGGTGTGCCGTTACAGCATGTTTCTCCAAGCCACTTATCTTGCGGACGTAAAAAACAGTTTGGCCAACAGGCTGAGCAAGGTAATGCAACCTCATGAGTGGTCGCTGAATATGGGCATTGCCTGCAAGATCTTCCAAGCATAGGGCACACCCTTTGTGGATATTTTCGCCACTCAAATCAATCACGTGGTCCCTCAGTTCTGTTCCAGGCTTCAGGCCTACGACAGACTAGCGTCAGATGCTTTTTCTCCTACATTGGGGAACAAGCCTTCTGTATGCACATCCTCCATTCCTCTAGTAAAGACTTTGCTGAAGCTCAAGCAAAACCGTGGAACCATGATTCCGCGTTAGGAGTTACGGATCAAGAAAGGGATCTGGGTGTCGTCGTCGATGATACGCTGAAACCTTCTGCTCAGTGTGCTGCTGTGGCTAGGAAAGCGAATAGAATGTTGGGTGTTATTAGGAAGGGTATGGAGTCCAGGTGTGCGGATGTTATAATGCCGTTGTATCGCTCCATGGTGCGACCGCACCTGGAGTATTGTGTTCAGTACTGGTCTCCGTATCTCAAAAAGATATAGTAGAATTGGAAAAGGTACAGCGAAGGGCGACGAAAATGATAGTGGGGATGGGACGACTTTCCTATGAAGAGAGGCTGAGAAGGCTAGGGCTTTTCAGCTTGGAGAAGAGACGGCTGAGGGGAGATATGATAGAAGTGTATAAAATAATGAGTGGAATGGATCGGGTGGATGTGAAGCGACTGTTCACGCTATCCAAAAATACTAGGACTAGAGGGCATGAATTGAAGCTACAGTGTGGTAAATTTAAAACGAATCGGAGAAAATTTTTCTTCACCCAACGTGTAATTAGGACTCTGGAATTCGTTGCCGGAGAACGTGGTACGGGCGGTTAGCTTGACGGAGTTTAAAAAGGGGTTAGATAGATTCCTAAAGGACAAGTCCATAGACCGCTATTAAATGGACTTGGAAAAATTCCGCATTTTTAGGTATAACTTGTCTGGAATGTTTTACATTTGGGGAGCGTGCCAGGTGCCCTTGACCTGGATTGGCCACTGTCGGTGACAGGATGCTGGGCTAGATGGACCTTTGGTCTTTCCCAGTATGGCACTACTTATGTACTTATGTACTTATGTACTTATGATCTTGATCGCACCCTACTGGCCTCGTCAGATTTGGTTCCCTCTTCTTCTGGAATTGTCCGCCAAAGAGCTGTGGAGATTGGAGTGTTTTCCGATCCTCATCACCTTGACGAGGGATTGCCCCTACATCCCAACCTCCATCTTTGGCTCTCACAGCCTGGATGTTGACAGCCTAGAATTTGCTTCCTTGGGTCTTTCGGAGGGTGTCTCCTGGGTCTTGCTTGCTTCCAGGAAAGATTCCACTAAGAGGTGTTACGCTTTCAAATGGAGGAGGTTTGCCGTCTGGTGTGACAGCAAGGCCATAGATCCCCTTTCTTGCCCTACACAGACCTTCTACACTTGTCAGTCTGGTTTCAAGACCAACTCCATAAGGGTTCACCTTAGCGCAGTTAGTGCTTATCAATGTGTAGAGGGTAGTCCTATGTCTGGACAGCCTTTAGTTGTTCGCTTTATGAGAGGTTTGCTTTTGTCAAAGCCCCCTGTCAAACCTCCACCAGTGTCATGGGATCTCTGCACTTCAGACATTCCGCCCAGTTGTTTGTTGCTTTTGAACCCAACAGGAGGGGAGTCACCATCCAAAAATGTACAATCTCAAATTGGCTAGCAGATTGCATTTCCTTCACTTATTCCCAGGCTGGGCTGACTCTAGAGGGTCATGTCACGGCTCATAATGTCGGAGCCATGGCTGCGTTGGTGGCCCACTTAAGTAAGCCTCCATTTTGAAGAAATTTGCAAATCTGCAATGTGATTTTCAGTCCACACATTCACATCACACTACTTCCTTGAGCAGAATACCCTACGCGACAGTCGGTTTGGGCAGTAGATGCTGCAGAATCTGTTTGGGGTTTAGAATCCAGCTCCACCCACCTAGGCCCATTTTATTCTGTTCCAGGCTGCACTCTGACTAGTTGTATATAGTTTCAGGTTAATCTCTGTTATGTCCTCGCAGTTTTGAGGCTCAGTTGACCCATGTTTGTTTTGGGTGAGCCTGGATGCTAGGGATACCCCATGTGTGAGAATATTTCAGCCTGCTTGTCCTCGGAGAATGCGAAGATACTTACCTGTAGTAGGTATTCTCCGAGGACAGCAGGCTGATTACTCTCACAATCCTGCCCACCTCCCCTTGGAGTTGTTTATTTGTTTATGCTTTTGGACTTAACTGAGGTAAGGCGGGTGGGAAGTCAAGCCGCATATGCGAGGTGCTTCGCTGCATGCGTGCCAGATCGCCAACCCATGTGTGAGAATAATCAGCCTGCTGTCCTCAGAATACCTGCTACAGGTATGTATCTTGACTTTTCTGGCTTCTGTGCCTTCCTCACTTATTTTGTTAACACGCATGGTATGGTGGCCCCATCATATTTAACACATGCTAAGAGAGGTCACAAGGAATTCTCTCCCCCTGAACACACTCGATTTTTTAGTGAAGTTCCTAAATGTGTTGGATGGATTGGTCGTTGCTAATCCTGAAGTGAATATGCTTGTTTGCTAGAGACTGGAGTTTTGGGTGGATGGGAGAGGGTGTAATTGAGCAAACCTAAGTAGTATTTTCTGTTGTATTTAAGTGTGGGTCTGATTCCAGGAGAAGGCGATTACATCACTGAAGGTGACTTGTGGGCTGATGTAAATTGGTAGTCAGTGAGTGGTTTTGGTTACTGGTTTGCGAGCAATGGTTTTAAAGCTGTATTTGAACTCGGGCTCACTGACTCAAACCTTTTTGTGTAAATATTGAACATTACGCTTGCTCTTCCAGTCCATTCCTGCACATTCTTTTTCTTCCCAGTGCTGAACTAGTATCTTTTCCTTGTGTTGGGTGTCTCCATGGCCCATTGCAGGACTGTTAGCATCTCATGTGGGAGTGACCGGGCTCTCTAGCTGTCTTGGCACTTCCAGGCAGCAATACCTGCCTTTGTGCTTTGTTTTGTCCTTCTCTTCCCATAAAAAGTTGAGGTATTCAAACTAAGGGTTCTTAAAGGCATAGTAACTGGTTCATTAGGTCACCTTATGCTTTCTCTCCTGTTGATTTTATCTGTTTGTGGTTACTGTTTTATTTCTTATACTGGCTGTGCCACAACAGCATATGCTTAAAAACAGAAAAATCCTTCTCTGGCAGGGAAATGCACCCTTTTTAAATGACTTTTCTCCCCTGGGTGTGTTGCATTTTTTTTCTACCATGTTGTCAAAGATAATGCACCAACATTGGGTTCCTTTTTGCAGCTCTGCGATTCTGTCAGGGTGGCTGGAGCTCTGTCAGTGGCTCCATGATGGTCCTTAGTATGGCAACAGTGGAAGACCGAAATATGAAGAATAATAGTAGAAAACTACTTTTTCTAGAAGGCTATTTCCTGCAGTCAGAATGTGGCCCTTTGTCTTAATTATCTAGTTTTGATAGTTGACAAATTTTAAAATTGAAATAGATTCCTTTTTTTGGCCTCCTTGACTCATTAATATGCTCTCCCTTAATGGATGTTCTTTACATCAATGACATCCTCCTCTGCTGATTTATGTTTTCATTAGATCCTGGGGAAATCCATTCTTTGAAGAAAATGTCTAAGAATAGTATCTTTATAGTAGAAGTTTAGTTTTGCAGAAATGGCACTTGACATCTCCTTTTTTTTTTTTTGTAGGGGTATAAAATCTGGAGTCTGTGTTGAGCCAGCAAGGTGTCAGGTTTAAGTAAACGTTGGCTATGGCATTTAACTTGATCCGTATATTCCTTGCCAGTATCTGTATAAGTACAACTCTAAACATACAGATAGTGCAGGCACTGTGCTGCCACAATCTGTTTAGCAACTGAATACCAACGATAAACAAAATCTCTTTAACACATCTGTGGTGTCCTTCCCCAAACTCGGCCTCTTTTTTATATGGATAGTATTGGACCATTCAATCAGATACTTGGCTTGATACTGTCACTATAAGGTTTGAAAATATAAGCATGATAGTTATATATTCACCAGTGGCAGTGAATGTATAACTTATTTTAAATATTGGCCCTGGTATATCTAGTGAACCACGTAGCTGGATAAAAATGTTGTTTCAACTAAATCTGCAGAAATTGTTCTCGGAATAATTATGTGCATGGTACTTAGATGATTCTGTTTTTAATGTCCTATGTTTAATGGGGGAATTTAATATTACTGTAAGTATGTCAGATGCCAGAATTAGATAAAATAAAGTGAAGTTCTAGTGATTTTTTTCTAAAGTGAAGAAATAGTTGTTGTATTTTACTGAGCATTAGTAGTTTTAAAGGATCTTGTTTTGCTGGTGCATGGAACATTCTTGGGCATTTTGGTAACGATTCTGCCATTTGGGATCATTTTGCAGCTACTCTTCATTTTGAAACCAGGGGTAATGAATTTCATTTAGTGAAAACAAATCTTGGCATGTTACCTGGATTAGCTGTCTGTGGATGACAGGCAGGAACAGAAGAGTGAAAAGTTGCTGTGTTTGCCAGAAATACATTAGAATTCCCATTTCGTGGTGGTTCTCATTACTTGTCCCAGGGTGGTTTACCTTGCTTTGCCCTTGTTCAGTACAACTGGTGCATACCTTATCAGCTGTTCTTAATGATGCTGAGCTCCAGTACTTCCAGCTCGTATTCTTGTCATCTGTTCAGCGCTGTGCATCTTATACCTAAGTACTGAGAAACTTCTCCATAAAACAGCTTTTTTGTATAATTAACATTTGTTCTTTCAGTTCCTAGTGTACTGCAGAGAATTTAATGCAATAAAGCATTTTGTAATTTGGGTTCAATTCAGTTTAGATTTGATGAAAATTAAATATGGAATTGAAGCCATTTGTGTAATGGTTTTGGTTCTATTGTAGATGACAGTCTAGAAACACAATAGAAAATTCTGGGCTACTTTGACTGGCAGTGGCCCAGGCTCTTGTAAGGGTAATGGGATTTGATAATACCATCTGTCTCTAGCACAATCAAAACAGTTTACTTTTATTATTTACAGGTACTCACAATCTGTTTTGTACCTGGGGCAACAGAGGATTAAGTGACAGAATCACAAGGAGCTTCAGTGGGAATCAAACCTAAGAAAGATGCACTAAAGACTCGTTAAAGCCCTTCCCTTACTGATTCCCTTAGCGAATCGGTAAGGAACGGGCATGCATCAAGGAAAAGGAATGCAAATGAGCTGCTCATTGTAGCTCACTTGCATTCTCTATTCCATCGGTAAACAGTCGGCCGGTCAAGCTTGCGCAGAGCAGCCAAGCGTTATGCTGGCTGCTCTGCGCATGCCAAATACTACTACTACTTAACACTTCTATAGCGCTACAAGGCATACGCAGCGCTGTACACCATACACATAAGACAGTCCCTGCTCAAAGAGCTCACAATCTAAATAAGACAGGTAACAAACAGAACAACTAAGGGGTAAGGGGAATTAAAGAGGAGGGGATAAAAAGTACAGACAAGTGAGCAGTGGTTAGGACTCAAAAGCGGCGTCAAAGAGGTGGGCTTTTAGCTTGGACTTGAAAACGGCCAAAGGCGGGGATAGACGTACATGTTCAGGAAGTCTATTCCAGGCTTGTGGTGCAGCGAGAGAAGGAATAGAGTCTGGAATTAGCAGTAGAGGAGAAGGGGACAAACGAGAGATTTGTCAACAGAACGGAGTGCCCGTCCAAAAAGGCCGTTTTTATTATTGGGGGGGGGGGGGGGAGGACGTCTTTTTGGATGGGCGTCCTCAACTGCACTCTCCTGCTACGATCAAGCCGCATTAGAGCCTTCCTGCAGCACGCCGTGGAGGGGGTGAGCGGTGAGGCGTCTTCCTTTCGGGCGGCACAGGTTTTTATTAAGTGAAGGACGTCCAAAAAGAACGTCTTGGAGTGGGGTTTTTTATTTTCAGGTGAAGGACGTCCAAAAAGGATATCCCTGATGACATTTCTTTCTTCCAATTTCCCCAACGAGAGGTGTAGACCTCCCATTAGGTTTTTCACGGTAAGGGGATTGGAAAACCATAGTGCATCTCATAATAGCCTTGCAATAGCCTTTGCATCATCCTCATTCCGTTTTCGTTTGCTGCTACCGTGATCGGAAAATGGCTCGGAGAAGCCTTTAGTGCATGCCATGGTTTACTACTTGCTCGTTAGTGGCTCGTTAAGTTTAGTGCATCTGGCCCCAAGTTCCCAGGTTCTCGGACCACTGCACTAATGATTAGGCTACTACTCCGCTCCACTTATCAGTGTTGTCAGTGGAGTGAGTCTGAAGCCAGGCTACTGTAGAAAGAGGCCATCACCATGGCTCAACCCCTGGTGGCGAAGCTGTAGTCTGTTATGGCTGGGGAGGTATGCTTGGAAGAAATAGTGAGGAGGAATTGGATGAGAGCATAAGAAAGGGAAAGCAGCAACAATAACAATCAAAAAAAGCCAGAAGAAGCTAAGATTTGTTTATATTACTTAGCTACTCACTATTTTGGAACCCGTGAGATAGTTTTGCCCATCATCCAGCAGGTGGTGATAGATGCAAGAGAGCATGGGAGTGGGCACCATTTTGTCAGGGTGAACTGGCAGTGAGGAGCAACCTCTGTTTGATCATGCGTGGAGCACAGCCGCCATTTTACAGACTCAGGGCCACACAGACCATTCAGCTTCATCAGGATCTCTATTTTCTCCAGCGTTTATTTACTGAAGCAGGGACAGTCAAGAGGCTGCAACGTGCTTCAGTTTCTTGCCACTCTGCCCCTCCTACTCCTAAGAGGTCTTGTTTAGACCTCTAGGAATATTGTTTAGACCTCCAGGAGTGGGTAAACAAGGCTCTCTGCGTCGTCCTCCTTATCTGAAGTGGTCTCTGTCTATTCAGAGGAGCTGTTAGAGGAGGGAGATGATCACAAAGTACTGAAGTTGCTTCATTAAGAGGAGCTCTTATTTCTGAGGCACTAGTGGTGCTTTCCATTGAGTACTGAGGGTGCTTCATAAAGAGGAGCTCAGCACTCTTATTTCTGAGGAACTAGTGGTGCTTCTGCTTTTTCGGCATCAGGAGTTCTATCTTCGTCGATCATGAGGGAGCTTAGAAGTCCTTCTAAGGCCTTCCCTATGCATCCAGCCATTCAGAACCTGATTACAGCAGAATGGGTCTCACTGGACATTGGACTGAGACAGGGAAGAGCCATGGCTCACCTCTACCCAATAGTTTGGGAGGAGAGTTAAATTGCAGCTTCCCAGAGTGGACTTCCTGGTTACGGCAGTGACCTAAAACCACCTAGCTGGCGGAAGAAGGCATTGCCCTAAAAGACTACAGGATAGGAAATTAGAAGGCTCACTGAAACAAGCCTTTGAACTGGCCTCTTCAGTAGTTGCCAGAGGATAAACCGAATCTTCAAGGGGCTGTCAGTTTTGAGATAGTAGACGGTACCAGCCTATTCGTCAACAGTATGGTTAGAAGTCTCGCTTTCAGGCATGTCAATCTTTCTTTCGTGCAGACAGGTAGTCACCTAGTGTGCCCAGTGCTTCCAGAACTTACTAATGATGTGAGGCTGGTCCACTCTTCTCTTCTTCCGGTGGGAGGACATCTTCAGGAGTTTGGAGAGGAGTGGGCCAAAATCACATCAGATCAATGAGTTCTGTATATTCTTACAGAAGGTTACAAATTGGAGTTCTCGCGTGCAGTTGCTCCTCTTTTGCAATCTCCTTGTCAAAAGGGAGCCAAAGCGGTCAAGGTTCAGGCCACCACAGATTTCTTGCTGGTTCTCCAGGCCATTGTTCTATTTCCCCAGGTCAAACAGGAACATGGCAGATACTCCGTCTACTTCATTGCCTCAAAGAAGGAAGGCACCTTTTATCTGGCTTTAGATATCAAAGGTGTAAACCACTGCCTTTGAGGGTCACGCTTTCAAATGGAAACACTAAGAGTAGTCATGACCTCAGTTCAAGCGTAAGAATTTCTCACTGCCCTCAGTCACAAGGAGGCGTACTTGCATATATCCATGTGGCTGCCGCATCAAAGGTCTCTATGTTTTGCAGTGCTGGGCTATCACTTTCAGTTCAGGGCTTTGCCCTTCAGTCTCGCCATGGCACCAAGAATACTTACGAAAGTTATGGTGGTGGTGGCGTCCTTTCTTTGGCGCAGGGGAATCAGAATTCACCCGCATCTCGATGTTTGGCTCATTCGTGCATTGTCCGATTCGACAGTGTGGTAGTGACAGACAAAAATTGTCCATGTTCTGCAGTCAATGGGTTAGGTGATCAATTTCGAGAAGAGCAAATTAACTCCATCACAGATGCTGGAGTATCTGGGCATTCTATTTGACACAGCAGGGGAGAGGATCTTCTTCATGAAGCACAGCAGGATGAAACTAGTTCAGAAGATTCTTCTTCTCCTCAGTTGAGGCAGGCCCAGGGTCTGGGACTACGTCCAGGTTCTGCGGTCAGTGACGACAGTGTTGGAAGTGGTGCCATGAGCAAGAGCTTTTATGTGGCCATTAGAGGAATCTCTTCTCAGCCGCTGGTCTCCAGTGTCACAGAGGTACGACCTTAGAAACATAGACATGTAGGCAGATAAAGACCATATGGTCTATCCAGTCTGCCCATCTGTGCCATCTATTTTTTTTATTTCCTTACAGATCCTATGTACTTGTCCCAAGCTCTCGCATTCAGATACTGTTTTCATCTTCATCACTTCAACAGGGAGACCTATGAATTAACCACCCTTTCCATGAAGAAGTATTTCCTCAGGTTACTTCTTAGTCATCCTGTACCCTCTTGTTCTAGAGCTTCCTTTCAATTGAAAGACACTCACTTCCTATACAATTATGTCGCATAAGTATGTAAATGTCTCTATCATATCTCCCCTCTCCCACCTTTCTTCCAATGTATACATATTGAGCTCTTTGTCCCCATATGCTTTATGATGAAGACCATTATAGTAGCCGCCCTCTGGACCAATTCCATCCTGTTTATATCTTTTTGAAGGTGTGGTCTCCAGAATCTGGTTTGACCTTCTAAAGTCCATGCCTGAAGAAAATTATTTTTCTTTCTGGCAGTGCCTTTTTAGTTTTTTCTATTTTCCTTATGTCATATTTCCCCTTTAGAAATGTAATGCTTACTTTGATCAACATTACCAAGTGACCCCCCCCCCCCCCCCTCGCCTCCTGTGTCAAATCCTGCATTCCACTAAGGGCTAGGTCTAAAATAGCTTCTGCTGCATTCACCAAATTCTTATTCTCTAGAGGTGTCTAGTCAACAGAAGTACAAATGTGTACTTAAAAATTTGCTCTTTGAAATTAAAGCTCTAAGCAATTTGTTTTTCTTCTGAGTATTTAAAATTATGTGTTGTATCCCTTCTCTCTTCTCTACAGAGTATATATTGAGGTTCTTATGTGTTATCTCATAGGACTTTTGGGGTAAAGCTTGCACCATTTGTGACCTCACTAGACTATGTCTCTATCTTTATATCCTTTCAGATGTACAGCATTCATAACTGGACATACAGAGCCAGATTCAGTAAATGGTGCTGAAAAATAAGCACTGGGAAAAATCAGCACGTAGCACTATTCTATAAATGGCACAGGAATCCCTACTAGGTGCTATTCTATAAAGCAAGGTCATCCCAGAGCACTTGAGGACTTATGCCAGCTGAAACCTGGTGCAAATCCTGGCACACAAGTTGGGCGCACATCTTCGGAATTCTATGAATGCTGTGTTCATCTTGAGAACACCTCTAACCGCCCACACCCCTAACTTGACCACACCCCCTTTTATGATTGGCAAAGAACCTGTGGGAGGAGCGCTATGACATAGAGGTTTTAAACTGGCATTTAGATGGACTTGCCACCATTTTAGAAGGATTGGAAGGTGCGGTGGTCGAGGAACAGTGGAGTATCTGATGCAGTGGTTTGTAAAACAGGGATTCCCTGTCAGGTATTGATTAGAGTTCTCCTAGTGAAAAGTCATATGCACCATTTGGAATAACCTTTTAGAGGATGTGAAGAAGAAAGATGGCACAGTGAGATTCAGCTGAATGCACTACATGTAACACAGTAGGGTGGAGTCTTATTGAGAACTGTTCCTGCTTTGTGTGTGCTAGTTCTATTTCAATGTAATGTATCTTTAAAAAAGATTTCATTAAATCATTATAAAATAAATTTCAGTAAATTATTTAGGGCTCCTTTTACTATGCTGTGGTAAAAGAGGGTCTGCAGTGGTATCGGTGCACCGAGGCCCCCTTTTACCGCAGACCTTCATCTTTCTTGGATGCTGGTTGCCAGCAAAGTATTCAGTGGTGGTTGTTACCCAGGAATTTGACCGAGCTCACTTTCCGATAATACAATGGTGCCAGGTACTTGTGACCCGGATTGGCCGCTGTTAGAAGCAGGATATTGGGCAAGATGGACCATTGGTCTGACCCTGTATGGTGGTTATGTTCTTAATTGAGATGTTTATAGGATAATAGTGAAGAGAGATAGGTGTTTACAAATGAGAACAGTGATTGATGCACCAACTTTGTGACCCACTGTGCACCTCATATTGTACAGGTATAGAATATCAGAAGTGAAAACAAACATGGAAGTGTCTGGTGTACTCATCAAATTGTAGCCCAGATAGCACTATTCTTCAGTGTTTATAAAGAAGTGCCTGACAGAAACTCTCTTCTTCAGTTTTGATATGCTGACTTTTTAAAAATCTTTTATGGTTAGAGGTCCTTGATTCGTCTTGCACCAATGATGTGTTTCCAGAGTTATGTGATCAGATTGAAAGGGATAAGGCTGATATTCTTAGTGACTCAGTCATTAGAAATGTAGGTAATTGGGTGACCAGGAAAGGAGGAAGAAAGAGTATCACTTGGTAATTGGCCTACCTCCAAGGTGGAGAACCTCATATGTGACCTAGATATGTACTGTAGAGTGTGTTAGGGAGGACATGAGTGACACAGTACATGTGGGTGTCAGTAGTATAAGAAGGTGCAGGAGGGAGGACCTGGAAGCCAAATTTAGACTTAGACTTTCCTGTTGGACAGAAAATGGAAATCTAGAATCTCCAGGGTAGTATTCTCAAATACTCCCTTTGACTTGCAGGACCCCAGAGACCGAATAAATTCATGAGTCTAGACTGCTGTTGCCAACATTAAAAATAAAAAAAATCAAATAAAATGGTTAGATGAGAGGGAAAGTCATCCGTCACTCAGGAGCACATGGCTCAGTGAGGTATCTAAGCACCCCAATTTAAATCTGTATGATCTCCCAGTAGTAAGCAGGTTAAGAATAGAAGTATAAAGTATGCTTTTAGTTGTCGTATGAACATAAGAGTTGCCATATTAGATAAAACCAAAGGTCCATCTAGTCCAGTATCACACTTCCAACAGTGGCCAATCCAGTTGAGAAGTATTCAGGCAGGATCCCAAAAGTAGATACATATTACAGTACTTGCCCCCAGGGACAAAAAGTGGATTTCCCCAAGTCTACTTTAATGGTTTATAGACTTTTCCTCCAGGAATTTGTCTAAACATTTTTTTAAACCAGTTACTCAACTGCTTTAGCACATTATCCTGCAATGAGTTCACAACTTAACTACATGTTGAGTGAAAACAATATTTTCTTTTGATTTAAATGCACTACCTGGTAAAGTCGTGTCTGACCCCCTAGTCTTTGTACTTTTTAAAAGAGTAATAAATAGATTCACATTTACCTGTTCACTACGCTGAAAGTTTTACAGACCTCTATCCGTATGTAAATAGCAGTAGTCTAGAAAAATAGGATTGAAAAGTTAGAATCTATAGCATTAAATGAAGATACAGCTCTTTGTTGGCAACATAGGGATCCAAATGTGTGCTCTCTCTAAGGAAAAAACAGTTATCCCAGCATCTCCAATGTCTTAGGTTGCCACAAGTTGAATAACAAATGGGATATGGTAATTCCTGGGTACAAAGAGGCTCATTTTCAAAGCACAAAGCTCCAGTGATTACTATGTAACTTCGTAAGTCTAAATGTTTTGAAAATACGCCTCCATGTGTATCAAAGTGACAGATCCTATCAAATTGGTAGCGGTCTGGCTCTTTTATTTAAAAGGATGGCATAATGTCATACATGGTAAAAGCCCTACAAGAAGTAAACACTGGTCTGGATAGGCAGAGACTACTACTACTAATAACATTTGTATAGCGCTACCAGGCGTACGCAGCGCTGAACATGAGACACACAGAGACAGTCCCTGCTCTCAAAGAGCTTACAATCTAGGTAGAGACTCAGGCTTATCCTCCAGAGTATTTCCCTGAGTTTGATTGATTCCGAGCATTCCTAGGATTCTTCAAGCCAGAGGCTTTCTCTGAAGAGGGGCTCACAAGGCTTACCTCTGGATCCTTCTCGACCTCATGAGAGAAGGCAATCTCCACCAGAGGATCTCTTATTCGTTGACTTTTTATCAGGGAAATGGCTCATGATATGCCATTTAAGTTAGAGATGAAGGTGGAGTCCAGAGTAGACACACTATATCTTCTGATTCCTCTACCTAAGTGCTCATTCACAGAAACCTAAATAATGTTCAGTTGATATAGGAGACCCCTCCCCACCCCCCAGTACCTCCTATTACACGAAGGTCAAGTTGATGTAGAGTTCAAAAAGCAACATCTTCTTCACCATTCTATGCTGATCAAATCTTCTCTGAAACGACAGAGGTTCCAAGCCCCACTTCTTGGTGGCCCCCGAGAGAGAAGCTCAGACATTGGAATCTTTTGAGAGAGAGCTTTTCAAAAAGCTATAATAATCACCCACCTAGCATCCTACCAGCTCTTTATAGGCATGTTCTTGAGATACATTGAGGGGCTTTTTCGATATGACATCTAGGTCTGACTTTGGACTTTTGCACAAGACGTCCAAAATCCAAATAAGAAAGAAGGTCAATTTTGAAAAAGAAAAACGTCTTATCTTTTTTTTTTTTTTTCCAAAAATACTGTTTCAAACAAGGTTTTCTGCTTTGGACATTTTGTTTTTTGGCCCATTTTGGTAAAAAAAGAAAACGAATAAGTACAAAATGTAGAGATTCATGCTATTGGAATGTAGGAGGAGCCAACATTTTTAGTAAACTAGTCCCCCAGACATCCCAGGAGAGCAATGGGGCACCCTAGAAAGGGTATACACTATAAGGAAATACAACGAATAAACATAATGATTCATCCATTGCCAGAACAGAAAATTGCTACAGGTTCCCACACTTGTGTTGTGTCTAGAGATACATTTATTACGTGTTGCCAGTACCGATTCACATCTATAGGTGGTACATCAAAAATTCCACCATGATTCAGAACTTACTTTGCTGTTGTCTTATACTGCAACAACAGAACACAAAACAGTAATCAAGATATCCAATAGTTTAGCCTGATCATTAGACAAAGAATGATGGAACCTAAAAGAATGAAAAATTAAAATACTGTAAGATAATCGGACTCGCATAGGGAGAATTGATGTTATAAGGAACCATACTTCTGACCAATATGTCTGAGGGCAACAAAAAAGTAAGTAGTTCAAGGTCCCGAAGTTATGACAAGACCTGTACCGGTTAGACATAGAGGAACTAATCCTATTTTGATGTATGGGGCTCCACATAGCACGATGCATGATAAAATATGGTGACTGTAGAATAGCTGCGGAGGGAAGTGGTCTATTATTACAGACCAAAAGATTGACCATGAAGACTGGCGTGTATCTAATGGCAATGAATTTGAAGATGATAGTTTCAAAAATGTATAAAATCCTATCTTACACATGAATAAAACATCTGTCATTACTTTTATAATATCCAGGTTCTCCTGTAGAGAATCAAGATCTATGAAATGCCATGATTCCATGAGATGATGTAGAGCCGATTGTGCCTTCATAGGCTTCGGTTTAGAGTTTGATTTTTCTATCTAGGGCATTATCCAAAGGAATGTTCATATCCCCTGCCATGATTACCCGGTCAGAGCCTGCAGAAGCAATTTGGGTGTTTAGCTGGTGAAAGAATGAAGGTTAATTCATGGTAGGAGCATAAATGTTTAAAAGGAGATTGTTTGCCACTCTATTTTACTTTTTACAATAACCATTTTCTTCTAAATCTGACATAGTGAAACAGCTGAATATTGCAAATGCGGCAACAGAATTGTAACACCATTTTTTCGACCATAAGTAGGAGGAAAAAAAAAGCAACCTTTAACCCATTCTTGTTTGTTTCACAGCTTGTTTTGCGGACAGATGAATCTCTTGAATGAAAGCTATGGATGGATGAAATTTTTTTAAAGTATAACAATAGCTTCTTTCTTTTAACTGTGTTGTGTATACCCTTTTATGTTAAGGGATAGTACATTGAAAGTCATACAGCAATACAGTACAGCCTAATAGTAGGTAGAGAAGCATCCAGTTGATAGAAAATGTGACATACATAAACCTCTAGTGATGCTATACCATAACTGCATATAGAACCGCATATATAACCAAAACAAGCAAGCATACATCCGCAACTTCACCCTCGTAGCCGAGGATAATGGGGTCCGAGGCTAAGAGAATGCGCATAGAAAAAAGCTTGAGCACTATCAACTATGCATGATAAGGAGCCAGTATAACATTAATAAGCTGGAGGTTAAAAAAAAAAAAAAAAACACACATGAATTGTTAGGATACCATTTGTAGAGCTTCCTGCTCAGCAATACATTTTTCCAAAACAATTGGGTTGGTGTATGATTTTTATATGTGATCTTCTTTGTTGCGAGTGCAAAGAGACCATATTTAGCTTACAACTTCTTTAATCTAGGAAGTAAATCCAAGAATGCTTTTCTTTTTTCTGTATCTTTTTGGAAAAATCCACAATGAAAGTTATGCAGTGTTCATGCTATTTAATCTGTGCTGATCTTTTAGCCGCTTTAAATATTTCTTGAAGCGCAGGACCTTAATTACAATCGGACGTGGGCCTTAAGTACAAAAGGACATGGTGGGCTCTTTCTAACTCAAATGGTCTCTCAAATTCAAGCTTGAGAACTGATAGAATGAAGGATTCAAAGAACTTCACTTGCTCAAGACCCTCTCTCACCTCTGGTAGTCCCAAAATCTGGATATTATTTGTGATATCTGTTATTGGCATCTTCTAATGCTACCTTGAGATCCTGCACCATCTTTTGTGTAGCTGTGTATGCTGCTGATTCTACCCTCTGCTTCTTCCATCCTCTCATCACAAAAATTAAATCGAGGAGTGAAGTTAGCAATGTCCTCTTTAATGGATTTCACTGTCTTATCAGTGAGGAGAGCAGTAATGTGCTCAAGTGTGAGGAGAGCAGTAATGTGCTCAAGTTGTGTCATGAAGTCTGGCTGCAAACATGTATCTTCCCCCTCAGACGTTTCCTTATATGGAGACAGCAGCTCAGATTTTCAGTGCTTGCTGATGAGAAAGATGAGAAAGCTGTATCAATCTTGCATTGTTTTTGAGGTGCCATAGGGGTGAGTAACTGAGGCAGAGAAAAATAGAAGAAAATTCAGGACTGGCTCCAAGAAAATACAGTATTTATAAAACGTGCTCAGGGAGTTATGTTCTAATGCTGCCATTCAGTAAGCGCACTTGAGCACCCCCCCTTTCATTTTTCAAGTTCTGTTACCTGTTTTGGGATGAGTGACCACAGCCATTGATTGACAGAGGTATTAGGACATTCTCTGCTCCTCAATCCTTTCTGAATAAGTCCTAATGTTCTGTTTGCTTTTTTGACTACCATCGCACAAAGAGACTTCTAGAGCAGCATTTTTCAACCGGTGTATTGTGGTGGCTCCCAGGTGTGCCATGGTCGAGAAGGGATCCCGTGGGGATCTCCTCTGGCCTTCCTTGACTCTGCAGCTGTGTGCACTCCCTGCTTTTTTCCTCTTTGCAGCTCTGGGTGGCCAGCAGTCCTCTCAGTGTGAAGTGGGGGTTGGGGATGCTGCTGCCCAGCTGGCGATGCCAGAAGTGTGGACAGGCTCCGAGGCCAAGAGAGGGGGGTTGCACTTCTGCCCTGAGGCAGGAAGTAAGCTGCAGCCAACTCTTAGCAATGATTTGGACAGGATGGCTGTGTTCAGCAGTGCTTCCCACTCCACCTCCTGTGGAAATGTATGAGCCTCTCGGTGACCACCTGCCTACCCAGGGTCCTCCAAGACGTTCAAGTACCACTTCCTCCTCCTCCCTTCAATCATTCAATGCAGCTGTTCATGCTGTCTGCACAGGCTGATGCACAAGGCTTACACTAACACACGCACGTGCCAGCAGCATCAGAGGTCACATGATCTAGCACATGTGCGTAGCAACCTCCACATGCAGCTGTCCCGTGCATGTGTCAGTATGAACCTTGTTGCCTCAGCCCGGGCAGAGAGCAAGTGCAGCACTGAATCATTGAAGGAAAGACTTGGAGGACTTGCACAGTGCCAGTTAACCATGGTTTGCCACCAAAGCGGTAAGTGTTTGATGTTCTGAGTCTCGGATGAGAACTGATAGGAGTGTTGAGTGTGGGTGCAGGGGGGGGGGGGCTGGAAAAATGATGGATGGTGTGTGTACAGAGAGGGGGGCTGCAGGGAGAGGTGCTGGAAAAAAAGGTGGATGCAGTGTAAGCACAAGCAGGGCTGGAAAAAATATGGATGGTACATGAGTGCAGGGAGGTGTGCTGGAAAAAGGTGTGTGTGCAAGGGAAGGGGCCTGGGAAAAAGGTGGCTGTGGAGTGTGGGTGTAGGGAGAGGGGCTGTTAAAAAAAAATTTATAGATATGTATGGGATGGAATGTGGGTAGGGTTACCATTTTGTGTCCTCTGAAAAAGAGGACACATGTCACGCCCCTACCCCGCCACGCCTCATGCCCCGCCCCTGCCATGCCCCCTTCAGGTCCGGGTTCCGCCCCCCCCCCCCATCACATACCCCCCCCCCCCTCACTTACTATCTAGCCCTGGTGGTCTAGTAGCGTCTTCTCTTCGGGGCAGGAAAGAGCCCCCTCTTTCCTGCCTGGAGCACTGCCTGCCCTTGCCTGCTGCATCCTCCTCGGTATGTCTGGGGATTCAAAATGGCCACCAAGAGTTGAAGCGGCCTCGCGAGAGTTCAACTCTCGGCGGCCATTTTGAATCCCCAGCCAGACCGAGAAGGATGATAGACAGGGGAGGCAGCGCTTTGGGCAGGAAAGAGGGGGCTCTTTCCTGCCCCGAAGACGTCACTAGACCACCAGGGAATATGGTAAGGAAGGGGAGGGGACGGGAGACCAGGTCACCAGACCCACGGCGCCGATCGCCCGCCCACACGCCCACCGCACGCACGCGCCTGCCCGCACCCGCGCCCACGTTTGTCCAGAAATCCGGACAAACGTGGGCGCAGGCAAAATCCGCCGGACGCCCCGGACGTATGGTAACCCTAAGTGTGGGTGCAGGGAGGGGTCTGAAAGCAAGGATTTCTCACAGATTTTATTTTTTAAATATAAGATGTTGATGGCTGTGTTGGGGGATTTGCTTTAAAACTGTTTTCGAGTGTGTTATTTGTGGCTATAAAGATAACACAATGTTTACAATTTTAATGGTTTGAACTTTAAGCACAATCTTAATACTTGTTTGTTAAATAATAAAATATATATATCCTTAAAAAACTGATGGTGTGCCTTGATAATTTTTATGCTTTTGTAAGTGTGCCACAAGACGAATAAGGTTGAAAATCACTGTTGAGGGTATGTGTTAATACTGTAGGCTGTGACAGATAAGTTTTTTGACCTCTTGCAGAAAGTTCAAAATTAAAATTATAAAGAAAAGGGTTTTACACTATGAAAACTAGTTTATAATAAAGTTTGCTTTTTTTAATTCAAACTCTCTTTATCAATAGACCTACAATTTCTCTTTTATACCCAATCTTTTAAATCACCAAAGCACAGAGTAAAATAATGTTCACGTCCAATGAAACTTCCTCTTCTCTCAGAACGTCTCATAAATATAAGTATACTTGTCTCAACTTGTCTTCAGGTACCACCAAAGTATATTTTGGCTTGGGTACCTTCCTAAGATCCTCTTCAGTAAAAACCAAACCAATGAATTAATGTAGTTTTTCTGCTATGGCCTTATTCTGGCTAGCATCTTCTTTATCCCTTAGTTACCTAATGGTCTGTCACAGGCTTTTTGCTTCATATTTAGCTTAGTGATATTTTTTTTTTTTTTGGCTCATTGGCAAGGTTCTTTTTTTGTCCTGCCTTATTAAATCTTTTCTTTTAAACTTCTTGTTTCCTATTTTCTTTTTCATAAATTGACAACTGTTCTTTTAGCTTCATTGGCTTTTTACAGCATCAAACCATGCTGGTAGTTCTATGGTCTTCTGCTGACCCTTTCCAATTGTTTGGAATACATTTGATTTGGGCTTCTAAAATATGCTAAACAGTATGTAAGCAAGCATTTTAACCTTGCAACCCATCCTTTTAGGGTTTTTTTCCTACCTTTCTCATTTTATCGTAGACCTCCTTTTTTTAAATTTAAAAATACAACTACAGTAGTTTTACTTAATGTCCTTTCTCCACTGGACAAATATAATTGCATTATGATCACTGTTTCCGAGTGGTCCCACTATTGTTACCCCTTGCACCAAGTATTGTGTTGCAGTGAAGATCAGGTTTAGAGTAGCTCTCCTTCCTGTTTTCAAGATCATTGCTCTATGAAGTGCTCACTTAGCATCTAGAAACATTTGCTCCCTAGCATGTCCTGATGAGATTTACCTAGTCAGTAATGGATTAGTTAAGCTCTTATTGTTGATGTGTTGCCAGTCCTGTCGCTTTTGTAATATCTGTTAGCATTTCATGATCTGGTCAGGTAGAAGATATGAACGAATATAGTATTGGGGGTATATTATTATTCATGAAGCAGGTAATTCTGTAAGGATCTGCCAAGCTTTAAGGGGCAGGAATGTACATAAATGATCTCAGTAAAATACCAACTAGTGGAAAAATTTCATGTTTTGATGGCACATGCTTGTCACCTTTTTAATTAGACCTCCTTTTGCTGAGGATTTGCCTTCATCAAATAGTTCTCAAAGGCATTTGGCATTAAGGTTAGTGCTACCACACTCGTAATCATATGTCCCTATTTTTGGATTTTTCTGTTTCATGCATTACCAATTTTTTGTCTGCCATTTATTAAATTCTTTTGTTTAATTTTCTGAATCTGCCATTCATTAATCTCTCGTTTAATTTTTAATATTTTTTTCTTCAAACACATATGTGCTGTAATCTTTTATGTGTCTAGACATGAGAATTCTTTCACATACTCTCAATTATATTTATATAAGCACACCATTTCATGTTTTTATATTTATTTTTTGACCCCTTTTTTTCATACATGAGAGGTTTCATTTCATTTTAGATGTGTATAATTTCACCTTTGAATTCATTTGGTTATCCATTTTTAATGCATCCATTCCAAAATGTTTTCTTACTTTGTGTAGACATGAGAATTTATTTATACAAGCACACCATTTTTGTCTTTATATTTTTTAAAGAAATTTAATCATCTGTATAAATTCATCTTTATATGTATTTATCTATTTTTAAATGTATCTATTTCACAATGTTGTCTTATTTTGTCATTATTTATTGTTTTTTATATATAATTACATATATATGCAGAATAATCAATTGTTTTCTAAATGTATTTTAAAATATTTGAATATATATATATATATATATATATATATATATATATTGTCTACTTTTATATTGTGTTTTTATAATCTTTTCAAATTTTGATTATAGACTCCTGATGCAGGCCTAACGGCCGAAACACAACGTTGTGTCGAGTCTTTATACCTCAATAAACATCTTTATTATTATAAATCTTTTCAGTCTTTGGAATCCTTGGTTGTCCTCCCACTTTTTTCATTTCTTGTTGTTGTCTGTGGGGTGTCTAGAGTTCTCCGCCCTCTGGCAGATTTCTTCCCTTGCTAGTGTCATGTGCATTAGTGAGGTATGGGTGGAGTGTGCATATATGCACATATAGTATTCTATAATTTGTGTGTTCTGCCTAACATCTTTGCATAAGCATCTACACCATCCATGCAGCTGTTTTAAAATGATCATGCTTTAAGTGTAGGTTCATTTTCTGCCACTTGAGGTAATATTCTATAAAGAAAACTAGGATTATAGAATAGGCTTCAAATAGGTACCTGCTTTACCCTCTTATCCTAGATCACCTATTACAGAATTACCATTGTAATGTTGGGGGGGGGGGGGTTTCCACCCTGATTTCTAAGATGTCTATTTATATTTTCATTTAAAGCTATACATTCAAAACCTCAAAACACATTGGCATCACATATCAACAGTTTAAGTTGTGCCGAGTGGAGGAATAGCTTAGTGGTTTTGATCCTGGTGAACTGGGTTCAATTCCCACTGTAGCTCATTGTGACTGTGAGCAAGTAACTTAACCCTCTTGTCCCAATTACAAAATAAGTAACTGTATATAATATGTAAACCGCTTTGATTGTAACCACAGAAAGGTGATATATCATGTTGCATCCCCTTTCCTTGTCATTTCTTTTGTTATATTCATAACCTGTGTAGAAATTAATGAGAATAAAGGCAATATACAGCAGATAGTTTTCATCAGGGTAGTCTAACATCCCAATTTTTAGCCAGTGCTCTTAGATAATTCATCCATCCTGTAGGACTGTTGGCTTTTCATCAGGAGGTAGTTTAAATCTGCTTTTAAGTATGTGCAACCTATGTTTGTTTGCTTTGTATTGAACACTTTAAACCTAGTTGTATTACCTACATATGTATGCATGTGATCCAGCTTGGTATGACTGACCACTTGTGGATGCAGGCCCTTGTTCAATATAACAATGGGGCTTAAATTTTCTCCTGGGCACGGCTTCTCTAACCAGTAGAAATGGAACAGGAAAGGCATTATCCACACTTTTAACAAAAAGGTGATTTGTGTAACAGACCTGTTAGAAGGTCCCACTTCCGGAGGCATGTTCTGTTGTAGCCAAAAACTGTATAGAGGCAGGGCTAGCCCTACCATTGAGTGACTGTGTATTTTTGCATTTTGTCCTACAAGTTTTACTTGTGAAAAATGAGGCCCTGCAGTGAGTCTAATCGTATGGCCTCACATCTCTCACAGGCTGCCCCTATCTGGAGGTGATTTAGGTAATGCTAGAGGGCCCATGCAGAATTAGTAAAAACAATTTTTAAAAAAATCAGGTTTTGCTGATTTGTATGTATTCAGGTTTAGTGAAAGTGATCACAAAAGAATACCAAAATATAGCAAGGACAAAAGTAGGAAATTCTATTAATAGTTTTTTAAGTTGAAATATCAGTGCTGTAAAATTGGTTATCAAATTGGGCTGGAATGCTGTCTCTCATGGCTGGATAAGCAGGTTGGCATAAATTTAGTCATATGCCTTACCTTACTTGGGTGTATGTGCTTTGTCGCAGAAAACTGGAGACTGCCTTGCACATACCAAGAGACAGGTAGGCAGGCTATAATGAGTGAATAAATAGTAATAATGAGAGTAAGGTAGCAGTGTAGAACTTTTAATAAAAATCCACTAGTCCGTGCTCAACAATTTAACAATTGTTTCCTAATATATTGATATATGAGGATGTACAAGTCTTAATGGCAGACAAGGTATGTTCTAACTTCTGGACAAAAGCCAGCTCCTTATATAGGGAATTTGGTATCTTGACCACAAAGAATGAAACGTATACAAAGACTTTTTTACCCCTTGTTTACAAAGCATTGATGCATGGCTTTGTAAACTGGGGATAATGTTTTCCTTTTCTAAAGTTCTCTGTTCCACTTAATAGCATATCCTGCTATTCATAATTAAACAGTGAAGTAATACATATTCAGAAAGTGGTCATACATACTTCTAGCCTACTACTAATACCATAATAGTAAATATATTTCTAAGCTAGAATTTTTTTTTCCACAGCAGCACTAAAATACAACAATGCAGGGGCGGGCATTGGGGCTGTCTTTATTTGTGTATTAGTTTTATTGTATAATGTGAGTTATTTTAATGTAATTATGTATGCAGTTTTGTTCTCCACTTAGTTTCTTAGGAGAAATAGACATTTTTTAAAATAAATAGTGGGCCACATATCCTATTAGTCTGAAAAAATTAACTGGTTTGAAGGAAATGAGCTAAGGTAGCAGAGTACTGTAAAGTTAGTACTTTTGAAGATTCGTGGATAAACATACACAACAGCAACATTTTTTAGTGTTGAAAAGAGATGCTACATCTCTAATTCCCTCTCATCTCAATATGTAGCACAAAATAATACAAGATAGAGGACTTCAAAAACTGCACCACAGAAATATGGTGGTGCTTTTATAACTGCTACTACTACTACTACTTATCATTTCTGTAGCGCTACAAGGCATACACACCATACACAAAAAAGACATAGCTCTTGCAGGTTATGACATGTTGGCTATTAATTGAAAGCTAGAAAAAAGGAATGAGAACTAAAAATAGACCAGAATAATCTCCTCATAGTAAGCTGGCTTGAAGCAAAGCATGCAGTGGCTTCTGGGGAAATTTCAGGCTGTGAAACTAGTATTCTCCAAGAACAAGCAGGTCATTAGTATTCTCGCATCTGGGTGATGTCATCTAATGGAGCCTGATGCGGTTGCTGCCTATCATATGCAAGTAGAAAGTTATAGCAGAATCCCACCGCACATGTGCGGGTGCAGGTTCCTCAGAAGGCCCAGCCAGCTCCCCAGTCAAAGCAAGGAGAACAAGCTTTTGACTGGTTCCAGGAGAGCATAGCCACTATCCAATTACCATTCTGGGAGGGAGGCTGAATTTTTACCATCAGAGAGAACCCTTATAACCACCGACTGGTGGGTTCTTCAAATAGTCCACTTCGATTATGCACTTCATTGGCATCAGAAACCACCAAATTGTCCACCAAGAGCACACTACATCAGCTGTCTGCATGAGCAGGTATTTGAAGAGGAAATCTCCACCCTTCTACAGTCCAGTGTGGGCGAACCCTTGCCACTCAGGGAATAAGGGAAGGGATTCTGTTCCAGGCACTTTGTGCCCAAGACGACTGGGGTGGGGTGGGGGGGGAGGGAGAGAGGGAAGGGAGGTCCTGAACAAGTTGGTTAAAAAAAAAAGTCACGATTTCCCTGGGCACTCTTCTCCCCATAATTCAGAAACAAGATTGGCTATGCTCTCTGGACTTGAAGGATGCCTATACTCACATTTCATGTATTCCAGTCACAGAAAGTATCTCAGATTTCGAGTAGGGCAACACCACTACCAGTATCGCGTTCTGCTTTTTTGGCCTTGCATCAGCTCCCAGAGTCTTCACCAAATGTCTAGCAGTAGTCACAATATCGCTGTGCAGACTGGGAGTTTGTGTTTCCTTACCTGGATGATTGGCTGGTCAAGAGCACATTGCAGGAAGGTCAAGAGTATTGACAACAGATGCATCAACTTGGGATGGGCTTCACTCCCAGGGAGAGAGGTCTGCTCAGGAGAGAGAACTCTACATCAACCTTCTGGAGCTAAGGGCTATTTGGAACACCATAGGGGTGGTATACAGACGTTCAAATATTTGAAAAGTATTAATCCGTAAACGAACCTTTTCCGTAGATGGGAAGGCGGTAGAACTAGAGGACATGAAATGAGATTGAAGCGGGGCAGACTCAAGAAAAATGTCAGGAAGTATTTTTTCATGGAGAGAGTGATGGATACCTGGAATGCCCTCCCGCGGGAGGTGGTGGAGATGAAAACGGTAATGGAATTCAAAAATGCGTGGGATAAACATAAAGGAATCCTGTTGAGAAGGAATGGATCCTCAGAAGCTTAACGGAGATTGGGTGGCAGAGCCAGTGGCGGGAGATGGGGCTAGTGCTGGGCAGACTTCTACAGTCTGTGCCCTGAAAATGGCAGATACAAATCAAGGTCAGGTATACACATAAAGTAGCACATATGAGTTTATCTTGTGGGTAGACTGGATGGACCATACAGGTCTTTCTCTGCCGTCATCTACTATGTTACTATAAAGGCTTTCAGAGACTGGCTACAGAATTAAATTGTTCTAATCCAAACAGACAATCAGGTTGCAATGTATTGTGAACAGGGGGGGGGGGGAGGGTATGGGACCTTACCCCTTGTGTCAGGAGACGGTACGGATGTGGTAGTTGGCCCTCCTTCACATGATGGTACAATGAGCAGCCTATCTGTTTGGCAAGAACAAGAGTCTGGCGGACAGATTGAGCAGAGTAATGCAACCTCTCTAGTGGTCTCTCAATATGGGCATAGTCTGCAGGATCTTGGGAGTGAGGCACCCCCTCAGTAGATCTTTTCGCCACTCATCTCAACAACAGGGTCTCTTAGTTCTGCTTCAGACCCATATCACATGGCAAACTAGTATCAGATACCTTTCCCATTCATTAGGGGAAGGTATTCTGTATGCATATCCGACACCTCTCATAGAGAAGGCTGACGATACTGACCGCTCCATTCTGGCAGAGACAGGTCTGGTTTCTTCTCCTTGAGTTGTCCTCTGAGGAGCTGTGAAGATTGGAGTCTGACTGTCATAACACAGAATGAGGGTTCCTTCTGTATCCCAATCTCCAGACCCTGGCCCTCATGGCCTGGATGTTGAAAGAGTAGAGTTCGCCTCCTTGCACCTGCCTGAGGGTGTCTCTGGGATTTTGCTAGCTCCAAGGAAAGATTCCACTAAGGGGTGTTATTCTTTTAAATGGAGGTGGTTTACTGTCTGGTGTGAGGGCAAGGCCCTAGATCCTCTTTTCCTACACAAAAACGGCTTGACCACCATCTGCACCTGCCTGAGTCCAGTTTAAAAAAACTCTGTAAGGGTACATCTCGGTGCACAAAGCTTGCCATTTTCATGTAGGGGGTAAGTCTATCTTTGTCTCTAATTGTTCAAGTCTTGAGAGGTTTGATGTTGTCAAAGCCCCCGGTCAAACCTCCTACTGTGTCATGGGAGCTCGACGACATTCTAACCCAGCTGATGAGAGCTCCTTTTGAGCCACTTGACTCCTGTCATCTGAAGTACTTGACCTGGAAAGTCATGTTTTTGGTAGTGGTCACTTTAGCTCACAGGGTGAGTGAGCCTGAGGCACAAGTAGCTGATCCACCTTATATGAAGTTCCACAACAGAGTAGTTCTTCACACACCCCCTTCCTAAGGTAGTGTTGAAGTTCCATCATAACTAGTTAATTGTTCTGCCAGTATTTTTCCCTAAGCAGCATGCCCACACTGGCGAGAGTGTACTTGCATACCTTAGACTGCAAACAAGCCATAGCCTTCTATCTGATGTAGACTAAAGCCCATAGACAGTTCACCTACTGTTTTGTTTCTTTTGACCTAAACAGTACTACTACTAAACATTTCTAAAGCGCTACCAGGGTTACGCAGCACTGAACAATTTAACAAAGAAGGACAGTCCCTGCTCAAAGGAGCTTACAATCTAAAGGACAAAAAGTGCAGTCAATCAAATTGGAACAGTCTAGATTTCCTGGATGGAGGTATGGGGGTAACTCAGCAAACACACTATTTCCAATTGGCTAGAGCAGGGTTTCCCAACTTTTTCAAGCCAGGTACCCCCTAAGTCTAATAAGTATCAACTGAGTACCCCCTCCTCCCCTTCCCCTCTCCCACTTCCCCCATACCTTTTTAAAGCTGTTTCAGAGAGGTCGTTGGCAGCGATTACAATGCGCTGCTTGTGCCGACTTCAGAGCCTTCTTTCTGGCCTTCCTGCCTGCCTGTGCGGAAACAGGAAATTGCGTCATACAGAATGCCGATGTTGGCACGAGCAGCGCATTGTTGCTGCCCTGCTTCCGGCAACCTGTAAGACAGCATTGAAAAGATATTGGGGGGGGGGGGGGGGGGGGGGGGGGATGGATGCCATCGTGCTTGAGACTTTTTTTTTTTTTTTTTTGGCCGGGAGCTGTACCCCCTGGGGAGGTCTCGTGTGACACATCAAGCCAGTCAGGTTTTCAGGATATTCACAATGAATGTGCATGAGATAGGTCTGTATGCTCTACCTCCATTGTATGCAAATCTGTCCCATGCATATTCATTGTAGGTATACCCACAGAGAACTGGGTTGAGAACCCCCTGCTTGTCATAGCCATGGCTCTGACATTATGAGCCTTGACATGTCAGTAGCCCACTTGAGGTCAGCCTCCATCAAGTAGATTTTCAGGGCTGTGACATCTTTTGTTTACTCATTCACATCTCACTATTGCCTCCAGACACAACAGCCAGTTTAGTCAGACAGTTCTGCAGAATTTGTTTGGTGTGTAGACTCCAACTTCACCCTCCTAGGCCCAGTTTTGTTCTGTTCCAGGCTGCACCCTCCACAACTAGATTGTATATAGTTTAAGGTTGATTGGCTTCAAGGCCTTGATGTTTCTGGTCCTTATTGTCCTTGCATTGTTGTTGTCAGTGAGCCTGGTAGATAGGGATTCCCAGAAGTGAGAATACTTACCTGCTGTCCTTGGAGAACATCTGCTACAGGTGAGTAACTTCACTTTCTCAGAGGACAAGCAGGCCATTGGTATTCTCATATTTATTTATTGGGATTTATTCACTGCCTTAGATGAATCTCTTCATAAAGGCGGTTAATAAATCAGAATAAATAAATATACCCTACCACCTCCCCCAGGACTTGTATTCCTTCAGCTATTTTATTCTACTGAGGCACCTGGACACTGCTAGAACTTTCTATTTGCTTTATATGCTAGGTAGTGTCCACCCCCTACTCGACTGGATGATGCCACTCAGATGTGAGAATACATGGCCTGCTGTCCTTGGAGAACACTTGCTACAGGGGAGTAACTTTGCTTCAAAGCCTGTCCACGATATCCCTTTCAAACCACTTTTAAATATTAATATTGTGAACTGCTTTAATACATTGGTTGTGCAGAATGGTATGTAAAATTAATAAACCATAAGAATAGCCAGATTCAAAGGTCTCTATTCTATCCTATCCTCATCCTTCTCGATCTATCTGCTGCTTTTGACACTCCTCTCTCTCTTTCTCTGCACGTATCCAACAGACTGCTAAAACTTGTTGTTTCTTTCTCTATAATATCACCAAAATGTGTCCTTTCCTTTCTGAGCACACTACCAGAACCTTTATCCACATTGTTTATCACCTCTTACTTAGACTATTGCAACTTGCTTCTCACGGGTCTCCCACTTAGCCATCTCCCTGCTCTTCAATCTGTTCAAAATTCAGCTGCACTACTTTTTCCATCAGTGTCTCTATGCTCATATTAGCCCTCTCCTCAGGTCACTTCATTGGCTCCATATACATTTCTGCATACAGTTCAAACTCCTCTTATTGGCTTACAAGTGCATTCACTCTGCAGCTCCTCAGTACATCTCTCCCTATACTCTTCCCCGGGAACTCTGTTCACGAGGTACATTTCTCTTATCTGCACCCTTCTCCCCCACTGCTAAATCCAGACTCCTTTCTTTTTATCTTGCTGCACCATATGCCTCAACTAGACTTCCTGAGCCGGTACATCAAGCTCCATCTCTGGCCATCTTCAAATCTAGGCTAAAAGCCAACATTTTTGATGATGCTTTTAACTCCTAACCCTTACTCACTTGTTCAGTACCCATGTTTTATCATTCCCACCATAGTAATTACCTTTTCTCTTATTTGTCCTGTTTGTCTGTCTTAATTAGATTGCAAACTCTGTCAAGCAGGGACTGTCTCTTTTTGACCTGTGTACAACGCTGCGTGCATCTAGTAGTGCTATAGAAATGAGGATTAGTAATAGTAATGCAATTTTTTTTAATGTTAACTACGATTAGATTTTTGTTTTGATCATGGCCAAAATTTTTGACTCCTGTCTGTTGCCCAGCATTGCTTTCTCTCCCCTGCCTATCCTATTTCACATTGGCATAACATAGTAAAAACATAGTAACATAGTAGATGACGGCAGAAAAAGACCTGCACGGTCCATCCAGTCTGCCCAACAAGACAACTCATGTGTGCTACTTTTGTGTATACCCTACTTTGATTTGTACCTGTGCTCTTCAGGGCACAGACCGTATAAGTCTGCCCAGCACTATCCCCGCCTCCCACCACCGGCTCTGGCACAGACCGTATAAGTCTGCCCAGCGCTATCCCTGCCTCCCAACCTCCAGTCCCGCCTCCCACCACTGGCTCTGGCACAGACCATATAAGTCTGCCCAGCGCTATCCCTGCCTCCCAACCTCCAGTCCCGCCTCCCACCACTGGCTCTGGCACAGACCATATAAGTCTGCCCCGCACTATCCCCGCCTCCCAACCTCCAGCCCCGCCTCCCACTAGCGGCTCTGCTATCCAATCTCGGTTAAGCTCCTGAGGATCCTTTCCTTCTGAACAGGATTCCTTTATGTTTATCCCACGCATGTTTGAATTCCGTTACCGTTTTTCCTCTCCACCACCTCCCGCGGGAGGGCATTCCAAGCATCCACCACTCTCTCCGTGAAGAAATACTTCCTGACATTTTTCTTGAGTCTGCCCCCCTTCAATCTCATTTCATGTCCTCTCGTTCTACCGCCTTCATATCTCCGGAAAAGGTTCGTTTGTGGGTTAATACCTTTCAAATATTTGAACGTCTGTATCATATCACCCCTGTTTCTCCTTTCCTCCAGGGTATACATGTTCAGGTCAGCAAGTCTCTCCTCAGACGTCTTGTTACGCAAATCCCATACCATTCTCGTAGCTTTTCTTTGCACCGCTTCGATTCTTTTTACATCCTTAGCAAGATACGGCCTCCAAAACTGAACACGATACTCTAGATGGGGTCTCACCAATGACTTATATAGGGGCATCAACACTCCCTTTCTTCTGCTGGTCACACCTCTCTCTATACAGCCCAACAACCTTCTAGATACAGCCACCGCCTTGTCACACTGTTTCGTCGCCTTCAAATCCTCAGATACTATCACCCCAAGGTCCCTCTCCCCTTCCGTACCTATCAGACTCTCGCCACCTAACACATACGTCTCCCGTGGATTTCTATTTCCTAAGTGCATCACTTTGCATTTCTTCGCATTGAATTTTAATTGCCAGACCTTAGACCATTGTTCTAGCTTCTTCAGATCCTTTTTCATGTTTTCCACTCCCTTCCGGGGTGTCCACTCTGTTACAGATCTTAGTATCATCCGCAAATAGGCAAACTTTACCTTCTAACCCTTAGGCAAGGTCACTCACAAATATATTGAACAGAATCGGCCCCAGCACCGATCCTTGAGGCACTCCACTCCTCACCTTTCCCTCCTCCGAGCTAACTCCATTCACCACCACCCTCTGGCGTCTGTCCATCAACCAGTTCCTAATCCAGTTCACCACTTTAGGTCCTATATTCAGCCCATCCAGTTTATTTAAAAGCCTCCTGTGGGGAACCGTGTCAAAAGATTTGCTGAAATCTAAGTAGATTACGTCCATAGCTCGTCCCTGATTCAATTCTCCTGTCACCCAATCAAAAAACTCAATGAGATTCGTTTGGCACGATTTTCCTTTGGTAAAACCATGTTGTCTCGGATCTTGCAACTTATTGGCTTCCAGGAAATTCACTATCCTTTCCTTCAGCATCGCTTCCATTACTTTTCCAATAACCGAAGTGAGGCTTACCAGCCTGTAGTTTCCAGCTGCTTCCCTATCACCACTTTTGTGAAGAGGGACCACCTCCGCCATTCTCCAATCCCTCGGAGCATCTCCCGTCTCCAAGGATTTATTAAACAAATCTTTTAAGAGGGAAAGCATCAGTTGCAAGTAGCATGTGGGAATCGCAGCCAGAGACCCTATGAAGAGCCAGAAAAATGTTAAGATAAATTTGTGGGGGGGAGGGAGGTCAGCAGTAGGAGAGCAGAGAAATAGGTGTCTGTGTGACAGGGTTAACAGGTAAGTAGTAGAAGGGGAGCTGAAGAAGAAGAATGTAGCAGGAAAGGATAAAGGTAGGTACCTGCATGGAGGAGAAGGGGGAGCTGTGGGAAGGAAAATGTGTGTTTGCAACTTTTCATTATACTCAGCAGGTTTAAAAATTTTCCATGCAGTCAGAATTTCAGTACCAAGCCATCCAGTCCAGAGGTTTGACTAATCATGTGATGAAAAATTTTAATACAATTTAATTTTGATTAAAATTTGTAATCGTTGCCAACCTTTAATTGAATAGCATGTTGTAAAGGATAATCAGCCACGCTGAGCATTTGTTCAAAAGGAAGTTTGGGTCAACATTGAAAAAAAATTGAAAAGCATGTGTCCAAAATACATCCCATGATTAATCACAATTAACATTTTTAATTGTGCAATTAATTACGATTTAAAATTTGGTGCCCACCCTTAGTGTAAGTCCTAGATTGAATAAAAATTGTCTCCTGTAGTAAACTATCTAGCTAATCCAGGCACAAGAAAATACAGATTAATATTGTCCCCTGTATTATCGAGACCAACTGAAAAAAGTTTGCCTTCTAAATTTATCCTGATCATGAATTTCTTCCATGATAAAGTTAGTTTTAGACCTGACCATTTCTTAAGTTGCTCACTACTTCTTCCCCTCAGAGGCTTCCCTAAAATACTTGGACTTGCATCATGGAACTGTTGCCACTGGACATATGATCCAGAGTATGTTGCATACCATACTTTGTTATATCAGCAAAGCTTTTTAAGCTGTACTGAGGAGTGGAAATCTGGCTGTGTTCTGAGTTACTTCATGTCCAATCCAGAATTCTGGCAGCAGTCTGCGTTTAGAAACTGAAGCCTTATTTTGATTTGGTTGATTGTGAGCTGCTTGAAACATCCTGTAAAGATTTTTAAAAATTCAGTTTGGATGAGGCCTTAATTGTTTTGAGTGTACTATGCTAGAAAACAACAAATTGCCAGCAGTCTTCTGGTGAGGAAGTAAAGAGGAGACACAAGTCTGTTCCCGGGAATCTGTTATTGTATGACTTTCCCAAATTCACATTTTAATGTTGCTTGTTATCCCATTGTTTCAAACATCTACAGGACAAACTTTAATTTCCTGTCCTTTCTGGGTAACTTAAATGTCACTAATAGTGTAGTTTATCACTGATTATATTGATAGGAAATACATTTATGTGAGCATTAATAATAGCTATGTGGCAACATTTGTTTGTGTGCTGAGATTAAGCACAAGTTTCGGTGATGTCTTCTAGACTGTAATTAGTTTCCTGTACTGATCTTGTCTAATTGGTTTAATAGGATAGGGCAGTGATAGACTCTTATATTATGCTGCCTTTAAAGTAGACCTTGCACCACCAGGTAAGATGACTAGTTAACAAAAACTGTTAATGCTACCTTAGTGAGTCAAGATGTATACTGCAAACTGTCAGCATAAAAATAGCTGTGATTAAAGGATCAAATGAACTCAGGTTTGAAGGTAAAGAGTCATGGCCAAGGAAAAAGCCTTGGCATTTACAGTAGCAGGAGTTGTTTGTGGGTGGAAAAGCACACATCAGAAACAAATGAGGGAAATTAGGTAAAAGGAAGAAATCAGGGGTGCCACCTTGAGTATAGACTGTTAGACTTCAACAGTCTATACTCAAGGTGGCACCCCTAATTTCTTCCTTACATAGTGGATTTTTTTTTAATTTATGCATTTTAAGAATAATACACAAGATAACTCTTGTATCAGAAATGCAGAACATACTATGTCATAAAAATAGCAAATAATATAAAAAAAATTACTTTTTAGACCACAGTTATGTAGAGGAGGAGATGCTTGAAATTAAGTAGGAGACTCAAAAGAAGAACAAATTTAGGGCCCTGTTTACTAAACAGCATTATAGGCGCGTTAACGTTTTTAATGTGCGTTAACCATATATGCGCCTACAATATCCCTCTAGGCGCCTACGTGGCTAGCGCGCATGCTAAGTGTAGGTGCGCCAAAAACACGCACCTTAGTGAACAGGGTCCTTACTAAGGAAAAGGCTTAACAGGTTATCCCTTAAGTTTAATTACACTAAATGCAAACAAAGATTATATCATATTCATTTCTTCAGATTCAGGAATTATCTCAACTGTTTTGGGGTAAAGACATATTTTGCCTGTCCATATCTGATCCTATATTTACAAGGATAGGCTAATAAAAATAGCTCCTAAATCTTTCACTTCTTGCCTCATAGTGAGAAAAGCCTTTCTACGTTCCTGTGTTACCTTCGTCACATCAGGAAACATCCACATTTTATAACAAAAAATAGATGTTACAACAGGTTCAAATACTAGTGACACTAATAGTCATTCTCTGGGTATTTCACTAACAGTTTCTGCAAGAATAGCTAAGATATTATTCAAATGTAGAGATTGTTCAAGAACTGACTCATGACCCATGCCACCTTGTATGTATATATATATATATATATATATATATATTTTTTTTTTTTTTTTAAAGAAACTGGCAAACAGAAGATCTTGTTTATAGGAGGCAAAGCATCTGAGGAAACTTCGACATTCATTAAATATTTTTTGAAGAGATCCAAAGGTCTCATGGTCGCCAACTGGGAAAGTTCAAGATGCGCAAATTAAATCTCCTATTTTGATTTTCTAACTGTTCTAATTTTACGTTGCATCATCAGTCTATCCACCATTGCAGAAGCCTTAAATTCCTGTCAACCTTTAACTTCTAAATTTGATTAGTTTGACCAGATAAGTCCAACTTCAACTTCTCAAAATTGTTACTCCTGTTATCAACTTTGGAGCCCAGTGATGTTACCTCTGTAGTTGTCTTCATTAGTATTTCACCAAATTCCTGAATGGATTTCCAAATACGATCCAAAGAATCTGCTGTGGAAGCCCCTAATTCGGCTGTCATATTTCTCTGCGGCCTAGTTTCCGGTGAACCATCCCCACGAGACGCCACCAAAGCCAAACTCATGACAAAAGATGTATCTTCCGGAATCACCAGTCTGTCTGTTGGACACGGCGGTATGTTTGCAGCTGGGGGAGATAAAAGATATTTCATGCTCCAAAAAATAGGATGCTCCTCTTTCTTCTCTTAACGTGGAGCCTCCGCTCCCAGCACTGTTCCTTGAGGGCACAACTGCATAGCTGTCGATTCACTGCTGGTTAGAGGGCGCCTCAACGGCTGGTAAGGACACAACTTTGAAGACCCCCTTCCTTTTAGTATGAGGCATAGTGTGAGAGTAGTAAAATTCAAGGAAATCCACAGAAAAGGCACTCTGACGCACATTGCAGTGAAAGCCTAATGTCATCTTGGACTCCTCTCCCCTAATACGTAGTGGATCTTTTGCCATAAAATACTGCCTGCTAGTTTTGTTAAACTTTCATTAAGATTTCCATTGCAAAGAAGAAACCATTATTTGACTGAGTTTAATTTAGAATACTTGAACTTCTTACTTACTTACAAAAGTATATTAGAGGACTTCCTAGCTGAGGTATGAGTAAGAGATCTTTATAAAAGCAGATATGATTAGTATATAGTGGAAGCCTTTGCATTTTTCTCTGGTAGACAGCAGGACCACTGTCAGCAGGGAAGTAAAGATCATAGGGAAAATAATTGGCAATGTTATTTAATGGGTAAAATGGTGTTTTACCTGCTGAAGTGGGATTTTATAAAATTGCACATAAAGGGTATGTGTGTAATGGCTTTTCATGTCTTCCTTTGCTTATTGTAGACTAAGGAGTTCTGGGGCAGACTTTGGAACTTCACACCCGTTTCTGGATTTTCAAAAGTATGTTTGTATTTTAATTTGAAGACTTTGTACAAATAAAGAGGTATGAATGTGTGCAGGTACTTTTATCTGGGGTAATTTTTTAAATGAATGAATTCATGGACTTTTTTTTATTTTGAAAACCCTGCAGTGTCTGCAGAGTGTGTGTTAATAAGCCTGCCCTGGGGTTGTTTCCATAATGTCCTGTGCAGAAACCAGATAGAAACAGTGAAAACTATCGTTGGAGCAAGAGAGGGAGAAACCCCTTTCTCTAGCACTTTACCCCCACCCCGTCTCAACCTTCTGCATAAAGTAGCAATTATAGTTCAGAGTCTTGTAGTCCCAGTACTTGTTTCAGTCTGTGGTCTGCATCAACAGAAAAAAACACTGTAAACATATCAGACGTGCTGGTGGTGAATTTGTGACACAAACAAAATGGTCTTGATTTCAAACTACAGGGAGCTTGTGCACTGAACAGTTAGTGGCAGTTCTGCTGCTCCCTTACTTTCACAATAGAAATGGGGTTTTCTTAAGGGCAGCACCTAATGCATGGGGTATCTTTTGTTATGGACTCTGCTCACTTTTAGTTTCATCAGTGCCATACAAAACTTCTCTTCTGTAAATGTGGCATTGCTAATTGTAAACAAACCTTTTCCAAGGAAGGGGAAGCGGTAGACCTTTAGAACATAAATTGAGGTTGCATGAGGCCAACTCTGGAGTAACATCAGGAAGTACTTCATGGAGATGTTGGTAGATACCTGGAATGTCCTCCCGAGGGAGGTAGTGAAGTTGAAAATAGTAACAGAATTCAAAAATATGTGGCATAAACACTAAGAAATCCTGTATTCAAAGAGAATGGAACTAAACAAACTTAGCAGTGGTTAAATGGAAACTCCAGTAATTGGGAAGCAAAGCCAGTACTGGGCAGACTTCTGTAGTCTCTGCCCTGATCATGGCTGGACAGATCTGGATGGGCTGGCATGGGGCTTTGATGGCAGCATCAGTAGTTGGGGAACAAGGCCAGTACTGGGCAGACTTCTAAGATCTGTGCTCTGAAAATGGCAAGGCAAGATCAAGTATGCATATGTAATATTGCATATGCTGTGAGTTTATTTTGCTGAGCAGATTGGATGGACCGTGTAGGTCTTTATCTGCCATCGTCTACTGTGTTATATCTTATTTCTATAACACAACTAGGTGTACGCATTGCTGTACTTGTAAGAGACGATCCCTTTTTGACAGAGCTTACAGTTTATTTCAGATAAACAGGATGATAAGCAATTATGATCAGAATGATTAAAGCCATGGATATTGAACAGGTGAATAAGGGGTTGAAAGTTAAGGTGGGCTTTTATTTAAATAAGGTCGAAGACTGAGCATAACATACCAACTGAGGAAGTCTATTCCAGGTGCACAGTGCAGCAAAATGGAAGAAACAAGAGTCTGGAGTTGGTGGTGGATTAGAAAGGTTCAGGTAAGAGTGAATTACCTGATGAATAGAGTCCTTGAGAGGGATAAGAGGAAAGATAAGCTGCAGAATGAGTGCACTTGTCAGTCAGTAAGAGGCGTTTGAACTGTATATAGAAATGAATAGGGAGCCAATGAATTGACATCAGTAGACAGGTTGAGGTTATGAGAATGTAGTAACACTGGTGGAAGATTGTCATGTAGCAGAATTTTGAACAGATTGAAGGGCAGGTAGATGACTTAGTGGGAGACCTGTGAGAAGCAAGTTGCAGTAATCTAAGCGGGAAGAGGATGAGAGTATGGATAAAGGTTTTGGTAGTGTTCATAAAGGAAGGGTATGAATTTGGGTGATATCGATAGAGAAATGACAGGTTTTAGCAGTCTGTTGGATAATACAGAGAAAGAGAGGAGTCAAAGATGACCCCAAGGTTATAAGCTCAGGATTGCGGGAGGATGAGTGTTATCCATGAAAATAGAAAATGGGGGAAAGCTAAGAAGTTCAGTCTTGGCCATGTTCAGCTTCAGATGATGTTGAGGCCTCCAGGCAACAGTCAGTCAAACAGGCTGAGACTTGGGCCTGGACTCTGTTGTGGAGAGGTAAATCTGGGAGTCATGAGCATAAAGATAATACTGAACATCATGGGAGAAGATCAAAGCACCAAGGGAATAGAGAAAAGAGGTTGTGAAGGCCGCACCCTGAGATATACCAACTAATAGTGGGATATTAATGGAGGAAGATCCAACAAAGCTTACACCAAAAGTACAATGAGTGAAAGGAGGTGAAAAACCAAGGCAGAAGAGAACCCCAAAATTGCGCATGGACAGTGTATCAAATGGTAGGTGGTGATCAACAGCATCAGAAACAGCAGAGAGGTCAAGAAGGACGAGGATTGAATTAAAAAACTTTGGATTCTCGACATTGCTCATGCCACTTATTTATGGTCCTTTTGAACCCTTTCAATGAATGTGGTACAGAAATATTCAGTATTTCTCCATTTTTTAAAAGTTGCCTTTCAAACTTTCCTGCATTTCATCTCTGTTTCAGCTCTACCCTATCCTTGACTGCAGATAAGTTTTGTCACTTCTACTTTACTGCCTTCCCTTTGTATCTGTGCTGTCCTATATTCCCTGGTTTTGTAAGTCTCTTCAGATAGATTTAGAGGGGCATAATCGAACGGGGTGCCCAAGTTTCATGAGGGTGTCCTCGCAGGACGGCCCCGTAAAGGGCGGGGCAACCCGTATTATCAAAACAAGATGGGTGTCCATCTTTTGTTTCGATAATATGGTTGGGGACGCCCAAATAATGAAATTTAGGTCAACCTTAGAGATGGTCGTCCCCGGTTTTCGGCGATAATGGAAACCGAGGACGCCTATCTCAAAAACGACCAAATCCAAGATATTTGGTCTTGGGAGGAGCCAGCATTCGTACTGCACTGGTCCCCCTGACATGCCAGGACACCAACCGGGCACCCTAGGGGGTACTGCAGTGGACTTCAGAAAAAGGTCCCAGGTGCATAGCTCCCTTACCTTGGGTGCTGAGCCCCCAAACCCCCCCCCCCCAAAACCCACTCCCCACAACTGAACACCACTACCATAGCCCTTAGGGATGAAGGGGGGCACCTACATGTGGGTACAGTGGGTTTCTGTTGGGTTTTGGAGGGCTCACATTTACCAACACATGTGTAACAGGTAAGGGGGGGGATGGGCCTGGGTCCGCCTGCCTGAAGTACACTGCACGAACTACAACTGCTCCAGGTACCTGCATACTGCTATGATGGACCTGAGTATGGCATTTGAGGCTGGCATAGAGGCTGGCAAAAAAGTATTTTTAAAGATTTTTTTTTGAGAGTGGGAGGGGGGTTAGTGACCACTGGGGGAGTAAGGGGAGATGATCCCTGATTTCCTCTGGTGGTCATCTGGTCAGTTCAGGCACCTTTTTGATGCTTGGTCGTGAGAAAAAATGGACCAAGTAAAGTCGCCCAAGTGTTCGTCAGGGACGCCCTTCTTTTTTCCATTATCGGCCAAGGACGCCCATCTCCTAAGCATGCCCCAGTCCCGCCTTCGCTACACTGCCGCCACACTCCCCTGAACTTTGGTCGTCCCCGCGACGGAAAGCAGTTGATGGCGCCCAAAATCGTCTTTCGATTATGCCGATTTGGGCGACCTTGCGAGAAGGGCGCCCAATTTGTGTCGGAAGATGGGCGCCCTTCTCTTTCGAAAATTCACCTGTTAGCCTCTCTAGCATTCAAGGGAAATTTGAAAATCATTTTGCCATTACCTTGTCAGCAACCTCTCTTAAAAACCATAGTTTTTTTTCTCTCTGTCTTGCTAATATAAAGAAGTATTGTTCTTACCTAGATGTTCCCAACTTCCCATCTTTTCGCTAAGATAAGCAAATTGCTATTTCTGATTCATCCCTACATTTCCTTGTATCTTATACCATCAGTGGGAACTTCTGAAATATTCTTTGTGACCGAATTAAGTTCCTTCAGTTTCAGACTATGAAGCCATTGTTTCTAAAGATGTTTTTTCTGTTATAGAAGTTTTGTTACTCTCTGCCCCACTTAAAATGCTAATGATTAGTATATGCTCCTTTGATAATGTTTAGTGATGATAACCATTCTTCAGGTGACAATATATTTTGATTTTATCTTTCAAACTGCTGTGGTAAATAACACCATACAGTGTTTTGAGAGAAGCTGCTAGAAGGTGAAATCTGTTTTGGATTGTGCTTATTTAAACTTGCATTTTAAATCAAAAGCAGCATGAGGTCTTAGGAATTATTCAGAGCAGGGAACATTAGGCATTAACAATCCAATGTTGGCATTGAGTACAAAGCATACTCATTGTCAGATTTATCTTGCTGCAAACTGCAATTCTTGCTTTTTCTTGGCTGATAAATTTAAAACTCATCATGTAATGGTCTATGAATCATTAATATTCAAATGCATGCTGGAAATCTATATTTGTAGAAAGGGAAATGGGACTTGATATACCACCTTTCTGAGGTTTTTGCTACTACATTCAAAGCGGTTTACATATATTCAGATACTTATTTTGTACCGGGGCAATGGAGGGTTAAGTGACTTGCCCAGAGTCACAAGGAGCTGCATTGGGAATTGAACTCAGTTCCCTAGGATCAAAGTCCACTGCACTAACCACTAGGCTACTTCTATTATTATTATTAGGGTTGATGCAAAAGAAAGGCACACCCTGCTGTAAATTTTTTCACATGTCACTAGTGGGCTTATTTTCAAAACAGAAAAACATCTAAAAAGTGGCATAAATCAGCATTTGGACTTTTTCCTCACAAAAACGTCCAAATCAGTATTTTGGAAACCTATTTTTAGATGTTTTTCTTTGAATTCGGTCAGAAGTGCGTCCAAATCTCAAAAGGGCATGTTCAGGGTGGGACTTGGGCGTTCCTGAGACTTAGATGTTTTTCAGCCCTAATGGAAGAAAACAAAAATGTCCAGGACTAAAACAGACGTTTTGATCTAGACCTGTTTTTATAATGAATAATACACAAAAAGGTGCCCTAAATAACCAAATGGCACTGGAGGGGGAATCAGGGATGACCTCCCCTTATTCCCTTAGTGGTCACTAACCTCCTCCTTACTTGCCAACCTCAGATGTTATACTCAGGTCCATTAGAACAGCATGCTGGTCCCTGGAGTAGTCTAGTGGTGGGTGCAGTGCACTGCAGACAGGTGGACCCAGGCTTCTACCTCCCCCTACCTATTACACTTGTGGAGGAAACTGTGAGCCCTCCAAAACTCACCAGAAACCCACTGTACCCACATATAGGTGCCCCCTTCACCCATAAGGGCTATGGTAGTTGATGCACAGTTGGGGGTAGCGGGTTGGACTTAGACGTCATATCAAAAATGCCCCTCTAAGGCTTGTTCTTCCTTACTTAAGGTCCTGTTTACTAAGGTGTGCTAGCAATTTTAGTGCGCGCTAAAAATTAGCGCACGCTAATGTTAGAGACACCCATATGTGGTGTCTTAGCGCATGCTAAAAACATTAGCTCGCTTACAGCACGGCTTAGTTAAACAGGGCCCTTAGAGAGAATACAGGTGAAAACCAAGTGTCCCTTCTTCAGCGGGCTAGGAATAACAAATATTCACAAACCTTTACACATGCTGATGATCATTTTTGGGCTAATGAGCATATTTTGGCTAGCCTGAAAAACAGATGTGTCTGAAGAATAGAGTTTCTGGAGCTTGAAGCTAGCAGACCATACTAAATTGATTTTCATTTTTACGGTGAGCTTGTGCGGATCTCCGTTTTTTCCATATGGTTCACTTATTCTTGTTGCTCTTTGGTGCCTGATATGCAATAAAGGCTCCAAATTTGGTAGCCAAAACATCTGCACCATAGGAGAAATCTGCTTACTGTCTAAAGGGTAGTTTTTAAGATCTTTTACATTTAAAGATCTACATGTAAATGTTAGCTCAGTGCTTATCAATCCTTTTATAGTTGTGACCCCATTATTGTGGCCAAATAAAATTGTATGGCACAATCTCCTTCTCCTTCCCCCCCCCCCCCCCCCCCCAATAGGAGCAGAGTAATGATGCACCTATGGAGAGTCCACACAAGTTTTGACTCAAAAAATGGGCTTTGTGACCACATTTGGGATCCTAACCCACAGTTTGGGAAGCTCTGTGTTAGCTAGTCTGATGAAAATGGAGCAATTGTAGCTCAGGGCTACTATCACAATCTTTCTACTTATGTGTGTATCTTTTGATTTTAATTTTTCTGTGTATAAAGCTGTGATATGTGGTGGTTTTTCTGAGGATCTAATTTGTTTTTGTAGGATCGAAGCAGAATGTATGACAGCTTGAATATGCACTCTTTGGAAAACTCGTTGATTGATATTATGAGAGCAGAGCATGATCCTCTTAAAGGTGAGCAATATTTCCTTCAGAACTGTGCCTGCATTTGCTCTGTGCATTGAATTGTTTTGTGTGTTAGATTTCACTTCAGAATGGAAAATGAAGGGTTGTAATATGGCATTTTGGATTCTGAGAACCCTAACTATGGCCTTTGAAGACCAGGTCTGTGAATAGGGCTGGATTTTTTTTGTTTTAAGCAAGGGGAATGCTGGTTTATTTTTCTTTTTTTCTCATTTACCTATTTGACATTTAAAATTGTTTTTTTTTCTTCTTGTTCCTCTCCCTCTCTTTAGCCTCTGTTCTGTCCCCTGCCAGCAAGGGCTGCCTCTGGCTAGGGTAAGACATGCCAAATTTAAAGCCCTCTTACACTCAGCATTTTTCACTCTTCTGTGCCATGTCCAATCTACAGACTAGAATAAAGAAAACTGATGATATGTCACTTTTCGAACTCTAAATTTCTGCATCATGTGTGTTACACTCAATTTGGAAGTTGCACCAGGTTTCATTAGGACTCACCAAGAGTCCAAGCTCTCTGCTATAAGGCCATTAGCTGGCTATCAGGCCTAATCAGTGCTCTTCAGCTGGTTAAAGCTATGTAGCTTGGCCCACCACTATTCCAGTGGATAGGTCTTAAGCTAGAACACATATTAACTTGCAGGAAAAGCACGTCCTTGCGCAGCCAGTCATAGATTTTTAAACCTAGCTGGTATTTTTACAGCCTGAGTCCTAAAATCAGGCCTTCCACCCTTCCGGTGGGCATCCAGTGAGGGCCTCTTGCTGTAGTATAATTATACACTGATTAGCTACTTCAGTAACCACTTGTGGTTTACAAATTTAGGATACTAATCTGCACATTTCTATTTCTCTTCCTAAATTGGCTCACTGTATTCATTCTAGTGTCACAATAAGTTTTCTGGTTTATATTGCTAGCTGGCACAGGAGGTTTGGTTTTTTTTTCACTGTTCAGGCTTTTATCATTCCATTTAGGCCTTCTTTTCAATGTTAGTATATGTACTGCTGAAGTAAATGCATTTAGGCCATATTTTTAAGTTTTTATGGTCTTTTAACTTCTTGGAAGCTTTATTTATTTCATGGCATCTATTTCTCACCACATCAGAAGCAGATCAAGTGCAAACTGAAGATGGCCCCCTCCTGAGGTTTGCTACAAATATTTGGGGCAGAACACAATATTTCAGGCTGCAGTATTATATAAGGATGTCACTCCAGCCTATTTGGGTGGCGGAGCAGGTGAGGGGAAGAGGGGGTGGTGGTTGGGAAGCGAGGATAGGGGAGGGCAGACTTGTACGGTCTGTACCAGAGCCGGTGATGGGAGGCGGGACTGGTGGTTGGGAGGCGGGAAATTCTGCTGGGCAGACTTATATGGTCTGTGCCCTGAAAAGGACAGGTACAAATTCAAGGTAAGGTATACACATATGAGTTTGTCTTGGGCAGACTGGATGGACCATGCAGGTCTTTTTCTGCCGTCATCTACTATGTTACTATGTATTTGGCTCCTGACTTAACCCTTTTAAGAAAAAAAAATCTAGCCCTACAAAGGTGGTACCAAAGGCTCAGCCCTCAGGCCAGCAAGCCATATCAAGTGCTGAGGATGTGCCTAAGAGGCCCTCTCTCATGTTGGCCTCTTGATCTGAGGGTAGGCCTCAAAACTGAGACAAGTCAGATTTTCATCACTCAGACTGAAGCAAGTGCTATGAGCATATCAGCATGATGTATGAATAAAAGCTGTTCTAAAGCCATGTGACTCCAGGAGCAGGGAGATGCAGGATGCTGTCCAAAGCAGTAATGCCTGGAAGTGAGCTCAGCCCTTCATGATAAGGTGGTGGTATTGTGTCAATCTCCAGAGGGTCCAGTCAAGAGTTCTAAAGAGACATGGAATACACCAGTTCACTTGCTAGGCCAATCCCCAGTACTGGCATCAGCAATCTTGGAGAAGGAGTTAGCACTCAACATAATGGGTATGCTGAAGTTAAAGCACTGGTGAATTTGATGACTGCTAATGCATCAAGTGATTCATCTTTTGCTTAGACCTTGTTTGTGCTGTCCTCCCTGATTTGAAGCTGGTAGGGTTCAGGATGGGAGAAGCCTTGTCTGCTGCTTGGTGCCAGCTGGCCCATATACTCCTTTAGTTCAAGGAGTGCTTTCTCTGGCTTCCGTTCAGTACATGCTCACTGAATTCAAGCCTAAAGAATCCTTGGGTCATGCTTAATGTGTCATGGAAATAACTCTCCTGTCCTACTCTCAGGACCATCTCCTCTATAGGCAAAGAACAATCTCCCTCTGTAGGATTAGTAATAAGGTAGCCATTATGCACCTGGTCCATAGTATTAAAGGATTCAACAGGCTCCAGCTGCCACACCAGAGAATGCTTGTCTGAAAGGGATCAGAAACAAGAATCCAGACTTGATCGTGGAAGAGTGTTCTTAGGTCCTGGACCTTTCTGGGAAATAGCATTATTGGAATGATGTGCTTCAGTCCCACATATTATCTTATTACATTTGTATGATAGTTTTTGCACACCATCTTAATAGGGGTTCAGGAATTCAGTGCAGTGGGCTGAAAAGGAAGTACATGAAATCCATGACCCTTTTAAGAAAGGCTGAACTGAGGCCTGCATAAATAACATTGCAGTAATCTAGGCAGGATGCAACTAAGGCATAAAGGAGAGTGACACATACGTTTTTCATCTCGGCAGTTTTGATTTGCTGCACCCTTTGATTCCTAATTTGTTTAATCTGAACCATAATTTTGTGGATAGTTCATAATACTTGAGTGAAAGGAAGTGTAAACCAGAGCAAAGTGGCTTCTTTTGATTTGCAGTTCAGTTTTTCTGTTCTGTTTGTTTTGCATCCTGCCTTTCCAGCCAAAGATTGCTCAATGGATACACGTTTCTATTTATAAAGTATCGTCACTTAGGGCCTGTTTTACTAATGCATAATATGTGGTAATGAGTATTAGCATATGCTATGTACCACCACACCTATAGGATATAAAATAATCACGCGCTTCTCCTAGATATTACATTTGGTTTTAAACATTCTGATTTTAGAGTTCAAGTTCTGTTGTACTCACAAGAGCAGTCTCTTCGTCGAAGGACTTTGAAACAACTGATTCCAGCTTTTTGAGCATATCTCAGATATCTTTAAGGGTCACCATTATAGAATTTTCTTGATGGATCATCATTTCAGACACAACTTCCATGGTGGTTTTCCTTCAGAGTGTGGCCCCTCTCCAGGAGCGCTTTAAACAGCGACTTCCAAAGGTTGTGCACTTGTGCACACCCCCATCAACTCTGCCAGACGTGGTGGAGGACTGCCTACCAGAGGAGATACATATTGTTTCAGGCCCCAGTCCCTGATGATCTGTCATCAGGTATCACAGCAGGACCTACATCTCTAGTCTTCAGTACAGGGCAGCTGTTAATACATCTACCTGCTGCTGTGTTGGGATGAAGTCTTGGTCAGCGATAGGATGACCATGACAATCCTCTTCCTATAGAAAGTGTTATGAAAGAAGAAAAATGGAAAGGCAAGAAAAGGCAGCAGAGTATTAGATGCTGCTGATGGCATTCGTGCTACTGCCTTGACTGTTCCCACCCTTGTAGTGCTACCTTTTATGTAGGTAGGGATTTTGCTGTTTGAGTTTTGAGAGTTAGTGCTGTTTTCGTGTGGCAAGTTCTGCTATTTACATTACATTACAATCTGTTCTTGTATTCCGCTAATACCCAATGAGTTCAAAGTGGATCACAAACAAGAATTAGGTAAAACACCTAGGACCATACAAAGAATTTTAAAAACTTCTGCAAATAAAATCTAGATCTTTTTAGAAGTGACATATTCACAAAAAAAAGAGTAGTTTTATCATTTTCCTAAATAGCATAAAATTATACTCTGATCTTAAATTCTCTGATAATACATTCAAGCTTTAGCTGCCTGGTAACAAAAGAGAGAATTTAAAAAGTCTCTTTGATCTTATCTCTTTAGGATCTGATAAATGTAGTTGGTTCAGAGATCATAAAGAGTGTTTGTGGAAAACACATGAAATGTCAAGTGAATAATTCATATAGGCAGGAGCTATTCCTGGTCAAATCTTGAAAATCATACAGCATAATTTAAACAATACTCTGACCTCTTGGCAACCAGTGAAGCTGAACCTACAAAGGGATCACTTTATCAGATTTCCTACTTGAGTACATCAGTCTTAGTGCAACATTCTGCAGTTTTTAACTGAGCCTTTGTACATCTTGTATTCATAATGTTGCAGTAATCTAATTTAGATAAAATTAAGGTCTGCACAATCAATCTAGTGTTCCTGTGTTAAAAATTTTCTATCTAGTCTGTTTTCTCATTGTCTAGAAACAATTTCTTATTAGTTGATGTACATGTGATTCTAATGTTAGATTACAGTCTAAAATTACCCCCTTGTATTTTCAAGGTGGACTCTAATTTATAACTAATCTCAACAACAATGGAATCAATCTTATCTTTTGATCCTAACAGAAGTTTAGTTTTATCATTGTTTAGTTTTACTAATGTGTCTGACATCCATTTAGTAATTAATAAAATAGTGTTGAACCATAAGAACCACATTTACTAAGCCTAAAGAGACTGGAATTATGACAGTAATGTCATCAATTTGAAATATTAGACCCTTCAGATTCAAGTAGCCTTCCTAGAGAGGCCAACAGAATGTTAAATAAAATAGGTGACATTGGAGATCCCTGTGGCATACCAACTACCAGAGAAGGAACCATCCATTTTAACTTTATAATAAGATATCATCAGAAAGCCCTGAAACCAGGACAGCACTGTTGGTCAGACCAGTATCATTCAGTAGATGCAGCCGTAAAGCATGGTCCACTAGGTCGAAAGCACTTGGTAAATCAGATTATAAAACAAGTGCATGTTGACCTGTAGCCAGCAAAAGTCTAATTTCAGATAACAGTGCTCCAATTGCTGTCTCGGTGCTAAAACTACTTTGAAATCCCGATTGCGAACTATGTAGAATATCAAATTTGTCCAGATAATCCCTTAACTGTAGGGCAGTCAAACCTTCCATCAACTTTGCCAAAAAAGAAATAGACACAACCAGTCTGTACTCGGACACCAGTGAAGAAGACACTTTAAATCTTTTGACAATATGAGTAAGAATATCTCCCATAGATCCAGGAAACCTGCCCAGTACAAGTGAATCTCTTAGCTATTCAGTTAACCTTTGTTTAAAACTAAGAGGGGCAGTTTGCATAAAATATGTAGGACAGTGATCTAGGAGACAGCGGGATCTTGCAAATCTATTAAATTGTATTTCCATGTCTGACCAGCAGGTATCCTCTATAATTCCAGAGTACTGCAAATACTTGATATATAAGTATCGGGATTATACTGTTCTTTTTAAAAAAAAAATTATATTTATGAATAATTTTGCTTACATATCAAGCAATTACACTTGAAATTAGAAAATACAGAATAGATCACATCAGGCAATATAAGAGGAAAATATAATCACAAACCTTTAGTCCATAATAAAGGCAGGGCCAGCTAAGAAAAATTAGAAAAGGAACTAGGAAACTTCCCCTTTAATATAATATACCAAGAAAGACAGAAAAGGCTAACAAATTTCTTCAGCTGGAACGTGCTAAAGATCATACTGGTCTGATGCAAAATTACGTCTGTTCTGATCTGTTTTTTCCTGAAAGTAAGTTCCTAATTGTTCATCAGAAGGTGACATGTTCAGCTGTAGGTTCTGCATGTCTTTTGGCAAGGTTTGTCATGGTCACTGAGGTTGACAGAATTCAACTTTTTTGTATAGTGAATAGTAAGCAAAAACATGCAGATCAGACTAGCCAGCTGACTGTTTCAGAGATTACTTCAGCCAATACAGTATGGATTTCTTTTCATTTATAAATAAAACTAGTAAAAAAGGCCCGTTTGTTTTAAAGGAAACGGGCGCTAGCAAGGTTTTCCTCGGAATGTGTATGTTTGAGAGAGTGACTGTGTGAGTTTGTGTGTGTGTGTAACAGAGAGAGAGTGAGACTGGTTGCGAGTGTGTGTGTGTGTGAGAATGAGAGTATGTGCCAGGGTCCCCCTCCCTCCCAGTTCCAGAGGGGTCCCCCCCTCCCTTCCTCCCTTTTTCCCAGTTGCAGGGTCCCCCCTCCCTCCTTCCCTCCCAGTTGCAGGGTTTCTCTCTCTCCCTCCCAGTTGCAGGGTCTCCCTCCCTTCCTCCTTCCTTCCTTTTGTCCTCCACGTTTTAAGGCACTGTCTTTCCAGTTGAAACAGCTTTAGACTTGTTTCAGATGGAATAACAATTAAAAAACGACAATGTGAAGCAGCAGCTCCTAGGTTTGCTGGTTTTTGAGTGTATACGAATGACGGCTGCTTAGGGTAGTGGAAACAGAGATCAACCAATGGGCTTCCTTGCTTACAGTAGACTTGCTTTGCTCACTTCCACTCCTGTGTGTGAAACATCCTGCAGCATCTCATAGGTTTGCTTGCTTTGTGTTGAGTGAACGGGGATGACGGCTGCGCTAGATTCGGACCCGCTGCACTGAGCCCTCAACCACCTCCTCCACATTGTACAATCGCTGCAGCCGCTCGGTCGCTGTCCTCCGTCGTCTCCGACAGTCCGAATCCGGACTAGGAGAGGGAGGGCGTCGGCAGTTATTTGACAGCGGTTATTGTGGGTGGGTGGGTGGGTCGGGAGGTTGGCAGCCAGTGTCGAGTGATTCCTAGGAAGGGGCTGGAGACTTCACCATAGGCGCAGCCAATCAGTGGGATTCCTGGTGACTTCACCCGAGGCGCAGCCAATCAGTGGGATTCCTGATGTCATCATCTTCATCTACAGCACCTAGCAGACCACGGCGGAAGCCAGGGTCCCAGGCAGCGACGGAACGTTGGAGGTGAGAATTATTATATAGGACATTCTGTATGTTTGTGGTGTCATATACATATGTATGTATATATATATGTATATGACCACACACATACAGAATGTTTTATTTATAAATGAAAAGAAATCCATACTACATTGGCTGAAGTAATCTCTGAAACAGCTGGCTAGTCTGATCTACGTGATATATATATATATATATATATATATATATATATATATATATATATATATGTATATATATATATATATATATATATATATATATTTGAACCGGCCACCTCTGAATTGCAAGACCGGTGCTCTAACCACTAGGCCACTCCAAAAAAATATATATATATATATTTTTTAATTATTTTTTGGAGTGGCCTAGTGGTTAGAGCACCGGTCTGGCAATCCAGAGGTGGCCGGTTCAAATCCCACTGCTGCTGCTTGTGATCTTGGGCAAGTCACTTAACCCTCCATTGCCTCAGGTACAATGTTAGATTGTGAGCTCTCCAGGGACAGAGAAATACCCAGTGTACCTGAATGTAACTCACCTTGAGCAACTACTGAAAAAGGTGTGAGCAAATCTAAAAAAAAAAAGTGAAAGCATGGTGTTTACATAGAAAAATGTAGGCAGATAAAGACCATATGGCCTATGCAGGCTGCCTTTCCTTGACATCTACTCTCTCTTTCACTCCCTCAGAGATCCTATGTACTTGTCCCAAGCTCTCAAATTCAGATACTGTTTTTGTCTCCAGTTCCACCGAGAGGCCGTTCCATGAATTCATCACCCTCTCCATGAAGAAATATTTCCTCGGGTTATTTCTGAGTCTGACCCCTTCCACCTTCATCCTGTGCCCCTCATTCCAGAGCGTCCTTTCAATTGAAAGAGACTGTCATACTGAGATCTTTAAATCTGTCCCCATACACTTTATGATGACCACTGACCATTTTAGTAATCCTCCCTCTGAACCGACTCCATCCTATTTATATTCCAGATTGTACACAACATTCAAAATGAGGTCTCACCAGAGCCTTATAAAGAGGCATTATCACCTTCTTTTTCCTACTAGCTATTCCTCTCCCTATGCATCCAAGCATCCTTCTACCTTTCGCTGTCACCTCTTCTACATGTTTTGCTACCTTAAAGATCATCACAGACGATCACACTCAAGTTCCACTCCTCTCATGCACAAAGGTTCTTCACCCCCTAAACTGTACTGTTCCCTTGGGTTTTTGCAGCGCAAATGTATGATACTGCATTTTTTTAGCATTGAATCTTAGCTGCCAAATTCCATACCATTCCTCTAGGTTTGCTAAATCCTTCCTCCTGTTATCCACACCATCAGGGGTGTCTACCCTATTGCAGATTTTGGTATCATTTGCTAAGAGGCAAACCTTATCCAACAGCCCTGCTGCAACATCGCTTACAAAAATGTTAAGAACCGAACCTTTCAGTACACCACTGGTAACATCCTGTTCAATGATATACTTTTTATAGTATTATTAGAGAGGGTGATAAAAGTAATTATGATTTAAAAAATAAACCTTAAGACTTTTTGAAGAATATACAACATAACTCTTGCTCAAGAAATCCAGGCATGTATAGCATAGAAAAACACCTTCAAAGTAATCAAATAATAGGCAAATACAAATCTTTGATGTCGCTATGACCTTCAATGACTGCAGAGGGGAAGGGCATTGAAAAAGGAAAAGAAAGTTCAGAAAAGCAAAGCAGTAATCCAAAGTGTTAGGAAATAAAAGTCCACCACAATTTTCAAATAAATTACTGTTATTAAGAAAAATCATCTATGGCAAATTCTGAAACTGCATGCTATCAATTGTTGCAACTGTATTAGGTCATAAAAATATATATTTATGTGCTTGCCATTTTAGTACACATAAACAAGGAAAGCGCAACACAGAGGTTGCACCCATAGAAATTACTATGTGCGTCTTTACCAGGAAGGCCTAATGCTTTTCTTGGGAGGCACAAAAGAAATATATGAGAAAAACAGAGAAATTGCAAAGCCTAGAAAGTTCTAATTTAAAACATTTGAGTCGAAATCTTATGATTCCTGGGCAAAAGGGCATATCCGTGGGAGAAACATGATTGTTTGTGAAACTTTTGAAAACCTCAAATTCAGTAGTTGAGTAAAATTTTCAGATACTTCCAATTTCTACAGATAACTTTGATTTTTAATAATGATGGCATTACAGTACAATTTGTTTTATATTCTTTAATTTGGTATCAATTGCCAAATGGTATCAAAGCGGTATACAAAAAAAGCTCAAGGGGCAAAAAGGAGAGAAAAAAATTCACTTGTCCGTTATTCCAAACTAGCTAGTCTTGAAGCAAGATTTATTTATTTCTGTTTCACTGCTCCTATATATTCATTAGCCTGAATTGACTGATACAGAATCATCTGTAGGAGAAGCCAGTGATACTTCCATGTTAACTTTTCCAGTCCAGATTACATCTAAGGTTATTGCAGAGGGCTTAAATTTATGTATAGAGAGAAATTCCCTAAGGAAGACTTAGCAAGTCCTAACAATTCCATGTGGTCTCGGATAAAAGAGACATTAGTATTCCCCCTACTGGGGCACAGACCTTCACTCTGTTGGGTTCCTTGTGCCACTGATGAGGAATCTATTGGAAGGTCAAACTTTACTGCTCTTTCCAAGTGATGCCTGCACCAGTAGTCCAGTTCCAGTTCTTGCCAATTTCTTCCAGGTTCAACTGCTGCACCACCAGTTCTTTGCAACTCCCTGGCCTAGGATATGGAGGGCAAAGCTTGGGAATAAGTGAGATGTTATCACTGCTGAAAGAAGATGCACTGAGATCAAGTCACTGTTGGCCTGAGTCAACTTCTCCAGAACTACCAACAGAGGAGGTAGCTGCAAAGTGGAAATGCTCACTTGTAGGCGAGACTCCTGAAGGGTTGAGGTAGAGGTAAATCTCACCCAGCTCTTGTGTTTCCCCATAAGAACACAGAATGCTGCTGGACTTCCCTGCTGGGTCCCCTGCTCTGTCGATCATGATTACATTTAATTATCAGAATTTCTGTGAGGGGGTTGTTGCACTGTGGGGCCTGAAAGTCAATTGAGGGTGGGGATGCAAGGCGGAAAGCTTGCCTAGGATGTTTAATACCTTTATAGTGATCCTCTTCTCAGCCCCCACCCCACCCCAATGGTCAAATCGATTTGTAGTATTATATTTGCAAACATTATATGCTTTTCCTAAGCAAGTGCAAGAATGCAATGAATTAAGAATTTGTCCAGGATGTAGAACAAGAGTCAGCAACCTCTGTCCCACATACCACAAAGACCTCCTGCCAGGCATGCAGCTGGTTCTGTGCTTATTTTAAAGTCTTTGGCTGGCTCTGCAAATCTTGTGATGTGCAGGTGACCTGTGAGTTTTTAAAATGTGATGTTATTGTTTGAGATGATGATCCATTAAATCAGGTCTTCCCTTCCCCTAAAGCAAGGGTCAGTATATCATCCTTGAGATGGGAGGAGGAAAGAACGGAGGGTAGAAGCATTTCCAACCTGTGGTGTGATGTAGAAAAAAACTATCAGATCTTTGTTTTGTTGCTCAGGTCTCAATTTCTTAGTCTTGGCTACAGAGCATATTTCAGTTCCTTGAAATAAAAAGTTGACATTTATTAACAAATGCATGAAATGTCTTTATGCAGAAAATCTGTGTGCTTATTGAAAAACTATTAATAAGCACAACTGCTAACACAACAGCTCACTTTATTAGAGCCAGAAAATAGTGAAGACTTTTCAAACTGAAAATAAAAACAAGCTAAAACAGTGCATGTCCTGTGTTGTACTGCAGTGGTAAAATGCAAATCATTGGAACGTGAGACACAAGTTTCAGATGTAACTGCTTGCAATGTCTGCAGTGACTAACCAGCTCACTTTGGATTTTCCCTGTTTTGGCATACACAGATGACTCTAGTATTCAGTTGTCTGTGGTGTTTGCTTTTCTTATTTACCAGAGTTCTCCGCCAAAGCACATATATGGTTCTAGCTATGTGTTTTGCAGTCCCAAATAAATTATTTCCTTAATTACCTTAACCACCCCCCCCCCCCCCCCCCCCCCCCCCCCCCATACACACACACCTTTTTATTCAAACACGTAACTCTCTGGTACACAATTGTTCCTTCAGTGCACCGACAACGCCATTGCATTCACTTCCACAAACTTTCCCATTCTCCTTCTCTTCACATCACATCACATCCATTCTTTAATGTACACTTTGATTTTTTTTTTTTTTTCATTCAAACACATTACAACTCTATGGTACACAATTGTTCCAGTGCACTGACAACACCATTGTAACTTTCCTGTTCTCGTCACATCACATCCATTCTTTAATGTACACTTTGATCCATTCCACCCCTCCCCCATACAGTATGAGAACCCCAGCATTCCCCTCACTTCATCTCCATGCCTTTCTCTCCTCTTATCCCCCCCCCCCCCCCCCCCCGCATCCCTTTACACCTAACTTTTTTATGAAGTGCTTACACACCAGTCCTCTTATGTCCCTTCTGCCAGTTTTTTTTTCTTAGTCACTGATCCAAGTCTCCACACACCCCAAGAAAAATGCTTGTTTCTTCATATTGTTTACATAAATTTACCTGCAGAGTTTGTTAGGTTATACATTTTTCTTAACTCCTCATGCACCTCTCTAACGATCGGAATAGCCTGCTGTTTCCAATATGCTGCTAATACTATCTGAGCTGCAGTCATAAACAGGTTGTTTCTCGCTGTCCTCATCCCTTCCATCTTCATCTTTAGGAAGGCTACCCTCTTTACACCTTCATGGGCCTGTGAAATAACGCCTCAGTAAGGTGGAACAGTTCTTTCTAATATGATTGAATCCCCCCCTCCCCCCATAATACCACCAAATGTGATTAAAAGTTTCTGTTCCTCACACCCTTGCCAACCTGTCTCATCACACTGGGGGGAAAAAACCTCTCTTCAGTCTGCATGTGTAAACCACTTCATCAAAACTTTGTACTCATTTTCTGCAACGTGACTGGCTACCACAAGCTTTGCTGTTTACTTGACTATTTCCTTCCATTCCTTCTCCCCCACTTCTTCCCTTTTCCAGTCTTCACATATTTGTCTCTTCCTTTCACATTTATTTAGTACGGCATATATCTTTGAAATTGCCCCTTTAGTGATCTCTTTCCCTCTCCCTTTACCATAATATCAAGGGCGTCAAGTACTACTCTCCATCATTTCCTTTCTGTGAGCTAATGTTTCACCTACAAGTATGGAACTAAGTCCCTCGACTCCAGTTGATACTCCTTCCTCAGTTCCTGAAAGCCTTTGACCCTCTCTTCCTTAACAAACTGTCCCAGACATTCCAATCCGCTCTCCTCCCCTTGACTACATATTTTTCATTTCTTCTGCGCCTAAATTCACAAAAACAAATGGGAGTGAAATAGGAATAACTCTTTCCCTCCAACAATTCCTCTTTGCTCCTCAGCCAAATTGACATAGTCCATGGGTTTTCTATTTTCTGCCTCAACTTTATCCCATCTAGAATTCACAATAGGTGGACCAAAGTATTCCATTAGTGTCCAACTGCTTCAGTTTAACTCGCTGTTTCCATTCTTCCCATTGCCATTCCAAAATTACCCTCAGTTGCGCAGCCCACTAATAGTTATCTATATTTGGCATTGCCAATCCTCCCCCCCCCCCCTCCGCCAACTTGGCAAGCACCACAGCATGGCCCATGCAGCCCATCTAGAAACTCTGCAGGTATAGTTTAAAAAAGAATAAAGCATGGCAGGACCATCATTTTCACATTTTCTTCTCCCTAGCCAGAAGAGCATCACTTTTGCCCATCTCTCAGATTCCTATGTCACACTCTCCGGTAGTGGTACTTAATTAAGGTCAACCATAATTAAGGTATTCCTGTCCCTACCAACTGTACTTCTAAATATCTTAATAACCTAGATAATCAATTCAATGGAAATAAGTATTTTAACCTATCCCTAACTCCTCTCACATGTTTCTATGTACTATCTCAGATTTAGACTTTATTTTAAAACCTGATGCCTTTCCATACAACTGCTTTTTTATTATTCAATTCCCCCTAAGGATTGTTTGGGTTCTATCAGCGAAAAGCAATAACCTACTCTGCATCCTTGAACCTTTTATCCACACATTCTCTTATTCTCTGCACCTGTTGTTCTGTTCCTAGTGTACAGCAAGAGTGAAAGTGGGCAACCCTATTGAATACCTTGCTTTAGTAGGAAGGACTTTGAATACCTGCCATGCACCTTTAAGCATTCCAGCAGATGATTATGTACCACCTAGATTTTCAGAAAGCTATTGATAGTTCCTCATGAGAGACTCCTGAGAAAATTAAAGAGTCATAGGATAGGAGGCAAGTTTCTGGTGTGGATTAGGTCTTGGTTATTGGATAGAAAACAAGAGGGTAGGGTTAAATGGTCATTTTTCTTAATGGAGTAGGGTGATCAGTGGAGTGCCGCAGGGATCTGTATTGGGATTGGTGCTATTTAACATATTTATAAATGATATGGAAATCAGAATGATGAGTGAGTTGCATATAATACAAAACTATTCAAGGTTGTTAAAACACTTGCGGACTGTGAAATATTGCAGGAAGACCTTAAGAAATTGGAAGACTGGGCATCCAAATGGCAGATGAAATTTAACGTGGACAAATGCAAGGTGATGCACATTGGAAAGAATAATCCAAATCATAGTTACCTGATGCTAGTGTCCATCTTGGGGGTCAATGCTCAAGAAAAAGATCTAGGTGGTGGTGTAGATAACACACTGAAATTTTCTGCTCAGTGTGCGGCGGCTGCCAAAAAAGGAAGGATTGATTAGGAAAGGGATGGTGAATAAGACCAGAAATACTATAATGCCTTTATATCGCTCCATGGTGCAACCTTGAGTACTGCGTTCAGTTCTCCTCACCGTGTCTCAAAAAAGATATAGAAGAATTAGAAAAGGTTCAAAGAAGAACGACCAAAATGATAAAGGGGGTGGAACTCCTGTTGTACGAGGAAAGGCTAAAGAGGTTAGGGCATTTCAGCTTGGAAAAGAGACTGATGAGGGGAGATATGATTGAAGTCTACAAAATCCTGAGTGGCGTACAATGCATAGAAGTAAATTGATTTTTTACTCATTCCAAAAGTACAAAGACTAGGGAACACTCGAGGAAGTTACATGGAAATACTTTTAAAACTAATAGGAGGAAATATTTTTTCACTGAACGAGTAGTTAAGCTCTGGAACTCTTTGCCAGAGGATATGGTAACAGTGGTTAGCGTGTCTGTGTTTAAAAAAGGTATGAATAAATTCCAGGAGGAAAAGTCCATGGTCTGCTATTGAGACGGATATTGGGAAGCAACTGCTTGCCCCGGGGTTGGTAGCATAGAATGTTGCTGCTAATTGGGTTTCTGCCAGGTACTTGTGACCTGGCTTGGCCACTGTTTGAAAAACAGAATACTGGGCTAGATGGACCATTGCTCTGACCCAGTATGGCTACTCTTATGTTCTTATTTCACAAAGTATAATCCTAGGCCTGCCTTTTCCAGCATATTAAGCATAAATGGCCTGTATATCTTTTTTTTTTTTTGAAAATATGTTTATTCACAAGCAGCAAATAGCCAACAATACTCAAAAGGCACCAATACAAGAAAATGCAGAATTTACAACAAAACGTATGCCCTGTTACAAAATAGTACATTATATGATACATGTCAACCTGTATTAAGTCTGAGTGAGCTGCTTGTCGTTTTTTCTATATTACAACCAAACAGATAAAGACTCCCAACCTCCTATCCTTCCTCCCCTTCCCCTAAAAACTACCCTCCCCCCCCCCCACCCTCACCTCATGTCCAGGTACTATATTGTTAAAGACTGCGCAACTAAGTAAAGGTTAAACCAGTCACCAGGCGCTAGAGGTATCAGCTTCGCACAGCGCTTTCAAAGATACTCATACTCCGGGGGTGACCTCTGCAACCGATCTGACAGGCGCCTGCTCTCCCACTCAGCCATTTTCCTCATACTGCCGTGCCATTGCCCCAAGGACGGGACCGACTGGCCAGCCCAGTGCATGAGAATTGCTTTCTTAGCTAACATCAAGCCCAGCAAAACAAACCTACTCTGTCGGTCATTAAGACCTTGTTGCAATAGGTCCGCATCTGATCCCATAAGCATCACCCCTTATGTCCACTCAGTGTTCAGTACCTTCTCCAACAACGCAGTAACCCCAGGTCAATATTTCTGGAGGTCCCTGCACTCCAAAAAGCTGTGAACCAGGGAGCCTCTACTCTTGTCTGCACCTATCACATTCATCAGAGTCCCAGAGGCCCATACTTTCCCCTTGCTTCTGGTAATGTATGCATTATGCAAGATCTTGTACTGGATTTCCTGCAATCCAACGTTAGGGGTTACCCACACGCGATAGCTCTTGCGTCTAGACCTCTACTCCCAATCATGTACTCCATTCTGCTGCTAGTGACACAAAAAAAGGAGAAGGCCTATATTCTTTGCCCAGTTTGTACCATAAAGAGAGCTTATTTTGTGTGGTAGGCAACTGCAAAAAGACTTTGTCCAGAGCAGTAAAAGTAAGTTCTGGATAAGGGGTGTTTTTCAGAGAAGCGATATAATGCCTGTAGGTATGAATAAAACTGTTTCTGTGGGACATTCCAAGTTGTCTGACATAGCCCAAAAGATGGACACCCTCCCTGGCCCAGGGTAGTAATCTGACCTACGTTTCTGCATCCCTCCTTTTCCCATGAATCAAACTGGGATTTCTCCTGCCCGGGCCTGAAATCGGGATTATTTCGCAGTTCTAAAAAGGGGGAAGTCCCCCTTGTACCACCCATCTTAGATCTCCACCAGTCCCATGCCATTTTCAATGTACGAAGCGTGGGGATCAAGTACAACCTCCTGCTCCTGCAATGTGTATGGCATTAAATATGGAAACAGAGGCGTCAAGGGTTCCCCACACCTCCTTTGGGACATACTTAAATTGCCCAGTATGTAATTCATGAACCCAACACAAGACTGCAGCGACATTGTATAGTCGAAGATCTGGCAAATTAGTCCCCCCCCCCCCCCTTCTCTCGGACTCGTATAAGCTTGTTGTACCCTATTCTAGCTCTGCAAGCTCCCCATATGAAAGAAGAAATTACCCCGCGATACTGCGCTTCATATTTATACAGTACCCAGAGCGGCATCATTTGTAGAGGATATAACAGCTTAGGGAGGAGCACCATTTTGACCAGTGCAATTCGTCCCAGGAAAGAAGGAGGTCCCGCCAACACTGACATAAGTACATAAGCACCGCCATACTGGGAAAAGACCAAGGGTCCATCAAGCCCAGCATCCTGTCTCCGACAGCAGCCAATCCAGGCTTCAAGAACCTGGCAACCCCCCCCCCCCCCCCCCCCAAAAAAAAAATAGTGTTCAGTGAATCTGTCCAAACCCCCTTTAAATTCCATAAGGCCAGCTGCTGTCACTACATTCTCTGGCAACAAGTTCCAGAGTCTAACTACACACTGAGTAAAGAAAAACTTTCTCCTGTTTGTTTTAAATCTACCATATTCTAGCTTCATCGTGTGTCCCCTGGTTTTGTTGTTGTTTGAAAGTGTAAACAAACGCTTCACATCTGTCTGCTCTACTCTGCTCATTATCTTGTTGACTTCTATCATATCACCCCTCAGCCTCCTTTTCTCCAAGCTGAAGAGCCCTAACCTTCTCAGCCTTTCTTCATAGGGAAGTCGTTCCATTCCCTTTATCATTTTCGTCGCCTTTCTCTGCACCTTTTCTAATTCCTTTATATCTTTTTTGAGATGCGGCGACCAGAATTGGACACGATACTCGAGGTGCAGTTGAACCATGGAGCAATACAACAGCATTATAACATCTTTGTGTTTGTTTTCCATCCCTTTCCTAATAATACTCAACATTCTGTGTGCTTTCTTAGCCGCCACAGCACACTGGGCAGACGTTTTTATCGTCTTATCAACGATGACTCCCAGATCCTTTTCTAGGTCTGTAATTCCTAACGTGGAACCTTGCATGACATAGCTGTAATTCGGGTTCCTCTTACCCACATGCATCACTTTGCACTTGTCAACATTGAACTTCATCTGCCACTTGCACGCCTAATCCCCCAGTCTCGTGAGGCCCTCCTGTAATCTTTCACACTCCTCCTGCAACTTGATGACCCTGAATAATTTTGTGTCATCTGCGAATTTAATTACCTCACTAGTTACTCCCATCTCTAGGTCATTTACAAATATGTTAAAAAGCAGCGGGCCCAACATAGACCCCTGTGGGACCCCACTAACTACCCTTCTCCACTGAAAATACTGACCATTCAACCCTACTCTTTGCTTCCTATCTTTCAACCAGCTCTTAATCCATAGTAATACCCTACCTCCAATCCCATGACTCTCCAGTTTCCTCAGGAGTCTTTCATGAGGCACTTTGTCAAATGCCTTTTGAAAATCCAGATACACAATATCCACCGGCTCCCCATTGTCCACATGTTTGTTCACCTCCTCAAAAAGATGCAGTAGATTGGTGAGGCAAGATTTCCCTTCACTAAATCAGTGCTGACTTTGTCTGATCAGCCCATGTTTTTGTACGTGCTGTGTAATTTTATTCTTGATAATAGCCTCTACCATTTTGCCTGGTACCGACGTCAGACTCACCGGTCTATAATTTCCCGGATCTCCTCTGGAACCTTTTTTAAAAATTGACGTAACATTGGCTACCCTCCAGTCTTCCAGTACCACACTTGATTTTAGGGATAGATTGCATATTACTAACAGTAGCTCTACAAGTTCATTTTTCAGTTATGTTAATACTCTGGGGTGAATACTATCAGGTCCTGGTGATTTACTACTCTTCAGTTTGCGGAACTGACCCATTACATCCTCCAAGTTTACAGAGAATTTTAGTTTCTCCGACTTGCCTGCTTCAAATATGCTTTCCGGCACCGGTGTCCCTCCCAAATCCTCATTGGTGAAGACTGAAGCAAAGAATTCATTTAATTTCTCCGCTACGGCTTGGTCTTCCCTGATCACCCCTTTAACACCATTTTCGTCCAGCGGACCAACCGATTCTTTAGCCGGCTTCCTGCTTTTAATGTATGTAAAAAAAATTTTTACTAGGTATTTTCGCTTCTAACGCTAACTTTTTTTCAAAGTCCTTTTTTGCCCTCCTTATCTCCGCTTTGCATTTGGCTTGGCATTCCTTATGTTTTATCTTGTTACTTTCAGTCGGTTCTCGTCTCCACTTTCTGAATGATTGTTTTTTGGTTCTAATGACTTCCTTTACCTTACTGTTTAGCCACGCCGGCTGACGTTTGGTCTTTTTTTCCCTTTTTCTAATACGCGGAATATATTTGTCCTGTGTACCTCCAGGATGGTGTTTTTAAACAGTATCCACGCCTGATGCAAGTTTTTTACCCTGCGAGCTGCACCTTTCAGTCTTTTTTTCACCATTTTTCTCATTTTGTCGGAATCACCTTTTCTAAAGTTAAACGCTAGTGTATTTGATTTCCTAAGTTCACTTCAATGCCAATATCAAAACTGATCATATTATGATCACTGCTATCAAGCGGCCCTCGCACCGTTACCCCCTGCACCAGATCATGAGCTCCAGTAATGACTAAGTCTAGTATTTTTCCTTCTCTTGTGGGCTCCTGAGCCAGCTGTTCCATGAAGCTGTCCTTGATTTCATCAAGAAATTTCACCTCCCTAGCGTGTACCCATGTTACATTAACCCAGTCTATATGTAGATAATTGAAATCACCCATTAATATTACATTGCCCAATTTATTCGCTTCCCTAATTTCCTTTGACATTGCTGCGTCCGTCCGCTCGTCCTGGCCAGGCAGACGATAGTACACTCCTATCACCGTCCTTTTCCCCTTTTCACGTGGAATTTCAATACACAAAGATTCCAATAGGGGTTTTGTCTTCTGCAATATTTGCAGCCTATCTGAGTCAAGGTTCTCATTTACGTACAGTGCTAACCCTCCTCCTATCGTATCCACCCTATCGCTACGATATAATTTGTAGCCTGGTATGACTCTGTCCCATTGGTTATCTTCTTTCCATCAGATCTCAGAGATGCCAATAATATCCAATTTTTCATTGTGTGCAATGTACTCCAGCTCTACCATCTTATGTCTCAGGCTCCTGGCATTTGCGAATAGACATTTCAATGCATGCTTGTTGTTCCGTTTTATATTACGTTTAATACACAACATTATTAATATGTTATCTTCTGTGTGGTCATTATTAATTTTACTTAAGGCCATCTGATCTACTACGTTTTCTTTGACATCCTTACTTACAAGTAACCTTTTCTTCCCTGTCTGGGTGATATCCTCAAAAGTTACCTTATCCTGAACCATGCGCGTTTGAGCGACTGTCTGCCTCCCCCCCCCCCCCCCCCCCCCCCGTTTCTAGTTTAAAAGCTGCTCTATTTCCTTTTTAAAAGTTGACGCCAGCAGCCTGGTCCCACCCTGGTTAAGGTGAAGCCTATCAAATCGAAATAGGCTCTCCTTTCCCTAGAATGCTGACCAGTTCCTGACAAATCCATAAAACCCGAATCGTTTCTATTTTCTCTCTAATGTTCTTCACGTACATGACATTGACATCTAGATGGAGATAAACCCCAAGATATTTTACTGGCCCAGCAGACCATGTCAAGGGAAAATCAGGCATCTGTCTACACAAACAATTAGCAGACAGAGCCATGGCCTCCGACTTTTCAAAATTAATTTTTAGCCCCAAGAAAGCACCAAAATGTTGAATGAGTTCTATGAAGTTGGGGATCCCCTGGGACACTTTACTCCAAGAATATCAACATATCATCTGCAAAAAGATTGATTTTGTATTCATCTGGCCCAATTTGCACTCCCTTCAACTCACTAGTCTGGCGTATTTTACTAGCTAGGGGTTCTAATGCAAGGACAAATAGCATGGAAGATAGAGGGCAACCCTGGTATGTCCCCCTTTCCAACTGAAATGTAGAGGTTAAGCTTCCATTTATTAAAATCTGTGCTTTAGGGTGTTTATATAGGGCCCGGACCCCAGCCAGGAATTCACCCATCACTCCAAATTGCGCCAGTACCCAAAATAAATGGTCCCAGAGGATCTTGTCAAAGGCCTTTTCCGCATCTAAGCTAGTAGTAATTACATCCCCCAGGAGACCCCCCCTTCATATGTATGGCCCGCAGAGCTCGTAGAATATTGGTGGGCGCATATCTGCCAGGGACAAATCCTGTCTGATCCGCGTTAATCAGTCCCTGCAGCACTCTCCCAAGTCTAGATGCCATAATACTAGGAAAGAGTTTAATGTCCTGATTTAGTAGCGATATAGGACAGTACAAACCCAGTTCTGCGTCTCTTCCAGGCTTGGGGAGTATGTATAGTTTAATCGCTAGTCTGTCTGCTCTCCTTCAGGTAATATACTCAGTCCTGTCCAACTTGAAGTATCCACTACTTCAGTTAGTAGAAAGACTTATAAGATACTAAATAAGGACAGACAGACACAGAAGGCTATTGTAATATGAGAATAAGCATTTATTAAACTTACCAAATAAAGGTTCACTAGTATGCAATTATTTCTGGTTAGAAGATACAGATAATCAGTAAAGTCAATCAATACAATCCATAAGCAATTCTCATATGAGAGGATAACTGGGCCGCAAAGAGCGTTTCCACAGTCATTACTTCTCAAACTACTAAAGATTACAGTGGTTACTTTTATACCTTTCAGATCACATGCTTTCTCATCAGAGATACACATTTCTTGTGCAATTAGTGATTTTCCATGTTATCAGCAGTCATTTACTAAAACCTTACTTAATTTTACATTTACAGTAATCTTGCCTAATATAAATACCATAATCGAGGTCATTCTCATTTGCAACATTATTTTCCAGTAACCATAGTTCTGCTTTTCTCTTACCACCTGTTTGTTTATTTATTTTATTGCATTTGTATCCCACATTTTCCCACCTATTTGCAGGCTCAATGTGGCTTACAGAGTTTTGCTATGACATAGTCATTACAGGATGTCAAATACAATTGGTAGTATACAGAGTTTTGTTATGGCATAGTCATTATAGGGTATCAGATACAATTGGTTGTATACAAAGGTTAACTAGGGGTTAAGTTAGGGAAGAGATAAGGAAGGTTTTAGGGAGGATAGTATAGAAGGTGGACTGTCATAGATGGGTGGATTTGTGGGGTAGTTTATGGGTTATGGGTTCTCTTTGTAGGCCTTGTTGAAGAGATGTGTCTTCAGAGATTTGCGAAAGTTCGTTATTTCGACAGTAGTTTTCAGGGCTGTAGGTAATGCATTCCACATCTGCGTGCTCATGTAAGAGAAGGTGGTGGAGTGTATCAGCTTGTATTTTAATCCTTTACAGCTGGTTACCAAGAATTCCTCTTACAACAGCAAAAGATATAAATCATATTTCTCAGCATACTACTACTACTACTACTTATCGGAGAAAATCTTTCTTCACCCAACGCATAATTAAACTCTGGAATTTGTTTCCAGAGAACGTGGTGAAGGCGGTTAGCTTGGCAGAGTTTAAAAAGGGGTTAGACGGTTTCCTAAAGGACAAGTCCATAAACCACTACTAAATGGGAAAAATCCACAATTCCGGGAATAACATGTATAAAATGTTTGTACGTTTGGGAAGCTTGCCAGGTGCCCTTGGCCTGGATTGGTCGCTGTCGTAGACAGGATGCTGGGCTCTATGGACCCTTGGTCTTTTCCCAGTGTGGAATTACTTATGTAGTTCCTCTCTCAGCTTGTTTTGCAAGCGCTTAGGAGAACATATGTCACACTTGTTAACTGGCATCTCAGTGACTGTCCTTTTGACCTGTATTGAGGCCTAGCTCAACACACAACTAATCAGACTACATTTGTAAGCCTGTTCTATGGTTCATGTCCAGCATGTTCCATATTAACAAGTACCACAATGGTGGCATGAGTTAAGGATCCTGTATGCTGAGCCAGATTACATAGGGCCTGGCTTAGGTCTCCGAAGGGGCCAATTAGTTGGGATCCCAGTATCTTATATTCTGAACCCAGGCGCCTTAGCCAGCTTTTAGCCTTTTAATCACTTGCTGTATTTCCTTACCACAAAAAGGGGCATTAAGAGTGGCCAGCTGTTCTGCTGTGAGGACTGGCAAATGTAGGTTTTGAAAAAAAAAACTTCCCACTTTTGCCCATCACAGACTCCCTCATCATATAAAGGTTTATAAAAGTCCACAAAAGCTTCCTGTATCTCTCCCTGCTCGGTTAGCATGTTGCCAGCCTTGGATTTTATACAGGCAATATGCTTTTTAGCTGCGCGGGTCCGGACTAAAGTAGCTAAAAGCTTCCCTGCTTTATTCCCCCACCTATGTAAATTATACTTATAAAGCTGGATGTCTCGCAAAGCCCTTTGATTAAGCACCTCGTTAACACATCTCTTTATCTTCCAGTAGTTCTCCCTGTCACCTAGCACAGGCCCAGATGAATTAAAGTCGTCGGTAATTCCCGTTCCCTACCGATTCCATAGCGAATCGGTAGGGAACGGGAATTCACTAAGGAAAGGGAATGCAAATGAGCTCGGAAGCCAGTCGGAGAATCGGGACGTCCCATTTGGTTATGCTCCTCTTCCAGGTCTCTTCAGCCAATCAAGCGCGTCTAGCTTGCTGGTGTCAGCTAAACGCACTCTGATTGGCTGTAGAGACCTGGAAGAGGAGCATAATCGAAAGGGATGTCCCGATCGACTCGCACGTCCCCTTCTCCTCGCACAGCTACAGAAGGTGAGCAGTGCCGGGGAGACAAAACTTTAAAAAAAAAAAAAAAATGGCGAAAAGACAAATAAAAGACATTCCTCACAAGCGCAGGCAGAGTACGTCCATAAAAGACGCCCCTCACGTGTGCGCGCTGATATTTTTTACCTTTTTTTGGGGCCCTTTTCCTTTCCGATTCCCTCACAGGAGCCCCAACGAGAGGTGCATACTCCCGTTAGGGTTCCCACGGTAAGGGAATCGGAAAACAGTAGTGCAGCTCATTATAATAGCCTTTGGATAATTTGCATTCCGTTTCCATTGCCTGCTACCGAGAGAGTGGTGGATGCTTGGAATGCCCTCCCACGGGAGGTGGTGGAGATGAAAACGGTAACGGAATTCAAACATGCGTGGGATAAACATAAAGGAATCCTGTTCAGAAGGAATGGATCCTCAGGAGCTTAACGGAGATTGGATAGCAGAGCCGGTAGTGGGAGGCGGGGATAGTGCGGGGCAGACTTATACGGTCTTTGCCAGTGCCAGTGGTGGGAGGCGGGACTGGAGGTTGGGAGGCAGGGATAGTGCTGGGCAGACTTGTACGGTCTGTGCCAGAGCCAGTGGTGGGAGGCGGGGATAGTGCTGGGCAGACTTATACAGTCTGTGCCAGAGCTGGTGGTGGGAGGCGGGGCTGTTGGTTGGGAGGCGAGGATAGTGCTGGGCAGACTTATACGGTCTGTGCCCTAAAGAGCATAGGTACAAATCAAAATAGGGTATACACAAAAAGTAGCACCCATGAGTTGTCTTGTTGGGCAGACTGGATGGACCGTGCAGGTCTTTTTCTGCCGTCATCTACTATGTTACTATGACAGGGAAAATGCCCTTAGTGCATGCCCCCGGTGAACTACTTGCGTTTTAAACTGGCTGGAACCAGTTTAAAACGCAAGTTGTGGGCTCATTAGGTTTAGTGCATCAGGCCCACAGTGCCATGCAAAACTTCTCCTCTGGCCACCTGTAGTTGTTTAAGCAGCTGAAGTAGTTCCCCATCCCTCTCTCATCTCTGCTGACTAGGGAATTCTATAATCCTTCCCTTCATGACTGCCTTACCTGCTTCCCAAAACATTATAGGGTCAACGTATTGGGGATTGTTCTCGTGTAAAAATTGGGTCCATGCCTCTCCCAAGAACGTATGAAAATCAGTGTCTTGATATAATGTGGGGTTCATACGCCTGTTTGTCGGGAGTTTCGGCCCAATCCTAGGTCAACCCACACCAGATTATGGTCTGAAACTGCACCCTGATCTATCCCGAGGCCTGCGCTCACAGTAATAGCAACGAGGGGAGCAAAATGTAGTCCAGTCTAGCGTTTATCTTGCCGTCATCTACTATGTTACTATCCAGCTTATAATCGAACGAGAAAAACGCCCAAGTTCCGACCTAAATCGGGAGATGGACGTTTATCTCACAAAAACGAATAAAGCGGTATAATCGAAAGCCGATTTTGGACGTTTTCAACTGCACTCCGTCGCGGATGCGGACAAAGTTGATGGGGGCGTGTCAGAGGTGTGGCGAAGGCGGAACTGGGGCGTGGTTATCTGCCGAACAGAGATGGGCGCATTTCACAGATAATGGGAAAAAAGTATGCGTTTTTAGCTAGAATTTAGGGCACTTTTCCTGGACCCTGTTTTTCCATGAATAAGGCCCCAAAAAGTGCCCTAAATGACCAGATGACCACTGGAGGGAATCGGGGATGACCTCCCCTGACTCCCCCAGTGGTCATAAACCCCCTCCCACCACAAAAAATGATGTTTCACAACTTTTTATTTTCACCCTCAAATGTCATACCCACCTCCCTGGCAGCAGTATGCAGGTCCCTGGAGTAGTTGTTAGGGGGTGCAGTGGACTTCAGGCAGGTGGACCCAGGCCCATCCCCCCCCTACCTGTTACAATTGTGCTGCTTAATGCTTAGTCGTCCAACCCCCCCCCCCCCCCCCCCCGAACCCACTGTACCCACATGTAGGTGCCCCCCTTCACCCCTTAGGGCTATAGTAATGGTGTAGACTTGTGGGCAGTGGGTTTTGAGGGGGATTTGGGGGGCTCTACACACAAGGGAAGGGTGCTATGCACCTGGGAGCTCTTTTACCTTTTGTTTTGTTTTTGTAAAAGTGCCCCCTAGGGTGCCTGGTTGGTGTCCTGGCATGTTAGGGGGACCAGTGCACTACGACTCCTGGCCCCTCCCACGAACAAATGCCTTGGATTTATTCGTTTTTGAGCTGGGCGATTTCATTGTCCATTATCGCTGAAAAGCAAAAACGCCCAGCTCACAACTTGGCGAATAAAACATGGACGTCTATTTGTTTCGAAAATACGGTTGGGTCCGCCCCTTCACGGACCCGTTCTCGGAGATAAACGCCCATGGAGATAGGCGTTTCTGTTCGATTATGCCCCTCTATGTGTACCTTGTGCACGTGGGAATAAAAAGGGTAGTCATGATCATCCGGATGCAGAGTCCGCAAAATATCTAGCAAATCCAATTCCCACATAAGGAAGTTGACACCTCTCCCCTCCATCCCCTTCGGCCTGGTCTTGGGTGGTTTGCAATCAATCAAAGGGTCAGCAGTTATATTGAAATACCCCCCTAACACAAGCTTATACTAAATTTCATCATAACAGAGTAGTCCTCCGCACTCACCCTATGTTCTTGCGGAAGGTGGTGTCGGAGTTCCATCTGAAACAGTCAATTGTCTTGCCAACATTCTTTCCCCGTCCTCATACCCGCCCTGCTGAACGTCAGCTGCACACGTTGGACTGCAAGCAAGCATTGGCCTTCTATCTGGAGCGGACACAGCCCCACAGACAGTCCGCCCAATTGTTTATTTCTTTTGATCCCAACAGAAGGGGAGTGGCTGTCGGGAACCACACCATTTCCAATTGGCTAGCAGATTGCATTTCCTTCACTTACGCCCAGGCTGGGCTGACTCTTGAGGGTCATGTCACTGCTCGGCTCACTTGAAGTCAGCCATTATTGAAGAGATTTGCAAGGCTGCGACGTGGTCATCCGTCCACACATTCACATTGCATTATTGCCTTCAGCAGGATACCCGACGCGACAGTCGGTTCGGGCAGTCGGTGCTGCAGAATCTGTTCAGGGTTTAGAATCCAACTCCACCCCCCTAGGCCCATTTTTGTTCTGTTCCAGGCTGCACTCTCAGTTAGTTGAATAAGTTTAGGTCAATCTCAGTTATGTCCTCGCCGTTGTGAGGCCCAATTAACCAATGTTTGTTGTTTTGCATGAGCCTGGGGGCTAGGGATACCCCACTTGTGAGAACAAGCAGCCTGCTTGTCCTCGGAGAAAGCGAAAGCTACATACCTGTAGAAGGTATTCTCCGAGGACAGCAGGCTGATTGTTCTCACCAACCCGCCCGCGTCCCCTTTGGAGTTGTGTCTTCCCTTGTCTTTGCTATTTACTGGACTGGTGAACACGCTCACGTTCGGGCAGGAAGACGGTTGCGCATGTGCACTGTGCATACGCACGCGAGGGCTAGCAAACATTGTTGCTAGTGAAGATCTCTGATCGGAGGGGCTGCCATGGACGTCACCCACTTGTGAGAACAATCAGCCTGCTGTCCTCGGAGAATACCTTCTACAGGTATGTAGCTTTCGCTTTAACCATCTCTGGATCCCTTAATGTGCTATTGTTCAGCCACAAATGTCAGTCCAATCTGGGAGATGCCTGCCCCAAATTCACCCAAATAGGGGCATGGTCAGATGAAATAATCCACCCAATCACCACCTCATTAATCCCTTGTCCTTACACTTTATCCACTACTATCATATAAGTCCTGCAATATGTACTTTGTACTCTTACCTATGGTATTCTTACAAATATCCACTAAATCAAAATCTTTATAACCTTCCCGCTTCTTAAATTATCTCACTTGGGGTCAACCATTGCGTTTATCTAAAGGTAGTCTTCTGGTGGAAAGGGAGGGCATCTTGTAATTGTGCAGTTTAAAGCAGTTGATCAAGGGTGAAGGGGTGCATTAGGAAAAACAAATCTGGAAATCTCTCTATATAAAAGGCAACCCCAACGTTCTAATGAAGCCTCACCGGAAACTTGAAGGGGGCGAGATATCCGGTTTGCCACAGACTGTGTGCCCCGCCCTCGCGCCACAACGTGATGATGTCGAGGGCGGGCGAACGACGCGTCCCGCATGACATGCAAACAGTCCCCCCGTCCATCTGATCTCGTGGTCGCTGTCGCTCACTCCTTCAATCGCCTCTCTCCATCTGCCCCTCACAGCGCCTCTCACCTCCGAGTGAAGGCGCTGCAGCTGGCAACAGATGATCGTTTCCCTTCGCTCCTCCCTCCTTCCCTCCCTGTGTCCCGCCCTCACAGAATTTACTCAGACGACGGCGGGACAGGGAGGGAAGGAGGGAGGAGCGAAGGGAAACGATCATCTGTTGCCTCTGCTGCAGCGCCTTCACATGGAGGTGAAAGGCGCTGTGAAGGGCCCCCCCCAAGCAACACTGACCCCCCTCCAAGCCCCTGAACCCCCTCCAAGCCCCCACCGTCACAGCACATCCCACCCCGCCCCCTCCGAGTCCAACCGACAACGTTCACAGCTCCTCCCACCACAAACAGGTGAGCCTATTTAGTTCCCTGTAAGCAAGGAAGCCAATTTGGTTGATCTCTATTTCCACTGTCCCGCGCAGCCATCATTGCTATACACTCAAAATAAAGCAACCAAACATATGAGCTGCTGCATCCACATTGTCGTTCTTTATTATTGCTTCATCTGTAACAACTGTGAAGGTGTTTCATTTGCACCCCCCCTCCAAGCCCACAGCCACTCCCTCACAGTTCGCCATCTGCCCCCCCCCCCCCCCCCCAAACATTCACATACACACACACTCTCTCTAACACACACAAAACAAAAGAACCTACTGGTAGCCACCAAAACCACCTGAAGGATCCCTCACTTTCAACCCATCACCACAGGAACGCAGACCCCCCCCCCCCCCTTCAAAACTCCCTCACCACTCCCTCACAGTTCACCATCCCCCACCCCTCCTCCCCCTAACATTCTCACTCATACACACCATCACACCCTCCCAACTACCCTACCACGCCCACCCCTCCCTTTCCCACCCCTCAAACAACATTCTGACAACAAAAACACAATATCTATCACACACAGAAAAACACTTCACTAATGACAACAAGCCACAACACAACCTGAAGCCGGTGGGCCACCACAACCAGGTGGCGGCCGACCACAAGGCCCTGGAGAACACCTGGAAACTTATGCACAAACTGGTGAGTTGCAGCGCACTGGGAGAGGGGAGGGAGGACGGCCTGCAAATCGGACGACAAGAAAGGGGGCCATGGAACTTGGAGGGGAGAGAGGGTGGCATAGGACTCGGAGGGGACAGAGGAAGACAGCGAAGGAGGGGGGGTACAATCTTGCTAGCGCCCGTTTCATTTCATACAGAAATGGGCCTTTTTACTAGTTTCTCCATAAAAGGTTCTTGGAAAAATCACTTTAGTACATAATATTCACTGGGCCAGTTCTCACACAATTTTGTCTAACTATTTTGTACAATGGTGTTTAGTTGATGTGATTGGAATGCTAGTAGCTCCTTAGTCGCTGATTGCCTACATAATAATGTTGCAGTTCAGTCACTGTTGCTCTCTCTCTTGATATGAAATTATTTTCGAGCTCTACAGTTTTGTAATTAGCACTAGCCTAAGCCTGATTTGTACTCTTATGTGCCATGGAAGTTGTCTCATTTGACCAAAATAAATACAGTATGAAAAGATGTTTTCAGAGAGTGATCATTGTGCTCTGTATTTCAGAATATATTTCAAAATTTTTTCCATAGAGAATTCAAAACACATCTGAAGCTATCAGTTTTTACATCCATTAGTGGTAACCTATACAAACAGAACTGAGGTGATCTAGAATGACACTTCTATTGCTTTCTCTGAGATAACTTAGGTGCTCATTTTCAAAGCACATAGACTTACAAAGTTACATAGCAACATATGTAACTTTGTAAGTCTCTGTGCTTTGAAAATGAGCCTCAGAGGCATGAAAACATTCTGAGACCTGTCTTTAGACCCACAAGGCAAGTCCTACTTCTCCAGTTTTCTTATTTATTGAATTTTAATAATTCAAGAACAACTCAAAGGAACACAGACTGATGAAGGTAATGGAAAAAGGGTCTTCAGTTCCACCCCCTGTCCCCCTAGGTGGTGCTTAAACTGGAGCACTTGGGTTTTTAAATCTGTCATCGGCCCAATACCTGATTTATTCATGTAATAACTGAATATTCTAGAGATACTACAATTGCCAAAAAAGTTTTCATTGTAGAAGTCTAGGCAAATGATAGGGAAGGGAAGGTCTAACATAAGTTTCTATCTCCTCCATACAGCACAGAGTGATCTTGGTTTCTGCCTACCATCTTCTCTCATATAAATAAAGAAAATGGAGACCATAGTACATAACCATTCTGCCTATCCAAACCATCTACCAAGTTCCATAATCCCTTCCTCTCCCTCAGAGATCCTGTGCTGTTTGTTCAGTTCTTTCTTCAATTCAGATACAGACCTGATTTCCACCACCTCCACTTGGAGGCTGTTCTGTGCATTAACCACCCTTTCCATAAATTATTTCCTTAGATTACTCTTGTGTGTATCCCACTTTTACCTTCACCCTGTGATCCTTTATATTGAGCCTTCATTCTCTGTTCCATTCAAATAAGGATCTTCTCCAGACAGCACAAACGTCTTGCCTGAATCAGCCCCTGCAGCTCTCCCTCTGCAGTAACCCCTGGATTCTATAAATAACATGCAAAATTGTGTGCTATTCTGAGATGTGCACGCAACTAAATTGGCTAACAAGCCAGTTAGTGCCAATAATTGGCGTTACATGTCAACATTTTGTATTTGTGTGCACATTTTGCTAAGCGCTATCCTATAAAGATCTGCGCACAAACCTTATATCATGCAACTCAAAAGAGGGCGTGACCATGGGAGGGGCATGGGCAGGTCAGGAGTGTTCACTAAAGATGCACACAGTATTACTGAATACTGGGTATCTGTGCCAGGATTTACACCTGGTTTCAGTTGGTGTAAATCCTCGCACCCAAAGTTTGACATGGAAATTGGCTTTTAAGTGCTATTCTATAAATGGTGCACAACTTGGAGCACTGTTTATAGAAATACACTCCACATGGATTTTTTTTCAGCACCATTTACCAAATCTAGTCTTAAGCTCTAATTGTCAAGTCCTGGCAAGTCTGCTGTCCTGTTTTTAGAGTGCCAGTGGGACATGATGGGGAGCAACAAACTTTGGGACCGAGAAATGCTTCTATTACTCGTGCTGCAGACATTCCACAATCAGTACCGGTACGTTGTAAAGAACACTCTGCCTTCTGTAGGAAGCTTACAGTTTTGCCAGGGTCAGCAGAGGGGCAAAGGATGGCTCATGTGAGTAAACCCAACCCTTGTTCTTCCATTTACCAATCTTGGATGTGATTAATCACAAAAGAGCCTTGTCAGTGCTTTATGATCAGTGCCAACTTGGTTCACATTCTATCCACTTTGAGGCTCATTTTCAAAGCACTTAGCCTTACAAAGTTCCATAGTAACCTATGGAACTTTGTAAGGCTAAGTGCTTTGAAAATACACCTCTTTGTATTCTATTCTTTCATTTACTGCATTTCAGGCATGTCCATTCTTTTCCTCCTCCTTCCATCATTTAAAGTACTGTGACTTGGTGTGCGTGGGTATGTATGTTTATGCATACAAAAAATAGTGTGTTGATCGAGATTATTGTTTTTCCCAGAGTTCCGGGTATGACTCCTAAAGTTTTCCTCAGAAATATTTCCTCAAATTATTACTTTAAAAGGAGTGAAGTCTGTGAAAACTGGGATTACTTTAATCAGTGGGATTTGAATTAGAGACTTAAGTATATGTATTGTTAAATAACTTCTGGTTTTTAAAAGAGAGAGAATGTAATCAGATGTATTATTTCTAACTAATATTGGACAATAAGTATGTTTTCAATGAAATGATTTGACTATACAATGTATTGGCCTTTAAGAAGCCAACCAGATGATCAATGTGGAATAATGAATTAGACTAGTAATATCTGGGGATAATCAGGTTAATACCACGGTTTTTTTTTTTCCTGTTTACTGTTTAATTGATCGTATCTTGTTTCACTCTCCCCATTTAGTGGTCTAAGGAAGAGAATAGAATTACCTGACTGAAATAATTCCTATATATTACTTTCTCTGTATTTCCGGCAAGTTGTTTTATCGCTTGTAAAAATTTAAATGGTTATAAATAAAAAAATTTTAAAAAAAAGTGTGTTGAATGATTTTCAATCTTGTTTCAGAGAATAGCATTGTATAGAGATGGTGTTAGTGTCTTTGGATGATCTTTGCCAGGAGGAGGACAAAGGCAGGATGATTATTGCTTTCATAAAATACTAGTAAGAGAAGCCCGTTTCAGAGCAAATGAAACGGGCGCTAGCAAGGTTTTCGTCGCCAACACCCCCCTCCGTCCCTGGGCAACCCCTTCGTTGTTCTGGCATTGCTCCGCCCCCAACGTCATGACGTTTGACGCGAGGGCGGGGCCCGGAGCAATTTCCCACCCCGCCTCCCTCCCTGCCAACCCCTTCGTTCTGCCATTGCTCCGCCCTCGAGGGTGGGGCCTGGAGCGATTTCCAACCCCCCTGCCTTCCTGCCTCCCTCCTTGCCAACCCCTTCATTGTTCTGCCATTGCTCCGCCCTCGAGGGCGGGGCCCGGGGCGATTTCCCACCCTCCCTGCCTCCCTCCCTGCCAACCCCTTCGTTGTTCTGCCATTGCTCCACCCCCAAGGGCGGGGCCTGGAGCGATTTTGGTGGCTTCACCACCACGAACCTTCAAACCTTTTTGAAGGAAGTCGGAGCTTGGCTTCACTGACGTCAGTGTCCTCGGAACGTTGAGGGTGAGTTTTATTATAGTAGATATCATCAACATTTCATACTGTTGACATAGTAACATAGTAGATGACGGCAGAAAAAGACCTGCACGGTCCATCCAGTCTGCCCAACAAGATAAACTCATATGTGCTACTTTTTGTGTATACCTTACCTTGATTTGTACCTGTCCTTTTCAGGGCACAGACCATATAAGTCTGCCCAGCACTCTCCCCGCCTCCCAACCACCAGCCCCGCCTCCCACCACCGGCTCTGGCACAGACCGTATAAGTCTGCCCAGCACCATCCCTGTCTCCCGCCACCAGCTCTGCCACCCAATCTCGGCTAAGCTCCTTAGGATCCATTCCTTCTGAACAGGATTCCTTTATGTTTATCCCACGCATGTTTGAATTCCGTTACCGTTTTCATTTCCACCACCTCCCGCGGGAGGGCATTCCAAGCATCCACTACTCTCTCTGTGACCATGATCTATTGAATTTGATTGGTATTATGAAATAGTTTTATGTTTTTTATCATTACTTTGAGGTAAGACCCAGGAAGTGAAAGTTGGAAATACTATGTCAGGTCTGTGGAGCTTGAATTTTAGGATGCCATAAGGTTCCTTTCTGTTGCTTAATGTTTTAATATTATGATCCTACTTTGTGGTGATGTTAGAGCAGCAGGTGTTAGGTTTCATATTGTGGATGATATAAAAATTATAATTCCCTTATTAATGCAAGCGCTGGTGATCTAATTGCCAAAACAGATTGTTTGGAAGCAAGTTGCTCATTGGTTTTAGCCTTTTAAATTGAATTGGAATATGACAAACTGAAGCCTTGTGGGTGAGGAAAAAAAATAGTTTACAGGGAAATTGTTCAAGGCTTAGTGATATGATATCCTTGCAACACTCAGGGCTTCTTTTACAAAGCCGGGTTAGTGATTCCCATTAGTAAATGAGGAAGCCCATTCAATTCCTAAGGGCTTCCGCATTTGCCATGCAGGAATCGCTAGTGCAGCTTTGTAAAAGAAGCCTTCAGTTTGTAACTTGAGGAGTATGGTTGGAAACAGCTCTTTTAGGAAATTTATCTCACAGTATGATCATGTTTTGGTTATTGAGGAGTAATCCACTAGTCACAATTTTTTTTTCCTGAAGATTTGACTTGGGCACCTGCAGCCTTGATTTTTGCTTTTTACTTGACTATCTGTTAAGACAAATATAATTCACTCTAGTGATTTGAACATCAATTTTAGGTATTTACATGTCTTTATAATTTGTACAGTAGGGGGGAACTGTATCTCCTATTTCTCTGGTTGTGTACTGCATGCAGCGGGGCTTCTTGGAGGTTCAGTTTAAATTGTGTGTGTATTTTTTTTGATTGTGGCCATTTATCTCTTGAGGGTCTGTGTGTGTCACTGAGATAAGTTATTCTGTTAGCTTGGAGATGCAATGTAGGGATCTTTAGCAATCCAACTTGATTAGTTTTCCTAGTAGGTGTATTGATGTACTAGAGTCCACTACAATATTTATGGTACTGTCTTTCTCAGAGGACAAGCAGGCCATAATCTCACGTGTGGATGACATCCACATCACCAAGTGCAGAATGCTTGATAGCATATTACAGCATTCCCACTGCACATGCGTGGAGTACCTTTCTGCCCGCCGAGAGAGTATGGGACCTGAAGTCATCTTCCGTCTGCTGTGAGAAGAAGACATGCTGTTTCACGACACCCTCACTGCGTCTGGTGCGTTTGCTTTTCAGCAGCATTTTTTGTACCTTCTCTGTGGCAATTTTTTCCCCAATTATTTTCTCGTTCCCCCCCCCCCCCCCCCCCCCCCCCTATTTAGGGTTTCTTTTTGTTTCTCCCTTACGATTTTAGCGTCTTTTTTTCCCCCGTGTCTTTAAGTTTCATTTCATTTTCTGCACTTGGTAGGCCCTCTTAGTCCTGAGCTCCGATTGGGGTTATTTTTACTTTTTTGTGGTGATTAGCCCCTTTTTTTCCAGTCACCATCGAGTCATTTGATTTGGCCTCGAATGTTTTTTTTCCTTCCATGTCATTGAAGGTTTCCAGTGACTTTAAGCATTGTACCCAGTGCAACAAGGCCATCTCTGGCAAGGACACTCATTCTTGGTATCTTTGGTGTTTGGGGCCTGAACATACATACCCCTTTCAGGTCAGAGATAGAAACTTTATCAGCATCGGTGTTGGCGTTGAGCCTTGGATTGGTCCGCACGACTGCAAAACTCTTGACAGATACTTGGAGTGGGAATAATGTCAGCCGCTGTACAGGGCCCCCATAGCAGTCAGCATCGGACCCGACACTGAGAAGACATGAGAATTTAACATCACCTTCATCCGCATGAAGGAGTGTCAATGGCTGGTTAGGGCAAAGTCCAAGAAGCATCGGCATTGATCCCCCTCGATGCATGATGCCAGGAGCTCCGGGGCACCGAGGGATTCAGTCCCCGAGAAGCATCAGCGCCGGGAGGACCGCTCCCCCTCCATACAGGAGGTGTCAGTGCATGGGTCTCCACGCAGCCAGGACCAGGCACCCACGTCAACCCTGGCAGTTCAGCAGCCTGTCTCCGACCTGATGCCACAGCCTTTCCCAATGGTCTACCTCAATGAGTGCATCCAGGTGATGCTCCATGAGCACTTGGCGGAGATTTTACAACAGTGTGCATTGGCATTTGAGGTGTTTGAACCAGCCATGCCTTTTGCTGCTGCCCCGCAAGACCCTCAGCTGATCTGCTGTTAGTAATATGTAACCTGTCGTTAAAGTCATCTGTAGTACCTTAAGATTGGATGATGGTCAATGTGACGCCGATTTTTAAAAAGGGCTCTAGGGTAATTTGGGAAATTACAGACCAGTAAGCCTGACATTGATGGTGGGCAAAATAATGGAAACTATTATAAAGAATAAAATTACGGAACACATAGACAAACATGGTATAATGGGACAGAGTCATCATGGGTTTAGCCAAGGGAAGTCTTGCCTCACCAATTTGCTTCATTTCTTTTAAGGTGTGGGTAAAGGTGAGCCGGTCAATGTAGTGTATCTAGATTTTCAGAAAGCTTTTGCTAAAGTTCCTCATGAGAGACTTCTGAGAAAATTAGAGTCACTCTTGCTATTTTTGTTTGAGCCAGCCAGCAGGGCACGGTTTGGCAGATGTTGAGGTTGCTAGGCCACATGGCCTGCATGGTGCATGTTACACCCATGGCACTTCTTCACATGAGAAGTGGGCTGTAGCTTCCCAGTGGAATCAGGCCTCTAAGAACCTAACAGATGTCATCTGAGTGACACTGGAGTTGGTACAGTACCTTATCTGGTGGTCAGTTTGAACCAATTTGGCTGTGGGTTTACCATTCCAAATTGCCCAGCCTCAAAATGCTGACAGATGCATCCCGCCTGGGGTGGGAAGCTCGTGTGGTTCAGCTTCACACTCAAGGTGCTTGGTCAGCTGAGGAATGGGATCTTCAGATCAACTAACTGAGCTACAGGCAATCTGAAATGCTCTAAAGGCTTTCAAAGATCAACCAAATAGTTTTCATTCAAATAGACTGTCAGTTTGCAGTGTATTACATCAACAAGCAGGGGTGTACCGGATCATACTCTGTCAGGAGGCCATTCAGATGTAGCACTGAGCTGTCGAGCATGGTGGATCTTTCTGCTACTCCACTGAACCACAAAGTCCTTCAATACTTTTACAGGGTCAGAGCACACGACAGACTAGCGTTGGATTCCTTCCTCCTTCATTGGGGGAACAGTCTTCTGTATACATAGCCTCTCATACCTCTCGTGGGGAAGACTTTGCTAAAACTTGGGCAAGACCGTGGAACCATGATTCTGATCGCCCCCCCCCCCCCCCCCCCCCCCCCCCTATTGGCCCAGGCAGATCTGGTTCCCTCTTCTTATGGAGTTATCCTCTGAAGAACCTTGGAGACTGGAGTGTTTTCCAACTTTCATCATGCAGAACGGGTGATCTCTTCTGCATCCCAACCTCCAGCCCCTGTCCCTCACAGCCTGGATGTTGAGAGCTTAGAATTTGCTTCCTTACATCTTCCAGAATTCTTGCTTCCATGAAAGATACCATTAAGAGAGGTGTTACTCTTTCAAATGGAGGAGCTTTGCTATCTTAAGGCCATAGATCCTCTCTCCTGCCCTACACAGGCCCTGCTTGAATACTTTCTACACCTCTCCTAGTCTGGTCTCAAGATCATCTCTGTAAGTGTTCACTTCCGTGCAATTAGTGCTTATCACTATGTAGTGGGTAAGTGAGCATTTGCCTTTTACTTAGAGCTGACTAGTCCCTATAGACGGTCCACCCATCTTTTTGTTTCTTTTGATCCCAATAAGTTGGGGATTGCCATCGGGGAAACGCACCATTTCCAGTTGGCTGACAGATTTTATTTATGCCCAGGCTGGGCTGACTCTTGAGGGTCATTTCAAGGCTCAGAATGTCAGAGCCATGGCTGCGTCAGTAGCCCACTTGTGGTCAGCATCTATAGAAAAAATTTGCAAGGCTGTGACATGGTCTTCAGTCCACACATTTACATCTCACTACAGCCTTGAGCAGAACACCCGAATCGATAGTCGGTTTGGTCAGACAATTCTGCAGAATTTGTTTGAGGTCTAGAATCCAACTCCACCCCCTTCCCCTCCCCCGCCCATTTTGTTCTATCCCTGACTGCACTCTCACACAGTTGTGTGTGTGTATGTATATATATCTATATTAATAATTCTCACCTCCAATTCTGAAGCTCACAGTGTGGCAGGGAAACACTTAAGCCCTGTACTGTGTGTAGCCTGTCAGCACCACTCACTCTCACTGTCACTCATACATCCACCCTCAGCCACGCCCCTTCCGGACATAATTCACTATCTGAACGTTCCATTGAGGCCACAAGCTCCTGCCACTTCTGTAAAGGGTTCGTAAGTTCATGGTGGTGAAGCCTCTGTCTGTCACGCCCTCGCGTCCAACGTCGTTACGTCGGGGGCAGAGCCATTTTGCTGAAAGCGGGACGTCGCATCCCTGCCACACTGTGACCTTCACAGTTGCAGGTGAGAATTATTCATATAGATAACAATCTCCACCCCCCCCCCCCCCCCCCACACACACACAGGGCTAGCCTGCTTCTTGCTCCCCAAACGCGCCTCCAGCCTGTATCAGCCCTCCCCCCCACCAACTCAGTGACGCTACACGATCCCCCTGCCCCCGACAGCTCCCGTCTCCCAAACAGCCTGCCTCAATCAGGCTGGCTCTGATGGTACTCCCAACTGCAGCCTTCTCTGTAGGATCCAGCTCCCTCCCCAAACGTGCCTCCAGCCTCTATCACCCCTCCCCCCACCAACTCGCACGGACGCAACCCGATCCCCCTGCCCACGACAGCTCCCATCTCCCAAACAGCCTGCCTCAATCAGGCTCTCACCGATGCTACTCCCAACTGCAGCTTTCTCTGTAGGATCCAGCTCGCTCCACAAACGTGCCTCCAGCCTCTATCACCCCTCCCCCCCACTAACTCGCACGGATGCAACCCAATCCCCCTGCCGATGACAGCTCCCCTCTCCCAAACAGCCTGCCTCAAGCAGGCTGGGACCGACGCTACCCCCAACTGTAGCCTTCTCTGTAGGACGTTCCGGCACAGAGGGCCAGAAACGCCATTCTGCTGCAGCTGCAAACACCAACGCCACACCTGGCCCTACATTGTACTGAGGGAAGGCAAAAGGACAGCAGATGCTACACAACAGGTAAACCAAACCACAAAAAAACAAAAACCACACACAACATACACACACACTGAACTGACACAGGAAGTACAGAATTGTAAACCACATTGCCTATTCGGGGGACAGCAGCAATTACGTGGCAGGATGCAGTCACACACCCACAGATACTGCCCCCTACCCACCACTTCACAACACACTCTCTCACACACACACACACACGATCTCTATGTGACACACGTGATCTGTCACACACCCGCCCCTCCCCCTCTGTCAATCTCCCCCCCCCCCACACACACACACACACACACTGTGATGCAGGACATGGATAGATGCACGTTCACCCTCTATCTCTGTATCGCCCTACCCCCCCCCCCCCCCCCCCACCAACGCTGAAACCCCGCAAAGCCCGCCACACTTGCACATTCACTCTCTCTCATACAGTCACTCTCACGCACACTGTCTCACACATACACATTCTGAGGAAAAACCTTGCTAGCGCCCATTTCATTCGTTTCAGAAACGGGCATTTTTTCCTTATATATAGTTTTAGGTGATCAGTTTTTTGAACTCGCTTTTGCAGGTTCTAATTGACCTCTGGTTGTTTTTCAGTGAGCCTGGTAGCTACGAATTCCCACTTATGAGAAGCCTGCTTGTCCTCAGAGAAAGCGAAGATGCTTACGTGTGTAGCAGGTGTTCTCTGAGGACAGCAGGCCATGCATTCTCTTATACCTTCCCACCTCCCTTTGCAATTGTCTCCTATTTGATATGCTATCATATTATATTATAGATTTGCTCTATAGTTTTGAGTGCCTTTCAGGGTGCCTGGAACTGTTACTGGGATAATACCTGAATCGGATGTATTTTATATGTTGAGTTCTAGGGAGAATATCCCAGTTTTCTGTTCTGCACCCATTGATGGCGAAGAGGTTTCTGTGGATACAGAATGTTATTTTTTTTTAAATAAAGCTACAGTGCAGTTTATAACAGCTAAATCAAATTAGTTATAACAATTTTCTTTTGGTGCTATAAACTGCACACGGTTCTTACTTTTTATTTTTGTTCGTTGGCATATAAGCACCTTGCATTATTTTGTTTTTTACAGAATATATATTTACATTTAATTCCATTCTAGTTGTGTCCATGTATGACTTGTTTTTTACAGAATATATATTTACATTTAATTCCATTCTAGTTGTGTCCATGTATGACATGTTTTATCTTAAAGTCCAAGGGTACATAATTAAACTGTTACAATTTTTGCTGCATATAAAAAGCATTGCAGAGTTTTATTTTGGTTGTTTTTTTTGTTTTTTTTTAACTGAGAGTATTCAAATGTAACGTCCTGCCATATATGTAAGTACTAGTAAAAAAGCCCCGTTTCTGATGCAAATGAAACGGGGGCTAGCAAGGTTTTCTTCTATGTGCATGTGGGAGTGTGTGTGTCCCTGCCCTCTGCCCTCTCTCCCTTCCCCTGTGCTGTCTGTCCTCTCTGTCCCCTCCCCCCTCGGAGTCCAGTCCTTCAGTGTTAAGTTTCCTGCTGTGCTGTGTTTGTTACAGAGATAGTGAGGGCTTCTGCCCTCTCTCCCCTCCCCCCTCTGAGTCCTTCACTGTTACAGAGAGAGCGATTTGATTTCGTGCTTTGCTGTGTTTTCCTTCACTGTTTGTGTTAAAGAGAGAGCGAGGGCGGGGCAGACGCTCATGGGGAAACCGGATATCTCTCCCCCTTCACACTTCCGGCTGGAGACTTCCTTTAGAACGTTGGTGGTGCCTTTTATATATAGAGATGTGTGTTACTTGGCTGTATTTTCAGTGACACTGCATATATAAGCTATGTGTACTTAATTATACTTGTTTAAGTGCCCATATGTTTATATTATACATTTGGCCAGGATCCAAACCTAGTTTTTGCCATGTCTGGGTCACATGTATAAGCTACACATATACATGGTGAATATATATATGTACTTCTGGAACACTCCTTTCATGCCCTTTTTTCCAAAAATATCCAAAAAGGGGATACATCTGCCAAAAATCTATATATATAAAAGGCAACCCCAACGTTCTGAAGCCTCCACGGAAGTTGAGGCGCCCGAGATATCCGGTGTGCCCTGGAGTGTCTGCACCGCCCTCGCGTCAAAACGTCATGACGTCGAGGGCGGAGCTATTGACACTCGAGGGCCGAAACGGTCCACAGCGAACAAGGCAGCAAGTAGCTTCGAGGGACGGAGGGAGGGCGAACAAGGCAAGTAGCTTCGAGGGACGGAGGGAGGGGGCCCCTTGCTAGCGCCCGTTTCATTCCGCTCAGAAACGGGCATTTTTTCCTAGTGGTTTCATAAAAGTACTTGGATATTCGGTGCTGTGCCGAGCGTCCATGTGCCTTTTGAAACTTGACCCCTATATAACCTGGAAATGTGTTGCTTTTATTTTCTTTCACAGCCAGTTGACCACAGCTGTGAGTGAAGGAACACTGATTCCTGATGAGGAGGCCCCTCAATTGTGGTTGCCTTGGAGGAGGGGGGGGGGGGGTAGAGGCTGCATAAACCCATTCCTCACCTTAGTTAGCATTGCCTTGGGCCACCCTTAGGTTCTGACAGGCATGATTCATACCACAAAGTTGACCCCATGATGGGGGCACCAAAGCAAAAGTTGACTTAGGGCCACCACAACCCCTTGTATATCAAATGTTACCTACATTTGTAATTGAAACTGATTGGCGCCTAGGTTTGTTCTAACAGGGTAGCACTGTAAACAAGTGAGAGAATCTGCCCATGAATTTCTGGAGAGGGTGTGATGCAGTCCAGATCATTGCACCTAAGACAGTGTTTCACCCAGGGTTCTCCAGTACTAAGGGTTTTATATAGTTTGTGTAAATTTTCACCTCTGCTGCATTTGATTGCTTAGAAAGCTTCTATTGTATCAATCAGTTTAGTTTTGTTAACTTTTGATGTTCCAAGGTACAAAGTAAATCCATCTATCACTTCTTAGAGTTTTCTCAGAACATTCCTCAACTCTTGGTACCTGTGGAATTAGAATCTTTTTTTTTTTAATCTGTAAACCTGGAGATATTAGAGAATGTTTGACCCCTTAATACCTATATTTGACAGTAGACTACTGTTGTTTTTGCACTAGTCAGTGCATTAGTCACATGACCTTTTGAAAAAGGGTGCAGGTCTGTTGCACAATTCTAAGAAACTTTCTGGAAGAATAGAAAAGGATGTAGGGGATTAGCAAAAGACAGTGGATAATTTGGGAGTTTCTTTATCTGAAGAGAAAAATTCTAAAATGAAAATGGCTGTAATGTAATGTCATTTTTTGCGCACACACTTTATTAATAAACATTTATACATGGATTTAAAACTGAATTCTTGGTGAGAATCCACAGCAAAATGGTTTCAGATTTCTGGTTCATCAGGACTTGTAGGTCAGCTTGTAATGCAGGCATAATATATTCTTTTAGATTCCAAGGTTCAAACAGGCTGTGTTCCACAGCTGCTCACAACTGACTTTAAGTTGGCACTGATGTCAGAGCTACCATTTTAACAAGTTTAATTTTGATTACAGCTGGGTTGCTTAGTGAGATGGGAATGCAAAAGGATACAGATATTTTATTTTAAATGTGTATTGGGCAGTAGTAGTATGGCATGGCGCTGTTTGGAATACAGAGTGAGCTAAGCTGACAGAATTATGCCCTCAGACAGAGTAACAGCAGAATTTGGAAATGCTTTGTTTATAACCAGGGGTTGATACAGAAAGCTTGCAATAGAGCCACATGCCCAAGGCTAAGCACATGAGGTCTACCATGAAATTACTGAAAAAGTATACCATGGTGATGCAGCAATCATTAAGCCTGCAAATTACTTGTTAAAAAGTATGCACTGTTTGGTTTTTTTTTGGGGGGGGGGGAGGCAGTGCACACCAGGGCAGTAATCTGCAGCTCATTGTTAAACTGTCCCCCTTTGTCAGTGCCAGAGCAGTGACTGGCTCATGCACTGACAGGAAGGGAAACATTTAAAAACAAAGCCACTGAGTCTGCATCCCCCTCCTATCCCCACTCCACAAACACCACAAAATTGCCTAGTAATTGAGCCACTCCCTCCCTGACCCTGCCATTAAAAACAAAACAAAAAAAACATGGTTGTCTATGGTAGTCTGATGTACCTCTTCCTGAACCCTCCCCCCCCCCCCCCCCCCCAGGACTAACACCCATCTGAAAAAGTTGAAAGACAGGAACAGTACCTGCTCACTCCTGCCTGCAGCACCACTGTCATTCAAAATGGTGGTGCTTGACCCTCTAGCTGTGTGTTCTGATTTACTTCAAGGTTCAGCCTATACTATAAGGCAATATTTGCCTTATTTGGTAGACTGACCCCTAATTTGGCATCCTGATGTACTGCCAGGGGCAGCGTGCTAAATATGGCAGTACTCTAGACCAAGCAAAGGAAGCAGTAGGTATATACGTCTCCCTTGTTTGGAAAGAGCCAGCCCACCCTACTCCTTCCTTCACTTGAGTGACTTAATGTAGGGATTGAATGTTCCTCTATCTTCATGGTTGTTTCTCTCAGTACACTAGATATATTTTTATTAAATGTAGGAGGCTACAGTTGAAACCTCTCGCTTCTCCTACCTCACCCTTCCAGTACTATCCACAGTGATATTTTTTGGGAGGGGGCACAGGAAGGGGAAGAGGGGCTGGAATCCCCTCCCTGATCAGCAGTAGCTCTTTTAGAAACTGATTTAATAAGGCTGTTTTTGAATTCTGTGTCTGTGGGCAAAGAAACTTTAATCAGTTTAAGGTGCCTCTGCAAATCACTGGCAGAAGCCAGCAGTCTTCCCTTCCTAAAGCATGCTGTCAGCTGACAGCACTGACTTGATAGGTGAAGCAAAGAGGCATTCTCTTTCAGATATCACCATAGTCTGGGCCCCAACCAGTCTCTCTCTCTCTCTCTCTCTCCAGCCTTCATCGATCTTTTTTTTTCTTTTCTTTCTCATCCTACCCCAGAGCTTTTACCCCGTCTCTCTTGTATGTCTCTCCACCACCACCAGAGCCTTTACCCAGTGTCTATCTATTTCTAATCTCCCCCACCCCCCAAACCACCTTCACCCCCAGTCTCTCTGAGTTTCAACCTATTTCCCTCACCTGTCCACAGAAGAAACAGCATGTTTCCTGTTTCACTGCTACAACTCAGTTCTGTGTAAGCTTGAGACATGTAGTTCAGGAAGTTTGGGTTGGTCTCTCAAGATTTGAAACTGCAAGAGCTCCTGAAGAAGCTTGCTGTTTTTCTGAAGCACCACAACCAAATAATACCACTCAGGACATAAAATCCCAGCTCAAGAGTTCAGTTTTATTATGCATCCTGATGACCTGGCACCTGATCAACCCTGCACTAGACTTGTCAGATTTTTTTTTTTTTTTTTACTGTTGGAGGTAGGGGGGCCGGGTTGGAGGGAGGGAGAAGGGCTGCTGTCTGAGTTGATTCCAGCATTAACCCCTTTTCTGCTTCATATGCCCACTAATAATGCATGTCGAGCTCTTGTTAATCATGTGCTTCTGCCCACAGTAACTTTCTGCATTGGCCACCAGTAAGTTATATGCACTTTTGTCTTCAAGTATGTTGGCTCTGGCTATACAAATTTAAGACCCTGTATACTAAGCCGCTGTATAGGCCGCTAACACTTTTAGCGTGTGCTAATGCTAGAGACACCCATAGGAATATATGGGTGTCTCTAGTGTTAGCGTGTGCTAAAAATGCTAGTGCCTTAGTAAACAGGGCCCTTAGTTACTCAAGTTTGAATATAATTATTTAGATTTTAATGGTGGAGGGATAAATGCTTCAGTATTTTGCAGTTTCATTTTGTGGTTACATGAAAAAAAAAGCTGTAAACGTGTTTCTTCGTGCTTCTAGAAGTATTTCCCTTTCCATTACAGGGCAAGGCAAAAAGTCGTGGATGAGTCTGTCAATTTTCAGGATGCTTAATTTGAGTACTTTAAAACTTTTCAGTCGGTTCATTAGTCTGGTACTTGAACAGTATTTCCTAAGCTTTTCAAATTTAGGGCACACCTGTTTTTAAAATGGTATGGGGCAAAAATTCATGGCCAAAAGAAAACCTAAGGAAGCAGTGGAAGGCCCCCATTGGAAGGACTCAAAATGAGGCTCCGGTGAGAAAGAGGAGGATATCTGAGCAGCAACTTTCTGTTGCTCTTGCATAATTTAAGATCATCCACTGATAACTCTTGTTGCCGTGAGATGCTGAGAGCGGCACCCCTGTGCTGGCCAGGACCTGAAATAAATCTTCATGGTATACCTGATCAGGTCTAAAGGCACACTGGTTAGGGCAGCCTTTCCTAACCCAGTCCTTGTGGCACACTGCACACCTAGTCCCATCGGGTTTTCAGGATATCCACAATGAATATGCATATGAGATTTGCATGCACTGTCTCAACTGAATGCAAATCTAACTCATGAATATTCATTGTGGATATCCTGAAAACCTGATGGGACTAGGTGTGCCCCAAGGACTGGGTTGGGAATGGCTGGGGTAGGGAATACTACAACTTGAAGCCAGGGAAGCCCAGAGAGCATTCTGAGTGTAATTTTATAGGGCAGGAAAAACGCACCCATATTATCTTGCTAGACCAATCCAGACCTATGCATTCTATATTCCTTTACCAGAAGATGAAGGCAGACTTGAAGATCCCAATGAAATCACCAGTTACAAGGAGTGGTGCAGCCAGGAACTTTCTAGTATTTCACAGCCTCCAGCAGATGATGCAGCGGGGGGGGGGGGGGGGGGGTTGATTGCATTTTACGTCACACCCTGAGTCTTGGGCCACAACTCTTAGCTCTGGGGTTGAAGACTTGTCAGGGGACTCCCTCCCAGGATCTGAGCCATGGCCAGACCCCTGGTTGAGATTCAACCATGGGTCAGATCCTGGGAGGGAGTCTCCAGGCAAGTCTTCAACCTCAGAGCTGTGGCCCAAGACTCGGTGGGTGTGATCTAAAATGCAAACAAACAGACAAAAAAACCCCCAGAGATCATGCATCATCTGCTGGAGGCTGTGAAATACTAGAAAGTTCCTGACTGGCACCACTCCTTTTAATTGGTGATACACTAACTGCTGATACCACAAACAAGTTCCAGAGCTTAACTATTTTGTTGAGTGAAAAAATATTTCCTCCTGTTCATTTTAAAAGTAGTACCAAATAACTACTTACATTTACCCGTTCTGCACCACTCGGTATGCTGGTAAGAAGTCTTCCTTTTATGCCTCAATGGGTTTGCAGAAAGGCCAGCCCTTTCAGGTGCAAGAAGACTAGGAAGCTAGGTTCCTTCTCTCCCCCACCCCCCCACCCCCACCCAATAATCCTGCCGGAATAGCTAAAGGGCTCCAATGAGATTCAGTGAATCTCTTCTGTGGTGGAGTTGGACCCTCCTTACCTCTGATTAGTGAGTCTTGGAGTTAGTTTTGCTGGGCTATGTGCTTGAGTTCATAGAACCCATATTTGACCCCCCCCCCCCCCCCCCCCCCCCCCCCCCCCAATGTTTCCCTTTGGGTACAACCCCATCAACTTGCAGTAAGGAGGGCCCTGGCTAGCCTGCTCAGTTTGGGAGCTGTTTAAGCCAGTGCCAACATAGGAATGTGGATAGGACCATTATTCACTTTTTGTCATCTCCAAGAAGGGGATATGTTTTGACCAATTCTGGATTTCAAGGGGTCCAGTGCTTCCTTGGATGTTCCACATTTTCAGATGGACTCTGTTCTTAGTGATCTCAGTAGTACATCTTGTGGGTATTCTGACCTCTGTCAGTCGTTTGAACTTCCACATAGCTATTTGGGATGCTCACAAGCATTTTCTGTGGTTTTGTGTTGTGGGAGAGCGCTTTCAATTTGGAGCTCTCCCTTTCTCTCTGGCCACAGCCCTTTGGAATTTATCAAGGTAATAGTCATGGCTATGGTGTTTCTTTCCTACAAAGGGATCAGACTGTGTACCTACCTCAATGATTAGCTGCTTTGAGCCAATTCAGCCCAGAGGGGTAACCAGTGCAGGTGGTCTACTTTCCTACATGGCCTTGGCTATGTGGTAAATTTGGCCAGAAGTCACTTGGAACCAGCTCAGCTCCTTGAGTATCTGGAAGTTTGATTTGATATCAGTTTAGGGTCAGTCCTTCTTCTGCAGACACAAGTGAGCAAGCTTTGGCCCCAGCTTTGAGACTACCTGCAGTTTCTTATGTCCACAGCTGAATGATGAGAGCCAACATGCGACCTCTGAAGTATACTCTGCTTCCTTGTGATTCCCACAGTCTCACTGGCTTGAAGTGTGGCTTCCCCTGCTGAGGGAGCCTCTGAAAGGTGGTCAGTCCCACATTGCCTCTCGGGGGATGGGGGGTGTCCTTTGGACCTGCCAGATTGGATTATGGTATTCACAGATGCCAATCTCGGAGGATGGGGAACACACTGTTTGAACAGAGTGGTTGACTCGGGGGCATTGAATGGTCCAGACAGCCAAGTGGCATAAATTGCCTGGGGGTGAGCTGCTCTTTTAGCCTTGCTTCACTTCTCCCAGGTCGAGTGGTGCATGTGTTTGACAACACCACAGCTGACGTGTATGTCAACAAACAAGGAGGTACCAGGAGTGCAGTTGTCTCCTCGGAGATGGATGAGTTGTATGCATGGGCAAAGTTACACCTGCTTGCACTCTCGGTGGCCCATGGTGTGGGGGTGAACAAGTTCCAGACAGACTTGCTGGACTTGACAGGAGTAAGAGCTCGGTCCAGTTGCCTTCCGATTGGTAGTGGAGCTTTGGGGAGTTAACGTTCAACCTGATGGCATCTCGCCTGAATTCCAAAAGCATTTAGTTCTTTGGCTGGAGGAGAGTGTCTAGATCAGCAGAGCTGGATTCTCTGGTGCAACCTTGGCCTCAGCTTCAGCCACTGTATGGTTTTTTTTTTCTTTGTAGCCTCTGGTAGGTTGAGTGTTTTGCAGGATTGCAGGGCACTTGTTTTGATTGTTCCCAATTGACCTCACCGCCCTTGATATGCAGATCCAATTCTACTCCTAATGGGGTCCTTTGCCACCTTTCCAAGCAGGCTGGGGCTTCTTTTCCGAGGTCTGGTTCTCATGAAAGATCCATATCCTGTCTGGCTTACAGCCTGGCCCTTGAAAGGCAGTGCCTGAGATGCAAGGGGTTGTATCTCTCTGAATGACTGGTTTGTCAGCCAACCAGGGGGACAATCCCTTGCCAGAGGACCAATCCTCAAAGACCCTCCAGTCCCTGATGTAGGCCATAGATATAGATTTCTGAGAAATACTCTATATCTATGGCCTACATCAGGGACTGGAGGGTGTTTGAGGATTGGCCCTCTGGCAAGGGAGTGTCCCCCTGGTTGGCTGACAAACCAGTCATTCTTTCAAGGTGGTCTGGGTCAAGGCTTTAGGCTTAATTCTCTCAAGGTCAAGGTGGTGGCACTCATCTGTTTCAGAGGTAAAATTGGTAGGACCTGTATTATGGCTGTGCCAGATGTGCATTTTATTTTCTTTTTCAGGCAGTTAAGTTGATTCCTCCCCCCCATCCACCCCCCTCTCCAAGCTTTGGGCACTGGTGCCCCAGTGGGATCCTGGTGTCGTCTGTCCTTTTTAGGTCCACCTTTGAAGCCCTTTGGTGGTCCTCCATGAAGGATCTCGCTCTTTGTAACCATCTGGTATGAGTTGCAGATGCTTTCTTGTAGGGGCCGTTATTTGTCCTTCTGATACTGTTTTGCTACATGCTGTTGCCTCCTTTCTGCCAAGAGTAGTCTCTCCTTTTCATTTGACTATGCTTTTTAGAGGTTGTCCATGTTGAGACCATCACTTCCATTTCCATTAGTTGGATGTTTGCTAGATGCTTCTCTGCCACTTCAGTTACTAATTCTTTTTGGATGTCAGTTCATCATCTTGTTTTTCAAGGTCCTCACAAGGATCACGTGGCCTTAAGGTCTTCAGTTTCATGCTGGATTGTCTGCTATTAAATCAGCGGAATAGGTTTCCTAAAGGCCTTAAAGATGTACTCCAGTAGGTTGCAGGCTGTGTCCTGGGCTGAAGCGAAGTCCCTTGGAAGACATTTGAGGGCCATGAAATAGAATTGTTTGTCAAACATTACAAGCTTGATGATTGGGCTAGGCAGGGCAGTATCTTTGGTGGGGCAGCCGTGGAAAGTGTTTCCTCCCACCCTGAAGGATAGAATGTCTGGTGCATGTCATAGGTCTGGACTGGTCTAGCAGGATAAAGAAGGTGAAATGTATTCTTTCCTGGGGCTTCCATTCTGTGTCAGGTTTGGTTTACTTGGTTTTCTTTTACAATTAATTGTTTTGGTCTCTGTTGAATGGCTTCGGCATTAACACACACTGGAAGGTTCCTGGCTGCACCACTCCTTATATTGATGAAGTCATCAGAATCTTTAAATATCCGCTTGTAACGGATTTTAACTCATAGCTTTGAACTGGTCTGGCAGGACGGAAGGAAACAGAATTAACATTTCAAGCCTGTTATACAAAGAAAACAAAATAGCATAAATGACCAAATAATGCCCCCTCATTTAAGGCATGATCACTTACACCAGCCCTATAGCTGGCATAAATGAACTCACCTACATTTTGCAAAATCATGCGTAAATCATAGGGTGTGCATCACCCTCGGTGACCCATAGTGAAAGTATGTATCCTGCAAACAAGATGCATACTTTTATGCTGATCAGTATTTTGTAAAAGGTTATTTAAAAAACTTGTGCACATTAATGACTACTGATGTTTAGCTGTCACCTTGTAAAATTGCCCTCTCTTTGCATTCATAGGCCCCGATGCTCAAAGCTCCAGCACTAATGTGAGCAGTTCTCACCCCATGCCACAAGAACAGCACAGAAAAATAGCCTCCCCATGCTCAAAGCTTAATGGCATTCAAATTTGTGTGTGCTGTGAGAAGGAAAGGAGAAGGAATGTGTGTGGCGCATGCGCACAAGAGTTTTGCAGTAGGCACAGTCAAACCCTGAAGTAAAGCATACATGAGCGCCATTCTTCTGTGCCTTGAAATATAAGCTTTTACATTTTTTTTTCTTCACTTGAAAGTCTTATATTTAAGCTCGGAAAACAGGTGCCCAATGCGTGCTTTCACTTTCAGGTTTCCTCAGACTCATACACATTTGTTTCTCAGTACCAGCGCTTAGAGGCGAGGCTTGCATGAGCTTCCTTCTTCTTTCGAAACATATCAAAACTGGCAGATTTTAAACAGAAAATCATTAATCCTCCGTAAACCCTCCCCCCCCCCCCCCCCCCCCAAACACCAGCTCCAAGTTGGCAGTAGGTTTACAGCAGTAAGAGAGCAGGATTTGTGTGCTGTTCTCTGAGCATTGGGAGGGCATAGCAGATTACGTCATCATCCGTTAGACTACATTTAAGTACAATTTGTGGCCATCTTTGGCTCGCATGTTTCCTGCGCTAAAGCTCTCTGAGCATTCTGTGCAGATTAATGCTGGCGCTAGTCCAGCACTAATTGGCTCTAACACCTACATTAGGTTCTGAGCATCGGCCCCACAGATAGAGCCATGTCCCCTATTCTGTCTCTGGGACAGAAATTTCCAAGTCTAGTAGTCTTAGGCAGGCTTTCATCCTGTTCACAGAACACCAGTACAGCAATTTGGAGTTTTCAGACAAGTTAGTAGTGACATCCCTTAAATAATAGTAGAAACCCAACTCATGTCTAGGGCATTTCTCTCTGGAGTAGATCTGGCAATGGGACTGAGAGCATGTGCCAGCTTTCCAGGACTCTGTATCATTATCTCTTATTTCAGAGAGCTATAGGTCACACAAGTCGAGGCTGAGTCGGCCATGGCTGTAACCACAAGTCAAAGATACAGTAGTGAGCTTGCAAGACCATAAGCAAAAGGAGTGCATTAAGGTTAAATGCTACCGTGTTTTTTTTTTTAACATCTGTGTTTCAATGAACATTTGATCAAATCTTTTCATACTGGCTCCCTGTTTTGTATATTGTGTGTGCGTTAAGCTTTTGATCTTTATTTTTAAGACTTTCAGTGGAGTAGCACCTGATTATTTTAGACAGATGCTACAGTTTTATGTACCTCCATGTTCATTAAGATTGGAAAATACATGACAGCTTATGGTGCCTTCATTGATTAAGTTGCGTTACAATGTTACTGCAGAGGCGACTCTATCTGTAATAAGGTCCATTACTGTGGAACAGATTACCTTTACGATTAAGGACACTGAAGGAGTTGACTTGTTTACAAAAAAAAAAAAACAACTGAAAGCGTATTTGTTCGTGCAGGTCTGTTTTGGTGTAGGCTGAGGCTGAAGCCCTCCATCCCCATCAGTCTGGTTTCTATTGTTAGTCATAGTACTGAAACTCTCCTTCTTGCTCTTAATTATTCCATCCATACTTCCCTGCACCTATGCCATTCATTCATAATTATTTCCCTTGACCTCTCTTCAGCCTTCGACATTGTAGACCATTCTCTTATTTTGTCACGCCTTTATTCTTTAGGCATTCGAGGTACAGTTTTTTTCTGGTTCTCTAGCTATCACTCTGGTCGTACCTTTCAACTTTACCATAACAATTCCCATTCCTCAATTTATCCTCTGATTTCTGGTGTTCCTTGAGGTTCTATCCTTGCTCTTGCCCTCTTTAACCTCTTTCTCTCCCCTCTCTTCACTCTTATTCCAGACCAGGACTGCGTTCCATTCAATAACGCCAGTGACATTCAAATCCTTTGCCATTCTCCTGATCTCTCATCTTCTCAATCCACTCTCAATGTTTGCCATTCAAGGGTCTTTTCTTGACTTAAAGAAAACCCCACCTATTTCTCAACTCTTGAGTGTGAAACTATCTCCTTTTCACTTCCCCATCTCCCCCTTCCCCCCCCCCCCCCCCCCCCCCCCCCATTCTCGATGGCCACCCACTGCCTTTCCGTGACAGTATTGAGATCCTTGGTTTCATCTTCATTCACACCTCTTTCAAACCTCAGGTTGATTCAGCTGTATGTTCATCTTTGCCCTTCAGCGTATCTGACCATTGCGCACACTCCTCTCCCTGGTCGTTTTCCACATTGACTATTGTAACTTCTCTTTGCAGGCCTCCCCCTCTATTCCCTAAAGCATCTCTAGCTTGTCCAGTCCACTGCTGTAAAAGTCCTTTACTCCACTCGTCATTTTGATCATGTCACTCCCCCCCCACCCCCCGCACTGAGCACTGGCTTCCTTTCTCATTTTGAATCAAGTTTAAGCAGCTCTGTCTTGTCTTCAAGTCTCGCCTTTCCTCAGCTCCCCTGTACCTCTCCTCTCTGCTTATCCCTTATATGCCTTCCCAGTCTCTTCGCTCCTCATCCGGTAATCTCCTCTCTATCCCGTCCCTTCCCACTTTTTAGCTCTGTCTCAAGAGAATTGTCACAAGTATCTGACAGAAACCCAAATGTTGGCAACATTCCATGCTACCAATCCCAGGGCAAGCAGTAGCTTCCCCATATCTGTCTCAGTAGCAGACTATGGATTTTTCCCTTTTTTAAACCCAGATACGCTAGCCGCTGTTACCGCATCCTCCGGCAAAGAGTTCCAGAGCTTTACTAATCATTGAGTGAAAAAATATTTCCTCCTATTTTTTTTAAGTATTTACATGCAATTTGAGTGTCCCCTGGTCTTTGTACTGTTGGAACGAGGGAAAATTAGATTCACTTCTACTCGTTCTACACCACTCAGGATTTTGTAGACCTCCGTCATCTCTCCCCTCATCCGTCTCTTTTCCAAGCTGAAGAGCCCTAACCTCTTGAGGTTTAGAACCCTCCTATCCCAAGTTTACATCACTACTCAAGACCTTCCTGTTTACAGAAACCTTTGGCTCCTTTTCCTGATTGTCTTCCCTTCCTTTTGTCTCATGCCCCTACTTACTGTTTTTAGAATTGTAAACCGCATAGTCGCCTCCGTGGACAAGTTTTACTATATCAAACAATGTGAATAAATGTTTAACTGTGTGATTTATGGTTGTGTGATTTATGGGTGAAAAATGTGTTTTTATATTTTTTAAATTTGTATGTATGTATACTGTAACTGCCTATTTAATAGGCGAGCTATAAATGAAAGAAAGGAAGAGTGTCCCCAGTTATACTGTTCATAATATGGGTGCAGGGACGAGGCTAGTTTTCAGTGGTGGGCTGACTGTAAGAATTAAAAAAGCAAGGTCTTAAGCTTGGCCACATACTTGGCACCCACACTGCCACAGTATGATTGTGCTGAGACTTCCAAGGAGAAACATGACAGCAGCATGCTTATATGGGGGCACTGTATCTCTATTTCCTTTTTCTTATATCCAGAAAACCTCTTTTTTGTGTTAAAATGCAGAGCAGAAATATTGTCAGATACTGCTGTGCTGATAAACCACTAATCACCTAAAATATAGTATGTTTACTTTTTATTTGTTGACAGGTTTGCAGTTTTTTAATTGCACTTTTTAAAATAATGGTAGCTGAGCATGTGGATGTTTTTGTTTTTTTCTTAATAAGTGATTTTTAATTAGGGGCAGTAAACAGTTCAAACAGCTTGGCCAAAAAAGCACTTTTTATGTCTTTAATAGAAGTAGCATTGCTGCTCATTTTTAGCTGTTAGCAGCTGAAATGATTAGAGATGTCAGCATGTTAAGTTCTAAGTTCAAGTCAAATCAGCTCTGTAAAGCTGAGCTGCAAAAGAGTTAAGTTGACCTTGTGCATGTGTATAGTTTTCCAGGAAGACTCTGAAAGTGAAAAGACTGGAGCAGTCAGCACTATTTCTGGTTTGCCTAACAAAGAAATGAAACAAACAAAAAAAAAAAGGCCTTATCCTATTGGAACAGATCCCAAAGCGCGTTGCAGGTCTCATGATCAGTGAATTAGGTTAAGAAGTTTGTTCTCGTCAACTCTGACTTAGGTCAAAGGCATTCTGAGCTTTGTGCATGTGTATAGGTTTCCAGGAAGACTCTGAAAGTGAAAAGACTGGAGCAGTCAGCACTATTTCTGGATTGCCTGAAAAAGAAATGAAAAAAAAAAAGGCCTTATCCTATTGGAACAGATCCCAAAGCGCATTGCAGGTCTCATGATCAGTGAATTAGGTTAAGAAGTTTGTTCTCGTCAACTCTGACTTAGGTCAAAGGCATTCTGAGCTTAATGTACTCCTAGCTTAAATATTAGTGCTTTGTTTTCCCTCTGGCATAAAGAATGTATTTAAATAATCAGGTCATATCTTTTGTTTTATAAACATGCCTTTTTTTTTTTTCTTTATCTAAGGTCGGTTGAGCTACCCACATCCAGGAACTGAAAATCTTCTAATGTTGAACGGTAAGCGTCTGTCCACCATATACAGTGGCTAATTTCAAAGTAACTGAAACATGCAAACTAATTTTCTTTCATCCTGCCAAAATGATTAAAGTGGTATGAACAGGGAGAGAGAACAACCAAAACTACGTGTAGCCAATCATTCATAATTTTTGCTCTGATGCCAAAAAAAAATTAATCCCTCCCCTGTTCCCCAAATTAAAGAAAAATGTAGATAAGTTTCCAGTGAAGAATTAATTGTAGAATGCAACATTCTTTAGAACATAAGAAATATATTTTGAAATACCCTTTAATATAATACATTAAACGTATCTTCATTTTAAGTAGGGAGGAGTTCTCTTTATCCATTGTGTTTTTTTCAGAGGAGTAATCATATAAGCTATCCGTGTTCTGAGCTGTTGTATGATTGAGGCATTTCTTGCATACAAATAAGCTTATCTGGCCTCCTTTTTTTGGTGTGTTATGTCTCCTATAAAGAAAATAAGCTCCACTAAAGTTTTATAAGCTGCCTCAGAATGCCTAAGGTGATTTATAAGTTTTCATAATCATTTCATAATGCTTCAGTCTATGACCTGAAACAGTATGCATTGGAATATTGTAATTTGAGTAGTACAGTTTCAGTGACCACCTTTCACAATGCAGAGTACAGTAGCCACCATGTCTTGAAGAGAATGACTTGAGCCTGATACTGTTGCTAGGTAAACTGGTAGAAGCTAATGATAAAAGTAGCATTATTGGATATATGGTATAACATGGCAAAGAGCCTGCATGGATATAGGAAATGAAAGTGGTACCTCACTATCAATAGGAATTCTTGAAGATGATTTGATGAGGCTCCATCAAGAGATGCCTTAGGAAATTAGTCATGGACAGGGGCTTCAGTCTCCTGTAGAATGCAACCCTTGTTGCAGATGTTAAGCTGCATGAGCAGTATTGGCAGTAGCTTCTTTAATTTGTGTCTCTCCTCAGTGGCTGCCAGTACCAGTCAAGGCCTGATAGTCTAAACAGCAGGTGCACCACAGGCTGACTAACCTTCTCCTGCACCTGGGCCAGTGTTCCACTTTTAACAATATGGTACAAGGTGCATCTGTGTGACACCCCAGCCCTAGGCTGGAGGGGAAGATCAAGCCACCCAGGATAGTTCTCCTTCTGTTAAGATTATTATAGTTTATTAAAAACTTCCTATACCGCCCAAGCTGACTCGCAGATCTGGGCGGTTTACAATCTAAAAACAAACAAAAATTAAGAGAGGTTAAAAGGAACTATAATGTGTGGATAAGACAGATTATGGCACTCAGCATTAAAAAGAAACTAACAAGCAAACGAGTGACAAAAAAAAAAGATGGTGAAAGGGAGGGAATAATCTGGAAAGGGAAGGGATTGGGCAGGGAAGAGGAACAAACCGTGGAGATGGTACAATATACTCTCAACCCCCTTTAATCTTCTAAATTAAATGCCTATGTAAATAGGTTCCCAGGGCTTTCTTAAACTTTTTAAATAATTCCGAACAAATAATAAGTGGAAGTGTTCCAGCAAAAAGGTTCCTTGAAATTAAAAGCACGGTGGCGGGTCGATTCTAACTGAGCTTGTTTCAGATTTGGAAGAACAAGACGGTGATCATTAATAGAACGGAGTAGTCATACAGGGGAATATGGAATAGTAAGGGTTAATAGATAGGATTGGTTTACCAGACAATGCGCTTTTGAAAGTGAGTGTAATTAATTTGAAAAGCATATGTGGCAAATAAGTTTAGCAGCTGTATTTTGTATTAATTGAAGCCTTTTCAAGTTTACACAGGAAGGAACCAAGTAGATTATATTACAATAATCAAGCCGTGAAATTAGTAGAGACAAAACAAGAGAGTGGAAGTTATCCCTGTCAAAATATCTACGGATTGACTGTAGTTGACGGAGAATAAAACAGCCAGTTTTGCAAAGAGCAGAAATTCGAGGAGAAAAAGTAAGATGGAAATCCAAGATGACCCTAAGATATTGGAAAGATTCATCTGGGCAGATTGGGACAGCAAAGATTCATGGTGATGGAAGAAATAGTTAAACCTCCAGAAAAACCAGCACGCTACTGTTTTTTCTCTATTTATGACCATCTTCTGAGTAGGTAACCAATTTGAAACTTGTGTAAGACAGGCCTGACGTGGGCCAAGAGTCAGATTATACAGATCCATAGGAAAGAGAATATCATCTGCTTAGAAACAAAATGAAATACCAGTTGATTGAATCAATGAAGCAAGAGGGCTCAAAAACAGATTGAAGAGGAGTGTAGACAAAACTGACCCTTGAGGATCACCACATGTCAGTGGGCAAGTCTAATTGAAGATTAAAGAGGGGAGAGGGCAAGGAGTGAGAAGGGAGGAATAGGAGGATTGTGGTGACTGAGGAGAGGTAATTTATTTAACACGTGTGAGTGGTGAGGGATCCCCCTGTACTTCTCAGTATACTCGGTTTTCTAATTTCCTCATCATTGGCCACTAGAAGGAAAGCATTTAGGTTGATAGCTATAGAATGGTGGAATAGGCTACCGGAGGAATTGAAAGATATGTTGTCAGTGGATTTACAGTTTGTTTTCTAGGAAAATTGGTTAGTACTAAACTCTTCATTTTGATTATTATAATGTTACATTTTTATTGCTATGTTTTTTTGTTCTAATAATTGTACACTATCTTGATTAGCATGTCCAAGAAGAGGGTATATAAAGTTTTATAAATAACCCCCCCCCCCCCCCCCCCCCCCAAAAAAAAAAAAAAAAGTCCATGCTTCGAAACGTAATCTAAATAAGATACTTTTAGACCACTAGCTCCCTAAAAAGATCACTCCTTCTCTCTCCCTCTTTTGCCTCAAACCATGTCAGTTCTTCTGTCATCCTAAACCCAGTCTATCTCTCCCCTTATGCATTCCCTTTCTAAACAGGAATGAAGTTGGGCAAACTATAGATGTCCCTTTTCATCTTTTAAGAACATGAGTAGCCATACTAGGTCAGACCAAGGGTCCATCTAGCCCAGTATCCTCTTTCCAACAGTGCCCAAGCCAAGTCACAAGTACCTGGCAGAAACCCATATTCTCCGAGGACAAGCAGGCTGCTTGTTCTTACATGTGGGTCGACATCCGCATCGGCCCGGGAACCGGCCATTTTGCAAGCAAAATATTAAAAAATCTTGCCAGAGTCTTCTGGTGTGTGTGCACCACCTATGCGCGGATCGGCTTCCCGCTCGTCGCGTGAGCGCTCCCACTCGTCGCGTGAGCGCTCCCACTCAGTTATTTTTTTCTCCGCTGTGAGGTGCAGTTGAGTTTTTCCCCTGCTCCTCGCAGGCCCGAGAGAATTTTCTGCTTTGTCTTTTTGCTTATTTTTCTTTTTTGTTACTATAATATGCAGTTTAAAAAAAAACTCCCATAGTTTTCTTTACTTTTTTGCCCCTTTTAAAGTTTCCTTTGTTTTTCGACGGAGTCAGGTTGTTCCCTTCTTTTCATGCCCTTTTTTCGTTTAACAGGCACGATCGTGTCTTTTGATTTCGCCGAAGCCGTTTTTTCTTTCATGTCATCGAAGACACCCAGCGGCTTCAAAGGTTGTACTCTGTGCAACCGGACTATCTCGGGTACCGATACCTACGCTTGGTGTATCCAGTGCCTTGGGCCCAACCATAGCTCAGCCGCTTGCCGTCTGTGTCTTTGCATGAAGAAACGGACCCAAGCGTCTCGAGAGGCCCGAGAGAAGCTTTTGGGGGTTCAGTCCGGTCCTTCAATGTCGACATCAGTACCAAGGTCAGCGGCATCGACGTCAGGAGCGAAGGTAATGGCTGCAGAACGACCAACTCGTGCTGGGAGCAGTGAGGCATCGAATGGGTCTCCATCTGTCTTTCGAGGCCTCCTGTTATGCAGCCCCCCCCCCCCCCCCCCCGCCCCCGAAGGGACCGACCTTCGTCGGACCCGGTCCCAAGGAGATGTAAGGATTCCACGACTTACTCATCAGTACCGAGGAGTCTCTATGACTGGCGTCGAGCGAATGCGAAGAAGCACCGTCATCGTTCTCCTTCGACACACTGTGCCGGGAGCTCCGGGGCATTGAGAGATTCGGCACCTGAGAAGGGTCGACGTCGAGAGGATTGCTCTCTCTCTATTCAGGAGGTGCTGACGCGTCAGTCTAGCAGCCCGGTACCTGCTCCCGAGCCTCGACAGATTCTGCCGCCGGCTCCTATACCGACCCTGCAGCCTTCTCCGACAGCAGCTCTCTACGAGCGCATCGGGGCCCTGCTTCCAGAGCTTCTGGAAGGGTTACTGCGCCTGTCTGCTTTGGTCTCGAGGGTGCTTGTGCCGTCCGTACCGTTTCTACAGCGGTATCTGTTCCTTCACCTGTGGTGAGGACCCCGACCTCGGTGCCGCCTGCGGCATCGATGTCAGCTGCCACCCAGGTTGGCTCCCCTTCAACGTCGGTAGAGGAAGCTTCACCGGAGTCCAGGCGGGCGTCAACTTCTCTGCACCGCCATAGAGGACATCGTTCCTCGGCATTGAGGCAGGCTCAGTTTCGGACTGCTCTGAGAGATGTCTTGTCCGATACTGAAGATTTATTTATTTATTTGTAGCATTTGTATCCCACATTTTCACACCTATTTGCAGGCTCAATGTGGCTTACATTTGCTGTAATGGCGGGTGCCATTTCCGGGTAACAGAATTTCAAAGGCATTGCATTAAGGTGCATCCATACATGGAAAAGGAGAATACATTATAGTATTGTATATTGTTCATGAGTAATAGATTGGATTGTAACATATTAAGTCATCTACTATAGAAAGATCATATTCGACTTAAGGATTAGATTGGTGGTGCTTGTTCGTTACTATCAGAGACGTTAGTCAGTCAATTGATATGAGTTTGGTTTTCTGGTTCAAGTGCAGTCTTATTATTTATTCTTGAGAGCGAATGTTATTGGTATGCCTTCTTGAACAAATCAGTTTTTAGTAGTCTTCGGAAGCTGGTTAGATCTTGCGTTGTTTTTATGACTTTCGGTAATGCGTTCCATAGTTGCGTGCAGATGTAGGAGAAACTAGTTGCGTATGTGGATTTGTATTTTAGACCTTTACAGTTGGGGTAGTGGAGATTGAGGAATGTGCGTGCTGATCTTTTTGCGTTCCTAGTAGGTAAGTCTATGAGGTCTGACATGTAGGTCGGGGCTTCCCTGCGAACGATTTTGTGGACCAGGGTGCAAACATTAAACGCAATTCGCTCATTTAATGGGAGCCAGTGCAGCTTTTCTCTTAGGGGTTTGGCGCTTTCGTATTTCGCTTTCCCAAATATTAGTCTGGCTGCTGTGTTTTGAGCGGTTTGAAGCTTCTTAATGATTTGCTCTCTGCATCCGCCATAAATGGCATTGCAGTAGTCTAGATGGCTTAGCACCATTGACTGTACTAGGCTGCAGAATACTTCCCTTGGGAAGAAAGGTTTGATCCTTTTGAGTTTCCACATTGAGTAGAACATTTTCTTTGCTGTATTTTGGCGTGGTCTTCAAGTGTGAGATTTCGGTCAATTGTGACTCCCAAGACCGGAAGGAGTGTTTATGGTACTGGGTTTGTTTGTGTTATATTGTGATGATAGTATGAGACATTCGGGCTCATTTTCAAAGCACTTAGCCTCCCAAAGTTCCATAGAAACCTATGGAACTTAGCCTCCCAAAGTGCTTTGAAAATATGCCTAATTGTGTCTTTTCTGCGATTAGCATTAGTTGGAATGCGTCTGCCCATGAGTTCATTAGTTGGAGGCTGTGTTTGATTTCATTTGTGATTTCGGTTATGTCATGTTTGAACGGGATGTATATTGTGACATCGTCTGCATAGATGTACGGGTTGAGTCCTTGGTTGGATAGCGTTTTGGCTAGTGGTGTCGTCATTAAGTTAAAAAGGGTTGGTGATAGCGGTGATCCTTGTGGTACTCCGCATTCAGGTTTCCATGGTGTTGAGCATTCGTGGGAGGAAGAGGAGGATCCCAGGTACTTTTCATCTAATGAGTACTATGGGATTCCTTCTGAACCTTCCCCTCCACCAGAAAGGAGACTGTCTCCACCAGAGAGTCTATCCTTTATCTCCTTTGTCTGGGAAATGGCTGCGGCTATTCCCTTCCCCGTGGAGGTTGAGGATGAGCCCAGGGCTGAGATGTTCGATGTCCTGGATTATCCTTCTCCACCTGGAGAGGCTGCAACAGCTCCTTTGCATAATGTACTGAAGGAAATACTTATGCGAAACTTGTCGTTCCCTCTGTCTAACCCCGTGATCCCAAAAAGAACTGAATCCCAATATCAGATCCACGGGGTACCTGGATTGATGAAGTCTCAGCTACCTCACAATTCCATGGTGGTGGACTCCGCTCTCAGAAGAGCCAAGAGTACCAGGGACTATGCCTAGGCGCCCCCAGGCAGAGAATCTATAACCTTGGACTCTTGGGAGGAAGGCGTATCAGGCCGCTATGCTCGCTGCCAAAATCCAGACAGACTTGCGGAACTCGGTGAGACAACTGTCTAGCTTGGTTGATGCGCTCCCTCTGGAGCAGGCTGAGCATTTTCGCCAGGTGGTCAGGCAGTAGAAGGCGTGTCAAATTCCTGGCCAGGGGTACGTTTGACACTTCTGATGTAGCATCCAGGATCGCTGGCCAAGGTATAGTGATGCACAGACTCTCATGGCTGCGTGTCTCTGACCTGGATCTTTCGGTCCAGCAGCGGATGGCGGATGTTCCTTGCCGGGGGATAACCTTTTGGTGAAAAAGTAAAGGATCTTGTTGACCAGCTCAAAAGCATAATGATGCTTTGGATTCTGCTACTACCTCCTCATCTATGAGGTTTTTTGGAGGGAAGAGGAGTGCTCCCTCTTGCTATGCTAGGTGTAGATACACTCCTGCTTCTCAGCAGCCTGTCCAGGCTCAGCTCCAGCGCGCTCGTTCTCGTCAACAGCGTGCGCCTAAGGCCTCTGCAGCTCCCCAACAAAAGCAAGGGACGGGCTTTTGACTGGCTCCAATTCAGCATAGCCTCAAAAAAAAAAGTGTCCGTGCCGGACGACTTGCCGGTCGGGGGGAGGTTGATATTTTTTCACCAGGGGAATAAGGGCTAGGATTCTATTCCAGGTACTTCCTTGTGCAAAAGAAAACGGGGGATGCGTCCCATCCTATGTAACAAGAATTAATTTATAACTTGGGGATATTGCTCTAGAGCACTCTCTAATATCTATAAGTTTTAAGATATATATTGAATATTTCTCCACCAGTTACCCATTAAGGCAACAAGATTCACGATTGCAATGAATTAAATATTATCGCTGTTAAAATGCAGTATCCTGTGCTGCAAGATTTAAAAGCATGTACCCAGGACACAAAAGACCATATATTTAGCTTCAAAAGGGTTTATGTAAATACAAATCATGTAAATAATATTGCAAGCGAGAGGTAGTTCTTTTTAAGAGATCTTACAGAGAATCTGTGCTTAAAGTAAGGTAGCAGGTTTAAATATGAATTATTAACATACAAGAGTCCTTTGTTATAGAAGCTGAGTGATGAACAGCATGGTTACAGGAGCAGGGAGAGTCTCTGACCAGGGCCGCAGCAGGATAGAAGAGATCTGTGTCTGTATGGAACAGCTTCTGTCTTTTATACATTGCAAGTTGCAAGAGGATATGATCACATGAACCTCAGCACTTGCTTCCTGGTTTGCACTGGATAATTTGCAAGGCATTATGGTTAATGTAGTCTGTTCACATGATCACATTATAAGTCTTTCCTTTCTGCACATGTCTTGTCTGATAGCTGATGGGAGGGGGGCAGATATACATATCTGAGGTAACCAGCAAATGGTTTTACAAGCAAATGCCTTGTTTATGGTTTTCCTCTGAGTCCTTTGTTTTCAGTACCTGGATTTATACTTCTCCAGACTTTGTCTCCTGGTATCTTTGATCTTCGGAGGTGTCTTGGTGATCCACCCGGTCAGCTTTTGTTACCAGTCCTTGTTAGGTCTTTTAGGCAGAGGAAGCTATATCTCTGTGAAGCCAGTACCTTTTGTCTCTGTTAAGTGTTTGTAATTGACTAGCCCTGCTATCAGAAGTTCCCAGGAAAAGGGGGGGGGGGGGAAGAGGGACTTGACATGAAAGCCAGTTTCATTGCTGCAGTTTCAATACGTTTTTAAAGCTGTATTGGTATATCTGATTCAGCATAATCAATAATTATGCTATACATTTAATTCTGACAATTAAACTCATATCATGTTACACCTAGACCTAAGGGCCCTGAACAAATTTCTAGTCCGAGAAAAGTTCAGGATGATTTCACTGGGCACCCTTCTTCCCATGATTCAGGAAAACAATTGGCTATGCTTACACCCACATCTCGATACTTCCAGCTCACAGGAAGTATCTTCGATTTTGGCTGGGAACACAGCACTTCCAGTACCATGTACTGCCTTTTAGCCTGGCTTCTGCGCCCAGAGTGTTTACCAAATGCCTAGCTGTATTCGCAGCATTGCTACGCAAACTGGGAGTGCATGTGTTTCCTTATCTCGACGATTGGCTGGTGAAGAACACCTCGAAGGAGGGTGCTCTGGAGTCCATGCGAATGATTATTCGGGTGCTAGAGCTACTGGGGTTCATCATAAATTATCCCAAGTCCCATCTCTCCCCAGTCCAAAAATTGGAATTCATCGGAGCCCTGTTGAACACTCAGCGCGAGCTTATCTTCCCGAGGCAAGGGCGGACAGCCTTCTGTCCCTGGTGTCCATGGTTCGAGCGTCTCAGCAGGTCACGGCTCGGCAGATGTTGAGACTTCTGGGGCACATGGCCTCCACAGTTCATGTAACACCCATGGCACATCTACATATGAGATCAGTTCAATGAACCCTAGCTCCCCAGTGGTTTCAAGCTGCAGGGGATCTAGAGGATGTAGTCCAACAGTCCACCACCTTTCGGAATTCTCTTCAGTGGTGGACGATTCAATCCAATTTGACCATGGGGCGACCATTCCAAGTTCCTCAGCCACAAAAAGTGCTGATGACAGATGCATCTCTCCTGGGGTGGGGACCGCATGTAAATGGGCTCCACACTCAGGGAGCCTGGTCCTTTCAGGAAAAAGGTCTGCAGATCAACCTCCTGGAATTAAGAGCGATCTGGAACGCTCTAAAGGCTTTCAGAGATTGGCAGTCCAATCAAGTAATCTTACTTCAGATAGACAATCAGGTTGCCATATACTACACTAACAAGCAGGGGGGGGGGGGGCACCGGACCTCGCCCTCTGTGTCAGGAAGCCATCCAGATGTGGCTTTGGGCACGTCGTTACGGCATGTTTCTCCAAGCCACTTATCTGGCAGGTGTAAACAACAGTCTGGCCTGAGCAGGATAATGCAACCTCACGAGTGGTCACTGAACATGGGCGTAGTCCGCAATATCTTCTGAGCGTGGATCTTTTTGCCACTCAGATCAATCACAAGGTCCCTCAGTTCTGTTCCAGGCTTCAGGCCCATGACAGACTGGCGTCAGATGCCTTTCTCCTAATTGGGGGACAGTTCTGTATGCTTATCCTCCCATACCTCTAGTAGGGAAGACTTTGCTGAAACTCAAGTGAGACTGTGGAACCATGATCCTGATTGCACCCTTCTGGCCGCGTCAGGTTTGGTTCCCTCTTCTTCTGGAGTTGTTCTCTGAAGAACCGTGGAGATTGGACTGTTTTCCAATCCTTATCACTCAGAATGAGGGGTCACTTGTACATCCCAACCTCCAGTCTCTGGCTCTCATGGCCTGGATGTTGAGAACTTAGAATTTGCCTCCTTGGGTCTTTCAGAGGGTGTCTCCCGAGATTTGCTGGCTTCCAGGAAAGATTCCACCAAGAGGTGTTACTCTTTCAAATGGAGGAGGTTTGCCGGCTGGTGTGACAACAAGGCCCTAGATCCTCTTTCTTGTCCTACACAGACCCTACTTTGAATACCTTTTACATTTGTCAGAGTCTGGTCTCAAGACCAATTCCGTAAGAGTTCACCTTAGTGCGATTAGTGTTTATCGCCGTATATAGGGTAGGCCTATCTGTGGACAGCCTTTAGTTGTTCGCTTCATGAGAGGTTTGCTTTTGTCAAAGCCCCCTGTCAAACCTCCACCAGTGTCATGGGATCTCAATGTCGTTCTCACCCAGTTGATGAAAGCTCCTTTTGAGCCACTGAATTCCTGCCATCTGAAGTACTTCACCTGGAAGGTCGTTTTCTTGGTGGCTGTTACTTCAGCTCGTAGAGTCAGTGAGCTTCAGACCTTAGTAGTGCATGCACCTTATATCAAGTTCCATCACAACAGATTAGTCCTCCGCACGCACCCTAAGTTCTTGCCGAAGGTGGTGTCGGAGTTCCATCTGATCCAGTCAATTGTCTAGCCAACATTCTTTCCCCGTCCTCATACCCGCCCTGGCGAAAGCAGTTTGCACACCTTGGACTGCAAGAGAGCATTGGCCTTTTACGTGGAGTGGACAAAGCCCTTTAGACAGTCCTCCCAGTTGTTTTTCTTTTGATCCAAACAGGAGGGGAGTCGCCATCGGAAAATGCACTATCTGAAATTGGCTAGCAGATTGCATTTCCTTCACTTATGCCCAAGCTGGGCTGACTCTGGAGGGCCATGTCACGGCTCATAATGTTAGAGCCTTGGCTCTGTCAGTGGGCCACTTAGCCTCCATTGAAGAGATTTGCAAGGCTGCAACGTGGTCATCAGTCCACACATTCACATCTCACTACTGCCTTCAGCAGGATACCCGACGCAACAGTCGGTTTGGGCAGACGGTGCTGCAGAATCTGTTTGGGGTTTAGAATCCAACTCCACCCCCCTAGACCCATTTTTGTTCTGTTCCAGGCTGCACTCTTAGTTGTTTATGGTTTCAGGTCAATCTCTGTTATGTCCTCGCCATTGCGAGGCCCAATTGACCAATGTTCATTGTTTTGTGTGAGCCTGGTTGCTAGGGATACCCCACATATGAGAACAAGCAGCCTGCTTGTCCTCGGAGAAAGCAAAGATAAATACCTGTAGCAGGTGTTCTCCGAGGACAGCATGCTGCACGCGCGCCAGAAGACTCTGGCAAGACTTTTAAATATTTTGCTTGCAAAATGGCCGGTTCCCGGGCCGACGCGGACGTCGACCTACGTGAGAACAATCAGCCTGCTGTCCTCGGAGTATACCTTCTACAGGTATGTATCTTCGCTTTGTGACAACATTCCATACTACAAATCCCAGGGCAAGCAGTTGCTTCCCCATGTCTGTCTCAATAGCAGACTATGGGCTTTTCCTCCAGTAACTTGTCCAAACCATGTTTAAATCCAGATACGCTAACTGATGTTACTACATCCTCCTGTTTGTTTTAAAAGTATTTTCATGTATTTTTCTTGTGTCTCCTAGTCTTTGTACTTTTGTAATGAGTAAAAAATAGATTTTCTTCTCGTTTTACACCTCAGGATTTTGTAGACCTCAATCATATCTCCCCTCATCTGTCTGTTTCCAAGCTGAAGAGCCGTAACCTCTTTAGCCATTCCTCATACGAGGGGAGTTATCCCCTTTATCATTTTGGCCACTCTTCTTTTAACTTTTTCTAATTCCGCTATATATATTTTTTTAAGATACTGCAACCAGAACTGAACGCAATTCTCGAGGTACTGTCGCACCATGGAGCGATACAGAGGCGTTATAATATTTTCGGTCTTATTCACCATCCCTTTCCTAATAATTCTAAGCATCCTGTTTGCATTTTTGGCCGCCACCGCACCCTGAGAAGATTTTGGCGTAGTACCTACAACACCTAGATCTTTCTTGAGTGCTGACTCCCCACCCCCACCCCACCCAAGGTGGTCCCCTAGCATTAGGTAACTGTGATTCAGATTGTTTCCAATGTGTATCATCTTGCATTTGTCCACGTTAAATTTCATCTGCCATTTGTATTACCAGTCTTCCAATTTCCTAAGGTCTTCCTGCAATATTTCACAGTCCGCATGTTTTTTAACAATTTTGAATAGTTTCGTGTCATATGCAAATTTACTCACTCGTTACAATTTCCATATTTATAAATATCTTAAATATCACCGGTCTCAGTACTGATCCCTGCAGCACTCCACCCTCCTCCATTGAGAAAAATGACCATTTAACTTTACCCTCTGTTTTCTGTCCAATTCCTAATCCATACCAGAACCATGACTCTTTAATCTGCTGTCATGTTCTTTGTTTCTCCTGGCATAAGAGAGACAGGTCATTAAGGAATCGCTCACGTGGTTTCAGTGATTTAGTTTTTGTTACTCGGTACTACTGTTACTAGCCCAAGGGCAAACTGCTACTTCTGGAAATTTCACATTTTATTTTATTTGCCATACTGCATATAGTTAAAAAAAAAAAAAAAAAAAACCTAAGGCGTTTACAATTTTAATAAATAAATTGGGAAAGAGAAAAGGTGGGAATATAGACAAAAATGTAAGGGATTAGGGGATGGGTTGGAAATCGAACTTGAACTGAGACTAATACACATTTTTTTCTACTGCTCTTTTGTACACAAACCGCCCATGTCTCTCTCTCCCACTCTCATATACATATTCATATTTATTAAAACAAGTACATAACCAACATCAAGCACAGTTTTTCATGCATTATCTCCAAGTACAATTTTGCTATTTTCTGACATACACATTCTGCCAATATGATACGATATTGTCCTGAAAGCACATCTTAATCCACTTATTTCTTCCTGTCACAATATCACAGCCACCTTTTTTGCTACTTTTCCATACTCCTTCATCTCCCTCTCTCATACAAACATCCATGTCACCTATTCCATTCTCATTCTTCTGTCTTCCTGTATACCTTTTTGTTCAGAGAGTAGAGTTAAATGGTCAGTATTCTCAATGGAAAAGGGTAGATAGTGGGGCTCCACAATGGTCTGTGCTAGGACTGCTGCTTGTTAACATAGTTATACATGATCTAGAGAATGGCGGAACTAGTGAGGTGTAATTAAATTTCCTGACAACACAGTTATTCAAAAATTAGAAGAGGACATTATGAGACTGGGCATCTAAATGGCAGATGACGTTTAATGTGAGCAAGTGCAAAGAGAAAGAGGAACCCAAATTATAGCTATGTAATGCAAGGTTCCACATTAGGAGTCACCGACCAGGAAAGGGATCTAGGCCTCATTGCTGATATGTTGAAACCCTCTGCTCAGTGTGCGGCAGCGGCTAAAAAAGCAAATAGAATGTTAGGTGGTATTAGGAAAGGATGGAAAACAAAAATGAGGACATTACAATGCCTTTGTATCGCTCCATAGTGTGACTTCACCTCAAATATTGCACATCTCAAAAAAGATATAATGGAATTAAAAAAGGTACAGAAGAAAGGCTAAGACAGCTAGTGCTCTTCAGCTTGGAGAAAAGACGGCTGTAAAATGAGTGGAGTGGAACGGGTAGACGTGAATCTTTCCAAAAAATATTAGGACTAGGGGGCACGCAATGAAGCTGCAAAATAGTAAAACGAATCAGAGAAAAAGTTTCTTCACTCAATTTGTCATTAAACTCTGGAATTCGTTGCCGGAGAATGTAGTAAAAGCATTAGCAGGGTTTAAAAAAGATGTGGATGGCTTCCTAGAGGAAAAGTCCATAGACCATTATTAAAATGGAGTTGGGGAAAATCCACGGCTTATTCTAGGATAAGCAGCATAAAATGTATTGTACTTTTTTGGGATCTTGCCAGGTACTTGTGACCTGGATTGGCCACTGTTAGAAACAGGATGCTGGGCTTGATAGACCTTCGGTCTGTACCAGTATGGCAATACTTATGTACTTCATGCCAGGTACAAGGACAAGCAGGCCATATTCTCACTTGTGGAGGACATCATCCATGTCCCCCGGTGCGGAGCTTATGCAGCTTTAAGAGCACACGCAGCATCCCAATGTGCAAGTGCCTTCCCGCCCACTACAAGAGCATGGGATCATCAGTCTCTTCTAATCTGCACTGAGGAGAGAACGTGTCTGCTGCGTGAGCATTATTTTTTCAGTTATGTGCATTCCCTTCATTTTTTTGGCCCTGATATTTGTTGAAAAATTATCCTCTCCCTTTCTTTATTGTTTTAGTTCACTCTTCCCTACTTTTAAGTTTTGCTTTTCACCATGCTCAGTAGACCGCCTTAGGCATGAGCTCTGATCAGGCTCTATTTTTAGTTGCTTGCCCCTTTTTTCTGTCATCGAGCCATTTGATTTGGCTGAGGCTGTTTTCTTTTTCATGTCATCTAAGGTCCCCAGTGGCTTTAAGCACTGTTGCTGGTACAGTAGGACCCAGCTCTAGCAAAGACACTCATTCTTGGTGTCTTCAGTGTTTGGGGCCTGAACATACCCCTTCTAGCTGTGTTCTTTGCATCGGGTGCATCAGTGCATATGGCTGAGAGGTCTGTCTTACACTCTGGGAGTGGACGTGCATCGAGTGGGTCTTCACCTCTCTCAATGCTGACCACTGTGAAGGGCTCATGGGACAAGTCGGGATCGGACCTGACTCTGAGGCGATGTGGGGATTCAACGTCATCCTTGGCACCGAGGACCATTGGTGACTGGTATCGGGTGAAGGCGAAGAAGCATCGGCATCCATCCCCCATGACACACAGTATCGGGCCACCAAGGAATTTGGTCCTCAAAGCGTTGGCACCAGCAGAACTGCTCCCCCTCCATACAGGAGGTGCCAATTTGTGGGTCTCCAGGACCAGGCACCTGCCTCGGCTCCAGTTCCAGGAGTCTGTCTCCGAACCGGCACTCCAGCCTTCCCTGAGCTCGGCAGGGTTTTTACAGCCGTGCTCATCGGAATCGGAGAAAGCTAAGATACTTACCTGTTACAGGTATTCTCCGAGAACAGCAGACCATTCATTCTCACAGACCCTTCTACCTCCACTTGGAGTTATCTCCTTTTTTTTTTGTATGCTATAGTATTGTACCGATAGTCTCATGCTTTTGCAGCGTGCAGAAAGGCACTCGTGCATGCGCGGTGGGGACTGGGGATACTGCATGTGCTGTTAAAACTGTATAAGCTTGTTAAAGCTCTGCACTGGGCAGCATGGATGATGTCACCCACATATGAGAATAAATGGCTTGCTGTCCTCAGAGAATACCTGCTATAGGTAAGTACCTTCGCTTTCAGTCCTTTGTACTGACTCATATTTGTGTTTTGGAGAAGCCAAGCATGCAGCATTGGCCTGTAGGAGCTAAGGCAAAGAGGGAGGGACTGAGGTGTCTGGGTCATAGAATTTTTACAGATTGTGATATACCATTTATTTTAGGCTTTCCAGCATGATTTTATTTACAAAGAGCATCATAAAACTATTTTCAAAGGTCACCTATCAACTTACAGAACTAAAACACTATTGCTGTGTTAGAGCTCAGTCTTGAGTACTTCATATTATGCAGAAGTAAAGGGGGGTATGCTGTTGAAGTTTTTGCTTCTTCTCCAGTGACTCTGTGCTCCCTGTTAAATACTGTAGCCAGCAAGGTCTCTGAGAAGCTGGTTAACAGATCTCAGACACAGCTGATACTGTGGAGCACATTGTAATTGTTATTCTCCGAGGACAAGCAGGCTGCTTGTTCTCACGACTGGGTGACGTCCGCGGCAGCCCCCACCAACCGGAAATAAGCTTCGCGGGACGGTCAGCACGCAGGGCACGCCCACCGCGCATGCGCGGCCGTCTTCCCGCCCGTGCGCGACCGCTCCCGCCAGTTACTTTTTTTCCGCGACTGAGAGAGTTGTGTTTTCCCCTCTCTCTCGTTTCAGCCGCCGGATTTTTTCGACCGCGTTTACGCGGATCGTCGCTTTTGGCCTGTTCGGCCTCTTCTTTTTCTTCTTTCTCTTTTATTAAAAAAAAAAAAAAAAAAAAGAATTTTGCGCGTGTGGAGCACGCGCTCCTTCTTTTCCCTCGCTTTCTAGCGGGGACGCCTCGTTGCGGCCTAGTGGCCGCTCGGTCGGTTTACAATTTTCGTGGTGTGATTTTAGCCACCATTGCCGACTTTGACTTCGCCGACGCGATTTTTCCGTCGATGTCCTCGAAGGTCCCGAGTGGATTTAAAAGTGTGGTCGCTGCGGCCGGCCGATCTCGCAGACCGACACCCACGCTTGGTGCCTCCAGTGCCTCGGGCCGGAGCACAATCTCAAGTCGTGCGTTTTGTGTCTCGGTCTCCGGAAACGGACTCAGGTTGCGAGGCAAGTTCTGCGGGACCGTCTTTTTGGAACTTGCGCCGGCCCCTCGACGTCGACCTCGACGGCATCGGTATCGAAGACCGGTTCTTCGGTACCGGTATCGATGCCCGAGACATCGGCACCGATGGCAGCGACCCCAGGAGAACAGGTCCCGTCGGCCCGCCGGTCCGCCGGCGAGAGTGGGGTAGAGAGACCGCGCGGGCAGTCGGCCCCGGTCACTCCCTCAACTCGTGAGCCACGGGACCGAACCCTGTCGGACCCGGTACCCCGAGACCGAGGGGGATCGACCTCCTCCTCCTCCATGCCCTCCGGCACCGGTGACGTGCACCGGAAAAAAGACAAGAAGCGCCGTCACCGGGAGCCCTCGGTGCACCCTGAAGAGGAGTCGACGCCGAAGCGTCATCGCAGAGAGGAGAGATCTCCGTCGGTGGTGGAGGTACCGACGCGTCGGGGTTCCGGCACCTCGGTGCCATCTCCTGGCCCCCAGCAGCTTCCGGCACCGACACCCTTACCGGCCCCACCGCCTTTCCCGGCAGCGGGCCTGGACGAGTGCCTCAGAGCCATCCTTCCAGGGATCCTGGAAGGGCTGATGCGCCAGGCTGTGCCGGCGCCGGGGGTGCTTGCGCCCTCTGCGCCGATGACTGTGGCGCCGGCGAGCTCTAGCCCGGCGCCGGGGCAGTCGACACCGCCGCCGCTTGCGGTGCCGGTCTCGACAGCCACGCAGGTGGAGTCCCCGTCGACGTCGATGGAGGGAGCTCCGTCCCCGCCGGCGCGGGAGTCCACCGCTCGACGACACCGAGACCTTGGTGCCTCGACGTCGAGCCGGGCCCGGTACCGGACTCAGCTACATGAGCTAATGTCCGATACCGAGGACGAGGACTCGTGGGGGGAAGAGGAGGACCCGAGATATTTCTCCTCCGAGGAGTCTACAGGCCTTCCCTCGGACCCCACGCCGTCACCGGAGAGGAAGCTCTCACCTCCTGAGAGTCTCTCCTTTGCCTCCTTTGTGCGGGATATGTCTATAAGCATTCCCTTTCCCGTGGTCTCTGTGGAAGAGCCGAGGGCCGAGATGCTCGAGGTCCTCGACTATCCATCACCACCTAGAGAGTCCTCCACGGTACCGCTGCACAATGTCCTGAAGGAGACGCTGCTCCGGAACTGGGTGCGACCACTAACTAATCCCACCATTCCCAAGAAAGCAGAGTCCCAGTACAGGATCCACTCTGACCCAGAGCTCATGCGGCCCCAGTTGCCCCATGACTCAGCGGTCGTGGATTCTGCTCTCAAGAGGGCACGGAGTTCGAGGGATACCGCCTCGGCGCCCCCGGGGCGGGAGTCTCGCACTCTGGACTCATTTGGGAGGAAGGCCTACCAATCCTCCATGCTCGTGACCCGCATCCAATCTTACCTGCTCTATATGAGCATCCACATGCGGACCAATGTGCAACAGCTGGCGGACCTGGTCGATAAGCTCCCGCCGGAGCAGTCCAGGCCTTATCAGGAGGTGGTCAGGCAGCTGAAGGCGTGCAGAAAGTTCCTGTCCAGGGGGATTTTTGACACCTGTGACGTGGCATCTCGTGCTGCGGCCCAAGGTATAGTGATGCGCAGGCTCTCATGGCTGCGTGCCTCTGACCTGGACAACCGCACCCAGCAGAGACTGGCTGACGTCCCTTGCCGGGGGGATAACATTTTCGGTGAGAAGGTCGAGCAGATGGTGGACCAACTGCATCAGCGGGAAACCGCTCTCGACAAGCTCTCCCACCGGGCGCCTTCAGCACCCGCCCCCACGGGTGGGCGTTTTTCCCGGGCACGGCAGGCTGCACCCTATTCTTTTGCAAAGCGTAGGTACAACCAGCCGGCCCGAAGGCCTCGTCAGGCACAGGGACAGCCCCAGCGCGCTCGTTCTCGTCAACAGCGTGCGCCTAAGCAGCCCCCTGTGCCTCCACAGCAAAAGCCGGGGACGGGCTTTTGACTGGATCCACGGGAACATAGCCGCCCTACAAGTGTCCGTACCGGACGATCTGCCGGTCGGAGGGAGGTTAAAATTTTTTCACCAAAGGTGGCCTCTCATAACCTCCGACCAGTGGGTTCTCCAAATAGTGCGGTGCGGATACGCCCTGAATTTGGCCTCCCTGCCTCCAAATTGTCCTCCGGGAGCTCAGTCTTTCAGCTCCCATCACAAGCAGGTACTTGCAGAGGAACTCTCCGCCCTTCTCAGCGCCAATGCGGTCGAGCCCGTACCCCCCGGGCAGGAAGGGCAGGGATTCTATTCCAGGTACTTCCTTGTGGAAAAGAAAACAGGGGGGATGCGTCCCATCCTAGACCTGAGAGGCCTGAACAAATTCCTGGTCAAAGAAAAGTTCAGGATGCTTTCCTTGGGCACCCTTCTGCCAATGATTCAGAAAAAACGATTGGCTATGTTCCCTGGATTTAAAGGACGCATACACTCACATCCCGATACTGCCAGCTCACAGGCAGTATCTCAGATTCCGACTGGGCGCACGGCACTTTCAGTATTGTGTGCTGCCCTTTGGGCTCGCCTCTGCCCCACGAGTGTTTACCAAGTGCCTCGTGGTGGTAGCGGCCTATCTACGCAAGCTGGGAGTGCACGTGTTCCCATATCTCGACGATTGGCTGGTCAAGAACACCTCGGAGGCAGGAGCCCTCCGGTCCATGCAGTGCACTATCCAACTTCTGGAGCTGCTGGGGTTTGTGATAAATTACCCAAAGTCCCATCTCCAGCCAACTCAGTCTCTGGAATTCATAGGAGCGCTGCTGAATTCCCAGACAGCTCAGGCCTACCTTCCCGAAGCGAGGGCCACCAATCTCTTGACCCTGGCTTCGCAGACCAGAGCGTCTCAGCAGATCACAGCTCGGCAGATGTTGAGACTTCTAGGTCATATGGCCTCCACAGTTCATGTGACTCCCATGGCTCGTCTTCACATGAGATCTGCTCAATGGACCCTAGCTTCCCAGTGGTTCCAGGCCACCGGGAATCTAGAAGATGTCATCCGCCTCTCCACCAGTTGCCGCACTTCACTGCTCTGGTGGACCATCCGGACCAATTTGACCCTGGGACGCCCATTCCAAATTCCGCAGCCCACGAAAGTGCTGACGACGGATGCATCTCGCCTGGGGTGGGGAGCCCATGTCGATGGGCTCCACACTCAGGGTCTGTGGTCCCTCCAGGAAAAGGATCTGCAGATCAACCTCCTGGAGCTCCGAGCGATCTGGAACGCACTGAAGGCTTTCAGAGATCGGCTGTCCTGTCAAATTATCCAAATTCGGACAGACAATCAGGTTGCAATGTATTACGTCAACAAGCAGGGGGGCACCGGATCTCGCCCCCTGTGCCAGGAGGCCGTCGGGATGTGGCGTTGGGCGTGTCGGTTCGGCATGCTCCTCCAAGCCACGTACCTGGCAGGCGTAAACAACAGTCTGGCCGACAGACTGAGCAGAGTCATGCAACCGCACGAGTGGTCGCTCCATGCCAGAGTGGTACACAAGATCTTCCGAGCGTGGGGCACCCCCTCGGTGGACCTTTTCGCCTCTCAGACCAACCACAAGCTGCCTCTGTTCTGTTCCAGACTTCAGGCACACGGCAGGCTAGCGTCGGATGCCTTTCTCCTCCATTGGGGGACCGGCCTCCTGTATGCTTATCCTCCCATACCTTTGGTGGGGAAGACCTTACTGAAGCTCAAGCAAGACCGCGGCACCATGATTCTGATCGCGCCCTTTTGGCCCCGTCAGATCTGGTTCCCTCTTCTTCTGGAGTTGTCCTCCGAAGAACCGTGGAGATTGGAGTGTTTTCCGACTCTCATTTCGCAGAACGACGGAGCGTTGCTGCACCCCAACCTTCAGTCTCTGGCTCTCACGGCCTGGATGTTGAGGGCGTAGACTTCACTGCGCTGGGTCTGTCTGAGGGTGTCTCCCGGGTCTTGCTTGCCTCTAGAAAGGATTCCACTAAAAAGAGTTACTTTTTCAAGTGGAGGAGGTTTGTCGTGTGGTGTGAGAGCATGGCCCTAGAACCTCGTTCTTGCCCTGCACAGAACCTGCTTGAATACCTTCTGCACTTATTAGAGTCTGGCCTTAAGACCAACTCAGTAAGGAATCACCTTAGTGCGATTAGTGCTTACCATTATCGTGTGGAAGGAAAAGCCATCTCTGGAGAGCCTTTAGTCGTTCGATTCATGAGAGGCTTGCTTTTGTCAAAGCCCCCTATCAAGCCTCCTGCTGTGTCATGGGATCTCAACGTCGTCCTCACCCAGCTGATGAAACCTCCTTTTGAGCCACTGAATACCTGCCATCTGAAGTACTTGACCTGGAAGGTCATTTTCTTGGTGGCAGTTACTTCAGCTCGTAGGGTCAGTGAGCTTCAAGCCCTAGTAGCTCATGCTCCATATACCAAATTTCATCACAACAGAGTAGTGCTCCGCACCCACCCAAAGTTCCTGCCGAAGGTGGTGTCGGAGTTCCATCTTAACCAGTCAATTGTCTTGCCAACATTCTTCCCCAGGCCGCATACCCGCCCTGCTGAACGTCAGTTGCACACATTGGACTGCAAGAGAGCATTGGCCTTCTACTTGGAGCGGACACAGCCCAACAGACAGTCCGCCCAATTGTTTGTTTCTTTCGACCCTAACAGGCTAGGGGTCGCTGTCGGGAAACGCACCATCTCTAATTGGCTAGCAGATTGCATTTCCTTCACTTACGCCCAGGCTGGGCTGACTCTTGAGGGTCATGTCACGGCTCATAGTGTCAGAGCCATGGCAGCGTCAGTGGCCCACTTGAAGTCAGCCACTATTGAAGAGATCTGCAAGGCTGCGACGTGGTCATCTGTCCACACATTCACATCTCATTACTGCCTCCAGCAGGATACCCGACGCGACAGTCGGTTCGGGCAGTCGGTGCTGCAGAATCTGTTTGGGGTGTAAATCCAACTCCACCCTCCAGGACCCGAATTTATTCTGGTCAGGCTGCACTCTCAGTTAGTTGTTCTTCGTAGGTCAATTTCTGTTATACCCTCGCCGTTGCGAGGTTCAATTGACCTGGGTTCTTGTTTTGAGTGAGCCTGAGAGCTAGGGATACCCCAGTCGTGAGAACAAGCAGCCTGCTTGTCCTCGGAGAAAGGGTATGATACATACCTGTAGCAGTTGTTCTCCGAGGACAGCAGGCTGATTGTTCTCACCTTCCCTCCCTCCTCCCCTTTGGAGTTGTGTGTTTCATATTTTTTGCTAGTCATTCAACTGGCGGGAGCGGTCGCGCACGGGCGGGAAGACGGCCGCGCATGCGCGGTGGGCGTGCCCTGCGTGCTGACCGTCCCGCGAAGCTTATTTCCGGTTGGTGGGGGCTGCCGCGGACGTCACCCAGTCGTGAGAACAATCAGCCTGCTGTCCTCGGAGAACAACTGCTACAGGTATGTATCATACCCTATCCTTCTCTTAAAGCTTTAAATGATGTATTTAAATCTTTGTTCCACTGCCACCTCAACTTCTAATTGTAAGATTTAAGTTGCAGGCAAAAGTAGGGCAAAACATAAACCCTACAGATTTGATTTTAAAATGGCAGTGTGTTTACACGATCATATAGTAGGTAATTCTATAAGGAACTACCTAGGTATCAGGCAGCAAGAAGGCACATAAATGGATAGGTATTCTAGTCAGATACATGTGAGTGGTACCTTAGAGAAAACTAACTAGTGGAAAAGCCTGTTCTTGGGCAGAGTTTGAGAGGCGTGCACAAGTATGTGCATAAATTCTAAAATGCTATCATTGTGCATGTATGTGCTAACATCTAGGTGAGCACAAAAGCCCCACAATTTAGTAAGGAAAAAAATGTAATTCTGATTTGAATACTGAGCATTTAGGGCATGAGAGTTTGTAGAGGTGAAATGTTCATTTAGGGATTTCTATCACTGTAAAAATGCTTTAAGTAGCACATTCCTATGCCAGCTTAAGAGCTATGGCAACCAGCAGAATTTTCCTACTCATTAGCCATTTTTAAAAATTATTTCAAACTTGTAATCTAGTATATAGTCAGCCTTGATAGTAAGAACCTGTTTTTGCCTTCCGAGCTGGGCTGGGTACACTCTATGGTGTACCTCAGAGGGCCAGTATAGGGGGAGCTGTTAGGGAATGCGGTCTTGCTTTAAATTTTTTTTAAAAGCAAAAGAGGAGAAGAAGGAAGAAGCCAGACTTTGAGAGTGTGAAGACTAACAGAGGTTTGACTGAAATCAATCTTGGTGCAGCTTTTCCTGGGACTAAGACTTCTACAGCCCTCTGTCAAACTCGGTGTGTCAGCATCGTGGGAGCGCTCGTATAGGATATTGTCCAACCAGTTGAAGCTGTCTGCTTTTGTCCCCTGCTAGACACCTGCCTCATACACGGCCTTGTAAAGCTCCCTCTCCTCTAGCATCTGAAGATCTACGGCCAATCTGCCTTCTCTTCTGATACTCCTCAAAAGTTATGACATTATTGCCACTGTCCCTGGGTTGGTTTTTGTTTTTTTTTGAAATGTGAAATATTTTTCACGCTTTAAATAAATACATTGAAGGGGTATTTTACAAAGTCGCGCTAACATTTTTAACGTGTAGGAAAAAATCAGCTGGCGTTAAATGCTGAGACACCCATTATATTCCTATGGGCGTCTTAGCATTTACCGCTAGCTGATTTTTACCGCTAGCTAAAAAAATGCTAGTGTGGCTTTGTAAAAGGCTCCCATAGGCAGGTAGCCGCACGGATCAGCAGTTACAGCCCTAAACAAAGGAGGAGGTATATCCTGCATAGAGCTTCAGTTAAATCTCTACCCACCTTACTGGGAAGACTAGATGAACCCTGCTGGCCTTTATCTGCTGTCATTTAATGTCTCTCCACCAAATACTGAATCACAATTACAATCTAGGTCTCAACTCTATAACTAGTTATACATTATATTACAAATTACTCACTAGTAACTGTTTAACATTTT